>NC_080043.1:26725795-27438315 GCF_012489685.1 Lotus japonicus
GGGCAGTGTTGAGTATGTCGACTTAGTCGTCCTGGATGCAGATTCGGATGACGACCGCGCTAGCATGTAGGATCGAGTGCTAGTGTGGGCTCCTCGGGTAGATTAGTGTAGGAGTAGCGTCGATGCTCTGACCGTCATGCTTCAGTTTTGGGGACAGGGTAGTTTCCTACCGGTAGCTTTTTGTGTGGTTTTCCTATAGAGGTCACAGAGAGCTGGTTGGATTTAGGGGGTCTTTGCTTAGGCCGCTGGGCCAACTTGTTCTCAAATTTTGAGGTTTAGTGTTGCGGACACAGTATTTTTACCTTGGACTGTACATATTGCCTTCGGGCGTTACTCTCTTTCTGTCACCCGTCACTGGAGGTTACTCGTGACGTGGTTGTATTTAGCGAGGCATGTATATATAGTTGTATAGTAGTTTCTTTTATCTTTTGTTGGGAAGTTTATTGCTTTCTGTCTTTAGTATATTGTCGAAAAAAATAATTCACGATTTTCCGCTTAAGTATTTTCTTTTGGTTACTAAAGTGACGCCACCGAAATCGGGGTGTTACAATAAACAGTTTGTTTAGTTCCTTTAGGAGATCAAGGTTGATCGGATCCTAGAGAAGACTAAGAGAGTGAATCTTAGTGTGAGCTAAGTCAGTGTAATTGTTAGTCACTTGTAGGTTTCAAGTGCAGTTGTAACTCTTACCTGATTAGTGGATTGCCTTCATTCTAAGAAGGAAGAAATCACCTTAACGGGTGGACTGGGAGGTAGCTTGGAGTGATTTATCAAGTGAACCAGGATAAAATCCTTGTGTGCTTTTCTATCTCTTATCTTTAGCACTTAAGTTCTCGAAAGATTTGTCAAATCTTTAAGGTGGTAGTTTTGTACTGAAAACGTTATTCAAACCCCCCCCTTTCTACCGTTTTTCATACCTTCAATTGGTATCAGAGCGCAAGTTCTGATTACCACACCTAAACAGTGTTCAGTGATCCGGGCCGGTGTGAAAAACAATGGCTGCCACCACTAGTGAAACTCAAAGAGATGGTTACAATGCAAAGCCTCCTATGTTCGACGGTCAAAGGTTCGAATATTGGAAAGATAGACTGGAAAGTTTCTTTCTGGGTTTCGATGCAGATCTCTGGGATATTATTGTGGATGGCTACGAGCGTCCAGTTGATGCAGATGGCAAGAAGATCCCAAGGTCAGAGATGACTGCAGATCAAAAGAAGCTGTACTCACAACATCACAAAGCAAGAGCAATTCTTCTAAGTGCTATTTCCTATGAGGAGTACCAGAAGATTACAGATCGTGAGTTTGCTAAAGGCATTTTTGATTCTCTGAAGATGTCTCATGAAGGAAACAAGAAAGTCAAAGAATCAAAGGCATTGTCTTTGATCCAAAAGTATGAATCCTTCATCATGGAGCCAAATGAGTCCATTGAAGAAATGTTCTCCAGATTTCAACTGCTTGTAGCTGGCATACGTCCTCTCAACAAGAGCTACACAACAAAAGATCATGTCATAAGGGTCATCAGGTGTCTTCCTGAAAGTTGGATGCCTTTGGTGACTTCAATAGAGCTCACGAGAGACGTTGAGAATATGAGTTTAGAAGAACTCATCAGCATTTTGAAATGCCATGAGCTGAAGCGCTCAGAGATGCAAGATCTGAGGAAAAAGTCCATAGCCTTGAAATCCAAATCTGAAAAGGCTAAAGTTGAGAAGTCAAAGGCTCTTCAAGCTGAAGAAGAAGAATCTGAAGAAGCATCAGAAGATTCTGATGAAGATGAGCTGACTCTGATCTCCAAGAGACTCAACCGCATCTGGAAGCACAGGCAGAGCAAGTTCAAAGGCTCTGGAAAGGCAAGAGGAAAGTCTGAATCCTCAGGTCAGAAGAAGTCATCAATCAAGGAAGTCACCTGCTTTGAGTGGCAAAGAATCAGGGCACTACAAAAGTGACTGTCCAAAATTGAAGAAGGACAAGAAGCCAAAGAAGCACTTCAGACAAAGAAGAGTCTGATGGTGACATTTGATGAATCAGAGTCAGAGGATGTTGACTCTGATGGTGAAGTCCAAGGACTCATGGCTATTGTCAAAGACAAGGAAGCAGAGTCAAAGGGAGCTGTTGACTCTGACTCAGAATCAGAGGGAAATCCTAACTCAGACGATGAAAATGAGGTATTCGCTTCTTTCTCTACCTCTGAACTGAAACATGCATTGTCTGATATTATGGATAAGTATAACTCCTTATTGTCTAAGCATAAGAAGCTGAAAAAAGAACTTATCTGCTGTTTCCAAGACTCCTTCTGAACATGAGAAAATTATTTCTGATTTGAAAAATGATAATCATGCCTTGATCAATTCTAACTCTGTGCTTAAGAACCAGATTGCTAAGTTAGAAGAAATTGTTGCCTGTGATGCCTCTGATTGTAGAAATGAATCTAAGTATGAAAAGTCTTTTCAAAGATTCCTAGCTAAAAGCGTGGATAGAAGCTTAATGGCTTCAATGATCTATGGCGTAAGCAGAAATGGAATGCATGGCATTGGCTATTCTAAACCAATTAGAAATGAGCCCTCTGTGTCTAAAGCTAAATCCTTGTATGAATGCTTTGTTCCCTCTGGTACCATATTGCCTGATCCTGTACCTGCTAAAGTTGCTAAAAACCCTCTTAAAAAGGGATCCTTCTCTATGACTAAATATCATGCAAATATTCCTTTAAAATATCATGTTGAGACACCCAAGGTGATCAGAACCTCTGGGGTAACTAACAAGAGAGGACCCAGAAAGTGGGTACCTAAGGACAAGATTATCTATGTTGCAGATATCCTTGATAGCTCCACTGAAACACCAATCATGGATCTGGACAGTGGATGCTCGCGTCACATGACGGGAGAAAGGCGTATGTTCCGAGAGCTGAAACTTAAGCCTGGAGGCGAAGTTGGCTTTGGAGGAAATGAAAAGGGTAAAATTGTTGGTACTGGTACTATTTGTGTAGATAGTAGTCCATGCATTGATAATGTGTTATTGGTAGACGGCTTAACACATAACTTATTGTCTATAAGTCAATTAGCTGACAAGGGTTATGATGTTATATTCAATCAAAAGTCCTGCCGGGCTGTAAGTCAAATCGATGGCTCTGTTCTGTTTAACAGCAAGAGGAAGAACAACATTTATAAGATCAGATTATCTGAGTTGGAGGCTCAGAATGTGAAGTGCCTTCTGTCTGTTAATGAAGAGCAGTGGGTATGGCATAGACGGTTAGGGCATGCCAGTATGAGAAAGATTTCTCAGCTGAGCAAGCTAAACCTTGTCAGGGGCTTACCCAATCTGAAGTTCGCTTCAGACGCTCTTTGTGAAGCATGTCAGAAAGGCAAATTCACAAAAGTCCCTTTCAAAGCAAAGAATGTTGTCTCAACCTCAAGGCCGTTAGAACTTCTGCATATCGACCTTTTTGGACCAGTGAAAACTGAGTCTATAGGTGGCAAGAGATATGGAATGGTTATCGTTGATGACTATAGCCGCTGGACATGGGTAAAGTTTCTAACCCGCAAGGATGAGTCTCATGCTGTGTTCTCTACCTTCATTGCTCAAGTGCAAAACGAGAAGGCTTGTAGGATTGTGCGTGTCAGAAGTGACCATGGTGGAGAGTTTGAGAATGACAAATTTGAGAGTCTGTTTGATTCCTATGGAATTGCACATGATTTCTCTTGTCCCAGAACTCCTCAACAAAATGGTGTTGTTGAGAGGAAGAACAGAACTCTTCAGGAGATGGCTAGAACCATGCTCCAAGAAACTGGCATGGCTAAGCACTTTTGGGCAGAGGCAGTAAATACAACATGTTACATTCAGAACAGAATCTCTGTGAGACCAATTCTGAAAAAGACTCCTTATGAATTGTGGAAGAACATAAAGCCCAACATTTCTTATTTTCATCCTTTTGGCTGTGTTTGTTATGTTCTCAATACTAAGGATAGATTGCATAAATTTGATGCTAAGTCTTCTAAGTGTCTATTACTCGGTTACTCTGAGAGATCTAAAGGTTTTAGATTTTATAATACTGATGCTAAGACTATTGAAGAATCTATTCATGTTAGATTTGACGATAAGCTTGACTCTGACTAGTCAAAGCTAGTTGAAAAGTTTGCAGATTTAAGCATTAATGTTTCTGACATAGGCAAAGCTCCAGAGGAAGTTGAGCCAGAGGAAGATGAACCAGAGGAAGAAGCTGGTCCCTCTAACTCACAAACTCTGAAGAAGAGCAGAATCACTGCAGCTCACCCTAAGGAATTGATTTTGGGCAACAAAGACGAACCAGTCAGAACCAGATCTGCCTTCAGACCCTCTGAAGAGACCTTGCTCAGTCTGAAAGGATTGGTGTCCTTAATTGAACCCAAGTCCATAGATGAAGCTCTTCAGGACAAGGATTGGATTCTGGCCATGGAAGAAGAATTGAATCAATTCTCCAAGAGCGATGTTTGGAGCTTAGTGAAGAAGCCTGAGAGTGTCCATGTTATTGGAACGAAATGGGTATTCAGAAACAAGATGAATGAGAAAGGAGATGTAGTCAGAAACAAGGCAAGGCTAGTTGCTCAAGGCTACAGCCAGCAGGAAGGAATAGACTACACTGAAACATTTGCTCCAGTAGCAAGACTGGAGGCAATCAGACTGTTGATCTCTTTCTCAGTAAATCACAACATAGTTCTACATCAGATGGACGTGAAGAGTGCCTTCCTAAATGGTTATATTTCAGAGGAAGTCTATGTTCATCAACCCCCCGGTTTTGAAGATGAGAAGAAACCAGACCATGTGTTCAAATTGAAGAAATCACTCTACGGTCTGAAGCAAGCTCCCAGAGCATGGTATGAGAGACTCAGCTCATTCCTTTTGGAGAATGAGTTTGTAAGGGGTAAAGTAGATACAACTCTTTTCTGCAAGACTTATAAAGATGATATCTTAATTGTGCAAATTTATGTTGATGATATTATATTTGGTTCTGCTAATCAATCTCTATGCAAAGAATTTTCTGAGATGATGCAGGCTGAATTTGAGATGAGTATGATGGGAGAATTAAAGTACTTTCTGGGAATACAAGTTGATCAAACACCAGAAGGAACATATATCCATCAGAGCAAGTACACTAAAGAACTTCTGAAGAAGTTCAATATGCTGGAATCTACAGTGGCCAAGACTCCAATGCATCCTACATGCATTCTGGAGAAAGAAGATAAAAGTGGTAAAGTATGTCAGAAGCTCTATCGTGGCATGATAGGTTCACTTCTATACTTAACTGCATCTAGGCCAGACATACTATTTAGTGTTCATTTATGTGCTCGTTTCCAATCAGATCCAAGGGAAACCCACTTAACTGCTGTTAAGAGGATCCTAAGGTATCTGAAAGGCACCACTAACCTTGGCTTGATGTATAAGAAAACATCAGAGTATAAGCTTTCAGGTTACTGTGATGCTGATTATGCTGGAGATAGAACAGAGAGAAAAAGTACTTCTGGAAATTGTCAATTTCTGGGAAGCAATCTAGTCTCATGGGCAAGCAAGAGGCAATCAACCATTGCACTATCAACTGCAGAGGCAGAATATATCTCAGCAGCAATATGCAGCACTCAGATGCTCTGGATGAAACATCAGCTGGAGGATTATCAGATCCTTGAGAGCAATATCCCAATCTATTGTGATAACACTGCTGCAATCTCATTGAGTAAGAACCCTATCTTGCATTCAAGGGCAAAGCACATTGAGGTAAAGTATCACTTTATTAGAGATTATGTACAGAAGGGCGTACTTCTTCTGAAGTTTGTTGATACTGACCATCAATGGGCAGATATCTTTACAAAGCCCTTAGCAGAGGATAGATTTAATTTTATTCTGAAAAATCTGAACATGGACTTTTGTCCAGAGTGAAGATGGATCAGAACCTCTGACTATGATACTTCTTGATCAGAAGATGTCTAGTCCAGAAGGTAACTCAATCAGAGTGTGTGTACCCACTGGTACTGACTCTGAAGCTGAGACAGCAACACGTGTGTCAGCATTTCTGATGCATAGTTCCTTGTGCCCGTGTGACAGTCTGTTATGATTGCGTATAGATGTGCTTCTCTCCTGTGTGTGATTTGTGTATTTACTGTTACTATCTATCTTTAATTTTCAACCGTTGATCTTAAAGTGCTTTTTGAATCAACAACGGTTATTTGTCAAAACCCACTATACACACACGATCTCTTTCACTTCCGGTTTTTACTCTCTCTCTCTCTGCTTTTCGAAACAGCTTATCCTCGATTTCTCTCTCGATCTCTCTTCATCTTTCAACCTTCATCTTCTACCTCAAACCTTCAACCGCTTCAAAAATGGTGAGTCAAACCAGAAGAGCTACTGCAGATGAAACCCAGTTCCCTCACATGGTAGTTGGTCTAGCAACGGGTCAAAGGGGCCCTGAGAATCCGACACAAGATCAAGGTCAAGCTCAAGAGCAGATTATCCCAATTGCAGAACGGGGCTGTGCCGTTCATTGCGTTTATGCTCATGAGGAACTTCAAGTCCTGGCAGAATGGAGATTCGACCTCGACAACCTGGCTACAAATGGGTATGATCTTCGTCCTGAAGTCCAAGTTCAAGGTTGGGGAAATTACTTCAACAGACTTCGAGGACCGGTGTATGATAAACTGATCAAGGAATTCTGGAAGCACGCCGACTGCAATGATACTCAGGTGGTATCTCACATTCTTGGAAGAAAGATCATCATCACAGAGAAGTCTTTCGTGAATTTGCTGGGTGCAGACACTGCTTTTGGGTATCGTTTCCAACTCACGGAATCGAAGCTGAAACCCAGCACCAAGGATACAATCAACAAGGCCCTGTACACCACTTACAAACCGGGCAAGACGAATTACAAGGTGATGGACCTTCATCCCAAGCTCAGGATCTGGCACAAAATTTTGCTCCACTGCATAAACCAGAGACCAAAGGGCAGTTCCCCAGACTACATCAACTTCAACCAGAAGGTGATGCTGTTCTTCATCCAAGACCAGAAGAAGATCTGCCTTCCCTACTTCCTGTTCTCCTATTTGAAGGAATGTATCCGGAAGTCTCGTACCACTGCCTCCATCAAGTCAGCGATCAAGTATATTCCCTTCGGGAGACATTTGTCTGATCTCTTCATTGAGAGTGGCCTCATTCAAGATCTGATAAATGCTGGATGCACAGAGGATCTGACCACCATTGTCAGTGATGTCTTCACGGCAAACTCTCTAAAGAAGATGGGCCTAATCAAGAAGAAGATTGCTCCTGCCCATGAAGACACATCTTCTGAGATCAGAAGTAGAAGGATGCCTCTGAATGACTACCCTCTGTGGACACCGGCAGACAATCCTGACGCCATTAGGTGCTATGTTGAAGACCTAAGGGCTCAAGGATTCGAAATTGATCTCGATGACTTCTTCAGCAGACTGCCACCAGCTCCAGAGTTTCCTTCTCCTCCCAAGAAGAAAGTTCAGAGGAAGATGATCCTAGAAGAATCTTCTGAGGAATCAGATGTCCCGCTGATCAAAAAGAAGAAGGCTGGTCAACTCAAGAGAAAGCCAGATGAAACCAGCAAGCCTGATGATGGTGATGATGGTGATAATGAGGATGGTCCTCCTAAGAAGAAGAAGAAGCAGGTCAGATTTGTGGTGAAGCCTACTCGGGTGGAACCAGCTGCTGAAGTGATCAGAAGGACTGAACCTCCTGTCAGAGTGACAAGATCATCAGCACTTTCAAGTAAGTCTGCAATTGCTTCTGATGATGATTTGAATTTATTTGATGCACTCCCCATATCTGCCATGCTCAAACACTCTTCAAATCCCCTCACTCCTATTCCTGAATCCCAACCAGCTGCACAAACCACCTCTCCACCACATTCCCCAAGGTCTTCGTTCTTTCAACCTTCCCCTACTGAAGCACCTCTATGGAATTTGCTCCAGAACCAACCCTCTAGGTCAGAAGAACCAACCTCTCCCATTACCATCCCGTACAACCCATTAACTTCTGAACCCATCATTCATGAACAACCAGAGCCTACCCAAACAGAACCTGGACCCAGAACCTCTGATCACTCTGTCCCAAGAGCATCAGAACGACTGGCTCTCAGACCCACGGATACAGACTCTTCCACAGCCTTTACACCTGTATCCTTCCCAACCAATGTTGCTGACTCTTCTCCCTCCAATAACTCTGAATCCATTAGAAAATTCATGGAGGTCAGAAAAGAAAAGGTGTCTACCTTAGACGAGTATTATCTCACTTGTCCAAGCCCTAGGAGATATCCTGGCCCTAGACCTGAATGTCTAGTTGACCCAGATGAACCTATCTTGGCCAATCCTTTAAAAGAGGCAGACCCTTTGGCTCAACAAGCTCACCCTGCCCCTGACCAACAAGAGCCTATTCAACCGGAACCTGAACCAGAACAATCTGTGTCTAACCAATCCTCGGTTAGATCACCTCATCCTCTGGTTGAAACTTCAGAACCTCACCTTGGAACCTCTGAACCGAATGCTCAAATGTTTAACATTGGCTCTCCACAAGGTGCCTCTGAAGCTCACAGCAGCAATCACCCAGCCTCTCCTGAAACCAACCTCTCCATAATTCCTTATACTCACCTCCGACCCACATCTCTCTCTGAGTGCATCAATATTTTCTATCATGAAGCCTCTTTGATGCTACGCAATGTGCACGGTCAGACTGACCTCAGTGAGAATGCTGAACGTGTGGCTGATGAGTGGAACAATCTGGGCACTTGGCTAGTGGCTCAAGTTCCAATTATGATGCAGCTCCTGCATGCAGAGGGAAGTCAGAGGATTGAGGCTGCAAAGCAAAGGTTTGCTAGAAGGGTGGCTCTTCATGAACAAGAACAGAGACATAAGCTTCTTGAAGCTATTGAAGAAGCCAAGAGAAAGAAAGCTCAAGCAGAAGAAGCTGCACGTCAAGCAGCGGCTCAAGCTGAACAAGCCAGATTAGAGGCAGAACGACTTGAGGCTGAGGCTGAAGCCCTTAGATGCCAAGCACTTGCACCAGTAGTGTTTACTCCTGCTGCTTCTGCTTCCATTCCAGATCCTCAAGCTGCTCAGAATGTTCCTTCCGGTTCTACTCAGTCAAGCTCGTCCAGACTCGACATCATGGAACAGCGTCTTGACACTCATGAATCCATGCTAATTGAAATGAAGCACATGATGATGGAACTTCTGCGTCGAACTGATAAACCCTAGTTTTAGGATCTCTTCGCTTTTCTTTTTCTTTAACGTTGTTTTATTTTTGTTAACTTCTGTTTCTTTTCATTTAATTATTCTACTTTGTTCGTTTGTGATTATCTATGCATATCTATATATATTTTTGTCACATGTGTTTGCAAAATTCTTTTTATTCATAATCTCTTTATGTTTACATCATACATTCTTTCCATAAAGTCTAGAATGGAGAATCCCTCCTCATTTTTCTGCACTCCTGGCGCTGCTCTGACCTATCCTTCTCCAGACGCTCCAGTGCATGCTGGATGTTGTTGAGCCTGTTCTTTAGCTCATCCCTCTCCAGAATCTCTTCTGAAGTCTTAAGCTTCTCTTCCGAACTCTCTTTTTCTTCCAGCAGCTTGAGTTCAAGCCGGCTGAGTTCTTGCACCTCCTCCACGAAGGCAAGAAATTCCCTCAGGTCTCTCTTCAACTCTGGACGCAGGTCCTCCTCCAGCAGTGTTCGTGTTAGCTCCGAGATGGTCGTTGTACCCTCTGGATGCCTGATGTTAAGGAACAAGTCCTCCTCGAAGGCCTTCTTCCTCAGCTCTTCTAGTGCTACGATGTATGATGCCATTTTTTTTTTTTTTTTTTTCCTTACTGAAAATTGTTCGAGGTGTGAAGCTTACCTCTCTCTCCAACGCTTTATATAGGCTTCACTTTCTCTCTGAAAGTTAATGCTCCTACAGTTTCTCGAGGTTAAGTTCTTGGTAACTGACCCTTCTCTTTACTCCCTTGACCGGTGGTAAACGTTCTTCTCCTTTATTAACTCTTCTATTTATTTCGCCTAACTCTGATTCTTGCATCGTTTTCATTTTCTTTAAACTTAGACCTTCTCTAAGGGGGAGTACCTTGTACTTCAAGCTAAGTTTTTCACACCCCAAGCTTTTTGCTTATGACAAAAAGGGGGAGTAAACCCAGTTTTTGATGTGTAAGATGTGTTAGTGTGATTTATTTTTTCTTTTGGAGAATTTAAGAGTTCCACCTTCATGACCATAGATGTGTCACTGGGCAAATACAAGGAATACATTTCACTTCTTCTGAAGTGATTCTAGTTGACTCTGATACCCAAGACTCTGATACCTTGTCCGTGACTCTGATTACTTATGCGCTCTGATTACTCGATTTTCATCTATGTCATAAGTTTTTCACTCTGAACTCTTATATCATTTAGCTCAGAATCTAGACTTTACTAACGTTTTCATCAAGTATTAGATTCAGGGGGAGCTAAGCTCAGAATCAAGCAGTGACTTGAATTCAGAATGAGCAAGATAAACTATTCACATCAGGATAAGTCTTATTCTATATCTCTAAACTCTGAGTGAATTCAGTTTAATGTTTAAGAATTGTTCATCAAAAATCTTAGTTTTGTCATCATCAAAAAGGGGGAGATTGTAAGATCAAGTTTTGATCTAGTAGTACAACTCTATGTTTTGATGATTACAAGTTAACCTTTTGATATGAACAATTGTGGTACTCTAACGTGTTTTTCTGAGTGTGCTATTTACAGGCTCTGACCTCAACTCAATCTCACACAAATCAGAAGCACTGTGTATAAAGAGCAACCCAAGCAACGCTTTCGCATTCACCATGTTCAGTATGAACAGTGGAAAAGCTTCAGAAGTTCTGAAGTTATACAAACTCTGATGTGGACTCAGTCACTAGAAGCTCTGAAGATCCAGAAAGTCTGATAACCAAGAAACACTGAAGGCTCAGATATTCTGATGGTGTAGAAGACTCTGAAGATCCAGAAGCTGATTAGTGAAATTCTGTTGTCCAGAAGCAAGATACTCTGAAGACCATGTTCTTCCCTCTGAGTTCAGAATCAGAAGAAACAATGGTCAGAGGATCTGGGCTTTCCCTCTGACTCTGATCAACCGGCTTCACAAGTTCCAATATGAAGCATTCCCCTGATCAGAAGTCTCCTAGGTTTAAAGGTCAAGTCGCTATCCAAGTACAAAAGCAACTGTACCTTCCTGACGACCTACCTAACAGTCTCAGACACAGCAGAAGCTGGATTTTCCAGAACTGCCCTCCAACGGTAGCATTTCCCATGCAACGCTCAACCCTAATCCTTGGAGTATATAAAGAGGCTGAAGACTGAAAGAAACGGCTAGAAGCATTCACATACGCGCAAGACAAACTTAAATTCTTCTAAGCTTTATTTCATCTGAAATTCATTGAGTTTACTATTAGCTTTTTAGAAGCAAATCTCTTGTAAACAATTCTTTGATAAACAGTTTGTTTAGTTCCTTTAGGAGATCAAGGTTGATTGGATCCTAGAGAAGACTAAGAGAGTGAATCTTAGTGTGAGCTAAGTCAGTGTAATTGTTAGTCACTTGTAGGTTTCAAGTGCAGTTGTAACTCTTACCTGATTAGTGGATTGCCTTCATTCTAAGAAGGAAGAAATCACCTTAACGGGTGGACTGGAGTAGCTTGAGTGATTTATCAAGTGAACCAGGATAAAATCCTTGTGTGCTTTTCTATCTCTTATCTTTAGCACTTAAGTTCTCGAAAGATTTGTCAAAATCTTTAAGGTGGAAGTTTTATACTGAAAACGTTATTCAAACCCCCCCTTTCTACCGTTTTTCATACCTTCAGCAGAGTCAAAGGGAGCTGTTGACTCTGACTCAGAATCAGAAGGAGATCCTAACTCAGACGATGAAAATGAGGTATTCGCTTCTTTCTCTACCTCTGAACTGAAACATGCATTGTCTGATATCATGGATAAATATAACTCCTTATTGTCTAAGCATAAGAAGCTGAAAAAGGACTTATCTGCTGTTTCCAAGACTCCTTTTGAACATGAGAAAATTATTTCTGATTTGAAAAATGATAATCATGCTTTGATCAATTCTAACTCTGTGCTTAAGAACCAGATTGCTAAGTTAGTAGAAATTGTTGCCTGTGATGCCTCTGATTGTAGAAATGAGTCTAAGTATGAAAAGTCTTTTCAAAGATTCCTAGCTAAAAGCGTGGATAGAAGCTTAATGGCTTCAATGATCTATGGCGTAAGCAGAAATGGAATGCATGGCATTGGCTATTCTAAACCAATTAGAAATGAGCCCTCTGTGTCTAAAGCTAAATCCTTGTATGAATGCTTTGTTCCCTCTGGTACCATATTGCCTGATCCTTTACCTGCTAAAGTTGCTAAAAACCCTCTTAAAAAGGGATCCTTCTCTATGACTAAATATCATGCAAATATTCCTTTAAAATATCATGTTGAGACACCCAAGGTGATCAGAACCTCTGGGGTAACTAACAAGAGAGGACCCAGAAAGTGGGTACCTAAGGACAAGATTATCTATGTTGCAGATATCCTTGATAGCTCCACTGAAACACCAATCATGGTATCTGGACAGTGGATGCTCGCGTCACATGACGGGAGAAAGGCGTATGTTCCGAGAGCTGAAACTTAAGCCTGGAGGCGAAGTTGGCTTTGGAGGAAACGAAAAGGGTAAAATTGTTGGTACTGGTACTATTTGTGTAGATAGTAGTCCATGCATTGATAATGTGTTATTGGTAGACGGCTTAACACATAACTTATTGTCTATAAGTCAATTAACTGACAAGGGTTATGATGTTATATTTAATCAAAAGTCCTGCCGGGCTGTAAGTCAAATCGATGGCTCTGTTCTGTTTAACAGCAAGAGGAAGAACAACATTTATAAGATCAGATTATCTGAGTTGGAGGCTCAGAATGTGAAGTGCCTTCTGTCTGTTAATGAAGAGCAGTGGGTATGGCATAGACGGTTAGGGCATGCCAGTATGAGAAAGATTTCTCAGCTGAGCAAGCTAAACCTTGTCAGGGGCTTACCCAATCTGAAGTTCGCTTCAGACGCTCTTTGTGAAGCATGTCAGAAAGGCAAATTCACAAAAGAATGTTGTCCCTTTCAAGGCAAAGAATGTTGTCTCTACCTCAAGGCCGTTGAAACTTCTGCATATCGACCTTTTTGGACCAGTGAAAACTGAGTCTATAGGTGGCAAGAGATATGGGATGGTTATCGTTGATGACTATAGCCGCTGGACATGGGTAAAGTTTCTAACCCGCAAGGATGAGTCTCATGCTGTGTTCTCTACCTTCATTGCTCAAGTGCAAAACGAGAAGGCTTGTAGGATTGTGCGTGTCAGAAGTGACCATGGTGGAGAGTTTGAGAATGACAAGTTTGAGAGTCTGTTTGATTCCTATGGAATTGCACATGATTTCTCTTGTCCCAGAACTCCTCAACAAAATGGTGTTGTTGAGAGGAAGAACAGAACCCTTCAGGAGATGGCTAGAACCATGCTCCAAGAAACTGGCATGGCTAAGCACTTTTGGGCAGAGGCAGTAAATACAGCATGTTACATTCAGAACAGAATCTCTGTGAGACCAATTCTGAATAAGACTCCTTATGAATTGTGGAAGAACATAAAGCCCAACATTTCTTATTTTCATCCTTTTGGCTGTGTTTGTTATGTTCTCAATACTAAGGATAAATTGCATAAATTTGATGCTAAGTCTTCTAAGTGTCTATTACTTGGTTATTCTGAGAGATCTAAAGGTTTTAGATTTTATAATACTGATGCTAAGACTATTGAAGAATCTATTCATGTTAGATTTGACGATAAGCTTGACTCTGACCAGTCAAAGCTAGTTGAGAAGTTTGCAGATTTAAGCATTAATGTTTCTAACAAAGGCAAAGCTCCAGAGGAAGCTGAGCCAGAGGAAGATGAACCAGAGGAAGAAGCTGGTCCCTCTAACTCACAAACTCTGAAGAAGAGCAGAATCACTGCAGCTCACCCTAAGGAATTGATTCTGGGCAACAAAGACGAACCAGTCAGAACCAGATCAGCCTTCAGACCCTCTGAAGAGACCTTGCTCAGTCTGAAAGGATTGGTGTCCTTAATTGAACCCAAGTCCATAGATGAAGCTCTTCAGGACAAGGATTGGATTCTGGCTATGGAAGAAGAATTGAATCAATTCTCCAAGAACGATGTTTGGAGCTTAGTGAAGAAGCCTGAGAGTGTCCATGTAATTGGAACGAAATGGGTATTCAGAAACAAGCTGAATGAGAAAGGAGATGTAGTCAGAAACAAGGCAAGGCTAGTTGCTCAAGGCTACAGCCAGCAGGAAGGAATAGACTACACTGAAACATTTGCTCCAGTAGCAAGACTGGAGGCAATCAGACTGTTGATCTCTTTCTTAGTGAATCACAACATAGTTCTACATCAGATGGACGTGAAGAGTGCCTTCCTAAATGGTTATATTTCAGAGGATGTCTATGTTCATCAACCCCCAGGTTTTGAAGATGAGAAGAAGCCAGACCATGTGTTCAAATTGAAGAAGTCACTCTATGGTCTGAAGCAAGCTCCCAGATCATGGTATGAGAGACTCAGCTCATTCCTTCTGGAGAATGAGTTTGTAAGGGGTAAAGTAGATACAACTCTCTTTTGCAAGACTTATAAAGATGATATCTTAATTGTGCAAATTTATGTTGATGATATTATATTTGGTTCTGCTAATCAATCTCTATGCAAAGAATTTTCTGAGATGATGCAGGCTGAATTTGAGATGAGTATGATGGGAGAATTAAAGTACTTTCTGGGAATACAAGTTGATCAAACACCAGAAGGAACATATATCCATCAGAGCAAGTACACTAAAGAACTTCTGAAGAAGTTCAATATGCTGGAATCAACAGTGGCCAAGACTCCAATGCATCCTACATGCATTCTGGAGAAAGAAGATAAAAGTGGTAAAGTATGTCAGAAGCTCTATCGTGGCATGATAGGTTCACTTCTATACTTAACTGCATCTAGGCCAGACATACTATTTAGTGTTCATTTATGTGCTCGTTTCCAATCAGATCCAAGGGAAACCCACTTAACTGCTGTTAAGAGGATCCTAAGGTATCTGAAAGGCACCACTAACCTTGGCTTGATGTATAAGAAAACATCAGAGTATAAGCTTTCAGGTTATTGTGATGCTGATTATGCTGGAGATAGAACAGAGAGAAAAAGTACTTCTGGAAATTGTCAATTTCTGGGAAGCAATCTAGTCTCATGGGCAAGCAAGAGGCAATCAACCATTGCACTATCAACTGCAGAGGCAGAATATATCTCAGCAGCAATATGCAGCACTCAGATGCTCTGGATGAAACATCAGCTGGAGGATTATCAGATCCTTGAGAGCAATATCCCAATCTATTGTGATAACACTGCTGCAATCTCATTGAGTAAGAACCCTATCTTGCATTCAAGGGCAAAGCACATTGAGGTAAAGTATCACTTTATTAGAGATTATGTACAGAAGGGCGTACTTCTTCTGAAGTTTGTTGATACTGACCATCAATGGGCAGATATCTTTACAAAGCCCTTAGCAGAGGATAGATTTAATTTTATTCTGAAAAATCTGAACATGGACTTTTGTCCAGAGTGAAGATGGATCAGAACCTATGACTATGATACTTCTTGATCAGAAGATGTCTAGTCCAGAAGGTAACTCAATCAGAGTGTGTGTACCCACTGGTACTGACTCTGAAGCTGAGACAGCAACACGTGTGTCAGCATTTCTGATGCATAGTTCCTTGTGCCCGTGTGACAGTCTGTTATGATTGCGTATAGATGTGCTTCTCTCCTGTGTGTGATTTGTGTATTTACTGTTACTATCTATCTTTAATTTTCAACCGTTGATCTTAAAGTGCTTTTTGAATCAACAACGGTTATTTGTCAAAACCCACTATACACACACGATCTCCTTCACTTTCGGTTTTTACTCTCTCTCTCTTGCTATTCCAAAACCGCTTATCCTCGATTTCTCTCTCGATCTCTCTTCATCTTTCAACCTTCATCTTCTACCTAAACCTTCAACCGCTTCAAAAATGGTGAGTCAAACCAGAAGAGCTACTGCAGATGCAACCCAGTTCCCTCATATGGTAGTTGGTCTAGCAACGGGTCAAAGGGGCCCTGAGAATCCGACTCAAGATCAAGGTCAAGCTCAAGAGCAGATTATCCCAATTGCAGAACGGGGCTGTGCCGTTCACTGCGTATATGCTCCTGAGGAACTTCAAGTTCTGGCAGAATGGAGATTCGACCTCGACAACCTAGCTACAAATGGGTATGATCTTCGTCCTGAAGTCCAAGTTCAAGGTTGGGGAAATTACTTCAACAGACTTCGAGGACCGGTGTATGATAAACTGATCAAGGAATTCTGGAAGCACGCCGACTGCGATGATACTCAGGTGGTATCTCACATTCTTGGAAGAAAGATCATCATCACAGAGAAGTCTTTCGTAAACTTGCTGGGTGCAGACACTGCTTTTGGGTATCGTTTCCAACTCACGGAATCGAAGCTGAAACCCAAGACGAAGGATGAGACCAACAAGGCCCTGTACACCAATTACAAACCGGGCAAGACGAATTACAAAGTGATGGACCTCCATCCCAAGCTCAGGATCTGGCACAAGATTTTGCTCCACTGCATAAACCAGAGACCAAAGGGCAGTTCCCCAGACTACATCAACTTCAACCAGAAGGCGATGTTGTTCTTCATCCAAGACAAGAAGAAGATCTGCCTTCCCTACTTCCTGTTCTCCTACTTGAAGGAGTGTATCCGGAAGTCTCGTACCACTGCCTCCATCAAGTCAGCAATCAAGTATATTCCCTTCGGGAGACTGTTGTCTGATCTCTTCATTGAGAGTGGCCTCATTCAAGATCTGATAAATGCTGGATGCACAGAGGATCTGACCACCATTGTCAGTGATGTCTTCACTGCAAATTCTCTAAAGAAAATGGGCCTAGTCAAGAAGAAGATTGCTCCTGCCCATGAAGACACATCTTCTGAGATCAGAAGTAGAAGGGTGCCTCTGAATGACTACCCTCTGTGGACACAGGCTGACAATCCTGAAGCCATTAGGTGCTATGTTGAATACCTAAGGGCTCAAGGATTTGAAATTGATCTCGATGAATTCTTCAGCAGACTGCCGCCAGCTCCAGAGTTTCCTTCTCCTATCAAGAAGAAAGCTCAGAGGAAGATGATCCTAGAAGATTCTTTTGAGGAATCAGATGTCCCTCTGATCAAAATGAAGAAGGCTGGTCAATCCAAGAGAAAGCATGATGAAACCAGCAAGCCCGATGATGGTGATGATGGTGATGATGGTGATAATGAGGATGGTCCTCCTAAGAAGAAGAAGAAGCAGGTCAGAATTGTGGTGAAGCCTACTCGGGTGGAACCAGCTGCTGAAGTGATCAGAAGGATTGAACCTCCTGCCAGAGTGACAAGATCATCAGCACATTCAAGTAAGTCTGCAATTGCTTCTGATGATGATTTGAATTTATTTGATGCACTCCCCATATCAGCCATGCTCAAACACTCTTCAAATCCCCTCACTCCTATTCCTGAGTCCCAACCAGCTGCACAAACCACCTCTCCACCACATTCCCGAAGGTCTTCATTTTTTCAACCTTCTCCTACTGAAGCACCTCTCTGGAATTTGCTCCAGAACCAACCCTCTAGGCCAGAAGAACCAACCTCTCCCATTACCATCCCGTACAACCCATTAACTTCTGAACCCATCATTCATGAGCAACCAGAGCCTACCCAAACAGAACCTGGACCCAGAACCTCTGATCACTCTGTCCCAAGAGCATCAGAACGTCTGGCTCTCAGAACCACGGATACAGACTCTTCCACCGCCCTTACACCCGTATCCTTCCCAACAAATGTTGCTGATTCTTCTCCTTCCAACAACTCTGAATCCCTTCGAAAATTCATGGAAGTTAGGAAAGAAAAGGTGTCTACCTTAGAAGAATATTATCTCACTTGTCCAAGCCCTAGGAGATATCCTGGCCCTAAACCTGAACGTCTAGTTGACCCAGATGAACCTATCTTGGCCAATCCTTTACATGAGGCAGACCCTTTGGCTCAACAAGCTCACCCTGCCCCTGACCAACAAGAGCCTATTCAACCAGAACCTGAACCAGAACAATCTGTGTCTAACCAATCATCAGTTAGATCACCCCATCCTCTGGTTGAAACTTCAGAACCTCACCTTGGAACCTCTGAACCAAATGCGCAAATGTTTAACATTGGCTCTCCACAAGGTGCCTCTGAAGCTCACAGCAGCAATCACCCAGCCTCTCCTGAAACCAACCTCTCTATAATTCCTTACACTCACCTCCGACCCACATCTCTCTCTGAGTGCATCAATATTTTCTATCATGAAGCCTCTTTGATGCTACGCAATGTGCAAGGTCAGACTGACCTAAGCGAGAATGCTGAACATGTGGCTGAAGAGTGGAACAATCTGGGCACTTGGCTAGTGGCTCAAGTTCCAGTTATGATGCAGCTCCTGCATGCAGAGGGAAGTCAGAGGATCGAGGCTGCAAAGCAAAGGTTTGCTAGAAGGGTGGCTCTTCATGAACAAGAACAGAGACATAAGCTACTTGAAGCTATTGAAGAAGCCAAACGAAAGAAAGAACAAGCAGAAGAAGCTGCACGTCAAGCAGCAGTTCAAGCTGAACAAGCCAGATTAGAGGCAGAACGACTTGAAGCTGAGGCTGAAGCCCTTAGATGCCAAGCACTTGCACCAGTAGTGTTTACTCCTGCTGCTTCTGCTTCCATTCCAGCTCCTCAAGCCGCTCAGAGTGTTCCTTTCAGTTCTACTCAGTCAAGCTCGTCCAGACTCGACATCATGGAACAGCGTCTTGACACTCATGAATCCATGCCAATTGAAATGAAGCACATGATGATGGAACTTCTGCGTCGATCTGATAAACCCTAGTTTTAGGATCTCTTCGCTTTTCTTTCTCTTTACCTTTGTTTTATTTTGTTAACTTCTGTTTCACCTTCTTTATTTTAGGAACTTCTTTATTTATTCTACTTTGTTCGTTTGTGATTATCTATGCATATCTATATATATTTTTGTCACATATGCTTGCAAAAATCTTTTTATTCATAATCTCTTTATGTTTACATCATACATTCTTTTCCTAAAGTCTAGAATGGAGGATCCTTCCTCATTCTTCTGCACTCCTGGCGCTGCTCTGACCTCTCCTTCTCCAGACGCTCCAGTGCATACTGGATGTTGTTGAGCCTGTCTTTTAGCTCATCCCTCTCCAGAATCTCTTCTGCAGTCTTGAGCTTCTCTTCAAAAATCTCTTTTTCTTCCAGCAGCTTGAGTTCAAGCTGGCTGAGTTCTTGCACCTCCTCCACGAAGGCAAGAAATTCCCTCAGGTCTCTCTTCAACTCTGGACGTAGGTCCTCCTCCAGCAGTGTCCGTGTTAGCTCTGAGATGGTCTGTGTACCCTCTGGATGCCTGATGTTCAGGAACAAGTCCTCCTCAAAGGCCTTCTTTCTCAGCTCTTCTAGTGCTACGATGTATGATGCCATTTTTCTTTACTGAAATTTGCTCGAGTTGTGAAGCTTACCTCTCTCTCCAACGCTTTATATAGGCTTCACTTTCTCTCTGAAAGTTAATGCTCCTTCAGTTTCTCGAGGTTAAGTTCTTGGTAACTGACCCTCCTCTTTACTCCCTTGGCCGGTGGTAAACGTTCTTATCTTGCATTAACTCTTCTATTTATTTCGCCTAACTCTGATTCTTTCTTCGTTTTCATTTTCTTTAAACTTAGACCTTCTCTAAGGGGGAGTACCTTGTACTTCAAGCTAAGTTTTTCACACCCCAAGCTTTTTGCTTATGACAAAAAGGGGGAGTAAACCCAGTTTTTGATGTGTAAGATGTGTTAGTGTGATTTATTTTTCTTTTGGAGAATTTAAGAGTTCCACCTTTATGACCATAGATGTGTCACTGGGCTAATACAAGGAATACATTTCACTTCTTCTGAAGTGATTCTAATTTGACTCTGATACACAAGACTCTGATACCTTGTCCGTGACTCTGATTACTTATGCGCTCTGATTACTCTATTTTCATCTATGTCATAAGTTTTTCACTCTGAACTCTTATATCATCTAGCTCAGAATCTAGACTTTACTAATGTTTTCATCAAGTATTAGATTCAGGGGGAGCTAAGCTCAGAATCAAGCAGTGACTTGACTTCAGAATGAGCAAGATAAACTATTCACATCAGGATAAGTCTTATTCTATATCTCTAAACTCTGAGTGAATTTAGTTTAATGTGTAAGAATTGTTCATCAAAAATCTTAGTTTTGTCATCATCAAAAAGGGGGAGATTGTAAGATCAAGTTTTGATCTAGTAGTACAACTCTATGTTTTGATGATTACAAGTTAACCTTTTGATATGAACAATTGTGGTACTCTAACGTGTTTTTCTGAGTGTGCTATTTACAGGCTCTGACCTCAACTCAATCAGAAGCACTGTGTATAAAGAGCGACCCAAGCAACGCTTTCGCATTCACCATGTTCAGTATGAACAGTGGAAAAGCTTCAGAAGTTCTGAAGTTATACAAACTCTGATGTGGACTCAGTCACTAGAAGTTATGAAGATCCAGAAAGTCTGATAACCAAGAAACACTGAAGGCTCAGATATTCTGATGGTGTAGAAGACTCTGAAGATCCAGAAGCTGATTAGTGAAGTTCTGATGTCCAGAAGCA
This sequence comes from Lotus japonicus, assembly GCF_012489685.1. Classification (NCBI taxonomy): domain Eukaryota; kingdom Viridiplantae; phylum Streptophyta; class Magnoliopsida; order Fabales; family Fabaceae; genus Lotus; species Lotus japonicus. The sequence continues at coordinate 26,746,594 of NC_080043.1, forward strand.
AGATACTCTGAAGACCATGTACTTCCCTCTGAATTCAGAATCAGAAGAAACAATGGTCAGAGGATCTGGGCTTTCCCTCTGACTCTTATCAACCGGCTTCACAAGTTCCAATATGAAGCATTCCCCTGATCAGAAGTCTCCTAGGTTTAAAGGTCAAGTCGCTATCCAAGTACAAAAGCAACTGTACCTCCCTGACGACCTACCTAACAGTCTCAGACATAGCAGAAGCTGGATTTTCCAGAACTGCCCTCCAACGGTAGCATTTCCCATGCAATGCTCAACCCTAATCCTTGGAGTATATAAAGAGGCTGAAGACTGAAAGAAGCGGTGAGAAGCATTCACATACGCGCAAGACAATTTCAAATTCTTCTAAGCTTTCTTTCATCTGAAATTCATTGAGTTTACTATTAGCTTTTTAGAAGCAAATCTCTTGTAAACAATTCCTTGATAAACAGTTTGTTTAAGTTCCTTTAAGAGATCAAGGTTGATCGGATCCTAGAGAAGACTAAGAGAGTGAATCTTAGTGTGAGCTAAGTCAGTGTAATTGTTAGTGGATTGCCTTCATTCTAAGAAGGAAGAAATCACCTTAACGGGTGGACTGGAGTAGCTTGAGTGATTTATCAAGTGAACCAGGATAAAATCCTTGTGTGCTTTTCTATCTCTTATCTTTAGCACTTAAAGTTCTCGAAAGATTTGTCAAAATCTTTAAGGTGGAAGCTTTATACTGAAAACGTTATTCAAACCCCCCCTTTCTACCGTTTTTCATACCTTCAAGTGATGTGAATGCTTAGAGAGAGAAACTATAACCGCTTAGAGAGAGAAAATATAACTGAATTTCAATGCTATTATTTCTCAAATGAGTTAAGAGTCTCTTACAATTGGTATTCCCCTCCTATTTATAGAGGTGGAGTTGGGCTTTGGGGCCCTTAGTCTGTCCGAATGGGCCAGTTGGGCCTCGGGAAGGGAGGCCCAAGGTCATGACGCATCCCACACCCGAGGTCGGGTCTCCTGGGCGAGGGACCCTGGGGTCTCGTCCAGTCCACAAGTCCACAAGACACCGAGCTCGAAGCATGAGAGCTAAGTGTGTCTTTAAGCAAGAAACAAGGCGAGAGCCCTAAGGATGCCGACTAAAACTTAAAAACTTAAAATCTAGAAGTAAAAAACGATGGCCAACATGGCCTGATAAATAAAGTCTTTTGCAATCGACACTTTGGACCTTCAGCTGCACCCTCTTCTTCCGGGCGACCCCAGTCCACAAGCAATCTTGTGGCGACGGCTTCTAGTCCGCCCGCTTCAGCATAGTTATGCACGTGCCTTGAATTGTGACACTCTGTCACGTGTTGTGTCCATCCCACGCGTCGAGCCTTGAAGTGACGCCAGGGTCAGTGAATCCACAAAATCTCAACGGCTACCTTTGACATGTCCCTTCCAGTCATGTCACAATTTCGGCAATTTGAATTTTAACCAATCGGCAGCAACCGTTGCAGTTTTTCATTTAATGCGTCTTTCTCACTCCCCAGAATTTCGCAACTGCAATCATGTCATTTCTTGACGTCATGGGGCACAACCTCTCTTTTTCCTCCACATCTCTCGATAACCGTCCACAACTTCTTCCTACACGTTCCCCTATGCACGTCACTCCCCGCTTATAACAGCATTATCTTTCTAACCCCTTTCGTTCCTTTACGATTACGAACCTTTGCTTCTTCACCCTTACGCGAACTTGTCCAGTGTTAAAATTACCTTTATTCCTTACAATCCCTCTTCAATGACTCCAAAGCGCCAGGCCAAAAGTTCCAAACATAATGTCGTCGCTGCCACCCCTCTCCGGTGCGTTCCTCCTGTTCTCCCGCCCCCTCCAGGAGGTGTTCCTCTTGAAGAAAAAGACGTCATTGCCTTCCGAACGAGGACTTGGAAAAATTTAAGTGCTCCCGCCGCGAGGGCTTTGCCCGCCGGGACAATGCCTAACCAACGATCAAGTTTGGAAAAAGAATCGTCCATTTGGGAGATTTCCACAGAATCCGGCGGATTTTGTCATGAGAAACCTCTTGACAAGCTTCTGTATGGCAGTGCCTGCTCACCCCTTGAACGCCCTTGGCTTCGTCGCAAAGACGACTTCGTGGGTGCTCCTCACTTCTTTTACGTGTATGGGTATATGTTCACAAATTTGAAGATTAAATTCCCTTTTTCCCCTTTTATCTGCTCCGTTCTTCACAATATCAATGTGGCTCCTAGTCAACTTCATCCCAACAGTTGGGCCTTCCTCCGGTGTTTAGAAATTCTCTACGACGCGATTCACCAGGAACCTGAACCTTCGACCTTCTTTTATTTCTATCGCGTATCTGTCCAGCCCTCCCCGCAACGCAGCTGGGTTTCCCTGGAAGCTAGGCCTAGTCGCCAGCGCTTCAACCCTAACATCACCGTCGATTTAGCCCGAAAATTCTTCAGGATTGTGGTGTCCCACGAATATCCTGAGGTTTTCACACACAAAGATGGCACCGCTCGATTTCCTTTCTACTGGACTCAGGGTGCACTCCAGATAATTGACCCGTCTGAGGACTCCCTCACTCCTGAACACAAGGCTGTCATCGACTTTCTGGCCCGTCTCACCGTTTCAGACTGCTCTCGCGTGATTGGTAAATCTTCCTGTTCTACCCTTCTCGTTCTTTCTACTTTCTACCAGCTTACCTTTTCCTTTTTTTTTAGGGCAAACTCACCGTGCCGATGAGGAGCTTCTGGCGGCCTTTGAGAAGGAAAATAACGTCTCATTTCCCCCTCGAATAAATTTGAAAGGTGACAAGGCGTCTCTGTTGAGAATCCAGGCGGGCGGAAAACGGCCCCTTGGCGAGGAGGATCCTCGCCCTTCCCCAAAAAGGTTGAATTCTGGCGAGCCTTCAGGGACCATTCCAGCCCAACACGGTCTTTTCGACGGCTCACTTTCCCGTCCAACAGTTATCTCGTCGCCGCTTGGTCCAAACCTGACGTCTTCCGCCAACGCTCCTCCTCTACCTGTTCATACTTCCATCCTCTCCTCAGGGTCTGTGAGTCGGGGATTCCCGTATTCTCTAACTTTGACATCAGCCCAAATGGCGCGAATGGATGAAGTTGTTAAGCAGCGTGGTTTGGATAATGTCTCTGAAGGGGCTGTGGCGAGTGTGCTCCGCGCGTTCCACTGCTATAGGCGCTCCGCCCAGGATGCTGACGAATTACGATCCGAAGTGGCGCGCCTCAGCACTCTCAATTCTCAACTTGCTGAGGATCGCGAAGTGCTCGCCGCTCAACTGATCGCCAAGGAAAAATCCTTTTCCAAAGAACTAGCCGAGCAGTCCGCTCGTGCTGAAGTTAGCTTAGAGTTCCGCGATAGGAGGATTTCTGAATTAAAGAAAACTCTTGCAGAGCTGCGGCAGGAGGCGCAGCTAGAATCGAGCGCGAAAGCAGACCAAATAGCTTTGACGGAGGCCGACCTTGAAAACCTTCGATCTGACCTGGCGAAGAAAGATGATCTTCTATCCTCAACGAAGACTCAAGCCCTTCTTGACGCGCAGGCCTTAGAAGAAAGATTGAGGTCAGAGGCTGCTATTGCTGCCGCTTCTGAACACGGCTTAGGCTTCTTCCTTGCCAAAGCCCTAGTCGAACATCTCCATCCTCTGCTTGATCTCAGCTAGATGGGAACATTTAAGAGGGTTACACCCACAGGATTGGTCGGGCCCGACGTTCCTCCAGGCTTCGTCGCCGAGCGTTTCCTGACGGAAGAACACGTAGAGCCAACTCAAAATGTTAGGAGTCCTTAGATTATCTTTGTTATCTTTGTACCAAGGGTCTTCCTTTTTTTTTCTTCTTTTTTTTTTTAATGAGGACCCCAAGTTTTTACTGCTTTTGCTATGAGTCTTAATTGTACGCCTCCCGCCCGGAGATAAACTATGCGGGACGTTCCTCTTAGGGAATTTCAAACGTCTGCCCAAGTGCTTCTTCCCCACGTTCCAACGGATCACTGTTGACCACCGGCCACGAACGCTCAAGCCTTTATTGCAAGTCGCTCCTTTTCTAAGAAAAACTCCTCGAGAAACTGCTCCATCAATAACTTCCGGAGACTGAACCGGGCTTATAAATAAGAACCAAAACGCACAATCTTCACATCTCATCTGCTTTCTAAAACATCAAGGAAATGGCATCCTACATTGCCTGTTTGGAAGAGCTCAGGAAGAAAGCTTTTCATGAAGACCTCTTTATCAACGTCAGGCATCCGGAAGATCCCAACGACTACGACCTGACCAACAAACTGTTGGGAATGGATCTGAGTCCTGAGATGGACGCTATCCTCCGAGATTTTCTCTGCTTTGTGGAGGAAATTCAAGAGCTCTGCCGGCGGGAGCTGGATCTGCTAGAGGAGAAAGAAATGGTGATAACAGCTCTAGAGACGGTGGAAGAAGGTCCTGAGAAGCAGGAGCTGAGCCGGAAACTCTACAACTTAGAGTACAGGCAATACCGGTTAGAGCTTGAGAGGACAGAGCAGCGCAAAGAATGTAGGAAAATGAGGAGAGACCCCCCCCCCTTTAAATGCATTAAGTCGAGTATTTGAATAAAAGTTTTATTTCCCGAATTGTTTTGACGTGCACTATTAGAATTATGCGAACAAACAAATAACCAAGTTAGAAAATCGTAACGACGTAAACAGATAAATGAAGGAATGAATGAATAATTAAATGAGCGAAGGATAGTTAAGCGGGCGAGGTGGGCAGCCTGCTACTTATCTTCGCCTTTCGTTCGTCGCCGCTTTGCACGTGTTTTCAGTGCTAGTTTCCCGGTTTTGTGTGAGTATTTTTCGAGAGTGTGCTACACATAACTAGGACTTTCGCTCGGTATTTTACCGAGGCTTTCGTTCGCACCAATATTTCCAGTAAGAGCAGGTGCGGCCCCTCCAACATTATTTGGTGGGGACTTACAGTTGCTCGGGGCCCAATGGCCATATGAGTTTACCCGAGACTTTTGGCCTAGTTAAAAATGCTTCCCGCGTTTCAGGAAGACTCGACTCGCCCAAATTTCGGGGAGGTTCTTTGGATAAGGAGCTTTATTCGCGCACGCCGCCAACGAGTGGCGACGGGAAGCTCATCCGCACATGTCGCCTGCATGGGCTATGGTCAGCGCCGGACTTTCCGGAGCGATCCCCATACATCAAGGTCGTGTTGGGATCGCCACCTTCAGGGAATTTTTCCCACCAGGCTGCCGTCTCAGTTCGATAGTTAGGAGTATTGCTAAGAATATCCTTTTCTATTTGATTTGTTTAAATTTTTACATCGAGGGATGCCTCGTTAAAAACTCTCGAGTAGGAGAAAAAGAGTGCATCTTTATTTTGGTCCTTGCTTTTTGGTCTCCTTTTCAATCAGAGTGTTACTCCCAGCATCTTGTCTTCCTCGCCCTCTTTTCCTTCTCTACCGTGGTGAAGGATCTGTCCCTGCCCTTCCTCGCGATTGGCGGGCCGAGCTGACTTTGTTGGTCTTCTGTCTCCATCCCTTTGTTGCTCGGCCTCCCTCTTGTTACCCCTTCCTTGTGCTCTTTTCTTTCCTTCATTCCTGGTCTGGCGATGAGTTTCTCCCTTTCCTGCCTTCCGAGGGGGCCAAGCAAATGCAGGCGGCTCCCCACAAACAGTTCCTCTTTTCCCCCAATTGAAGAGGTCAACGTTATCTTCTACGAGTTCACTCAAGCGTTGTTCTTGGTCCTTGGTGAGTCTGGGCTCGATTCCCAGTATTCCTCTACTGGTAGCGTTCATGTCCCAGTCCTCGTCATACCACTCATTATCTTTTTGAGCGTAGAGCTTGCCTTCTCTTATCCTACGAGATTCTTCGCCCTGATTCCTCCCCTTCCTTTCATCGCCGTCGCTCTGGCTCTGTGCTCCCAAATGCTCTTGTTCGCCTTCACCGCCTTCAGACGTCCCAATCTCGTGGCACCTGTGCCCGTCGCCAGCTCCTTTTCTGCCATACAGGTTGAGGCAATGGCTATGGCACTTCCTCGCCCCCTTTTGGTCTACTGCCAGTTTCCTTATCCTTTCGCAAAGTAGGGGATACTTTACCGCAAGGTGGGCCGTAGATATCACTGCATGGAGGCGATTTAAGGTACCTCGCCCTATGATGACGTTATAAGCTGCCGCGACTTGTAGGACCAGATATTTTATCCTCAAGAGCTCGGCGTCCTCGCCCACTCTGAAAACTATATCCAACTCTACGTAGCCACGTACCTGAACTTGTTTCCCAGAGAAACCTACCAAACTTCCCGCGTATGGCTTTAAATCCTTGTCCGTCAGCCCCATCTGTCTGAATGCGTCCTTATAGATTATATCCGCCGAGCTGCCCTGGTCTAAAAGCACCCTCTGTACATTGAAACCTTTTATTCTTACCATTACCACTACCGGATCGTCTGTATGGGCCTTGATTCCCTCGAAATCCGCGGTTGATATCACTATGTCTGGATGTGGGAACCCAAATGGTTCTGGATACACCGGTACCGATGCTGTCGCACCCACTGTCTCCCGGCGCGCCGCCGATACGTCGTTGCAAACTTCGAAACCTCCAGCGATTGTGTTCGTTGCTTCAACCGTTCCTCCGCCCTCGCCGCCATCAGCTTCTTCAAATTCCTTCCCCTTCGCCTCTTGCGGCCATTTTGCCCTGATCAGCTGCCTAATTTGACCCTTCAACATGAAACAATTGATGGTGTTATGGCCCTCTAGGTTGTGGTACTCACACCACCTCGGCGGATTCCTCGCCTCGCTTCCGGGGTCCTTTCTGCGCTCGCCGACTCTGTTCATGTTCTCAATTTCCGCCTCGAGAAGTAACTTTGCTAACTCTTTGTTTGAGCATCCCTGCGACCTCATTCGCTGGCTTACCTTCGCTTCTCGGCGAGGGTACCAATGCTTTTTATCCCTCATTTTTGGGCGGAGTAGTTGTCCTTTATTCTTCTTTATGAACCGGCCAGCTTCCCCAAACCTCTGCTCGCGACTTGCTTCCTTGTCTTGTATCCTTTTCCTTGTCAGCGAAACCCTTGCCGCTCGCTCGCCCTTCCTCTCGTGCGCTTCAATTTCTTCTTTTAAGATGTAGTACTGCGCTCGGGCGCAGACGTCCACCATTGAGCATGCCAGCTCCCTACTCAGCTCGCAATAAAATTCTCCCCGGGCCAAACCGCCTTTGAAAGCGCACACGCACACGCACACGCGTGGCTGCAGATCCTCGAACCTCGCGGATATGGCACTGTATCGTTTCACATATTGTTTCAAGGTTTCACGTTCCTCCTGCCGAATATCAAACAGATCCTCGATCGTCCTTGCAGAGAAATGGTCAAGGAATTTTGATGAGAAATCACGGAACTTAGCTATGGATCCTAGAGGAAGATTCGTGAACCATTCCTTTGTCGCGCCTCGAAACATTGATGGAAGCATCCTGCATTTCACAGCGTCGGAAACCGTGTACTTCGCCATCTTCGCATCAAAACGAGACAGATGATCCTTTGGACTGGTTTGTCCGTCGTACGCCTCCAACACGAGGTTCGTCATGTCGTTCGGTACAGTCACCTCTCGTACTGCTGCCGAGAAAGGCTTGGTTCCGGCCGTAGCCACAGCTTCCTCCTCCTCTTGATTCCACTGCCGGAGGTGATAGTACCTCAACTGCTCTTGTAAACACTCATTTTGCATCTTCAAGTCGCCACTTAACGCTCGACATGCTTCTGCACGGCGATGTCTATCCAACCTCGCGGTGCGCGGGGAAGAAATGTAACTTCGCTCTGGTTCCTTGCCACGTCGTCGGCGAGATGGCTCCATCAGGATCTGTTGACGAACCGAGAATTCAACCACAAGCCTATGAATCGCACTGTTGGTCAATCCGCAAGTGTACGAAATTCACCCGGTTTTAATTTATCGAACCACAGGGAATTGTTGTGGCAATTCAGTTTAAGCCTCGAGTTCACGGTAGGAAAGCGAGTAAAATTCAGTTTTAAAGGTTGATTGATTGTTGTGATACTTAATTAGAAAGCTAAAAAAGATAAGTGTGTGATAATCAATGGTGAGAATGCCTTGGTGTTGGAACATGTTGCCATGCATTTTGTCAAAACAACCGATTGTCGTAGCAGATGTTGTGGCATCTGTCCTCGTGAAGCTAGGGCATCAGTCCTCAGCTTGTGTTTCTGTTGTGGGCCCTCTGAAGATTTACTGAAGATATGTTTTTGAGTTACTTGAGGAGCAAGTAGCTATTCCAGAAGGGTTTTAATTGTTGGGTTATTATTTGTTGAAACAATCTTTGTTAAAAGATTGGTTTCTATCTTTACTTGTGCAATAAGAAACCAAATCTATCAAGATTGTGTTTTGAATTGCTGTTACAGTAATCTGTTTCTTCAGCCCGTGCCAACTCTAAAGCCCATGCTACCCCTGCTGAAGTCTATCAAAGGATGAAGACCTAAAACATGAAGAGGACCGAAGCTGATAGAGAGAGATCGAGTGTTTTAGGATTTGTTATTGTGCTTTGTCCTTTGTTAATTGTGAATCCTCTTTGCTCACTGATTCTATAAAGCAAAGAGAGGTTCTGTGTGTTTGATTGCGTTCAAACTCTACTTGTTCACTGTGTTCACCAATCACTGTGGCAGTGATTGAGAGGAAATGAGAGGCGCTCTCATACTTAGGTTGAGATTCTAAGTAGAAATACACTGGGTAGATTAGGAAGTGAACTATGAACTGAGTTGTTCATGAGTGTCTGTAATTCCTGAATCTTGAGATAGTGGATTTCCTTTCTTTGGGTGCAAACCCTCCAGACGTAGGTGAAATTTTTTCACTGAACTGGGTTAACAATTACTGTGTGTTATTGTTTCTGTTGTTAAGTTTTGTTTTACTGTTAAGTGGTTGTCGAACCTCTTGTCCCAGCATCGTGCAGGACAATCGTATCAGAGGGAACCTGAATTACAATTGGCATCAGAGCAGGCACCCTGTTCTAGTTGGGTGAGCTCCAGGGAGTTTTATTCAAGTTCTCATGGATAACAAGAAGGGAGGATCAGTCAATAGGCCACCCATTCTGGATGGTACTAACTATGACTACTGGAAGGTTCGCATGACAGCCTTTCTCAAATCAATTGACAACAAGACTTGGAAAGCTATTGTCAAGGGTTGAAAGCACCCACTAAGGCTGAGGTTGAAGGCACCTATACTACTGTTGTTGAAAAACCTGAAGAAGAATGGACCAGTGTTGAAGATGAAGCTGCTCTTGGAAATTCAAAGGCTCTAAATGCTATCTTTAATGGAGTTGACAAGAATATGTTTAGGCTTATCAATACGTGTACTGTGGCAAAGGATGCTTGGGAGATTCTGAAAACTGCACATGAAGGAATTACTCGAGTAAGGATGTCAAGGCTTCAGATGCTTACTACTCAATTTGAAAATTTGATGATGACTGAAGAAGAGACTATTTCAGAATTCCACATGCGTGTCCGTGACTTGTCTAATGCTTCATTTGCTTTGGGAGAACCTATGTCAGATGAGAAGCTTGTAAGGAAGATCTTGAGATCTCTTCCTCAGAAGTTTTCTATGAAAGTCACTGCAATTGAGGAGGCTCAAGACATTGAGAACATGAAGGTTGATGAACTTATTGGCTCTTTGCAGACATTTGAGTTGAAACTGAGTGGAAAATCTGAGAAGAAGAATAAGAGTATTGCTTTTGTGTCAAACACTGATGAAGGTGATGATGAAGACTGTGAGGGTGAAAATCTTTCTGAGGCTCTGGCCATGCTAGCAAAAAAATTCAACAGAGCATTGAGAAAGATTGACAAAAGAACCAGGCCTAATGTCCAGGACATGAAGTTCGACAACAAACCCAAGTTTTCTAATTCACAGAGGAAGACCAAAGAAGAAGAAAGATCTGGTCAGAATAAAGGAGTGCAGTGTCATGAATGTGAAGGATATGGCCATATCAGGTCTGAATGCGCCACCTATCTAAAGAAGCAGAAGAAAGGTATGATGGTAACTTGGTCAGATGAAGACACTGAAGATGAGGAGGAGATATCTGCAAACAAAGTCAATGCTTTCTCTGGAACCATCTATGAGTCTGATACAAGTAATGAGGACATTACAGATGAGGAACTGGCTGAGACTTACAAGCTGCTACACATCAAGTGGGAAGAAGCATGTAAACTTGTGAGAGAAAAGCAAAGTGAGATAGAACAACTTGTCTCTCAGAATGAAAGGCTGAAAGAGCTCAGCACAAACCTGAAGGAAGATCTGGAGGAATGGCAAAGTAAGTTTGATAATGCTGATGTTATGGAAAAGGCTAATCTAGTGTTGATTAATGTAGGACTTCAAGAGGAAGTGGCAACTCTGACAAGAAAGCTTGAAGCTACTCACAAATCTGTTATAATGTTGAACAATGGATCTGATATGCTTGATGAAATTCTGAAAGAAACTAGCAAGCAAGGAGGGAGTTTGAAGGGAATTGGCTTTGACTATAGAACAACAAACAAAGAAAATCAGAAAGGTTCAAAGAAATTTGTGTCTGCTGCAAAACAAACTGAATTCAAGAAGCCCAGAAATTATCAGTTGCTAGATTCATTGCCTCGACATGTACCTCTGCATGTGAAACCCCAGCTTAATCTTGACAAAACTCTACCTTGGAAGTGTCACTACTGTGGTAAGAATGGTCATATAAAGCCCTACTGTTACAGGTTATATGGTTATCCTCAGATGCATGATAAAAAGCCTGTTCAGATGAGGAAGCAATGGAAGCCCAAGGGTGAAGTCAGATGTCAGGTAGCCTACACGTCTTTCAGAGCATCATCAAAGGAAGATTGATATTTTGATAGTGGATGCTCAAAGCACATGACAGGAAACAAGAGCTTCTTGCAAGACATCAGAAGTCACTCCACCAACTATGTTACTTTTGGAGATGGAGCTAAAGGAAAGATCAAGGGAGTTGGAAAGCTTGTTAGCACAGAATCTCCTAACTTGAACAATGTGTTACTTGTAAATGGTTTAACTGCCAACCTAATCAGCATAAGCCAATTGTGTGACCAAGGGTATGATGTGAAGTTCAATAAAATAGAATGTGTCTTGACCACTGATGATGAGAGAGTTGTGATGAGAGGAGTCAGATCAAAAGACAACTGTTATATGTGGACATCAGAAGAAAAAGCTCATGTATCCAGCTGTTTGTTAACTAAAGAAGATGAGGTGAATGTATGGCATCAAAGACTAGGACATCTCAACTACAGGAGCATGCAAAAGATTATTGCAGATGAAGAAATAAGGGGATTGCCCAATTTGAGCTTGGGAGAAGGAAAGCTATGTGGAGAATGTCAGATTGGTAAGCAAACCAAGGTGCCACACAAGATACTCCAGCATCAGACCACGACAAAGGTTCTGGAATTTATTCACATGGATCTCATGGATCCCATGCAGGTTGAAAGCTTGGGAGGAAAAAGGTATGTGTTTGTCTGTGTAGATGACTTTTCAAGGTATACATGGGTTGAATTTATGAGAGAAAAATCAGAGACTTTTGAAATATTCAAGAACCTATGTTTGAGACTTCTGAATGAGAAGGACTGTGTGATTGTGAGAATCAGAAGTGATCATGGAAGGGAGTTTGAGAATTCAAAATTCTTGGAGTTCTGTGGAACAGAAGGTATTAACCATGAGTTTTCTACTCCTATCACTCCACAGCAGAATGGAATTGTTGAAAGGAAAAATAGAACTATCCAGGAATCAGCTAGAGTAATGTTGCATGCTAAGAAGATTCCACACCAGTTCTGGGCTGAAGCTATGAGTACTGCCTGTTACATACACAACAGAGTCACCATCAGGGCAGGGACATCCTCTACGCAGTATGAGCTATGGAAAGGTAGAAAGCCTTCTGTAAAATACTTTCATATATTTGGAAGTAAATGTTATATTCTTGCAGATCGTGATCCTAGGAGGAAGCTTGATCCAAGAAGTGATGAAGGAATTTTCATGGGGTATTCTATGAACAGCAAAGCTTACAGAGTTTTTAATTCTCGCACAATGACCATGATGGAATCTGTGAATGTGACTGTGGATGATGAACCAAACAAGAAGGAAGAGGCTGTTTTGAATGAAGATGATGATGGTGCTGATGTTCCAGCCGATACTCCAACAACTGCCCTCGACAATGAGTCAGAAACAAGTGCTGATGAAAAGGAAGACAAAGATATCCCATCAAACAAAGCTCCATCAATCAGGGTTTAGAAGAATCACCCTCAAGAAAAAATTATTGGTAATCTTCAAGAAGAGGTGACTACCAGATCCAGAAGTATGATTGCTCACAGTTGTTTCATCTCTAAGATAGAACCCAAGAATGTAAATGAAGCTCTCACTGATGTATACTGGATAAATTCTATGCAAGAGGAGCTAGAGCAGTTCAGGAGAAATGAAGTGTGGGAGTTAGTGCCTAGACCTGAAGAAGTAAACATCATTGGCACTAAGTGGTTCTTCAAGAACAAATCAGATGAATCTGGAACAGCCACAAGGAATAAAGCAAGGCTAGTTGCTCAAGGATATACTCAGATAGAAGGAGTTGATTTTGATGAAACCTTTGCTCCAGTAGCTAGACTGGAATCTATAAGACTCTTGTTAGGTGTTGCTTGTCTCTTGAAGTTCAGACTTTATCAGATGGATGTGAAGAGTGCTTTTCTGAATGGCTATTTGAGTGAAGAAGTTTATGTTGAACAACCTAAAGGATTTACAAATCCACATCATCCAGATCATGTGTACAAGTTGAGGAAGGCCTTGTATGGCTTGAAGCAAGCACCTAGGGCTTGGTATGAAAGGTTAACTGAATTCCTTGTAAGCAATGGTTACAGTAAGGGTGGAATTGATAAAACTCTGTTTGTGAAGAATGACAAAGGTAAGCTCATGATAGCACAGATTTATGTGGATGACATTGTCTTTGGAGGAATGTCGGACTCAATGGTGGAGCATTTCGTCCGACAAATGAAATCTGAATTTGAGATGAGCTTAGTTGGTGAATTGAATTATTTTCTAGGGCTACAAGTCAATCAAATGGAGGATTCTATGTTCATATCACAGAGTAAGTATGCTAAAGGCTTAGTCAAGAAGTTTGGCCTTGAAAAGGCTAGTCACAAGAGAACTCCTGCTGCGACACACATCAAACTTTCCAAGGATGAGCAGGGGGAAGATGTTGATCAAAGTCTCTATATAAGCAAGATTGGAAGCTTGTTGTATCTCACTGCTAGCAGACCAGACATTACATTTGTTGTCGGAGTTTGTGCTAGATATCAAGCAGCTCCTAAAGCAAGTCATCTGCAACAAGTCAAGAGAATTATCAAGTACATCAATGGCACAAGTGTTGGTAAATCCGCAAGTGTACGGAATCCACCCGGTTTTAAATATCGAACCACAGGGATTGTGAGTGAATAGATTTGGTTCAAGCTTTGAGTTTGAAGGTTGGTATTATTGAAATGATGAAACGTCGAAGTAGTAAAAGGGAAAATGAACATAAACTCAGAAAATAACATGCTTTGGGTTCTTGTTCAACTAGTCAATTTAAGCACATCATTCTATGCACATGTTCTCATGGATCTCTCCTTGATGATATAGCCTAGTTACTCACTTATTGATTCCTCACATAAGCAATTCTCTCATACTAAAAGCTAAGCCCAATTCCTTGTGTACTTAGTCATTTATATGAGGTTTTAGATCATGCAATTTCAGGCCATCAAACCCCAACCCTTCCTCTATTCCTAGTAGCAAGCATAGAAGGGGTAATCCCAAATCGGTTCCCTAATCTATAACAAACTTCCGTTCTGATTATAGAATAGTATAAAGCAAGCATGCATACAAGCTTAGATTGAAATTCAGAAAATGGGATTCAAGGGAAGAAGAAGAACATGTGGGAAAGAACTTAAGATTATAACTCAAATATAAAAAGTCTTACAAAGAAATCCAAAGCAAAAGAAGAGAGATTAACCAAGCATGGCAAGAGTCATGCTTGGCTAAGAACCTGAATTACAAGCTTGGAAGCCCTCTCTCACTCTCCTAGATGATCCTCTACCTCTGAATTTTTCAAAGTATCAAAAGATTGCCAAAGAAAATGACTAAAATCCTATTTATAGGCAAAATAAACGAGGCTGGGTGCTCAGGCGCCAATTCAGAGCGCCTGAGCGCCAATTGCATGCCCAAAACATGCTTTCTGGAGCTAATTGGCGCCTAGGCGCCCATTCCCAGCGCCTAGGCGCTTAAGCTTGCCTGAAAAGGACTTTTTGGCTTCTGAAACTCCTCTTTTCAATCCTCTTTAAGTTCTTCATCAATTCCATGCTTCTTGGCCTTCTTTCTCCTTCAGTTTCTGCTCTCCAAACCTAACCAACAAGTCAAGGAAGATTCTAGAAGCTCCAAGAGCTCATTAACACAAGAGGTCCTTCATAAAACACAACAAAACCATGCAAGTCCTAAACTTTACTTAAAATGCAAGAAAACTACCTATAAAACTAATAAATTACCAAAACAAAATAAAGACTAAAGAAAAGAATAAAAATGCATGAGAATGCATGAAACACTACATGAAACACAAGAAAAAGACTCAAAACCTACAAGGAAAAACCATAAAAACATCATATAAACCCGGGTCATCACACCACTATACTCAACGACAGCTCGCCCTCGAGCGTCACTAAGATTAGCTTGCCCTCATGCACAAAGAATTACTCCCAACACACATGCCAAAAGAGGGATACTGTTTTAGAAAACCGGGGGATCAAGTGAATGTAGTTAGTTCCAAGTGAAAGATTCAACAATCAACTTCATGCTACTCTTAGATAAAGAAGAATTAGAGTCCACTATGAGAAGCATTTAGAACTAACATCCTAGCATGAGATAATTGTTAAGTGCAATGAGCACACAAGCAAGTTCATAGGTTCTGAGAATCATTCCCTCAAGAGCAACTAAAGTTGACAATGCATTATTCATTGAGACTTCAAAAGGGTTGTAATGTTGGCTAGGTAGAGCACATGGTAGGTGGTCCCTAAGGAAGACTAAGGCTGCATAAAATTTGAGTGTGGTCCTTCATGAAAACCGGAGCTTAAAGCAATTGATACTTAGCACACAAGTCTCTCAACCCCCTTTTGTTTCAGAATTTTTCCTTTTTTTTTGGAACTCCACCCATTCCATGTAGTTCATTTTTTTCTTTTGACTTTTTTTGGAACTCCATCTGGTCATGGGGTTCATCTTTTGAATTTTTTGAATTTTTTTCTTTGGGGCAAGAGACAATTGCATTTTCTATAAACTAGCTCCATTGAGAGTTAAGAACCACAACTCCCCATTTTTTCAACCAAACAACCAGCCCACATAACAAAGGTAACAAAGAAATCTCCATAAGGCTCAAAAGGGTCAACTAGGGACAAAGATGTTATAAAACAATTTCTGAAGTACAAGAAAACCTACCAGTCTCAAGAATGCAAGTCTCCTAAAGCTACACTCAAGGAGGCATAAAATGAAACACAGAACCAAGAAGTGCAAGTGAGTCAGGATCCTCCAGGGAAATTATATAGTGAAGGGTCAAAGAAGGACCCTTGTGGACTCACATCAACTATATCCTCAAGACAACACTTAGAAGACCGAAGTCTCGTCCTCTCTTTCCCAAACATACAATCACTCCCCAAAAGAAAGCACAAAGTATCCACTTAAAAACATTTTCAAAACCAGCATCATGTGAGAGAGCAAAACTTGGGAACATGTCATTTGAGTAAAGGGCATAAAGACCAAGGTATAAAAGACTCTATAAAAAAATGCATGATCAAAAAGATAAACAAAATCTATAAAGGAAAAATATGCTAAAAATGCATGGACTAAAATCAGAGTAAGAAAAGAACCTCCTTCCAAGTGATTGAGTGCTTCCAAGTGTTCTCCTTTGGTCTTTCAAATGCTGGAAAACAAGGTGCTCAAGTGCTAATTGCCACCGCTCGAGCGCCATTGTATCCTTTTTATTTCCTGGAAAAAAAAAACAGAAGAAACAAAACGTAAAACAGAAAAAAGAAACATGGGTTGTCTCCCATTCAGCCCTAAGTTATAGTCTTAGGTAGACTATACTTCAAACTCGCAACTCAAACCAAAAATCACAAACAATCCCCGGCAACGGCGCCAAAAACTTGTTGGTAAATCCGCAAGTGTACGGAATCCACCCGGTTTTAAATATCGAACCACAGGGATTGTGAGTGAATAGATTTGGTTCAAGCTTTGAGTTTGAAGGTTGGTATTATTGAAATGATGAAACGTCGAAGTAGTAAAAAGGGAAAATGAACATAAACTCAGAAAATAACATGCTTTGGGTTCTTGTTCAACTAGTCAATTTAAGCACATCATTCTATGCACATGTTCTCATGGATCTCTCCTTGATGATATAGCCTAGTTACTCACTTATTGATTCCTGACATAAGCAATTCTCTCATACTAAAAGCTAAGCCCAATTCCTTGTGTACTTAGTCATTTATATGAGGTTTTAGATCATGCAATTTCAGGCCATCAAACCCCAACCCTTCCTCTATTCCTAGTAGCAAGCATAGAAGGGGTAATCCCAAATCGGTTCCCTAATCTATAACAAACTTCCGTTCTGATTATAGAATAGTATAAAGCAAGCATGCATACAAGCTTAGATTGAAATTCAGAAAATGGGATTCAAGGGAAGAAGAAGAACATGTGGGAAAGAACTTAAGATTATAACTCAAATATAAAAAGTCTTACAAAGAAATCCAAAGCAAAAGAAGAGAGATTAGCCAAGCATGGCAAGATCCATGCTTGGCTAAGAACCTGAATTACAAGCTTGGAAGCCCTCTCTCACTCTCCTAGATGATCCTCTACCTCTGAATTTTTCAAAGTATCAAAAGATTGCCACAGAAAATGACTAAAATCCTATTTATAGGCAAAATAAACGAGGTTGGGCGCTCAGGCGCCAATTCAGAGCGCTTGAGCGCCAATTGCATGCCCAAAACATGCTTCTGGAGCTAATTGGCGCCTAGGCGCCCATTCCCATCGCCTAGGCGCTTAAGCTTGCCTGAAAAGGACTTTTTGGCTTCTGAAACTCCTCTTTTCAATCCTCTTTAAGTTCTTCATCAATTCCATGCTTCTTGGCCTTCTTTCTCCTTCAGTTTCTGCTCTCCAAACCTAACCAACAAGTCAAGGAAGATTCTAGAAGCTCCAAGAGCTCATTAGCACAAGAGGTCCTTTATAAAACACAACAAAACCATGCAAGTCCTAAACTTTACTTAAAATGCAAGAAAACTACCTATAAAACTAATAAATTACCAAAACAAAATAAAGACTAAAGAAAAGAATAAAAATGCATGAGAATGCATGAAACACTACATGAAACACAAGAAAAAGACTCAAAACCTACAAGGAAAAACCATAAAAACATCATATAAACCCGGGTCATCAACAAGTGACTATGGTATTCTCTATACTCATGATACAAATTCCTCTTTAGTTGGATTCTGTGATGCAGATTGGGCAGGTAGTGCAGATGATCGAAAGAGCACATCTGGTGGATGTTTCTTTCTAGGGAATAATTTGATTTCATGGTTTAGCAAGAAGCAGAATTGTGTCTCATTGTCTACAGCTGAAGCAGAATATATTGCAGCAGGAAGTAGTTGTACATGTAAGATCAAGGTTTGATCAGTAGTTGCATCTCTATATTTTGATGATTACAATTAAGGTTTGTGATGATGAACAATTGTGGTACCCTAAAGTTTGTCTCTTTTAGTTGTGACAAACAGGTTCTGTATCTGACCCAAGCCTAATTATTCAGAAGAAGAAGAACCAAGGGATACTAAAAAGAGAGCTCTAAAGCTTATCATGTTCGTTCAGAACAGTGGCAAATCCTTCAGAAGTTCTGAAGATGGAAGCTCTCAAGAGGTACTGAAGAACCAGAGTCGGAAGTTCTGAAGACCAGATGTTCCGGCGGAACGGTCCAGAAGTAGAAGACTCAAGTTCTGAAGACCTGAAATAAGTTGGCATCTGAAGACCAAAGCTATTCTAGCTCTGACGCTAAGAAGTTCTGAGGAACTTGTTCAGAAGCAGAAGTTGCAAGGTCAGAGGATCCAAGCTTCCGTCTGACTATGATCAGAAGCTTCCCCAACGTTCATCTGAAGCACTCCAGATCTCAAGTCAGCTGGTGAAAGGACAGGTCGTTATCATAGTACAAATCGTACAAGCCTTAGTCTGTCCGCCACCTACCTCGTGCAGCCTAGCAGTCTGATTTTACAAGATTGCCACTCCAACGGACAAAACCCTAGCAACGGCTACATCATATGCCTTGGAGTATTTAAAGGCTGAAGAAAGAAGCTAAGAAACTTTTCTGAAATCATTCAACTTATACGAACCAATCTCTTAACATTATTTCTTCACTGTTCTTAAACATCTGAGTTTACTATTAGCTTTTTAGAAGCATTTCTTGTAAACCCGAAACCTCTTTACATTACGTTGTAAAGTTCCTTAAGAGACCAAGGTTGGTCGGATCTTGAGAGGACTGAATCAAGGTTGATTCAGTGTTTAGCTAGTCTTAAGAGGATCGGTAGATCAGCTTCTTAAGAGGATACTAGTGAGAAAATCAGTGTATTGTTAGTCACTTAGCAGGTAGCAAAGTGCAGTTGTAACACTCATTGATTTTAGTGAATTGCCTTCATCAGAAGAAGGAAGAAATCACCTTCACGGGTGGACTGGATTAGCTTGAGCTTTTATCTCAAGTGAACCAGGATAAAATACTTGCGTGCTTTACGTCTCATCCCTCAGCACCTAGTTCTTATCTTTGAGTTTTGAAAAAGTTCAAAAAGTATATCTTTTATTCAAAAACTCTATTCAAACCCCCCCTTTCTAGTGTTTTTCGCACCTTCAATTGGCATCAGAGCTCCGGTTCTGATTTAAACACCTAACAGTGTTCAGTGATCCAGAACCTAGTGTGAAAAACAAACGATGGCCCAAGCCAATACTTCCGCTGACAACAACAACAACAACAACAACAACCAACTCAGAGCACCAATCTTTGATGGTGAAAAGTTTGAGTACTGGAAAGATAGAATAGAGAGTTATTTCCTTGGCACTAACCCAGATCTCTGGGATATGGTCATGGAATGCTATACTGATCCAGTAGATGCTTCAGGAGTGAAGATCCCCCGTTCTGAAATGACTGACGCTTAGAAGAAGCGTTTCAAGGATCATCACAAGGCGAAGTTTATGTTATTCAGCTCAATATCATATATTGAGTATGAGAAGATCTCTGACAAAGAAACAGCAAAATTCATCTATGACTCCTTGGTCATGACGCATGAAGGAAATGAAGAGGTCAAGGAGACCAAGGCTCTTGCTCTCATACAACAATATGAGCAGTTTAAAATGGAATCTAGTGAAACCATTGAGGAGATGTACTCAAGGTTTCAAACTCTGATTGCTGGAATCAGAGTGCTAAACAAGGGCTACTCTACTGGTGATCATGTCAAAAAGATCATCAGAAGTTTGCCTAAGGAGTGGATGGCTTTTGTCACTGCACTGAAACTCTCCAGGAATCTGAACTCGTTGAAGTTAGAAGAGCTCGTGAGTCATCTCAGAAGCCATGAGATTGAACTCAAAGAGCACAAGCCTCAAAAGAAAGACAAATCTATTGCTCTTAAGTCAAAGTCTGACAAAGCGAAAGCTTATCAGGCAGAAGAGGAAGATTCCTCTGAAGAGCTATCAGATGCGTCTGGTGATGAAGAGCTATCTCTTTTCACAAAGAGATTAAGCAAACTCTGGAAGAACAGACATAGCAAAGGCAAAGGACCAAAGAAAAGTTCAGGAAGATTTGAATCTTCATCTGGTCAGAAGAAGTCATCTGGAAAGGATGTCACTTGCTTCGAGTGCAAGGAATCTGGGCACTACAAGAGTGACTGTTCCAAGCTAAAGAAGGACAAGAGACCAAGAAAAGTCTTCAAGAAGAAAGCTCTCGTGACCTTCGATGCGACTGACTTTGATGAAGCTGAGTCAGAAGAAGATGAAGTTGTGGAGGCTCTGATGGCTACCACCAGCAGAGGTGCTGAAGCTTCAGAAGATGACTCAGACTCTGAGAATGACGATGAGGTATTCTCTAATTTTTCTCCATCTGAGCTAAGAACTGCTTTATCTGAAATAATGGAGAAACATGATGTTCTAGTAAATAAACATAAAGAGCTTAAAAGAAAGTATGCTGTTAAAACCAGTTCATCAGAAGTTCTTGAGAAGTCAGTCTCTGAACTCACAGAAGAGAACTATTCTCTTAAAAATGACAACTATGTTCTTCGTGCTAAAAATGCCATGCTAGAAGATCAACTTGCATCATCTGATGTTAAGCATGAGACATTATATGAGAAAGTGTTTCAAAGGTTCCTAGCCAAGGGCATAGACAGAAGTCTCATGGCTTCAATGATCTATGGCATAAGCAGAAATGGAAACATTGGCCTTGGCTACTCTCAATCCATGAGAGATGAGTCATCTGAGCCCAAACGCGAACCATTGCATAAGCATTTCGTTCCCACTGGCACTGTCATTCCAGAAAAGGTTACACCAAAGGTGGTAAAACCAAAGGGAAAATTTAAACTTAACATGTCTAAATATTATAGTCAGGTTCCTATGTATTATCCTCCTGTTGCACCCAAAGTTCCAAGAACTTCTGGGAAAACTAACAAGAAATGACCCAAGATATGGGTACCTAAGACAAAAATTATTCCTGTTGCAGACATCTTATGCAGCTCAGTTAAGACACCTGTCATGGTACCTGGACAGTGGATGCTCGCGACACATGACGGGCATAAAGTCTATATTCCAAAAGCTGGTACCGCTTAAGTCAGGAGGAGACGTTGGCTTTGGAGGAAACCAGAAGGGAAAAATCATTGGAAAAGGTTCCATAGGAGATGGAAAAAATCCAGTTATCAATGATGTACTTCTGGTGGAAGGATTATTGCATAACTTGCTCTCCATAAGCCAAATTGCTGACAAAGGTTATGATGTGATCTTCAATCAAACCTGCTGCAAAGCTGTCAGTCAAACAGATGGATCTGTTCTGTTTTCTGGGAAGAGAAGAAATGACATTTACAAAATCAAATCCTCTGAACTGCTATCTCAGAAGGTCAAGTGTCTCATGTCAGTTAATGATGAGCAATGGATCTGGCACAGACGCCTAGGGCATGCCAGTCTTAGGAAAATCTCTCAACTCAGCAAGCTAAATCTCGTCAGAGGATTGCCTCGTCTGAAGTATTCATCAGAGGCTCTGTGTGAAGCCTGTCAGAAGGGAAAATTCACCAAGAAACCCTTTAAAGCAAATAATGTGGTATCTACGACAAGACCCCTTGAGCTACTTCACATTGATCTCTTTGGACCAGTGAAAACTGAATCCATTGGAGGAAAGAAGTATGGGTTAGTCATTGTAGATGACTACAGCAGGTGGACATGGGTAAAGTTCCTAAGGCACAAAGATGAAACACACACTATGTTTACCAACTTCATCACTCAAGTTCAGAAGGAGTTCCAAACTTCAGTGATTACTGTTAGAAGTGATCATGGTGGAGAATTTGATAACAAAGCTTTTGAAGAATTGTTCAACTCCCAAGGAATCTCTCACAACTTCTCCTGTCCTCGCACTCCCCAAAAAAATGGAGTTGTTGATGTAAGATCAAGTTTTGATCTAGTAGTACAACTCTATGTTTTGATGATTACAAGTTAACCTTTTGATACGAACAATTGTGGTACTCTAACGTGTTGTTCTGAGTGTGCTATTTACAGGCTCTGACCTCAACTCAATCTCACACAAATCAGAAGCACTGTGTATAAAGAGTGACCCAAGCAACGCTTTCGCATTCACCATGTTCAGTATGAACAGTGGAAAAGCTTCAGAAGTTCTGAAGTTATACAAACTCTGATGTGGACTCAGTCGCTAGAAGCTCTGAAGATCCAGAAGTTCTGATAACCAAGAAACACTGAAGGTTCAGATGTTCTGATGGTGTAGAAGACTCTGAAGATCCAGAAGCTGAATAGTGGAATCTCTGAAGTCCAGAAGCAAGAAACTCTGAAGGCCATGTTCTTCCCTCTGAGTTCAGAATCAGAAGATACAATGGTCAGAGGATCTGTGCTTTCCCTCTGACTCTGATCAACCGGCTTCACAAGTTCCAATACGAAGCATTCCTCTGATCAGAAGTCTCCTAGGTTTAAAGGTCGCGTCGCTATCCAAGTACAAAAGCTACTGTACCTTCCTGACGACCTACCTAACGTTCTCAGCCACAGCAGAAGCTGGATTTTCCAGAACTGCCCTCCAACGGTAGCATTTCCCATGCATCGCTCAACCCTAATCCTTGGAGTATATAAAGAGGCTGAAGACTGAAAGAAACGGCAAGAAGAAGAAGCATTCACATACGCAAGACATATTCGAAAATCTTCTAAGTTTTCTTTCATCTGAAATTCATTGAGTTTACTATTAGCTTTTTAGAAGCAAATCTCTTGTAAACGATTCTTTGATAAACAGTTTGTTTAGTTCCTTTAGGAGATCAAGGTTGATCGGATCCTAGAGAAGACTAAGAGAGTGAATCTTAGTGTGAGCTAAGTCAGTGTAATTGTTAGTCACTTGTAGGTTTCAAGTGCAGTTGTAACTCTTACCTGATTAGTGGATTGCCTTCATTCTAAGAAGGAAGAAATCACCTTAACGGGTGGACTGGAGTAGCTTGAGTGATTTATCAAGTGAACCAGGATAAAATCCTTGTGTGCTTTTCTATCTCTTATCTTTAGCACTTAAGTTCTCGAAAGATTTGTCAAAATCTTTAAGGTGGAAGTTTTATACTGAAAACGTTATTCAAACCCCCCCTTTCTACCGTTTTTCATACCTTTAGTTGAAAGAAAGAACAGAACTCTTCAGGAGATGGCTCGCACCATGATGCAAAATCAAGTATGGCCAAGCACTTCTGGGCAGAAGCAATTAACACTGCATGCTATATCCAGAACAGAATCTCCATCAGACCAATTCTGGAGAAGACTCCTTATGAGCTATGCAAAGGAAGACAACCTGATATCTCTTACTTCCATCCATTTGGAAGTACTTGCTACATGCTCAACACTAAGGAGAAATTGGGTAAATTCGATTCTAAAGCTTTAAAATGCTATTTTCTTGGTTATTCTGAAAGATCCAAAGGTTTTAGAATTTATAATATTATTCATCAAACTGTTGAGGAATCTATCCAAATTAGATTTGATGATAAGCTTGGCTCAGAAAAGTCAAAGCTGTTTGAAAGATTTGCAGATTTAAGCAATGATTATTCAGAAGCAAATCAACCAAAGAATAGCCCAGAGGATGTTGCTCCAGAGGCAGAAGCATCTGAAGATGCCCCAACAACTTCTGATCAACTTCAGAAGAAGAAAAGAATAGCTGCCTCTCATCCAGAAGAACTGATTATTGGCAACAAAGATGTTCCCGTCAGAACCAGGTCTATGCTCAAACCTTCAGAAGAGACTCTTCTGAGTCTGAAGGGACTTGTATCTCTCATTGAGCCCAAATCAGTTGATGAAGCTCTTGAAGACAAAGGCTGGATTCTGGCAATGCAAGAAGAGCTAGATCAGTTCACCAAGAATGATGTATGGACCTTAATGTCTAAACCCAAAGGATTCCATGTCATAGGAACCAAGTGGGTATTCAGAAACAAGCTGAATGAAAAAGGAGAAGTAAAGAGAAACAAGGCAAGACTAGTGCCTCAAGGCTAGAGTCAACAAGAGGGGATTGATTACACTGAGACCTTTGCTTCTGTAGCAAGGCTTGAAGCTATAAGGCTACTGATCTCCTTCTCAGTGAATCACAACATCATTCTCCATCAAATGGATGTCAAGAGTGCCTTCCTCAATGGCTAAATTTCTGAAGAAGTGTATGTCAAGCAACCTTCTGGCTTTGAAGGTGACAAACATCCAGAGCATGTCTACAAGCTTAAGAAGTCACTCTATGGACTGAAACAAGCTCCCAGAGTGTGGTACGAAAGGCTTAGCTCCTTTCTTCTACCGAATGAGTTTGTAAGGGGTAAAGGTGACAATACTCTTTTCTGCAGAACCTATAAGAATGATATCCTTATAGTTCAGATTTATGTTGATGACATCATTTTTGGTTCTGCTAATCCCTCTCTGTGCAAGGAATTTTCTAAGTTGATGCAGGCTGAATTCGAAATGAGCATGATAGGAGAACTCAAATACTTCCTGGGAATTCAAATAGATCAACGACCAGGAGTCACCTATATCCATCAGAAGAAGTACACCTTGGAACTTCTGAAGAAGTTCAATATGAGTGACTGCAACATCTCTAAGACTCCAATGCATCCAACATGCATTCTTGAGAAAGAGGAAGTTTCCTCTAAGGTTTGTTAGAAGCTCTATCGTGGAATGATAGGCTCTCTTCTTTACTTAACTGCCTCCAGACCTGATATATTGTTTCGTGTACATCTCTGTGCTAGATTCCAATCAGATCCTAGAGAGACTCACTTAACTGCTGTTTAGAGGATCCTCAAATATCTGAAAGGAACCACTAACCTTGGCTTGAAGTATAGAAAAACATCAGAGTATACACTTTCAGGTTTTTGTGATGCTGACTTTGCTGGAGACAGAGTGGAAAGAAAAAGCACCTCTGGAAGCTGCCATTTCCTTGGAGCAAATCTCGTCACTTGGTCAAGCAAGAGACAGAACACAATTGCTTTCAGCCGCCACATGCTGTACACAAACCATATGGATGAAGAACCATATGGAGGATTATGGTTTGTCTATGAAGAAGGTTCCTATTTACTGTGACAACACAACTGCTATCTCACTCAGCAAGAACCCAATTCTACACTCAAGAGCAAAGCATATAGAGGTAAAGTATCATTATATTCGTGATCATGTTCAGAAGGGCACTCTATCATTAGAGTATGTTGATACTGACCATCAGTGGGCAGATATTTTTACTAAGCCCTTAGCAGAAGATAGGTTTTTATTTATTCTTGAAAAGCTGAACATGGACTTTTGTCCAGAGTAAGGTTTTCATCAGAACTTCTGACCTTGGTACCTCTGAAGTCATCAGATGTTACCCTTTTCAGAAGGTACTCGATCAGAAGCACTTAACCCACTGGTTAAACTTCTGTGGTAGGCAACAATACACGTGTCACTTCATTTGTGACATAGTTCCTTGAGTCGTGTGGTGTATCTGCTATAATGATGATGCCTACTCTCCTCCACTATGCTATTTACAGACTATCTATTTTAGAACCGTTGATTTTGCTTTTATTCCTTTTACTTCTTAAAATCTCGACGGTTACCATTTAACCCACTATACGCACTCTTCACACACGATCTCCCACACACTTACACAGACGGTTTTCAAACTTCTTGTGTGCATTGCATTCATTCATACTCCTCTCTCCAATATTCCTCTCTTTCTCTGAACCCTAAATCTCACTACCTGAGAACCATGGGCAAATCAAGGAAATCAAGAGCAAGTGCTACTACTTCTTCCAAACCAACCGCCGAAGACCAAGAAACTCAGAAATTTGAAGCAGCACAACAAATTCTGAACACACCCAATGTTGTTACCTGCGTCAAGAAAGCTGAAGAACTGGTTGTATGCAACGAAGCAAGAGTGGACTTCGGCAACCTGGCTGATCATGGGTTTGATATCAGGGATCAAGTCAACTTGCAAGGGTGGTCTGGTTACTTTGATAGGCTCTGTGGTCCGATTTACAACAAACTGGTTGTAGAATTCTGGAAAAATGCAGTTTGCAACGACTACTATGTCGTCTCTCATGTGCTGGACAAGAAGATTGTGATTTCAGAAGAGTCCATTGCAAAACTGCTGGGTATGGAGTTCTAGCAAGGAAAAAGGATCAAAAATGTTGATGCTAATGTTCCTGGAATGAGGAACTTAGTCAATAAGGAGATCTATGACAATTGGTCACTGGAGAGGACCAAGTATAACATAAAGGATCTGAAGCCAAACATGAAGATTTGGCAGAAGATTTTCATATCCTGCATTCACCCCAGAACCGGTGGAACTGATTACCTTAATGCAACTCAAAAGGTAATCATGTACTACATTTCTAAGGGTGAGCTGATATGCCTATCGTTTCTGCTTTTCAACTATTTGAAGGAATGCGTTGAGAAATCAAGGACCACAACTACTGGAAGGTTGCTATCAGACATCTTCATCCAGAATAAACTGGTCAAGACCTTGTCAGACCATGGACTTCATGAAGATCTGACCATGTCCATTGGCGATGCTCTCAATGGGACCAAGTTGAAAAGAATGCAAATCATTGAGAAAATCCAAGTTGAGCCCACAGAGGATACATCTGAAGAAGTCTGTCAGAAGAACTACCCTATTGAAGACTATCCTCTCTGGTCCAAGAAGGACAATCCAGCAAGCATTCTGGAATATGTAAGAATGCTCAGAAGCAATGGAGATAAAATCACTCTTGAAGAATTTGTCAGGACTCTTCCTGACAGTCCTCCTGAAATGCCAACAAGGAGAGCCAAGAGAACAATCAGCAAGCCTTCAGATCCCAAGGGCAAAGGGATTCTGATAGAGAAGACCAAGAAGATAAAGGCAGCATCTAAGTCAGCAGTCATCAGGGAACCAGTTCCAGAATCCTCTCCGAAAAGAACTCCAGAAGAGTCATATGAGGAATATCAATCTGAGAGCTCTATGAATTCTTCCTCTGGAACCCAAGAAGAAGAAGTTCCAGCTAGAAAGAATGTCAAGAGGAAAGCGATTATTGAAGAATCATCTGATGAGGAAACCGAAGATGATGTTCCTCTGGTAAAAAGGCAAACAATTCAACCAGCTCAAGTTGAAGAAGAAGATGAGCAGGATGACTGTGAGATCATCGAAAATGTGCTCCAAGTCATAAGGGAATCAGCAGAAGCTGAAGATTCCACTAATTCAGATGTCGAGCCCATAGGCAAGAGGCTGAAACTGCCTCTGAAGGGTCAACTTCAGAAGAAGGAATCAGGACTAAAACAAACATCTGAAAAGGTCTCAGAAGTACAAAGAGAAAGGAGATCAAAGACAGCTTCAGATCCTGCAAGGACTGCTAGACCCACCAGATCCATCTCTATCAGAGAATCAAGTAAGGTAATTACTGAAAGCATTAACTCTGATTCTGCTTTAGTAGTTGTTCCTGAACAACCCCTGCCTATATCTACTTCCATGCCAACATCAACCCAAACAGCTCCCACTCAAACACAAGCCCACTCTCAAGCTGAAACACAAGCCCCCCAATCAAATATCCAAACAGTTACCACTGCCATTCCATCCATCCCAATTCAAACCACTTCCACATCCACCACAACTGAACCCGTATCTTCCTTCAATTCTTTCATTCAAGGTATCGTTCAAAGTGAAGTTACCCTGAAAAATTTGGTTCAACACTTCACTCTCAAGCCTCCATCCACTTCCAAGACCCTCCTGATAACTCAAACTGGTGAGATCCCTGTTGAGAAAGAAAAAGAGGATGATGATGTTCAGATCCTTGAACCTCCTTTCAATGTGAAGCCTCTTCAACAAGTGGCTTCCAGCCTTGAAGATCCACTCCAAGATGTTGTTGAAACTTCCTATGTATCCTTGTCCAACTATTCTGCAGTAAACTCACGAGATCTGAGTTTTACCTCACCTGAGAAGACTGCCACCTCCAGGAAAAGGCAAGTGACGATCTCTGAAGCTGAGCACATGGATGAATCTGACCATTCAGGAATTGAGAAGACCCATGAGATTGATTCTACTCCTTCAGGACAACCCAGAACTAATAGCTCCAATGCTTCAAGCTCAAATGCAACCAGAACTCCTCAGCCTGTCCTGACCTTGGCAACCTCCTTCCGACCTCAAAATCTCATTCAACTCATTCAGGAGTTCTCTGAAGAGGCAACCAGAAGATTGCAATGGTTATATCAGGTAACTGACAATCAGTTTGATGCTTCTTTTTTTGATGGTCTATGGTCTGCCTTCGGAAGATGGTCAGAAAGCAGAGCTTATGAATTTCAGAAGCAGCTTATCAATGAGAAACGTCTGAGAGTTCATAACGCGTCTGAAAGAGCTTATGAGCAAAGGCAGAGAGTGCTGCACAGAGTTTGTGAACCTTTGAGAAGAGCTATGGCTGAAAGAAATTATGTTGTCTCTGAATATACCTCAGAAGATGCTGAGATGGTTTCAGCAGAGGTTGCAGAAGACAGCTCTGAAGGAATAGTTATTCTGGAAGATGCAGATGTTCATGAAGTTGAGAAGCAAGTGCCAATTCAAGTTGATGCTGAAATTCCACTAGAGGCAGAAGTCCCTATCCCTGTCCAAGCTCTAGAACCTTCTCCTCATCCAGAAGTTGCTACTCTTGCTGCCAGGATTGACAGAATTCAAGATGATCAGCAGAGATTGTTTCAGATGGTTGAGCAACAAGGACTTGTTCATGTTGTTCCTTTGTTGTCATCAATTTTGTTAAAAACAACCTGATGTCCTAGCCGATGTTGTGACATCTGCCTTGGTGAAGGCCAGGACATCCGCCCCTGCTGGCATGCAAGTGGGTCCCTTATGGTTATGTTTTATGGTATGTTTTGTGCTTACTTGAAAGTCAAGTAACTGATTGTTGGGAGCCAATTGCGGGTTGTTTATTGTTGGAACAAATCTGTGATTAAAAGATTTGTTTCTATTTTATTTGTTGATCACTCATATCAGATCTTAGAAGATTCTCTACTGATATGAGTTGGATCAAAGTGTTCTTCAGCCCAAATAAACCCTAGCCACCTCTGCTGAAGTATATATATATAGACAAAGACCTGAAGCTTGAAGACATCGAGAGAATTACCTTGAAGATCAAGTGTTCTTAAGAGTGTAAGTTGTTCTTTGTCTTTGTTAGTTGTGAACTAGTCTTGCTCACTGATTCTATAAAGTGAGACTGAGTTCTGTGTTGTGTTTGAGTGTCAAACAAACCTTGTGTTATTGTTGTTACCAATCACTGTGGCAGTGATTGAGGAAAAGTGAGAGGGGCTCTCATACTTAGGCTGTGGTTCTAAGTAGAAGACCACTGGGTAGATTAGGTTAAGAACAATGAACTTGATGTGTTCATGTGTGTCTGTAATACCTAGATCTTGAGATAGTGGAATTCCTTTTCATTGGGCGAAAGCTAACCAGACGTAGGTGTAGTTTCACCGAACTGGGTTAACAACTTTCTGTGTCTTGTTTCTTTTAGTTGTTTTTGTGTTCATGCTTTTCAGTCATATGATGTTCTAATCGATTGTCCCAGCATCGTGCAGGACATTTGTTCTAAGGGATCTAGAATTTCAGTTCAGATTGAGCAAAGTAAGCAGATTCAGGAATCCTCTAGCAGAATGGAAGCTATGATGAAGTACCTGATCGAGAATCTTCCCTCATCATCAAAGCCTTGAACTTCTCTCACCTATTCTGCATGCATTTATTTTTTTTGTGTGAATTTATTTCATGTTGACTGTGTTAAATTCTAATTCTCTTATTCAATGCACCGTCCACTTAGTAACTCACATGCGTTTATGATTTGATGAGTTTTATGCATGTTTTTCTGTTACTTTTCTTCTTTATAATCTTCTGCGTACATTCTTCTTCATCATATCTCAATCCAACTCAACTCAATTCATCTCATTTCTCCTCTCTTCTACATCAAAATGACTACTGTCGAATTGATTTCTGAACTCAAGACTATGGTATTTGACCAAGTCTTTCCTTGGAGCGTTAATTTATCTACCTCTCAGATTTCTCAAGCTCTTATGAAGATTGAGAATCTTCTGAATTGTTGGCTGACATCCCATCAGACTCACTGTCTTCAGAACCTTCAAGAAGTTCTGAACGACCTCCTTCGTCTGGCCTCTCGCCGGAAGGACCTTGATGCTCAATTCGAGGGCATTTGTATGCTCCTTGAATATGAAGAAGATCAAGTCGAAGCCGATCAGGATGGTATCCGGGAGAATGAAGCTCTGAAGGAAGAACTGGCTACCCAGTTAGCCTCCATTGATCAGGACGTGCGTCCTCTGCATCTTCAGCTTCTCTCCATGAAGAACTCCCGTGCTTTCCTATGTATCTAGGACTAGTTTTCTTCATTCCTCTCTATCCTCTGTACTCTTTCTTCGTTAAGTAATAATAACAGCGACCTTTTGCATCATTTACTTGATTGTTATTGTTATTGGCTTTGTTTTTCACTCTTTTTGCTTATGACAAAAAGGGGGAGTACATAAAATGGTTTTGATAAACTTTTTCTTATCTTATATAAAACCAGTAGAGGAGAATAAGTATCAAATACTTATAGCACATAGATATTGCCAAGCGTCTTAAATAAGGAATACATTTTGTTCATATTCTGAACTTATTTGCTTCTAACGCCTTATTCCAATTTTACCTGGACAATATTCTATGTTCTCATGTGATCTACGCAAGTTCTGAACCATCACTTCTGATGAGTACACATTCCTCTAAGCGTATATTCTGATCACATAACTAGACTCCGAATCTAGACTCTTCATCACTTCATCAAGTCATAGATTCAGGGGGAGTCAGGGGGAGACCCCAGCTCAGAATCAGGTTTTATCCCAGATTCAGAAAGAGCAATACAAACCGTTACACAAGGATAAGTTTAATCTCTGATCTCTTCTCTCTTGTGTATTCAGTTTATTGGTTAAGAATTGTTCATCAAAATACTTGTTTTGTCATCATCAAAAAGGGGGAGATTGTAAGATCAAGGTTTGATCAGTGGTTGCATCTCTATATTTTAATGATTACAATTAAGGTTTGTGATGATGAACAATTGTGGTACCCTAACGTTTGTCTCTTTTAGTTGTGACAAACAGGTTCTGTATCTGACCCAAGCCTAATTATTCAGAAGAAGAAGAACCAAGGGATACTAAAAAGAGAGCTCTAAAGCTTATCATGTTCGTTCAGAACAGTGGCAAATCCTTCAGAAGTTCTGAAGATGGAAGCTCTCAAGAGGTACTGAAGAACCAGAGTCAGAAGTTCTGAAGACCAGATGTTCCAGCGGAACGGTCCAGAAGTAGAAGACTCAAGTTCTGAAGACCTGAAAGAAGTTGACATCTGAAGACCAAAGCTATTCTAGCTCTGACGCTCAGAAGTTCTAAGGAACTTGTTCAGAAGCAGAAGTTGCAAGGTCAGAAGATCCAAGCTTCCGTCTGACTATGATCAGAAGCTTCACCAACGTTCATCTGAAGCACCCTAGATCTCAAGTCAGCTGGTGAAAGGACAGGTCGCTATCATAGTACAAATCGTACAAGCCTCAGTCTGTCCGCCACCTACCTCATGCAGCCTAGCAGTCTGATTTTACAAGATTGCCACTCCAACGGACAAAACCCTAGCAACGGCTTCATCATATGCCTTGGAGTATTTAAAGGCTGAAGAAAGAAGAAAGAAGCTAAGAAACTTTGCTGAAATCATTCAACTTATACGAACCAATCTCTTAGCATTATTTCTTCACTGTTCTTAAACATATGAGTTTACTATTAGCTTTTTGGAAGCATTTCTTGTAAACCCGAAACCTCTTTACATTACGTTGTAAAGTTCCTTAAGAGACCAAGGTTGGTCGGATCTTGAGAGGACTGAATCAAGGTTGATTCAGGGTTTAGCTAGTCTTAAGAGGATCGGTAGATCAGCTTCTTAAGAGGATACTAGTGAGAAAATCAGTGTATTGTTAGTCACTTAGCAGGTAGCAAAGTGCAGTTGTAACACTCATTGATTTTAGTGAATTGCCTTCATCAGAAGAAGGAAGAAATCACCTTCACGGGTGGACTGGATTAGCTTGAGCTTTTATCTCAAGTGAACCAGGATAAAATACTTGCGTGCTTTACGTCTCATCCCTCAGCACCTAGTTCTTATCTTTGAGTTTTGAAAAAGTTCAAAAAGTATATCTTTTATTCAAAAACTCTATTCAAACCCCCCATTTCTAGTGTTTTTCGCACCTTCAATACACAACTCATGTGGATGAAGCAAATGCTGAAGGAGTATAATGTTGAACAGGATGTCATGACATTTTACTGCGACAATCTCAGTGCAATTAACATTTCTAAGAATCCCATACAGCATAGCAGGACCAAGCATATTGATATTAGACATCATTTTATTAGAGACTTGGTGGAGGATAAAATTGTTAATTTGGATCATGTTACAACTGACAAGCAATTGGCTGATATTTTCACAAAACCCCTTGATGCAATCACTTTTGAAAAATTAAGAGGAAGTCTAGGGATTTGTCCTTCTGATGCATAGCAATTAGCGTGCCCCAGTGTGTTAACGGCTAGTTTATTCTTGGTCATCATTAACTGCCGTTGTGACATCAGCAGAGAGAAAGTTACTTCATGGTTCACTTATCCTATAACTACCTCCAACGGGCAATTTGTGTTCTCTCAACCGCTTGTGCATCTATCTTCTTCAAGACTCATTATCTCTCATTTGTAATTCTGTTTCGTTGTTCTGTACTCTGTTTGTAATTGCTCTCGATTCATCATGTCTCAAAGTTCAGGAAAGAAGGAATCTGTCAAG
This sequence comes from Lotus japonicus, assembly GCF_012489685.1. NCBI lineage: Eukaryota > Viridiplantae > Streptophyta > Magnoliopsida > Fabales > Fabaceae > Lotus > Lotus japonicus. The sequence goes on from NC_080043.1 coordinate 26,779,131, forward strand.
GCCAAGATTGAAAGAACTGCTAAAGGAGTCAAGTGTATGGGCTTGAAGAGTGATTCTTCTCAACCATCCTCTGTGTCCAAGAAAGCTCCCAAGAAGATGAGATCAAGAAACCCAACGTGTAAGGTCTACAAATCACAGGTCAAGAACAGCAAAACCCCAAATGTTCCTATCCTTGAGGATGTTCCTGACGAAGAGGAAATCAATGGTGAAGATTCTCCTGTGAAATCGTCCCCTGATGTTGTACTTGATGTTGAGACATCTGGGTCTATGGAAAGTTCTGCTCAAGAAAAACCTGGAAAGGATTCCACTTCTCATGAAGATTCAGGCGATGCTACCCAGCCTGATATCTCTGTTTCATCCTCTTCAAAGGATGCTGATCCAAAGAATGGTAACTCTGAGGGTATCAATTCTGAAGAGCCAATCCAGGCTCCAGCCTCTGTTCAAGACATCTCTAATGATGATTCTGATGATGTTCCTCTGACTGAGTCCTTTGCTGATAGTGTTGCTGCAAGGATGAAGAAGAAAAGAAGGGTTTCTTCTCCTGAAGTCACTCCTACTCCATCAAAGAAATCCAAGTCTTCACCTATAACCTACAAGTCACGACATGCCAGTGTGAAGAGTAAGGGAAAGCAAAAGGAAGACAAGACTCCTACTGAGAAGAAGAAGAGGAAGATTCCAGTTGAAGTTGAAGACTCTGAGTCAGATGTTGAAGTCAGTGTCCAGGACATTCGATCTTCTGAGAAAAAGAGGTTTTCTGGTAAGCGTATTCCTCAGAATGTTCCTGCTGTTCCTATTGATAGAGTGTCTTTCCACTTAGAAGAGAATGTTCAGAAGTGGAAGTTTGTTTGCAAGAGGAGAATGGCCAAGGAAAGGGAAGTTGGCTCTGATGTTCTTGAATGCAGAGATATTATTGCACTTATTGAGAAAGCAGGTTTGATGAAAACTATTCAGAATATTGGAAGGTGCTATGAGAAGATTGTGAGAGAGTTCTTGGTGAATCTCACTGTTGATGTGGGACTTCCTGATAGTGCAGAATTCAGGAAAGTCTATGTGCGGGCTGAATGTGTAATGTTCTCACCTGCTGTGGTCAATCAAGCACTTGGAAGAAGTGTTATTGAATTTGTTGATGAAGAAGTGTCCATGGATGATGTTTCCAAGGATCTTACTGCAAGTCATGTGAAGAAGTGGCCCAGCAAGAAGTTGTTGTCTACTGGAAATATCAGTGTGAAGTATGCTATCCTTAACAGGATTGGTGCTGTGAATTGGGTTCCTACTCAGCATACCTCTGGTGTTTCTGCAACGCTTGCCAAATTGATCTATAGGATAGGCAAGTCTATTGCTTTTGATTTTGGAACTTTTGTGTTTGAGCAGACATTGAAGCATGCTGATACTTGTGTTGTGAAGCTGCCTGTATCATTTCCTTCACTTCTTACTGAGATCATTCTAAAGCAACATCCTCAGATTCTCAGGGCTGATGATGTGGCTATGTCTCGTGGAGTTCCAATCACCTTGGATCACCGTTTGTTTATGGAGCCACATGTCCTAGACATTGCCTTACCAACCAGCAGGACATCTGCCCCTCCGGTGACTGAATCTGGCACTCATGCCATAATTGCTGAATTACATGAAGTCTCCAAGGCTTTGCAGGAGACAATCAGGGTGAGCACTGCCAGGAAGCTCAAAGTTGATGCTTTGCTACTCAAGCTCCAAGAAGAAGAACGTCAAGGTGGTGAGCAAAGTGCTACTGCTACAGCTGCTCAGAATGAGAAAAATGAAGAGGAGGAAGGATCTGAAGAGAGTGCAGAGGAAAGTGAAGAAGGATCCGGAGAGGATTCCAGTTCTGAAGACTAGTTTGCTATGTTCTTTTGCTATTTTCTTTTGTTTTTGGATGTATTCGTGCACCCTTTGCAAATTTGTGCTTAAAAGGGGGAGTAGTTTGAAGCAGTTTGATTGAAGATTCTATCTGCTCTATGGTCTGTAATATTCTGTGTTTGTGCGACTGCTGTGAAGACCTATGTTACTACTGTGAAGTTGCTTTGCTTCTGTGAAGATTATGTGTGTTTTGCTAGTGTTAGCTTTGTTCTGAAGACAAGATCAAGACATGGTTGTGTTTGTTTCAAGTTGCATCTTCTGGTTTTATGTGGCTAGCTTAGCTTAGCTTTATGAGGTTAGCTTATGTGCAAGTAACTTCTGTTAGTTTTCTGGTTTGTTGGAGTTCAAGCTGATCAACTGTGAAGTCATCATATGCTAAGGATTGATAGTACTTCTGTTAGTATTGTTGTTGCTAAGTGTTTTGTTACAACTATGCTAAGTTGTTGGTATGGATGCATCATATGAGGGGGAGCAATGTTTAAGGGGGAGAATTGATTCTCTAGTTTTTATCCTCTCTGATTGTAAGTTGTTTTAGACAAAATTTGACAAAGGGGGAGATTGTTGGAACATGTTGCCATGCATTTTGTCAAAACAACCGATTGTCGTAACAGATGTCGTGGCATCTGTCCTCGTGAAGCTAGGGCATCAGTCCTCAGCTTGTGTTTCTGTTGTGGGCCCTCTGAAGATTTACTGAAGATATGTTTTTGAGTTACTTGAGGAGCAAGTAGCTATTCCAGAAGGGTTTTAATTGTTGGGTTGTTATTTGTTGAAACAATCTTTGTTAAAAGATTGGTTTCTATCTTTACTTGTGCAATAATAAACCAAATCTATCAAGATTGCGTTTTGAATTGCTGTTACAGTAATCTGTTTCTTCAGCCCATGCCAACTCTAAAGCCCATGCTACCGCTGCTGAAGTCTATAAAAGGATGAAGACCTAAAACATGAAGAAGACCGAAGCTGATAGAGAGAGATCGAGTGTTTTAGGATTTGTTATTGTGCTTTGTCCTTTGTTAATTGTGAATCCTCTTTGCTCACTGATTCTATAAAGCAAAGAGAGGTTCTGTGTGTTTGATTGCATTCAAACTCTACTTGTTCATTGTGTTCACCAATCACTGTGGCAGTGATTGAGAGGAAGTGAGAGGGGCTCTCATACTTAGGTTGAGATTCTAAGTAGAAATACACTGGGTAGATTAGGAAGTGAACTATGAACTGAGTTGTTCATGAGTGTCTGTAATTCCTGAATCTTGAGATAGTGGATTTCCTTTCTTTGGGTGCAAACCCTCCAGACGTAGGTGAAAGTTTTTCACTGAACTGGGTTAACAATTACTGTGTGTTATTGTTTCTGTTGTTAAGTTTTGTTTTACTGTTAAGTGATTGTCGAATCTCTTGTCCCAACATCGTGCAAGACAATTGGGTTCTTGCTTGACTAATTCAGTTCTAATCAACCTATTCTATCCAAAAAACTCCGAGTCTCTTGACGAACGCACTGTCGTGATGCGTGCCAAAGTATTATGCTTTGAATGCAGTACAAGGTGATGAACACCAGGATCGATCTCACAAGGACTTGATAAATTATTAATTGATATTAGAGTAAAACAAAACAATTAAATAACAAACAGAAATTAAAAGAGATTTAATTCAGATAAAAGAAAGTGTTAGTCATCGGATTATAACATTCAAGTGCAACAAACCTTCATTGGTTACAAAAGATTAATTCTTCCTTATTGTTTCCCTAATTTGTGAGAGTTGATTAACTAAGTGAAAATCAATTCACAGTTTCCTAAACTAAGCGATTAAGAAACAGTTACGAACTAACATGAACTAAGCGAACATGCATCAACTCTTATTTCTAAAACTACGGAATTAAGCAAACCCTAGATCAGAAATAGAGATAAAAAGAATTAATAAAGAAGAAATTTGCATTAAGAACAGAACCTCAAGTTTGCAAACACAAGAATATTAAAAATCCTAAGACTAACTATGGAGTTTAGCAACTCATAATAGAAAAGAGAGAGAGAAAGGAGGAGGAGGAGGAGGTTATGGTGAGATGGGGTGAGGTGGTGGTGGTCAGGTCTATCAAAAGCCTAAACTCACTTATTTATACTAATAAATAAACTTGTTCATCAAGTAACAATCTTTGTTATCTAAATCTTCACAAAATCGGGCCCACATAAAGGAGTAAGATGCTGAACAATCAGGCATTCGCGGGTCCCACAAGAAGTCTGAATCTTCAATTGAGGTAAACATGAGAGTTGTATCTCTTTAAGTCAGCTTCGCGGGACTTCAATCGGATCCTAATTCGGAGTTCTGTAGCCCAAGATATGATCATTTTAGTGCAGACTGTTCCATACTCGCAGGATTAGCAACAGTAACTTTGTAAGGAAATTTTGACCATGTTAGAAGCTTGTTCTTCAATTGTGCTCAACATGAAAGTTGTAGGGCTTCGAATTAGCTTTCCAAAGACATATTATTCGCCTTATTTCGATATTGCTAGCTCCATATTCAACCTGTTCTAGCAAAATAGTCACAGAAACTAAAAGTGTAGAATTAAGCACTTTTCCATGAATAATCCAAATAAGCACTAATGGTCAAAACATGACTAAGACATAACAATTAAGCACAAAAATGTATATAATGAAGCTTAGAAAGACACACGTAAAGTGCATCAATTATGCGCTTATCAAATACCCCCACATTTAACCTTTTGCACTCCTGGGCAAAACTTAACTTCAAAGAAGATTCAGAAAATCAATTATGATAGCAAGTACTTCCTAAAACATAAAAACTCAGCTCACACTTATCTTTGAGAGGTAGAAATTCAGATTTATGAGCAATAAAACAACCACTTCATTTTCCACAAAGATTAGACAAATTAGATTTCATCACCTACATTCCAAGCCAACAAGAAATCGCAAATTGAACATCAAAGTTGGATGCAAGTGTTATACTCTCTACTCTCAAGTGTTTGGGCTTGTGTTTAATCATGCTTAAGCAACTCTCATCATCTCATGAAAACATGCATCTATCATAGGCATGACAAGATTCTAACACACCAATTAAATTGAACAAATGCATACAAAGATCAAAGGACTTTTGAAGGTTGTAATGAGGCTAAGGTCAAGGAAGGATTTATGAAAGATATTCAGAGTTAAAACCTTAGGAAAAATAAGAGCAATGGGGAATATTTCAAATTAAACTTACTCACAACCCTAAGAATTAACACATTCTTCCTTTTACAACTTCATTTTTTCAACTTCCACTTCCTTTTCTTTTTTTAGTACCTTCCTTCACTTTGTAACTTCTCTTTTTTTCTTTTCTTTTTTGACATTTGCATATTTTTCTTTTTTTTTTCTTTCAACTTCTTTTCAGCTTGCTTACAATTTATCCTCAAGGAAGGCACCTCTTGTGAGCAACTTAGACCATGCATTCAAATAAATCACCCCCACAGTTATTGAATACTAATTCTCAAAATAATTCCAAAGCTCTTACATTCCCTAAGGTTAAGGTATCATCATTGTTTTTTCACTTAGGCTTGTAATGAGCTGCAAAAGAATAGAGATATTAGGCTCAAAGGGGTTAAAACAAAGGTTAAAACATGCAAGGTAAGCTTTTTAGGCCAGTAGCTTATTGAAAAAGAATGCCTTATCACATCAAAGTATGAAAATGAACAACAATTTTAGTCAGAATCAAGTCAAGTTCTGCAGTGCATATAAACATGAGGAAATCACACAAGAAAGAAGAGAATCATGGCAAAGATATTACCATTCAAGTATTTGGTCCAAAATCTCACAAGGTAGTCCTCACATGGCAAGCATGTAACACAATGAATCCAACAAATCAATTCTCAATGCAAATCATGATGAACTCAAAATGCAAGCAACTTCATCCAAGAGAGACATGAAACTTAACAGAGAAGTGGTTATATAGCTCACAAACTCAGCATCTCTAAAACTCATTGAAAAAGTGTGAACTCTTTTATTGAAGACAATAAAAACAAAGAAAATAAATTGAAATTGCAAACTATCCTAATTGAGGTTCTACTACTCCTAAATAAGATTATCACCCCCACACTTAAATCACACATTGTCCTCAATGTGAGGCACAAATCATCAAATAAATTAGACAAGTGTAATAAAAGATAAAGGTTAGGAAAAACCAGGGATCAAGGGAGCTGGCGAGACATGAAACCTGGTGATGCTCTGAAAATGCTATCACCTGGGTCCGGTGAAGGCCTTGCATTAAGAGGAAGCTCATAGTCTTGAGGCACAACAGCAACAATCCACAAGTCAGGTGGCTTTGGAGGGATCTCATCTGCAACAATCTTAACAAACCCAAACTGTTTTCTAGCACCTTCAGCATGACTCATGACAATGTTCAGTTTGAGTGAAAAAAATTTCCAAGCATGTGTACCACCTGAAATAAGAGTAAATGAAAAATCAGTACATTCAACTATCAACTCTTTGTCTGGTGGCTTTGGCAAGGGTTTCAAAAAGTATTCCTCCATGGAAATTGACTCCTTGCAATCAACATAGTCTCCAATAAGTACAACTTTTTCAAAAATATCTAGATTAATTAAAAGCGCTTATGTGGAAAAATTGCTAATTTAGATCCACATTCTACATCAATCTTCTTAACTTCATCCCCTGGAAAACAATTCTTGAAACCATCATACAACTTATTTTCTTCTTCACTAGGATACATCTTCTCACTCTCATAAGTTCTATGTGGAAGAGGGAGATATATTTCTTGTTTGTTGTCCTCATCATTAGAATTAGCATCAGAAGCAACATCGACTTCAAACTCATTAACATCACCAGAACCATCAGTGCTAGCATCAAGATGAGTATCAACACAAGGATTAACTTCATCATCAATCTCTGCATCAGCTTCATGTTGCAATGTGGGAGCGTGTGCAACTAGCTCGTTAACTGGAGCTTGTAAATTCGCAGTATCTTGCAGGTGTTGATTGGCATTTGCATTGAGATTTGCAGACATTTGGTTCAACATGTCTTGAATTTCTTGCAATATGGAAGGTTCCTCGTGTCGAGGTTGTTGAAACTGGGCTTGGTTTGCTTCATATTGCTTTGAAAGGTCTTCCAAAAATTGGGGTGCATCATTCCAAGGTTGATGGAATTTCCCTTGTGAATGATGTGGATCATGAAAAGGATATTGAAATTCCTCTTGCAGGTAGTAGCATGGTGGTGCAAGGTGGGTCACACCAAATATTTTCAAAATTCTTTTGTGGATAACATTGAGGTGACTCAAACTGTTGTTGATAGCTCTTGAGCAACATTTGTGTAACAGAAAATTGTATCTCGTCGAGTTTGGCTTCTAGCTTATCAAGTTTAGCTTCCATCACTGCAAAAACTCCACAAACTAACACTTGTGATCCAATATTATCTTTTTTTTTTCACAACAAAAAAAAAAGAAAAAAAAAACACGTTAGTAAAAAAACAAAAAAAGAGTTCAACGTTAGTAAAATAAAACAAGAAAGAAATAAAGAAAACAAAAAAAAAATTGAACGAGACCTGAAACAATAAAAGGAAAAAAAAAGGTTAGTAAAAGAAACAAATCTAGTAATAATAATAAGAATAATAACTATGAACGAAAGAAGACAGAAAAAATAGCAAAATAAAATAAAAGAGAGAAAAGATAGAGAAATAAGAAAGCGATAGTGATATAAAAATAAAAGATAGGAAAGAGAATTAGAAGATATCAGATATTAATAAAAGATATGTGATAGATATAAAAGATATGGATATAAAATAAAAACACAATTTAGAATCTAATAATTAAAAAAAATCAAGTGTGACTATAACCGCTGGTTCCTTTTTTTTGTTTTTTTTTTTTTGTATTTATTTTAATAAAAACGAAAATAAATTAAACAAAAAAAAGGGAAAAAAACTCTAAAAACAATTAATAATCACCAAAGTCCCCGACAACGACGCCAATTTGACGAACGCACTGTCGTGATGCGTGCCAAAGTATTCTGCTTTGAATGCAGTACAAGGTGATGAACTTCAGGATCGATCTCACAAGGACTTGATAAATTATTAATTGATATTAGAGTAAAACAAAACAATTAAAAAGGGGTTTTTTGATTGATTTGATAGAAGGTAAAAAACAGAAATTAAAAGAGATTTATTTCAGATAAAAGAAAGTGTTAGTCATCGGATTATAACATTCAAGTGCAACAAACCTTCATTGGTTACAAAAGATTAATTCTTCCTTATTGTTTCCCTAATTCGTGAGAGTTGATTAACTAAGCGAAAATCAATTCACAGTTTCCTAAACTAAGCGATTAAGAAACGGTTCCGAACTAACATGAACTAAGCGAACATGCATCAACTCTTATTTCTAAAACTACGGAATTAAGCAAACCCTAGATCAGAAATAGAGATGAAGAGAATTAGTAAAGAAGAAATTTGCATTAAGAACAGAACCTCAAGTTTGCAAACACAAGAATATTAAAAATCCTAAGACTAACTATGGAGTTTAGCAACTCATAATAGAAAAGAGAGAGAGAGAAAGGAGGAGGAGGAGGAGGTTGTGGTGAGATGGGGTGAGGTGGTGGTGGTCAGGTCTAACAAAAGCCTAAACTCACTTATTTATACTAATAAATAAACTTGTTCATCAAGTAACAATCTTTGTTATCTAAATCTTTTCTAAATCTTCACAAAATCGGGCCCACATAAAGGAGTAAGCTGCTGAACAATCAGACATTCGCGGGTCCCACAAGAAATCTGAATCTTCAATTGAGGTAAACATGAGAGTTGTAGCTCTTTAAGTCAGCTTCGCGGGCCTTCAATCGGATCCTAATTCGGAGTTCTGTAGCCCAAGATATGATCATTTTAGTGCAGACTATTCCAAACTCGCAGGATTAGCGACAGCAACTTTGCAAGGCAATTCTGACCATGTTAGAAGCTTGTTCTTCAATTGTTCTGAACATGAAAGTTGTAGGGCTTCGAGTTAGCTTTCCAACGACATATTATGGGCCTTATTTCGATATTGCTAGCTCCAGATTCAACCTGTTCTAGAAAAACAGTCACAGAAACTAAAAGTGTAGAATTAAGCACTTTTCCATGAATAATCCAAATAAGCACTAATGGTCAAAACATGACTAAGTCATAACAATTAAGCACAAAAATGTATATAATGAAGCTTAGAAAGACACACGTAAAGTGCATCAATTATGCGCTTATCATCTCTCCTTGATGTTCTAGCCTAATCAATCATCTATCGATGTCTCGCATAGACAATCCTCTCAAGCCAAAAGATAAGCACAAATCCTTGATACCCTAAACATTTGCTAAAGGCATTAAGCATGCAATTCAGGCTAACAAACCCCAACCCTTCCTCTATTCCTAGTAGAAAGTATAGAAGAGGTAATCCCACAACAAGTCCCTAATCTATAACAAACTTCCGTTATATTATAGAAAAGTATAAAGCTAGCACATGTTCTAACTTGAAACATAAAGCATGGATATGGGATTCAAGGGTTTACTCAGAGGATTCATGAATATAAATAGGAATTAAGATTAAAACATCATAAGTCTTACAAAGAACCCAAAGCAAAAGGGATTTAGCCAAACATGGCTATGAAATCCATACAAGAAAAGAAAGACAAAACCTGGATCATAGGACTTGGAGGAAGCTCCTCAAGCTCTAGAACCCAAACCCTCTCTTCTAACTTATTGAAATATGAGAAAATGACAAAAGATCCCAAGAGAAATGACAAAAATCCTATTTATAGGTAAAATGGACGAGATTTCTGGTGTGCCGGGCGCTCAAGCGCCAGACTGATTTTTTCAACATTTTGGCTTCTGCCATCCTGGCGCTCAGGCGCCACTGTGGGGCGCGTGAGCGTCCCAGCTCGCCTAAAAAACCTTAAATCTTCATTTTAACTCCTCTTTAATGCCTCCTTCAAGTCTTTAAACCCCTTGGCCTTCTTCCTTCAGCTGTTACAACCTGGTTACTTGCATAGAAAGACTAGGAACAAAAGCAAGAAACTCAAAGGTTAAATTGCACAAAAGTATAAAATGAACTAGGAATTAAACAAGACCCCTAAACTCTACTAAAATACCATTAAACACCTTATAAAACTATGAAATTACCAAAGCAATGCAAAAGGACTAATAAAGATAAAAATGCATGAGAATGCATGAAACACTACATGAGACTCAACAAAAAGACTCAAAACCCACAACGAAATGACCCTAAAAACACTACTAAACTAGGGTCATCACACCACTATACTCAACGACAGCTCGCCCTCGAGCGTAAAGAACGACTCGTTTGCCTTCAGGCGGAAGAACAAGTGCAACTCCAGCTGAAAACAAGTGCTCTCAACAGAATACTTATCACAAAAAACGGGGGATATTGAAACTACAGCTGGTTCAAAAAGAAAGACACAACAATCCACTTCATGCCACTTTCATACAAAGAAGAGTGTAGAGTCCATTATGAGAAACATATAGATCTAAAATTCCTAGGATGAGATATACATTTAGTGCACTGAGCACACAAGCAGTTCATAGGTTCTGGATTTTGTTCACTCAAAAGCAACAAAGATCAAACATGTACAAATTCAAAGAGACTTCACAAGGGGTGAAATGTGTGGGTTGGTGAAGTACAAGGTGGTTAGCCCCTAAGGAAGACTAGGCTTCAAAACATATTGAGTATGGTCCTATTAGTACCCCCCCCCCCTTGAGCTTTCAACAACAAACATTTTTTTTGCACAAGTCTCTTGACCCCTCTTTTTCAACTTTCTTTTCTTCTATTTCTTCCTTTTTGCAACTTCAACTTGATTATGAGTCTTTTTTTCTTTTTCTTTTTCTTCTTTTTCTTCACATGGGGAAAGAGACAATTTCCAACTTTAATTACTAGCTCCAACACAATGCAAGGACCAACACTCCCCAAAATCCAACCTATCATCCATCCCTAATCATTTAGCTAACAAAGAAATCTTCAATAGGCTCAAAAGGGACAACTAGGGACAAATGTTCAAGCCAACAAACTCTGAAGCTCAAAAACCTACAAGTCTCAAGAATTGTGCAAGTATCACAAGGCATGCAAAGTGTGAAATCAATACAGAACCAAGAAGTACGAGTGAGTCAGGATCCTCCAGGGTAATTTTATGGTGAAGGGTAAAAAAAAAGACCCTTAGGGACTCACACCAATTCTATCCTTAAGAAACACTCAGAAGACCGAAGTCTCCTCCTCTCTTCCCCAAAGCATGCAATCACTCATCCCCAAAAGACAACACAAGTATTCACAAAAACATTTTCCAAAACCAGCACAAGCTAGAGAGCAAAACTAAGGGCGAAAACATGTGAGTATAGGGAAGTAAAGACCCAAAAAAAAAACGACTCTAACTAAACAATGCATGACCAAATAGAAAATGAAGGCTACAAAGGAAAAATATGCAAAAAAAAAATTCATGACCTAAACTAAGGGAAAGAGTCGACCTCCTTTACCAACTACCATGGAGGCCTTAGATACACCTCCTACTCCAAAATTCAGGCTCTCATTCCCTGCAAAATGCAACAAACAAACAAGCAAAGTAAAACAAGACTTGGGTTGTCTCCCAAGCAGCCCTAAGTTATAGTCCTAGGTGGACTCTCCTTCCTTTGGTGTTAGGAAGGGAATTCCTTACCATCAATCTTTTCTCCACATGTACCAGGTAGGAACCTTGCACAAAACTTTTGGAACAACCCCTCCCAAGAAAGGGTATCATCTAAACCATCGTACCAAATCCTTTCTCCCCCATTCAAGGAGTGAGGGAAGAGCTTAATCATGAACTCATCACTAGTCACACATTCCATATTTACAAGGTGACTAGCTTGAGTGAATCGGGCCATGTGGTCTTGGAAATTCTCCTCCTTAGACCCCCCATACTTGTTTTCACTAACAAGCTTGATGAGAGCTTGATTAAGCTCAACATCTTTTTCACTTAACTTGGGGGTCTCCTTTGAAGACCTGGACAAGCTTTTGATCATATCACAAACAAAACCATCATTAAGGTTAGTTTGCAAATTAGGATTGAAAACCGAAAATCTTACCTTGTTCTCACCTACTCTGAGAATGAGCTGACCCTTATCAACATCGATCTTAGCCCTGCCAGTGGCTAAGAAGGGTCGGCCAAGAATGAGAGGAATCTTCGCATCCTCCTCCATGTCCAGCACCACAAAATCAACTGGGAACACGTACTTATCAACCTTAACCATCACATCTTCAATGATCCCATAAGGTGTTTTTAGGGATCGGTCCGCCATTTGTAAGGAGAGCATGGTCGGGGTGACCTATCCTAAGTTCAGCCTTCTAAACATGCTGAGCGGCATCAAGTTGATGCTCGCTCCCAAATCACACAAGGCTTCAACAACAGTCAACCCCTCAATCTCCACTGGGATAGTAAAACTCCCAGGATCCCTTCTCTTCTTAGGCATTTTTCTTTGCAAAATGTCACTACACTCCTCGGTCATCATGATAGTTTCATCAACCTCACTCAACTTCCTTCTCTTACTTAAAATGTCCTTCATGAACTTAGCATAGATAGGCATTTGCTCCAAGGCTTCAGAAAAAGGAATATCGATGTGGAGTTTCTTAAAAACTTCCAAAAACTTAGAAAACTGTTTATCCAGATTTTTCTTAACCAAAGCCTTGGGGAATGGAATCTTACTAAGTTCAGGAGAAGGAGTGCTCACAACTCTAGCTTTCACAGGTTCACTCACTCTCTTCTCCGTAGCACCCTCATATTCTTTCTGTACTTTCTCATTTTTCTCTCCCTCATCTTGTTTTTATGACTCGTGTAACACTCTCCCACTCCTAGTGGTAACAACAGCAAAATTTTCTTGTTTAGACAAAATTAAAGAATCGGGAGAAAACTTACCTTGAGGTATCTCGGCCATTTGCTTGGCTAGCTGGCCAAGTTGGTTCTCCAAGTTCTTGATAGCCGCCTCTTGGTTCTTATGGTTGTTATTCATGCGGTTGATGCAACTCTCCAATAGCTCCTCTAAGCTCTTCTTGCCACCATCATTTTCACCAACATGCTCTTGGACTTGTTGAGAAAGTCCAGAGCTTTGACCTCGGAAACCCTGACTAGTAATGGTGCAAAATTCACTAACATTGGGCCCTCCAATAGCCACACACTCCACTTTGGCTGCTGTAGCACCGACCAAATTGGTCGCCTTTATGTGATTTTGAATCTCCGCAATTCGTTCGGAGAGTTGCTTGTTGGAGGCCAAGAGCTTGTCGTAAGCTTCCACTTCAAGCTTACTCCTTCGGGTTTGGCGATCATTTTCAGAGTTCATGGCTCTCGCTGCCATCTTTTCTATTAAGTCATACCCCACTTGTGGGGGAAGAGCATCGAACTTGCCATTTGAAGCTGCATCTAGGCCAAACCTCAAGGAGTATTGTAGACCATCATAAAATGTTGCAACCAATTCAGCTTGGGTGAGATTGTGTTGAGGACATTTCCTCAAGAGCTTCTTGAAGCGCTCCCAAGCTTCATAGAGATTTTCTTCAGTGGGTTGCACAAAATTCATGATGTCTTTTTTCAATTTCCTCAAAAGGGCTCTTGGGAAGAACCTTGTTGTGAACTTTTCCGCTAAGTCTTCCCAAGTAGTGAAGCTCCCTTGAGGTTGAGAATTGAGCCATTCCGCAGCGGTGTCCTTCAAAGAAAATGGAAACAAGCTCAACCAAATTGCATCCGCCGGAACATTGTTCACCCGAATAGTGTTGCAATTCCGGATGAACCTCTCCATGTGAGCATGTGGATCTTCCAAAGTACCTCCACCATATTGGTTTTTGTTGGTAAATCCGCAAGTGTACGAATCCACCCGGTTTTAATTATCGAACCACAGGGATTGTGAGTGACTAAATTCAGCTTAAGCCTTGAGTATGAAGGTTTGTATTATTGAATAAGAGATATGTTGAAGTAGTAATAAGGAAAAGGAAAAATAAAAAGACAATTCAGAAAATAACATGCTTTGGGTTCTTGTTCAACTAGTCAATTCAAGTACATCATTCTAAGAACATGTTCTCATGGATCTCTCCTTGATGATATAGCCTAGTTACTCACTTATTGATTCCTCATATAAGCAATTTTCTCATACTAAAAGCTAAGCTCAATTCCTTCTGTACTTAGTCATTTATATGAGGTTTTAGATCATGCAAATTCAGGCCATCAAACCCCAACCCTTCCTCTATTCCTAGTAGCAAGCGTAGAAGGGGTAATCCCAAATCGGTTCCCTAATCTATAACAAACTTCTGTTCTGATTATAGAAAAGCAAAAAGCAAGCATGCATACAAGCTTAGATTGATGTTCAGAAAATGGGATTCAAGGAAAGAAGAAGAACATGAGGGAAAGAACTTAAGATTATAACTTAAAGATGAAAAGTCTTACATGAAAACCAAAGCATAAGAAGAGAGATTAGCCAAGCATGGCTCTTGCCATGCTTGGCTAAGAACCTGAATTACAAGCTTGGAAGCCCTCTCTCACTCTCCTAGATGATCCTCTACCTCTGAATTTTACAAAGTATTAAAAGATACCAGAGAAAATGACTAGAATCCTATTTATAGGCAAAAATCACAAGTCTGGGATGTTCCTAGCGCTCAGGCGCCAATTCAGAGCGCCTGAGCGCCAATTCCATGCTGAAACTGAGCCTCTGGAAGGTAATTGGCGCCTAGGCGCCAATTAAGCACGCCTAGGCGCCAATTCCAGAACCCTGGAAAAAGCAATTGGCGCCTAGGCGCCAATGGAGCAAGCCTAGGCGCTCTGACTCGCTGGAAAACCTTTTGATCTTCATTTTAACTCCCCTTTACTCCTCTTTAAGCCTCTTTAAGCCTCCCTTCAATTCTCCAAACCTCTAGACACTCCATCTTCAGCTGTTACAACATGAAAACTTGATGACAAAGCTAGGAAAATATCTAGAAATTCAGAGGTTAGTTTTGCACAAAAGCTCCAAAACAAGTGGAAATTGCCTATGACTCTTAAACTCTAATCAAATGCAACTAAAGCCCTTATAAAACTACAAAATTACTAAACTAATGCAAATGCACAAATAAAAGTAAAAATGCATGAGAATGCATGAAACACTACATGAGACACAAGAAAAAGACTCAAAACCTACAAGGAAAAACCCTAAAAACATCATATAAACCTGGGTCATCACACCACTATACTCAACGACAGCTCGCCCTCGAGCGTCACTAAAATTAGCTTGCCCTCAAGCACAAATAATTACTCCCAACACATATTCCAAAAGAGGGGTACATTTTTAGAAAACCGGGGGATCAAGTAAATGCAGTTAGTCCCAAGAGAAAGATTCAACAATCAACTTCATGCTACTCTTAGACAAAGAAGAATTAGAGTCCACTATGAGAAGCATTTAGAGCTAACATCCTAGCATGCGACAATTGTTTAGTGCACTGAGCACACAAGCAAGTTCATAGGTTCTGAGAATCATTCCCTCAAGAGCAACTAAAGTTGACAATGCATTATTGAATGAGACTTCAAAAGGGTTATGATGTTGGCTAGGTAAAGCACAAGGTAGGTGGTCCCTAAGGAAGACTAAGGCTGCATAAAATTTGAGTGTGGTCCTTCATGAAAACCGGAACTTAAAGCAATTGATACTTAGCAAACAAGTCTCTTAACCCCCTTTGTTTCAGAATTTTTTTTCTTTTTTTCTTGGAACTCCACCCATTCCATGGAGTTCATTTTTTTCTTTTGATTTTTTTCCGATTTTTTTCCATTGGGGCAAGAGACAATTGCACTTTTCATAAACTAGCTCCATTAAGATTTAAGGACCACAACTCCCCATTGAATCCAACCAATCATCGAGCCCAATAATCAAGGTAACAATAGAATCTCCATAAGGCTCAAAAGGATCGACTAGGGACAAATATATATACAATACAAGCTCTGAAGTCCAAGAAAACCTACCAGTCTCAAAGATGCAAGTCTCATAGAGCTACTCTCAAGGGTGCACCAAATGAAACACAGAACCAAGAAGTGCAAGTGAGTCAGGATCCTCCAGGGAAATTATATAGTGAAGGGTCAAAGATGGACCCTTGTGAACTCACATCAACTCTATCCTCAAGATAACACTTAGAAGACTGAAGTCTCTCCCTTTCTTTCACAAACATACAATCACTCCCCAAAAGAAAGCACAAAGTATCCACTTAAAAACATTTTCAAAACCAGCATCATGTGAAAGAGCAAAACTTGGGAACATATCATTTGAGTATAAGAAAGTAATGACCAAGGTTTAAAAGACTCTATGCATGATCAAAAAGGATAAACAAAAAGAAAAATCTACAAAAGAAAAATATAAAAAAATGCATGAACTAAACTCATAGTAAGAAAAGAACCTCCTTTCAAGTGATTGAGTGCTTCCAAGTGTTATCCAATGGCTTTTATTTCCTGAAAAACAAAACAGAAGACAAAACGTAAAACAGAAAAAAAAACATGGGTTGTCTCCCATTCAGCCCTAAGTTTAAGTCTTAGGTAGACTATACTTCAAACTCGTAACTCAAAAGGAAAATCACAAACAATCCCAGGCAACGGCGCCAAAAACTTGTTGGTAAATCCGCAAGTGTACGAATCCACCCGGTTTTAATTATCGAACCACAGGGATTGTGAGTGACTAAATTCAGCTTAAGCCTTGAGTATGAAGGTTTGTATTATTGAATAAAAGATATGTTGAAGTAGTAATAAGGAAAAGGAAAAATAAAAAGACAATTCAGAAAATAACATGCTTTGGGTTCTTGTTCAACTAGTCAATTCAAGTACATCATTCTAAGCACATGTTCTCATGGATCTCTCCTTGATGATATAGCCTAGTTACTCACTTATTGATTCCTCACATAAGCAATTCTCTCATACTAAAAGCTAAGCCTAATTCCTTGTGTACTTAGTCATTTATATGAGGTTTTAGATCATGCAAATTCAGGCCATCAAACCCCAACCCTTCCTCTATTCCTAGTAGCAAGCATAGAAGGGGTAATCCCAAATCGGTTCCCTAATCTATAACAAACTTCCGTTCTGATTATAGAAAAGCAAAAAGCAAGCATACATACAAGCTTAGATTGATGTTCAGAAAATGGGATTCAAGGAAAGAAGAAGAACATGTGGGAAAGAACTTAAGATTATAACTTAAAGATGAAAAGTCTTACATGAAAACCAAAGCATAAGAAGAGAGATTAGCCAAGCATGGCTCTTGCCATGCTTAGCTAAGAACCTGAATTACAAGCTTGGAAGCCCTCTCTCACTCTCCTAGATGATCCTCTACCTCTGAATTTTACAAAGTATTAAAAGATACCAGAGAAAATGACTAGAATCCTATTTATAGGCAAAAATCACGAGTCTGGGATGTTCCTAGCGCTTAGGCGCCAATTCAGAGCGCCTGAGCGCCAATTCCATGCTGAAACTGAGCCTCTGGAAGGTAATTGGCGCCTAGGCGCCAATGGAGCACGCCTAGGCGCTCTGACTTGCTGGAAAACCTTTTGATCTTCATTTTAACTCCCCTTTACTCCTCTTTAAGCCTCTTTAAGCCTCCCTTCAATTCTCCAAACCTCTAGACACTCCATCTTCAGCTGTTACAACCTGAAAACTTGATGACAAAGCTAGGAAAATATCTAGAAATTCAGAGGTTAGTTTTGCACAAAGGCTCCAAAACAAGTGGAAATTGCCTATGACTCTTAAACTCTAATCAAATGCAACTAAAGCCCTTATAAAACTACAAAATTACTAAACTAATGCAAATGCACAAATAAAAGTAAAAATGCATGAGAATGCATGAAACACTACATGAGACACAAGAATAAGACTCAAAACCTACAAGGAAAAACCCTAAAAACATCATATAAACCCGGGTCATCAGTTTTGGCTAACCAAGTTGATGAATGTCGGTCTCAACTTAAATTTTCCCACTCCCTCGGGAAAGGCAATGCTCCCGGGATAGTCATAACTCATGGTAGCCGAAGTAAGTTCCTGAAGAGACCGGTTGGCATTCTCAACTTCTTGTTCACATAATCAGAGGGTGATCCCCTCTTGGATTCTTGCCCTGATATGGGCTTGCATCTCCTCCTCCGTCATATGGCCACCCATGACGGTGTCTCTCTCGAGAGCAACCTGAAAGTGTGACACTCAAATAGAGAAAGATTAGTAGCACCAATTCTAGACAAAGATAAAAGCAAAAAATAAAACCACAAACTAAAAACTTAAACCAAAAACCACAAACAATTCCCCGGCAACGGCGCCAAAAACTTGTTGGTCAATCCGCAAGTGTACGGAATTCACCCGGTTTTAATTTATCGAACCACAGGGAATTGGAGTGGCAATTCAGTTTAAGCCTCGAGTTCACGGTAGGAAAGCGAGTAAAATTCAGTTTTAAAGGTTGATTGATTGTTGTGATACTTAATTAGAAAGCTAACAAAGATAAGTGTGTGATAATCAATGGTGAGAATGCCTTGGGTTCTTGCTTGACTAATTCAGTTCTAATCAACCTAATCTATCCACAAAACTCCGAGTCTCTCCTTGATGTTCTAGCCTAATCAATTATCTATCGATGCCTCGCATAGACAATCCTCTCAAGCCAAAAGATAAGCATAATTCCTTGATACACTAAACATTTGCTAAAGGCATTAAGCATGCAATTCAGGCCAACAAACCCCAACCCTTCCTCTATTCCTAGTAGCAAGTATAGAAGAGGTAATCCCACAACAAGTCCCTAATCTATAAAAAACTTATGTTCTATTTATAGAAAAGTATAAAGCTAGCACATGTTCTAACTTGAAACATAAAGCATGGATATGGGATTCAAGGGTTTACTCAGAGGATTCATGAATAGAAATAGGAATTAAGATTAAAACATCATAAGTCTTACAAAGAACCCAAAGCAAAAGGGATTTAGCCAAACATGGCTATGAAATCCATACAAGAAAAGAAAGACAAAACCTGGATCATAGGACTTGGAGGAAGCTCCTCAAGCTCTAGAACCCAAACCCTCTCTTCTAACTTATTGAAATATGAGAAAATGACAAAAGATCCCAAGAGAAATGACAAAAATCCTATTTATAGGTAAAATGGACGAGATTTCTGGTGTGCCGGGCGCTCAAGCGCCAGTGCCGGGCGCTCAAGCACTAGACTGATTTTTCCAGCATTTTGGCTTTTGCCATCCTGGCGCTCAGGCGCCACTGTGGGGCGCTTGAGCGCCCCAGCTCGCCTAAAAAACCTTAAATCTTCATTTTAACTCGTCTTTAATGCCTCCTTCAAGACCCCTAAACTCTACTAAAATACCATTAAAGACCTTATAAAACTATGAAATTACGAAAGCAATGCAAAAGGACTAATAAAGATAAAAATGCATGAGAATGCATGAAACGCTACATGAGACTCAACAAAAAGACTCAAAACCCACAACGAAATGACCCTAAAAACACTACTAAACTAGGGTCATCACGCACCAATTTTCACAGAAACTTGAACTTCTCGAAATCAAATTGCGAATCGCGCGAGAACCAAATCACGATCCATCAAGAAAAACTGGAGAGAAATCGCATAGAGAAACGAGCTTCACTCAACCGAATCACGATCCATGTAGTCCGGGAATCGAAATCTACCGTTCCCCACAGACGGCGCCAAATGTTCCGTGCTAGAACATAGAGAGGGAAGGTAGTACCCAAAGTGTGAAGAAAGTGATGTGAATGCTTAGAGAGAGAAACTCTAACCGCTTAGAGAGAGAAAATATAACTGAATTTCAATGCTATTATTTCTCAAATGAGTTAAGAGTCCCTTACAATTAGTATTCCCCTCCTATTTATAGAGGTGGAGTTGGGCTTTGACGCCCTTAGTCTGTGCGAATGGGCCAGTTGGGCCTCGGGAAGGGAGGCCCAAGGTCATGACGCGTCCCACGCCCGAGGTCGGGTCTCTTAGGCGAGGGACCCTGGGGACTCGCCGAGTTCACAACCAATAATCAAGTTGATTTATTGATTCAAAATAGGTAATCACTATTAGTAATATTATTAGAAATTAAATTTTAAAACATTAATTTGCTATCCTTTTAAACGACACGTGTGTGTTTGTTTCAAATTAAAAAAATAATGATTTTTAGGTAGTGTTTGACCCAACTTTTTTGGATTTTCTAAGGTACTTTTAAGCTAAAGTTTGACCAAACACAATTTGTAACAAGCTCTTAAAAAATAAGTTACATATTTTTTACAAAATAAATAAAAAAGTAGCTTTTAAGTAAAAAAGTTAAATGGGAGTATTTTATAAAATAAGCTGATGAAAACGTGCCTAGGTTGCCCTAAGACCAGTGTGACATGCTCTTATTTACGCTATCTCTCTAGCATCACCTACACTATCGGCGTCGGTTTTACCACCATCATTGTCACCACCACCACCATCACTTTCCAGCCCTACCACCATCACCCTCAACCACTGTCATCGTCGCCAGCTTCGCCTATATTGTCACCTCCACCCTCGACCACCACCACCACCACCATTAAAATCACTGCCACCACCGCCCTTCACCACCACCATAGTCACTGCCACGACTGCGACCACCATCGTTGCGACCACCACTACCCTCCACCACCACCTCTACCGTCATCGCTACTGCCACCCTCCATCACCACCACCACGACCGTTGTCACCACCATGACCATTTCCACTGCCACCACCACCTTCCATGGCCTCCACCATCACCACCTGCTCCACCACCACCATTTTTATTGTTGCCACCACTACAACCACCTCCACCATCGCCACTATCACCTTCCACGGCCATCACCACCCAACACCACCCTCACCACTATCATTTTCTCCATTTCCACCTCAATCCTACACCACTGCTTCCACCGCCTCCTCCACCATCACCTCCATCATTACCCTCTCACACCACAACTGTTGCTGGCTTGACCACTGTCGCAACCAGGTAGCACCCACCTACACCAATACCACCACCACCACCACCACCACCTCCACCCTCTACCACCACCTCATCCATCACCACGACCACAACCAAGTAACAACCACCTCCATCGTTGCCGCTGCTACTAGGTACCACCAACCTCCACCACCACTGCTACCTGACCCCTCCACCATCGTGTCATCGCACCATCCACTATCCTGAATTTAAAAAGTGGCAAAGGTTTTTTAAATTAAAAGTAGCTTTTAAGCTATAATAAATAAAAACTGACAAAAAGAATTTACTTGTTTTCTTTTCTTTTCTAAAAGCCCTTATTTTAAATTTAACTTAAAAGTAACTTTTAAGACTGAAAAAAGATGGGTCAAATGGTACAGTCGCTCTAAAAATAATAGATTAGCTTTTAGAGATTTTGAGAAAAGCATAACCTAATTTCATTAGCTTTCTGGTTACCAAATATGTTAAGATAGGCTTTGACTTCTAGTTGAGTCAATGCGGGTTGTTTCTAATCTTGTACTGTTCGTTTCTTTTTACCCACATGTGAGGATTGTTCTCATGGCTTTTCCTATTAATATAATCCTTTAGTTCTCAAAAAAAAATTTGTTTGTTATTGTTTAGAGTCCCTACTCGCCTTCGCAACACCAAGTTCCCTTCTTTCATTTGTCTCGGAACCACTCAAGTGTCTTAGCATCTCGCTGCCCGCTACTTGTTCTCTGCCCCTCAGAGGCGTGCCATTTCTCTCATCTCGGGAAACATGTCGAAACTAGCACCATGTTATGTTAAGTTCAAACGCTAGACAAATAATTTATCATATTTTGAATGATAACAACTTTGAAGAGTATAACTGTTATGCTGAAAGCTTCACATGAATTACATTTCAGGAAAACAACACTTATGATTCACATATCTCATCGTCTGATATCCAAAGCACAAGACTATGCAAGAAGACGCTCAATCTAAGAGGAGAAAGGTCAAAACAACAAGGGAAAACGATACAAGCAAAGAAAGTCAAAATGTGCTACATTGTCTGAGCAAGAGAAGAGAAGAACGATCAAGACACAAGACAGTCTACGCAATTAAGGTCAAAGCTTCAAGTCAACTCTTGCAAGATTAACTCAAGCAATTAGATCATCTGAAAAGACTGTACTTAACGTCTACTTTCATAGTCTATCTCAAAGACTGAACAAATGAAGCAATGTCCAAAGAATAAGAGCCAACGAAATTTGAAATACATCTCAGACAAGCTAGAGGAGAAAGTCAAGGGCAAGAAATTAAGTGATACACTATAAAGCACGTTGATCAAGGAAACAAGAACAACGACAAAAATAACAAGTTTCCTCTTTCTCTCTCAAAGAATAAATGGAGAAATGGAATAAAGCTTATTGTCTTTGCCTACTATCATCTACTCATTCAGGCAGCACACTATCAAGACAATCTATCACCTGAAAAGAAGCTTCAAGTGATTGGTCAAAGCTTATCTCTAAACTCCTAGTGACCAACATGAAGAATGAATGAAGCAGGATCATTGTTTGAAGAAAGGAAAGACGACAGAAGCTGAAAAGAAATCAAAGCACATCGTCTGAGTGGAACAAAGTTTTTCAAATGATGAAAGCTGCAAAGTCTAAAGGATCACCGTTGAAAACAAAATAGAAAAAAGCTAAGCATAGCTTCTTGAAGAAGTTTTGCAAAGTCAATATCACATGTTCTAACAAAGGAAAATGCAAAGTAAGAAGTACAATGGTGTCACTATCACATTTCCATATCTATACACCAACGGATAGAAGCTCATACATATACTACCTACACGCTGATAGAATACATCTTTTCTGCAAAAGGTCTCAATCAAACAGTAATGCATCTGACTCAAGTACACAATGTACCGTTTGATCCAACAGCTAGAAGCTCTGTGAAGAACACGCTCCAACGACTATCTTTCTCTCATAGTAGATTCATGAGTATAAAGTGAAGATCTGAATACTTGCAGAATCAGCATTCATGCTCATAAAGAAGAAGCCTTCATGCTCGACATAATTAGCCTTCACGGCTCACAAAGAAAAGAAGCCTTAGTGCTCACCACTCAGAAACGATCATAAACATCGTCTGCTTCAACATGAAGAGAAGTTTTTCTGAAGAGTTCTTGCATGGAATAGAACATAAAGTATAAGTCTTAGAGTCAAAACTTAGTCCAAATGTACTTTGTGATTCATGAACTGAATTGTATCTACCGTCACTCTTTTTAGAAGAGACATATTTGTAAAGGAGGGGTCTTGATAATACTTAGTAAGGAGAAGTCCTAGGAGTACTTGTAATTTCCTGAAGAGGCAGGGTACAAAAAATACTTGTAATTTCCTGAGGAGGCAGAGGACAAAGAATACTTGGTTTGTCTGGAGAGGCAGTGGTCAAAGAATACTCAGTAATGCCTGAAGAGGCATGGCCAAAAATACTTGTATGGAGAAGTCATTGATACTTGTACTTAGTAAAATCTTGGTATAGCCAAGGACTGGATGTAGCCCTATCGTTTAGGGAATGAAGCAGGATAAAAACAATGTTGTTCATTGATTCCTTCCCTGCTCTAAAGTTTCCGCTACGCCAAACGATCCCAACGAAGATGATAAATCTCTCAATCGTTTGGAAATCCAAGTTTTTGATGACACAATTCAAACCCCCCATTTTTTGTGCCACTCTGATCAACTTCATGCTACTGGCGTTACTATCTTTATCCATCGTTGCAACTCACTAGGTGTCATTTTTCAATTCTATGAGCAAAATTGCATCCACTCCGTAAGTCAGTCTATAAGGGGTCTCCCCTGTGCTGGATTGTGGCGTTGTGTTGTCTGACCACAACACGGTTAGAAATTTCTCAACCTATCGCATGTTGGCAAATCCAATCTTTTCTTGATTCCCGCCAAGATAACCTTATTAGCCAATTCAACCTGCCCGTTCGATTGTGGGTACTCAACAGACGAGAACCTAATTTGGATCTCAGTTCATCACAAAATTCTCTGGTAACCTTACTTATAAATTGTGTGTCATTGATAGAGACAATCTCCATGGGAACACCAAATCTACAAATTATTCTTTTCGAATAAAAACTTGTGATTTTTGTTGTAGTTATAGTAGCTAATGGTTATGCTTCGATCCAATTAGTAAAATAGCCCACAACCACCACAATGAATTTCATTTGTGACATGGCAACTGGCAAAGGTCCCAACAAGTCTTCCCCCCACATGACAAATGGCCAAGGAGAAGAGGCGAGCTGCTCTAGTGGCGCCTTGTGAAGATCCGCAAAAATTAGGCACTAGTTGCACCTTTTGACATGTTCTTGGCTATGTTTCTTCAAAGCTTACCAATAAAACCTACCCTCAAAACCTTAGTTGTCAAGGATCACCCACCAATATGATTCGCACATACCCCTTCGTGCACTTCTTGCATAACACCCTTTTCCTGATCAAGTGTGATATACTTTAATAAGGGATACACGAAACCTCGTTGGACAAGTGACCATTAATCAACGTGTAAAAACTCACCTCCCGCCTTAGTTTATTTGGATATCTTATGGCATCATCCAAATCTTTGGCTAACACTACTAGTATAAGATGCATCCACAAGTTCTCCTTATTCACATTGCATACAATTTTCACAACTACGCCTTGGGAATGCAGTGTATTTTGAAACAGTGATTTGTGATTCCCCTGCTTTTGTGTGCTCATCGATTGGGCCAACACCTTTGACCGCTGATTCTAATCACTAGGCATGTATTCTATGGTTACCTCTTTGATCAAACTCATTAAATGGCGTACTCACTCCAAATACCTCAGAAGTTGTGCATCCTTACCTACTAAGTTTCCTTCACTTGGTTTGCCACTAGCTATTGACTTATCATATCATCTACGTACACCTCCATATTTTGCCCTACTTGGGTTACAAACACCGGATCCATCAGTCACTTATTGCAGCATGCTTGGCCTGGCTTTTCCTCCAAACAGAACGCAGCTTTCCGGATGGTTTGGTTTGCAATAACCTGGTCTCTGTGGGTGCATAGGAACTGGATAATTTTCAATGGAAGAATATTACAGAAGGCAGAGATTTTTGACAAGGCTCAACGTCGGGTGTGGCACTTGTTATCTGGGAGGGTGAGAAATTTTAATTCATCTATGTATGAGTGGATTTCCCAACCCCTGCTTTGTCTACAAGCGATTTGATGGTCGGTGGTTTGTGAACTACTGAACTTTGACTATTGGGTTGTCGGCGTGGAGCACTTGTGGGATTTGCTGATATTCATAGAACTGCTTGATACTAGTCGACACCTGGAAATTGATATGAGGAATGTACAGATGTGGTCTGTAAACAAGAGTTTACCCGTACCCGTGGAGCCCTGGATTTGGCACCCCAGGGCTTAGAAATGCCACCCCACTTAAGTGTGGGGAAATACCATAATGTCCCTGTGTGTTTATTTTCGGAACAACAATATCCGAAGGCTTTCGGATTCCGGTATTCCTAAATGATTCGAAAGGAACAGTTCCGAATACTGTTAGTATTAAAACAAAACACGGGGTCAGTTCCATTTCATTCTGAAACCCTTCTTGGTCTCTCATTTCCGAAGCTCTCGCGATTTTCCCCCTCCAAACCTTCATCATCTTCATCAACTGGAACGGTAGAGGTAAGAGCCTTCATCTTCTTCATCATCTATTTGTTGTATTCAATTCAATTCGTATGTTAGGGTTTGGAATTCGAATAGTTTGGTGCGGTTTGGGGATGAGGTTGTTATTTGGGGTTTTAGGGATTTGGGGATTGTGGGGTGCGATTTGGTTTGGTCTGCTGATTTATGCTGCTGAGATACCATTGTGGGGTGCGGTTTGGTTTAACTCTCAGGGATTGTGGGGTGCGATGAGCACTGCTATGATGAGGAAGAAATTTTGTGGATTTTGGGGTGCCATGAGCAGTCTTGGGGATTGAGGGGGGATTGTGGGGTGCCATGAGCACTGCTATGATGATGGGGTGCGATGAGCACTGGCTTTGTGGGTTTAGGAGGGGTTTAGGCATTTATGTGAAATGTTGCTCTTTAGCAAATTCATATGTGACCTGTTCCATGCTGATGAAGGTTTTTATAATTTGTCATTGCATCTCAAGATAGGTGCACTGTGATGTGGGATTAAGATTCTGTTTGGATGCAAACTAAGAGTACTTAAAAATGTTTTAGTATTGGTTGTTATTTAACACAGATTTATACATGTGTTCTAACTATTTATTGTTTAAAGTACTCTATCTTCGCTGTGGAAAGAATCTTTGGACTGCTGTTACATACATGAAACTCCAACATAGCAGTGAATATAGATAGTTTATAACTGAAGTTACATGAAACTGATGTTACATTCAATGTTATTTTTTAGTCAATGATCCATGCTTATTGATCTAATATAGATAGTTTATAACTGAAGTATGAAGATCATTCCAACATAGCAGTCAATACACTCATTGACTTTGTTGTTTATAGATAGTTCAAATGTCACTCATTGACTTTGTTCTCCATGATAATTTTGTTGTTTATAGATTGGCCTTAAGAGTAATACTTACAGGGCAGTTTTTAAACAAAATATGGCAGACATGCTTATGGTCTAATCTTTCTTTTTTGTAAGTTGTTAATAGTATGGCCTCATGCTTATGGTCTAATCTTTCAAAAGTTGTAGGAAAAGGAAGTAAATCTTCTTGATCTTCCACATGCACGGTTTCAACGCACTGCACAAGTGACTAGTAAATTGCTGTGAGTATTACAGAACATAATATATTCCAGCTTGACTAGCTCCTTAATCTCATAGTGACTAGTTCCTTAATCTTTTTTGTTTCTGTATACCTGTCAATTGAACCAAGTTATTCTTTTCTTCCAATAACAACATAAAAGTCATCTAGCTTGAGAACTACTTGAGAATTGAGTCAAACAAAACATTATGGTATTAAAAAGAGTCTACATGACACAGTTTCACTTGAATATCATTCAGCTGATATATTTGATCCTTTGATTGCTAGTATCCAATGTTATTCTTCTAGCAGTTTATCTGGAATTGGTTATTTATATCTCTTGCTGGTATATTTGATCCTTTTTATCTAGTTGATATATTTGATCCTTTTTATTTACATATACTGGTTTATTGATCAGGAAACTGTTGAAAAGATTAGAGTTGCAATCAAAGAACAAACAGAAATCACTGTTCAGTTTATCAGAGGTAAATAACCTGTCTTGGTTGATATTTGTAGCCTCTTGAATATTAAGTTTCTTCTAGCTTTCAGCTGATTGCATGAATATTAAGTTGATAATCTTAGTTTCTTCTAGCTTTCAGCTGATTGCATGAATATTAAGTTGATAATCTTAGTTTCTTCTAGCTTTCGGCT
The DNA here is from genome assembly GCF_012489685.1 of Lotus japonicus. Lineage (NCBI taxonomy): Eukaryota > Viridiplantae > Streptophyta > Magnoliopsida > Fabales > Fabaceae > Lotus > Lotus japonicus. Next base: position 26,806,319 of record NC_080043.1, read on the forward strand.
GATTGCATGAATATTAAGTTGATAATCTGTCTTGGTACATATCTCTTGCTGATTGCATGAATATTCAATTATAAAGCTCATCAATTGGTACTTTTGCAATTATCTGATGAGAATTGGTACTTTTGAAATTATCTGATGAGTATTATTTTTTAATAGATGGCTAAGAGGAAGAGCCAAGGGCGCAGGAAATCACATGTTGCTAGGAGCTCCCATGATGCCACGGAGGATGTTGAGGATCGCCACACAGCCCCGGAGGATGTTGAGGATCACCACAAACGGCTGCATGCTTCTTATCGTAGAGTCAAAGGCAGATTTGGTGAGGACCAGGATGTTGGTGGGACATCATATGAGGAGCGTCGAGATCCTTGTGAGATGACTCATGAGCCTTCTCGTCAGACAACTCCCGAGCCTTCTACGCCTTCTCGTCAGATGACTCCTCAGAGTTCGACAGAGAGTGAGCATGAGGTTGATGTGGAGCCTAAGGTTGATGTGGAGCCTAAGGTTGATGTGGAGCTTCAGGTTGATGTGGAGCCTGAGGTTGATGTGGAACTTGAGGGTGATGATGGAGCACGACGGGATGAGGTGCCGGTCTAGACAGAGGCACCGTTTCCAGGGGGCCTGATGATCTATCACTTTTGGTCTGTTACCCACATCACGTTGCGCTGTGTCTGTGGCATCATATTATAGGCACCGACCCGCGTTACCCCGATCGAGGTGTGTTGAAGTTTGCCAGCGCTGGGATGAAGCTGGCAAAGCTGACATGTGAGGGCGAGGGAGACGATATGAGCGTTGTTCGTCAGCGTGTGGAGGGGACCGGACTCTATCCGCTCTTCAGGTGCACCTATCCGGAGATAGACACACCCCTTCTATATGCCCTCATCGAGAGATGGCATGAGGATACCAGCAGCTTTCATATGTCGTTCGGGGAGATGACTATCACCCTGGATGACGTGTCATCTATCCTTCATCTGTCGATGGGTGATAGGTTTTATACTCCCGGACATGCCAGCAGAGAACAGGCAGCGGAGACCTGTGTTCTGCTCTTAGGAGGGGTAGCCACAGACTACATCATGGAGTTTAAGGCGGTGAAGACCATTGGCTTGCGGTTCGGGTTCTTGCAGACTCTATACACTAAGGCTCTTGCTGGTTAGTTATACTATATATTTAATTTATTTGCAACTATTATATGTGAATTAAATGATTAATGGTTTCTTTATTGTACTGTAGACCATCGGCATGACCATGCAGCACAGATGTGGCTACTTCACCTCCTCGGCTCGACTTTGTTTGCTAACAAGAGTGGAGGACACTACACTTCCGTCCATTGGATCGGCATGCTGCAGCACCTTGATCGGGTGTCAGAGTATGCGTGGGGCGCCATTGCGCTAGCTACACTGTATGATGCACTTGGTCATGCCTCACGAAGGAAGACTAAGCAGATGAGCGGTTGCTCTTCCCTCCTGCTAGCTTGGGTGTTTGAGCACTTCCCACCCACCATTATTCAGCAGATTGAGGTCCTCGAGTACACGGAGGACCAGCCCAGAGCGTGCAAGTGGATGGAGTCACGGGTTGGGCAAGCAGGACTGATGGAGAGGCGAGTTCTCTTCGATGAGATGACGACATATGGACACCGTATGAGGAGCACAGGAGTCACAGAGAGCTGGACAAGCATAACAGATCCAACATTTATGTCCTTCTGGAAGTAATAGTCAAGTCGGTTAGAAACAATAGTCAAGTTGGTTAGAAATAATAAACCTTCTGGATAAGCATAACAGATCCAACATTTATGTCCTTCGCAAATTCGCTTTCAGTGAAAACCTTGTGATGGACACTAGCACCGACAATGCCCGTAGGATCCTGAAACTCAAACTCATATGGCATGACAGAGGACATTTAAATACCATGACATTGATGAAAAAGAACGCGGAAGATGGAAATACCTTCAGTGTAGCTGACACATCGCCGAATCTGTTTGGTGTGCATGATTTGATAACTGCGACGATGAGATCGACCCTTTCTAGATGGTGAAAGATGGAACCCAGAGGAGTTGCAGATCCACCTAATTGCAGGGCTGAAAGCCAAGTATTGGAGTGAAAATCGGGATCAGTGTCGTGACCGTCTTCGAGGACGCGCCTAACAAATTGTTGGGTTGGAATGAGGTGTCCGTCGGTGGTGGAGCTGCGTTGAATCATGGTGGCCTGGACGACACCAGCAGGGCCGGGAATGAGAGGACGAGAGCTTGCAGAAGAGTTGCCTCGGAGTTTGCAAGGGCAGATGAAGGTGGGAAAATCTTGTTCCATTTTGATTTTGAAGGTTTCGTTGAAAGAATGAAAGGAGAGGATGAATACCAGAAAGCGTAAATCAAGCAAATTTATAGATGAAGGAGTAATGGGGTTGGTTGTGGTTGGTGGTGGATAGTAATGAGGTTGGTTGTGGTTGGTTGTGGATAGTGATGGAGAGATTTAAAACTAAAATGAGAAATAAAAACTAGTTATTAAAGAGGGAAAAAAAAATTAAGGTTCGGATCCCCCGATTCCGAAGTTGCTCGGAAAGTAAATGTCAATCGTGCCAACTCATGGAAGCATAAGAAGAAATGGAACCATTTCGGATCCTGTAATTCCGAAATGTCTCGGAAACCGTAATGTCGAAGATTGTTAAAACTTCGGGTGCCAAATTTAAGTACACGCATGGAAATGGAAAGGAGACTTCCGAAACATTTCGGACTCCGTAGTTCCGAACTCTAGTTTTCGGACTAGAATAGCACGGACATTATCATTCCGAATACAAATGGGGTGGCAAGTTACCTGACTGTAATAGCACGGACATTATCATTCCGAAGAACTTCGGAAACCGGAATTCCGAAATCCTGTTAACCAGTTAAAATGACAGTACCAGAAACAATGCAGGCAGAAACCACAAATTCTCATAACCAACTACATTGCAGGGCAGAAACAGATAAAATGCACATATTCAAACAGTTTAATACTGAATCATAATACTTTGAACTTCTAATTAGTGGTTCATATGTCATAGATACAAATTAACAAACATCTATCCTAGTCTCAATCTTCTGCAAGGTCTATAAAGACATTCTCTTGAGGACCACCCGTAGCATCAATCCAAGCATTGAATTCTGCCGTAAATGTAGCCAAACGCGCCGCATACGGGATGATCCATTGGACTGTGGGTTCTTTGGCCAAAAACGGCCATTGGGGAGCGAGTGTTGGCATAGGATGTCCCGGCTTTAGCTTGAGCTACATTTGAGAGTATAGCAATAAAGTTAGATAAGAACAAAGTGGCTGAGTACAAAGTTTACTAAACGTAAATAATTTAACGTGACAAGCGAGTGTAAGGTACTTAACGAAAGATATACCTGAACCAAGTGGTTGGTGACATGACCAACTGCTATAACGGGATGTACTTCCGGTGGGGCGCCTCCTCTCAATGGCAGATAAGTGTAACAACCGTCTAGTGAAATGGAGATGAAGACAACTTGAAACCTCGTAGCAATGAGGTACCCCATCTCCGGTAGAGACATCCACTTGTCTTCAGTTGCTTTTGTACCAATCGGGAGGATGAGACGATTTTGTAGGGACTGAACCCTCTCGTAACCAAATATGTTGCTATAGTAAGCGGTATTCTCTGAGAGTTCTACAAGCAACTCTTCCCTAATCAAAGGCCAACCGTCTTGACCTATGTCGGGTCTGAACAATGCAGCAACTGATCTATAACCACAATTACCATCTGGAATAACATCTATGACTTTTTCTATATATTGATGGAAGAAAGATGGCAAATCATCCAAGTATATGCTGGTGGTGGACTGGTTGCTCTTCTTAGACTTCTTGTTTGACTTCAGAGCTAGTGGTGTAGGAGTTCGGTTTCGAGGACAAGAGACTTTGTTAGGTGTTGGCTTGAGGCTATTGTTAACATGTTCCCAATAACAAGGATCACGCTGTAAGGATGGTTTTTGTTGACTAGGTGGTTTACTCTCCATAGCCTTGGACGAGCGCTTGGGCTTTATCTTCACTTGAGGAGGACACAGTGAACTACTAGAAGGACAATAAAGCTCCTTTACCTTCCTCCTTAGCATACTTTGCCCCGCAACATCCAAAGTGTTGAAATAAGCGGTCAAGTCATCAATCTCTGACTGGAGGTCTCCTTGGTTTGAGGCTTGACTCCCAATGGGTACATGTTCCCAACCAAGTATCTTCCAGAAAGTGTGGACTGCCTCATACGGAATTGTATCGTAACTATGAAGTGCACACGCACAAGGAAGCCCATGGGTAACTTGAAACGCGCATCCACAACCATCACGCATCACTCTGTTCTGTTCATCTTCCATGAGTTGCATGGCCTTTCTGGACACAAATCCCCTGATATTTGTATACATGGGCGACTTGAAACGATGTTCTACAAGGTTGATACTGCGCTCAAATGATGCCTTGATTTCATTGTGTCGTACAGTGGTCAACCTATCAACTGCATCCCACGAGGCGCACACGTCACCTCTGCCGTCTTTCAGCATCCTCTTCAAGGTTGAATGTGCACTTTCAGCCCCGCATACAAAAGATCATACTCTATCAATTTCTGGTAATAAATCAAGACTATGAAATGAAAAAAATATCACAAGCAATAAAGTGTGCATTGTACCTGTTACTCGTTGTTGTTCCAAAATGCAACACAGAATTGGTCCACGCACTCACAAATTTCTCCTTGTGCTTTAACCATGTAGTAGAAATGTAGGATATGAAATCTGGGTAGTCCTTACACATGACACACATTTCCTTCCATTCCTCATCAAATTGTTCCACTGTTTCAGCATATATCAGGCATTTCCAGTTCTCCATCACTGAAAGGGCAAAATCATCCGTGCCAATCAACACTTTGCACTTTGCCTCCACATTCTTGTTTATGTGGAACCGGCATAATAAATGGGTACAATTGGGAAGACATTGCTTAACAGCACTCAGTAAAGCCAAATCTCTGTCAGTCACAATCACTTGAGGTAATCTGGCATCATCGGCAATAAGAGACTTCATGCACTCCAAGGACCAAACATAGTCAATTGTGTGCTCCCTAACTATGTAGCAAAATTCTATGGAGAAAGTCAACCCCGTAGAAGTGAGACCAACCATTTCAAGCAAGGGGATCTGATATCTGTTTGTCTTGTACGTGCAATCCATGATGACCACATGAGGGAATGTGTTGAAGAGTCTGACCGCATCAGGATGAGCCCAGAAGAGATCCCTAATCTCACTTGAATCAGCTTGTTGCCTTTCAAAGTGAACATGCTTGGCTTCTACCAACTTCTTCATCAAATGTTGCATTTATGTCAATGGTCCCCTCTCCTCTTTTTTCAACCTTTTGTTGCAACTGTAAACTTGAGTGATTGTAGTCAAGTTACCTGGATTGTTTTCCTTCAATGCCGCTAGTATTTGTCTCGGTGGAGTCCAAGTACTAGTCATGGTGCCCACAAGCCCCTTCTCTTCCTCTGTTAGTCGACCAACGTAGGGGTGGCCAACTAGTGATTTAGCTGGTTCATGGTTGTGTTTACCATCCATCACTTTCAGCCGCCACATTCTATCACCCTTCGCAGGTCATCATTTGAGATTAAACTTACAATCGGTCTTTTGTGATGCGGTACTTTTGTACTTGAATGTATTCGGGTCCTTGTATGGCCTGTAAATACCATGCTTCGCACACTTAATAGTAACAAATACCTTTCCTCCACTTATAGCATAGTCAGACCTTGCGATCACCAGCACATAACCATTCGCCTTTCCAACATTCTTAGTCCATTGTTCAAGCTCATCACGAGTATCAAATATCTGTTCAATGATAACATATTGCTTTAGAAATAAAACATCCTACCAACCATCACTAATTATTCAATGATCATCACATCATTTTCCAAATACATAATAGTATGTTCCAACAATAATTATTCAATGAATACCTGATCAGTTGTAAATAAATGTGTGGCGTCCACGCTTATACGAGGGGGCACCCACGGAATGATATTGCTAGGCTCAACATTTCCAGAACCGCATGCGGCATCAACCAGTAAATCTTCTTCATATAGGTACGGTTCAGTCATTCAGCCTGCATATAACAAACTACCACTGGTTAACTATTTCGGACATGGTGATTCCGAACGGTTTCGGATAGAGACAATCCGAAAGGGTTCGGATACAGACAATCCGTAACAAGCTCGACAACATCAGAATACAAGCAAACAATGGTGGTGCAAAACGAACTTCCAACAAACAACAATGAAATGTAACTACAATGATAAGTAAAGCAGGATATGAAGGGGGGAGAGAAATGAAACTTACCAGAAGGAACTTGGTGGCAAGGTGGAACTTGGAAGGAGATGGTGGTTGAGGGTGGAGCAAGGTGGAACTTCGAAGGAGATGGTGGTGAGTGGGAGGAAAACAAACATGGAGGAAGAAGAGGAAGAGTGGTGGTGGTGGAGTTTTTTGAATCAGATTGTAATGGGGGGGTGGTGGTGATGGGGTTGGTGGAGGAGGAGTAATGGTGATGGAGTTGGTGGTGGAGGAGTAATGGTGCTCAAAAGGTGGCAGTGTGTGACAGGTTTTTGGACCCAAAGAATCCGAAGTACTTCGGACAGGACGGTTCCGAATTATGTTTGTCATTTAAGTGCCATTCTCAATAAGGTATTATTCGAAACTTTTGATTCCGAAGTGTTACGGATACCTTGTGTCCGAAAGGGTATTTCTGGCATTTTTTAAAAAATCTGGGGTGGCATTTCTAAGCCCTGGGGTGCCAAATCCAGGGCTCGTACCCGTGCAACACAGGTGAACTTTGACTATTGGGTTGTCGGCGTGGAGCACTTGTGGGATTTGCTGATATTCATAGGAACTGCTCGATACTAGTGGACACCTGGAAATTGATACGAGGAATGTACATATGTGGTCTGTAAACAAGAGTTTCATTGTGGGATTTTGAATTTCGAGCATCCCCGTCTCCTCTCTATTACTTCCACAGTTCCACCCCTCTTTGTTTTACCTCTATTTTGCTTTCCTTTCCTCTATTTCTTTTTCCTTTGTTCCATGTTGTTTTCACCTTTATTTGTACCATGGGTCAGTGTTATCAGACTCGGCTCGAACCGGCCGGTTCGACCGGTTGAGCCGGGAACTGGACCCTAAGCCGGTTCGAGCCGAGCTTCGGATCGGCCATGCAATTCACCCGCTTCAAATCGGAAAAAACCGGCCGGTTCAGTAAAAAATCGGCGACTCGGCCCTTATGGTTGGACCGGTTCGTTATGTAAAAAAAAAACTGAAATACAGAAACAGAACTGCCGTCGTTTCCTTCCGTATAGCTGTGTAGGGTTCCTTAAACTGAAAACCCATTCTTCCTTGCAATCCAACATCTCATACGCTTCTTCACTCTTCAGCCTTCGCCGCCGCTACAAGACGCCTAGCCGTGTAGGCCCGCCGCTGCTCCTCCACTCCACCACGCTTCTTCACTCTTCAGATCTGGCTGAGTATCAATCAGGACAGATGGATTCGAAGAAGCAGTGAAGACAGAGAGGAGAAGAAGGAGAGTGGAGTAGTGTTGGGATGAGGAAATGGTTTGTTGTGGTTAAATAGACGTAGTCCATCTTACCCAACATCCTCCATGATGATCTGCCTCTTCCTGCTTTTGTTCTATGTGCGGTTATTCTCCCTCCCTCTCCAGATCTATTTTTTTTTAATAACTTAGGGTTAAATTAGATTACAGTGTTAGTGGTGTTGGGCTTAATTAATGGCCCAAACGTGGCTGCTGTTATTTTTTTTTTCCATTCTTGTTTTTTTATGAATATATCTTGATATGGTACTATTGACTTATCGTGATGGACTGATGGTTGTTTGTTTCCATTTAAATTAGGCACCTTCAAATTCATATATTAATACAAAGTTTTAAAATTTATGGTGGTTGTATGAGATTAAATTTATATATCTTTAATATATTGTCATTAATTTAGTGAGATAGAATTAATAACTTTTCTAACAGAATACATTTATATATTATTTTTTGAAACAACTTTTATATATATATATATATATATATATATTATTCTTAATTTAATATATGGTATTTGTGTGTGTGGTATTTGTGATATTTTATGGTATTATAAATTTTTTTAATTTTTTTTAGTGTCGACCGAGTCAAACGGTTCAACCAGTGACCCAGTGGTTGAACCATTGACTCATTGACCCAGTGCCTCGACCGAGTTGATCACCGGTCCGAGTCTGATAACACTGCCATGGGTGGCACTCCTTGTGCCTTTTAATACAATTATATGTCTTATCCAAAAAAAATGTAAGTTAATTGAAAATTTTACATTAATTTTCTTGGAACTGATTGATCAATTCTTGCACGCCTTCTCATAAGTGAAGTTATTACTTATTCCCTCATCAGATCACAACAAGTTTATAAGGGAAATACGATTTACTTTATGTGGAACATCATGACAATTGATCCAGCATGTAGGTATTTGGACACTAGGCCTTGACTTGCACAACAACTTTTCCAATATTAGAGCTAGAGAACAGAGAGCTTAAGCTATCCAAAAAGCTCTCAATGCCAACATTTAATTTATTCTTGGTCTTTAGCTTTCCCTCTTTGATGTATCCCTCCATATCTTTAGCGAAATCTCCAAAACGATGCCAATAAGTCCCGAGCAAAAAACCTTCCATCCTCACCTCTTTGCCAATCATATTCAGAAGATTCCTCACACCATCTCTTTCAGTCCAAACCTGTATAAACATTAACTAATTACTAATTGTTCCATTCATGATCTAAGTTTTTGCTAATAACATTTGGTCTATATATGTTATTCACAATATGGTCCTTATATGTTAAAATTAATTTTTAGAGAATTTTTTTTAACTTGTGAACTAGATTTTTCTTTATCAGCATGTATACAAAGTCAATTGGCAAACCAAAACCTTATGTGTGAGATAAATTGTACAGATGAGTCATGTACATATGCAATAAATTTAAGATGCAATTACGTGAGGAAGTGTTTCATGAACCAAGTTCTCACCTTATTATATTGAGATATCATTCCACAAAGTGGTATCCTAGCACACTTGTTGACATGGTTAAGTACAGCTTCAAGCATTTTACCACCAACATTGTCAAGATAAACATCAATGCCATCTGGAAAGTGCCTGCGGATTTGCGGTGAAATATCATAAAATTTACATAATTTCGAACAAGTAAAATACTAAAATTGTCAGATGACATGCAAATTTATGTCAAATTAAGATGTGCAAATTTACAATTCAAATACATATGGTCATACTCATATATACGAAGTAGTTAACCAGGTTGATTTATGGAAAAATTGAGAAAAAGGACGGATTACCAACCTGCTTAAAGCTGCATCAAAATCTGATTCCTCATTGTAATTGAATCCATCATCATACCCAAATTCCTCTTTGATGAGCTTCACCTGAGAAATCCATTAGCTTAGTTGTAATTAAGTTGAATGTTGGAAGACATTTGATTTTTACCGTTTTTTATGGATTATATCACACAATGATGAAGACCCTTAAGACAACATGTACCTAAAGTGTTGTAATTATGTTTTATCCTCAATGGTATAACGTATTAGTCTATTATGTCTATGTGGTTTTTTTAAGTTATGGAGTAATTTAATGTCCCCGAATGATAGCTCAAGTGGTAAGAGTTAGGGACATAAGAGTTGGGTGCAGGGCCGGCCCAAGGGTACAGTCACTCAAGCAAGGGCTTTAAGCCTCCCAAAAAATAATTTTTTTACTAAGGAAAAAAGACCTCAAAAAATATTTTTTATTAAGTAAAAAAGGCCCAAAAAACCAAGCATTAATAAAAGGCCCCAAAAAAGGACTCATTTTAAAGGTTTTAGGCCTCATTTAATGTTGGGCCGACCCTGATTGGGTGGGATGAAGGGTGAAGGGTCTCGGGTTCAAACCCGAAGGAGAGACTGATTTACTAACATTTATAATTAACAACTAGCATTTGCCTATAAAAAATGGACTAATTTAATAAATGCATGTTAAAATATTATGGACCAAATTGAAGGTTTATTAACTTTTTTTTGGAAACGGATCAAAATCTATTAAGAATACATGTTAGATGCAGAGACCAATTACATCATTTTAGATCAAGAAAACATGCTCTGGTTGAGTTTTTCAATCAAAACAAAGTCACCGGACAAAAATATAAAATTTGGCCCTCCACCGAATCACTAGATCTACGGACAAAAGAATATCAACAAATTTAAAAGATGGCTTAATTGCACATTTGGTCCCCCAACTATAGCCTTCCTGCGAAAATCATGCTCAAACTTTAAAATTAGCAAAAAAATGTCCCTAACGTTTACAAAATTGGTTTTCCGTCCAATTTCATCCAAAAACTAACGGAATATTCCTCAAAAAATTAATTAAAAAATTTTAGTCTCTCAAACATTCATCATCTTCATATTAAAAACCCAGAAATTCATCATCTTCATCTCATTTTTCTTTCATCTTCATATAAATGAGTAAATCAAAGCTTTCATATCCAAAAATCACTATCATATATCAATAAAAAAATTAACTTCTGATAATTTTAATTAAGTTAATTGATTCTACAGTATTAAATTTAAATTTTCCAGCACCAACCAAGAACCCACCATCACCCACCACCTCCCACTCATCTTTCACTTCAATTCATACTTATCAAAGCCCTTAGGGACGAGCAACAGTCCAGCAGACAGAACAACAACAACAACAACAGCTTTCACCTTCATGAAATTGAAATTGTCATCAAATTTATCATGAAGAATCACAGGCAGGAATCAACTCGAAGTCTTTGAACACCACCACTAAAAACTAATTACCAGTGGCAAATGAAAATCCACCCAAAAAATCACCAACAAGGCTAAAAAAAATCACCCAACAATATTCATGAAATCAAGCAGAAAATACACCCTCAACCTCACACAGCTACTCAAACATCACCAGGAAAAAAAGCAAAGAAACAGAGTTAACCCATGGAAACCCATTCAAAAAAAAAAAAGCCAGATCCCTTCTAAATCGCCACCGCCACGCACCTCGTCAGATCTGTTGTGTAACACCCCGATTTCCGGGAGTCACTTTAGTAACCTATTAAAGTAAATATGCAATATTTTCTAAAAGGGATTTATAAATGCGAGTATTTTTTTTTCTCTTTTCAAAGTATTTCTAAATCATGAAATGCATACTCCCAACTGTATATAAATTTACATCCAGCCTTAAACATGGCAAGTACCCGGAGGTAACAACAGATGAACCTAACTTACAAATCTAACGAATAGAATTAGATTCAACGAGGAATCTATTATGCAATGACTCGTAAATCCGATATACTCCCTACGATTTCCACATCAGAGAATCGCAAGATAGCAATGCACCGGAACGTACCCAAAACTTCAAACAATACTTATAAAATAATCCTATAAGCTTTAACCAACAATGATAAGCTCTTTACCCAAAAGGCTCTAGCCTTACACCCGACTCTATTCTTCGAGTCTTCTATAGTTCTTCGACATGGTGTAGCATCTGCTCGCATCACCACCTATCGTTGTCTGACAATGGGCGTAGTCCGCCAAAACACAAACAGAAGGCGCGAGGGTCAACTCCAAAGAATTACATAAGTAATACACCAGTAGATAAAGTTTAAGGGATAGCTACTTATTGTCTCTAAAAAGAATACCCTAAGGTAAAAGTCGATTCTGCGACAAAAGACAATTAAATATAAAAAGAGTGCAACCACTCATAATGACTTCTCGAGTCATCTGACTCATCTCCATCCGATGGTCAAAAACTGCTCAGCGAGCGAAGAGTAACAATGTACTTGGAAACTTATAGTTCCTTGACTTATCCTTTAGATAGTCCAATAAATAAACTGCTCATCGAGCAAAGAGTATAAAATACTCAGAAACTTATTAGTTTTTCCTAAATCTTGGATTCGGCGACACTTCTCATTTTCCAGAGCTAATATCCAAACCCTAAGCTTTCATATGAGATTGTTATTATTATTTAAAGGGTTCAGAGGTTGTTTAATGTATTATGAATTTTCCTTGTGAAATGGTTTCCATTTAGTTTTGTCTCTAATCTTATGAGTTGAAAAGATCTCATAATCCCAAGTAATTCCCAGAGAAGGTCTCGATCCATTAAAGCAATAACAAGGGTCCGAACCTTGGTTCGTCCCGTCAAACTTTCCCAAAATCTCATGATGAGTGTGGCATAACTACCCGTTATCCTCACTCTGACGTACAACAGATATATATGTATTTGCATAATCAAAATAACACAATCCAACAGTCATGGCACATATATCAACACATCCTAGATTAACCATTTAGCACATAGCATGTAGATCAATATCAACACATCCTAGATTAACCATTTAGCACATAACATGTGAATCAATATCAAAGACAAGTCCAGCAATAAATGATTATCATTTGTCAGCCGTAGCCTCAGAAAACATTTTTCCCAGTCAAACACAATCAAGTGCATAAACAATAAATCAAGTCGAATTCGTCGACACCTAAAGCATTAGGTAGTATTCAGTGAGTAGCTCTCACCTTAGCCAATTCTCATACTAACTGCAATTCCAATCCTAACACATCTTTGCTTTCCCGTGTCGGTTCGCTTTCTTTTATTCTTTAGCTTCGTCGTCAAGCGCTCCCGTTATTCGTACCCTTCACAAGTACACATAACATAATTACTATTTGAGTTAACCTACTAACTCAAGGTCTAAAGCTACGACTTCAGGCAATTGACTCGAAGCGGATGTATGTTAAACCTAATCCCCATAATGGTTATAACCCATTATGATCAATTTCAGAAATCAAGACAAGTCGTCATAATGACAACAAAACAGTAACAGTAATTTACGTTGCTTCAAAAAGCTTTGACTTCGCAAATCAACTTTAAAACCAAATACTCATATTTTTTGTTAAAATAGATAAGTATACATAACTAGTAATTACTCCTCTCGTTTTCCTTAGAGTCTTCGGTCTCTATTAGGATACTCATTGAGGCATTTTCGCAATACTACGCACACTAAACTCTTCATTAAAACAATATCCTAACAGTTGTATAGTTATGTACTTCATGTGAATCATGGAATCCATAAACCTTAGTTTACTAGTTAACTTCCAAGACTTTCATCATAAAAAAATAACTCATACTTAATTCCTTAAACATTTAACCCATTGAAATACAAGTTTTCAAAGCAAACCAAGGCTTCCTAGAGCTTATAGAGCTCTCGGCCGTGCCCTAACACACAAGGGTAACAAGTTTTAGAATTAATTTTCCAAAAGATCGTGATGTATGTTTTAGAGTCCAAAAATTAATGTACTTATAGGGCTTTTTTTTCTGAATGGCGTAAAAAAAATTATTAATTGGAAAAAGGGGGTGAAAAAAATAAAATTTAGCTGTCTGGGGTAGTTTCTGGTAGCATTCGAGAGGAATCTTGCGAATGGTAACAAAACACTTTTCCAGAACTGAATGACATGAAGTCAGGTTGAACAACTGCCATTCGTAGGATACCTTGCGAATCCTAATAAGACAAGGAGAATCTGGTGCACCAGGAGAGATTCTTCTCCTTCCCGATGCAGGTTGACTGAGGAACAAGAGGGATACGCGACAAAGCTCGCGAATGGCTGACATGGATGGGACGTAGCAGAGCTGCAGGCATGCAGAGGCATGCAGAGGCTTTCGTAGCCTGCCACGCGAATGGCATGTCGGCCACGAAAAAGCACCATATTCCATCTTGTCTTATTACCATTCGCAAGCCTACTGTTCAACCTGAAAAAGCTTCCATTCATGTCATTCAGTTCTGAAAAAGTATTTTGTCCTATTACCATTCGCAAGATTCCTCTCGAATGCTACCAGAAACTACCCCAGACAGCTAAATTTTATTTTTTTCACCTCCTTTTTGCAATTAATAATTTTTTTTACGCCATTCAGAAAAAAAAGCCTACTTATAGCATATTTAAGAGTACCTTAAGAATTAAGACTAATGAAGAAGTAAAACTATCATTTTAAATTAAGCATTGTACACCTCTATCTTACTAAGTACTAACTTTAATATTCTAATCATGTATGGTATCATCTCCTGATTTACGAATTCCATTTGCTCATAAGAATACGTTACTTCTTTGTTTCCAAAGTGTTAATTAGATACACTTGGTAAAAATTTTAATTGGAAAAAAACAGATTTTACCCTAAAAGTAGTCATCAACCAAATTTCCCAATATGCATTAGAAAATTGAGAAAAAACCTTAGTCTCTGAAGTGATATTAAAGCTTTTGTATTAAAAACGAAATAAGTTGTATAGGTGTCTAACCCAAGGTTCAAAAGTAAAAGGACATGAAACGTTTAGCATACACAAATTTGGAATAAAACAAAGTTTCGTTACACATTTAGGATTCAAAGATCCAAAAACCTTTCTATTATCACTATCAATAATTTCATTTGTCCTAAAAAGAAGTATGTAATAAATATTTGGATGTGAGGCATCCATTAGTAATTCAACAAATCTTGGATGACCATCACAAGGCTGTTCACGTGATATCAAATGAGGAGGGTGGAAGAGAGAGAGAGCGGTTGAGGGAGTGGATGAAGGAGAGAAAGAAAATAAAATAATAGTATCTGATTGGTAGGAGTGGGGCCCGCGTAGGAGAGAGGAAGAGTAGTGGAGAAGAAACAAAGTTTGACTAATTAAAGAGAGAGAGAAAGAATGAGGACGGTTGGGAGTGAGTGAGGGAAGAGAGTGTAAATTCAATTCTGATTGGTGGGGTGGGGACCACGAAGAGAGAAGGTTATAGAAAATTTGAATGTGTAATGAGGATGAGAGAAGAATAAAGGATATTCTTTTATGATAGGTTATCATAGGGAATTAGGAAATGTGACCTGTTAGAGCAGGTCATCTCTTTAATAAAGAAAGAGATAATTAAAGAGTGGAAATTCCTAAGATTAAAATAGAATAGTACACACAAAAATAATTATAATGTTATTCTTGTATTTAAATAAACTCTATAATAAAATTGAAATATTGAAATTAATTATTACTTGATTAATTTTTCACGAATCGCGATTAGATTCAAGTCAGGAAAATAATATAAAAATACTACAATATAAATGCGCGATTAAATAACTATAAGGAAAATATTTCTTAGGGTATTTCCCGCAATCGTGGCGCGAGTAATATTCAATAAAAATAATTAATAAATAAAACGCGTTGTCGCACGATCTGCAAATTAAATAAATAAACGTTCTATTTAATTTCGGGTCTCACATGTTGCATCGCCTCGTCCTCTCCGGCCTCAAGCTCTGTCACCGGAATCAGCCATAGTCACCACAGAACCTCTTTCTGCTCCGTCGTGTCTGATAGCGATGCAAGCACTGCCATCTCAAAACCCCCAGCCATCATCATCCTCAACCCATCACCTCCTCTGCGATCTGGGCAAATGCTTCACACTTGGTCGTCGTTGTTACGTTGGGTGAAGGTTCGAGGGGGAGATTGGAGCGGCCACTGCTATATTTGCATGAACAATCAGAGATCTTCATCAGATATGGATTTTGGAGAGAAGAGGCGTGACGGCGGTGGCAGAGATTTGCCTCTTCGCCCTTGGAAGGGAACAACGGGTTGAAACCGCAAAAAAAAAACCCATAAACTAGGTATATCTCTTCGAATCCGAGAAAAGATTTAGAACCCAGATCTTTGAAATGTATTTGTTGGTCAAAATGTTTGAATTATGTATTTGGGTTTCATGTATTTTGGGTAATTGAGTTCATTGCATCTGGGTTTTGGGTTGAAGAGAGAAGAGATTTAAGAACCCATATCTTTGAAGAACATGAACATTCATAAATTTTTAGGTTTTTGTTTTATTTTCTTATCTTTTATTAATTTTTATCCCAGAATTCGTTAAATATTGGATGGAATTGGACGGTAGACCATTTTTGCAACCGGGTGTAAACGTTAGGGATGTTTTTTGCTAATTTTAAAGTTTGGGGACGATTTTCACAGAGGGGCCAAAGTTGGGGGACCAAAAGTGCAATAAAACTTTAAAAGATAAAACTAAACTACGACTCTCTCAAATAATAGCAAATAAATAAAAACGGCATGCGATATATTTTTACCAAGCCTCAAACATAAGCAAACAATCTATCTCAAAATAGCCGTGACAGAAACAAAGAAGATCAAATAAAAAATATAATGCAATATGATACTGGGGTGTTTTTCGAACTAATTTTTATAAAATGTAAATTTTAAAATTTATTATTTGTTATCATTATATAATATTTATTTCACGAAACAAAACAATTATTTACTATTGATCAGTTATATATTTAATATATGGAATAATAGCAGCCCTCAATATATAGTTCTTATTTTGTAAGTAAATTTGATTTTAGTACTTCGGCGGAAAAATAACGTTTAAAGGCGGTCTAAAACACCCATTAAACGTTATTTTTTCGCCGAGGAAACAAAATCAATCTCGCTTATAAGATTAGAGACTAATTTGAAC
The DNA here is from genome assembly GCF_012489685.1 of Lotus japonicus. Taxonomy (NCBI): domain Eukaryota; kingdom Viridiplantae; phylum Streptophyta; class Magnoliopsida; order Fabales; family Fabaceae; genus Lotus; species Lotus japonicus. The sequence continues at coordinate 26,822,877 of NC_080043.1, forward strand.
ATTAATTTTTTTAAAAGTCAGTTTTCCCATAATTTAAAAGTGGTTGCATGTTTGTGTTCAGAAAGCAGCATGAAAGAATCAAAGAAAATGATGACAATACCTTCTCGTCAGATCCAGTGCTTCCGATTACCCTACACCCTCGGATCTTTGCTAACTGTCCAGCATTCATGCCTACCGCTCCGGAGGCAGCAGATATGAACACGTTAGAACCTGGCTTTGGGTCTCCTAACACCTCTATTCCAATCCACGCTGCAAACCCCGGTATTCCTACACGATGCATTTTGCAAAATTAGTATCATATGTTTTGATAAACATACACTTCTCTCGAAGGAAAGTATTGATATACATACACTTCTCTCGAATATTTCTCATACATACCATTTAGTAACAGTTTTTGGACGGGTTTTTAACCTCAAATACTTTGTCTAAAAATCATCACAAACTGATATGTTTTGTTTTTTTGAATGTTGTGTTACCGGTAGGAGGCTTGAGAAGTTTTGTACCACCAAGTTCCAATTAGGCAACGATACCAGTCACAAACACATGTATATGTAAAATGAAGGATGTTTAAGAGAAAACGTATGTATATGTAAAATGACTCTAAATAAAACCAACCTAAAGAGCCTATATATTCCGGCATAGAAATCCCACTTTGAGCATCAATCTTTCTAAGTATCTCAGAGGAGGGTATGATACTATACTCAGCCACAGGGGCAGCTGGAACCAAAACAAGATCCCCTTCCGTGTAATGTTTTCTGTCTTTTGATCCTATCACCCTTAGAACAGAAAATGATGTGATCACCTGCAATATAGAACGTAATAACTTATAGAAAATTATGCGAACGTGAGAAAAACCATAGGCACATTTTCCACTATGAGTACATTATATCAATATATGAGATATGATAATAAATGTAATACCTGGTCAATGGGAAATTGCTGAAAGCCAAGGCCGTCGCTGGTGCCTGTGAATCTGGTGCGAAGGTAGGGATCAACAGAGATAAAGAGACTTTCGACGGCAACATGACCGTCAGGGATTGAATCAGAGGCGATAGAGAGAGTGACAGTGCGGAATTTGAGGTGTTCTGAGGTCGGAAGACCCTGGGGGCAATAAGCAGCCAAGTACCATTCTCTGCTTTCTACCACGCCTTCCATGGTTTCTTTTCTAGCTAGTAGTTTTCTGTGCACCAGAATGAATGAAACAAGACCTGTATATAAGAGTAATTGTGTGTCTGGATTAGCGTTAGCAAAATTGAATCTGATCAGAATTGGATCTGAAAATGTGAGTTCAAGTGATGTGATTTATGTTTGGATACACATACTGTTAGGCATCTTCCGTTAATTTGGTGCTATTTTAAAATTCTAATATACATGCAAATGAAGAAGGGGAAAGGGGTAAAATTGGGTTTTGTTTCGATTTGGTTTCTTGGATCCACGTTTGGTTTATGGAGAAGCTACCTTTCCTAGCATCACTAGATCCGATTTTACTCTCAAAACGTGGATCTAATTGAGCCTTCCCAAACATGTTTTGAGACATGAAAATCCACGTTTAAGGCTTTGATTCAATTTTGGGACTCAGATCCACGTTTTGGATCTGCAACCAAACACACACTAAAACTGTTACATTAGTGAAATTTTGAATTAGTTGTTTCACCTAATTTAATGTTATGAATTACATTCAATATTAATTATAATTTTTTTAGAGAAATACAGCAAGGGAAGGGAATGAAGCAAATCTGTTTTTCTTAATTTTTTTATATGAATAATACATCCATAATTATATAAGCAGGATTCCTATTTACGAAAAGAAATCTCTAAACTAATGTTTGTAGTTTACGTAATCACACATGTAAAATTACTACACACAATTTCCAAGATATCAAATCTGGATACCACCGTACAATGAACGAGGAAAATAATTTTTGAAATCTTAAATACCTTAATTAGAGCTTACCTAAAGCTAATGAGAAGAAGCCCTCAAATTAAAACTCGACAAGCCCAACTAAAGCAACGCCAGACGATCAAAAAAGCCTAGCAAAAACTCGCCAAAGCCCACCCCAAGCCCACGAAAAACCACCCCACAACAGCGAAGAGCCTAGGAAAAATTCAGGAAACAATCGAAAAACCTCAGACCTCCCTCAGCACAGGCTAAAGACACTTACTCGCCAACATATGAGCTGCAATCTGACCTTCGGCAATGGCGTCTGGGGAATCGTATGTCAAGCCAAGGCTCTTCCCCAAAAGAGAGCACTCCTCGCACTAGTCATTACACCATATGGATTTAACAGTTTCTTAGAGAGAACCATCAACTTTTTCCCTGTTGACACCATGTCTTCGTCGATTACCTTCGTCGTAGGAAGCTTCTCTTTTCCCATAGCCCCAACCTTATTTGGTCGGCCTCTATGTCTAGGCAGATTAACAACCACATTTGGAGGAGAGAGTTGAGAGAAGGACGACTCAACCTCCTCCCTGCCAGGAGACCTGTGAGACCCAAGTTTTCAAATTTGGAATAAACGGAATAAAATTTCTTTTCACGATTAATTTGATGTAACGTGAAGGGAAAACCTGAACAAGGGTTAAATGGATGGAATGAAATTGTGTAAGGAGAAAGTTCAAGAAAAGCTAAGGATTGTATCAAAGTCGATAAAAGTTATAGCACGACTAATATTCGCATTTAAACCTAGGACAAGAATCTTAGGAAACAAAACTATGTTCCACCCTTGGAACACTATAGGAAATTTTCCAAAAATCTTCTAGGGGGATATAAGACTTTCTCTTATTCCTTTTCAAAACGAGCGTTTCGATACGAAACTCTGGAATGTACGAACGTCAAATTCCGATACTCTGAGGTTTGCCGAAACCGAAACCCTGATAGTTCAGAAACCCTAAAATTTACGGACGATGAAGACTTTTTCTATTCGGAGCTTCCAATGAAGATTCCACCCGCGTTCGCCTATTTCTCTTGATATTTCTAATCTTTCTTCAGAACAAAGTTTTCTCATCCGACATCAACTGCAAAAAGTAGTTTTCGGGTAAAATCGATTTACACCGACTTTTGATCGTTTGATTAAATTCCAAGAAACCTGTTTTGAGTTCTGGAATTCTGTCGCCAGAACCTATCTTAGAATTCTCCGAGGATTACACGGGAAAAATCGGAATCGCGAAATTTTCATTTTTCGAAATTTTCCAAAAACTATAATTAGCGGGAAAATGAAAAAAATCCAAAAACTCACCCATTTCCCCCATTGAACCCACGAGCTTCCAAGAGAGGAGGAGGATTTTGATTTTCGCTGTTTCTTGCCCGTTTGATTCACCGATCGTTGCAAATCGAAGACCTTGAGGTAGGTAAACCATATCTCTCTTCTGATCGTCGTTTCTGTCGACTTCTCCCAAAGTTTTGAGCTTTTTGTAAAACTGTCCAAATAAGCTGATTTCAGTGTCTAAACTTATTCCCTGCATGCTCCTGAGCGTGTTCTGCGGATTATATTTTGTCGAATGTCGACGAAATGCCGCCGGGATCAATTTCTGATGGAAAAACCCATTTTTGGGTAAAGCTCCGTTCTTTACGTTAAAAACTCGCGACTTAGCTTCGTGCTAGTAGGATTAGTTGTCATAAATGTCGTTGTTGACGTACCCATCCAATTTGTTTTTCGAAAATCCAGTTTTGAAAATTCTGAGCTGAAAATAATGACCAAAATACCCCTGCGACAGTTTTTCATCCGAAAATTTTTCCGAGCTTAGAACCGTCTTAGTTACGGCTAATGATAACCTAGGAACCAAGTTTGATCGAAGAAAAATCGATCCCCCTAATTAGGGAAAGTGGCCGAGAGCTCCATTAAGGGGGGAGGGAATTTCGGTTTTTCGAAAACTTGTCTTAACGCGTTAGATTGTCGTACGTAGGAGTTGGTAATGTGTCGTGTGACCCTAGTGCGTTTTGTTTGTTGAGTTTCTGACTCATTGTGCTTGATTTCTGTGATTTGTTCTAAGGTTCATTTGAAGGATTTTGTGAAGTTCCAGAAGAAAATTGTGAGGGAAACTTGGAAAAGCAAGCTGGAAAACCAACCGGTGAGGGCTTCTCACTGAATACTAGCTAATGTTTTAGGTGTCGACTAATTCGACTTGATTTATTGTTTATGCACTTGATTGTGTTTGATTGGGAAAATGTTTTCTGAGGCTACGGCTGACAATTGATAATCTTTTATTGCTTGATTGCTGTTGAAGTTGAATCACATGCTAAATGCTACCTGGTTAATATAGGATGTGTGATATTTGCCCTATATGCTAAGTGCTAAATGGTTATTCCTCAATGTGCTGTTATATGTGTCATGACTGTTGGATTGTACTGTTTGAAATATGCAAGTACACAAATATCTGTTATTCGTCAGAGTGAGGATAACGGGCTGTTATGCATACTTTTATTGTGAGATTTGAGAAAGTTTGATGGGACGGACCGAGGTTCGGACCCTTGATATTGTTTGATGGATCGAGACCTTCTCTGGGAAGTATTTGGGATTATGGGAGTTTTTTTAAACTTATAGGATTTGTGATAAAACTAAATGAATGTTATTTTACAAGGAAAATTCATAAGACACTAAACAACCTCAAAACCTTTATTCAATGATTACAAATTCAATTAAGAGCTTAAGACATGAATATTAGTTTTCGGAAAATGAGAAGTGTCGCCGAGTCCAAGTTTTGGGGAAACTGATGAGTTTCCGAGTATGTTGATACTCTTTGCTCGATGAGCAGTTTTGTTGTTGGACTATCTAAAAGATAAGTCGGGAAAATTAATAAGATTCTGAGTATGTGATGCTCTTTTGCTCGATGAGCAGTTTTGTTGTTGGGCTATCTGAAAGATAAGCCAGGAAACGGGTAGTTTCCAAGTACATTGGTACTTTTTGCTCGCTGAGCAGTTTTTGACCATCGGATGGAGATGAGTCAGATGATTCGAGAAATCATCATGAGTTACTTTTTATAATTAATTGTCTTTTGTCGCAGAATCGACATTTACCTTAGGGTATTCTTTTTAGAGACAATTAGTTAGCTAGAACACGTGACGACGTGACGAGTGAGGTCGGAGACGTTGTTTGGCTAACCACTTGCATTCATGCACTCATTGAGGTTAATACACGGTGGGATTGCCGGACCTCGTTGGATTCCAAAAATGGTCATAAGACCCGGATTTCCATGTAAGAACACTGCGGTGATTCTTGGTAGCATACGGAAATGGCAGGCCTGCGGGTTTACTGCTGATCTGACTACACTTTGTTTGGTATAAAAGACACGCGAGGGGAAATGGTCCCACCGTGGCTGGTGTTAGGGCTGACTCGTTAGTGCCCATCCCTCCGGAATGCATCTTGTTCCTTTGCATATGCATTTCATGCACCATTCATGCTGATTATAGTTGCTGTTTGTGTTTGTTATCTGTCAGTGTTTTGATTTATGTTATATGCCAGCAAATGTTATATATGTCTATTGGACAGGTTTTGCAACTATAATGTTGACATCTGTAATTAAGCCTATGTGGCTAATATTTAATTTTTGCCTATTGGATGTACTATTATGTAATTCTTTGAGTTGACCCTTGCGCGTGCTACCTGTGTATGGGGGGGCTATGTATGCCCTTTTTGTCAGATGATGTCTATGTCCGACTGGTTCGAGATGGTCGTCCCCACGGGGGGGACCAGATTTGAGTTGCTTGACACAGAGACCCCGGGCTCGTGGGTGGTAGACCCCGCAGGTCACCGAGCCATTTACACGGGGCGTATTATGGAGGACCACGTGGACCGATTTGGGAACCTGACGCAAGGAGTTTTGAGACGCCACACCGTTAGCTTCAACCTACCACCGGGCGTGCATTGTGGCCCTGGAGTTGTAGTGCCACCACCACCATCGTCGCCTGAGGATGAGGAGGACCCGTCAGAGGAGTTGCCGGTAGGGGGTGCTTCGTCTGAGTCCAGCTCACCCACCGTTGCGGCTGCTGTCTTGGGATCGGGTACAGTACCCGTGGTACCTGCTGTGAGGACCGATGCCGCTGTTGACGTGATCGTTCTGGATTCCGATTCAGACGACGATCATGGGGATGCGTAGTTGGCGTGGTGTGTAGTACTCCTAGAGTAGGGATTAGGGTAGGAGTAGCGTCGTGGCTCTGATCATCAGTTTTATTCTCATTTTGGGGCAGGGTAGGTCCCCGACCTATAGCTTTTTGTGTGGTTCTCTTGACGGGAGTCACAGGGAGTTGGTCGGATTAGGAGGTATTTTGAGGTGACCTACTTTCTGGTTGGAGGACTGTATATCAGGATACTGACTCTATATTTTGTGTTGTACATATTTGCCGTTAAGCACTACTTTCCCGTCACTGGAGGCTACTCGTGACGTGGTTCACCGTTTAGTTGTGGGGAGTGTATATATTGTACATTAGTTCTGTTTACTTTTAGCTGATGCATCTTTAAGATTTGACGAGTCTTTATTTACTGGAAAAAAAAATATATCGAAAAAAATATTCACGTTTTTACGCTTTATTTTCTTTTGGTTACTAAAGTGACGCCACCGAAATCGGGGTGTTACAAGACCTAGAATCAGAGACGACGCCGAACACCTCCGCCCCTGCTCCCTCATGCCTAACTGCTCCCTGAAGGAGGGAGAGAGCATTGAAGCATGAGAACCTCCCCAAAAAACGACTGTTGGATCTGCAAGAAGCTGCGGAGCTAGCTCGGGGAAAAAGAAAGTTGCAGGGACGCTAACCCCCGAACAACACTGTTCGACAAGCCTCGAAACCATCTCCACTTCTCCCTTAATCACCACTTTGTTCCTGAACTGAGCAACCACCTTCAAGGGTGGGTATTTTGTGCAAGGGGCTTGAAAAATAAAGGACTGCAGGTCTTCTTGAGTGTACCTTGCCGGGGATATCGAAAGGGCCGCCCCTCCCACCTTAAGGCCATCGAGAGCAACAATAGCAGAGGAAGCTTGCTTTTGGGAGAGAAATTGAACGAGGTCGAACCAAAATCGCCTCCTAAATTTCTGGTATTGTTGGACAAAAATTGAGAGATGCTATTAAACAAAGAGAAAAGGCCTCTGATATGGTGGTAGCCAACAACCTCTTCGATGTCGTCGACGAAGAGGGTAGCAACGTTACTCCGAGGCGCGGCCCATTGTTGATCAGAGTCGTGTCACTCTCGTCCACTGTTCTCCAAGCAATCGATCCATCTTCATCATTGTCCAGGGCCAAAATCGGGCTGCCCCATACCTCCTCCATATCGCCTTCTTCAGCCTCGCCGTCTTCAACCGTCAAACCGTCTCCAGACGCCGTCACCCCACCTGTATCCGCCACCAGATTTGCTTGGGTTAGGAAAAGTCGAGAAGAACAACAATCTTTACCCATTCTTTTGATCTTGCGGTCGATAGCAGAGAGAAAGAAGAGGCAAGCCAGAGCACGTTAAGGAGTGGATGTCACCGGCCAAGCCACCGTCGCCGCTTAAGAAGCTAGGAGAAAGGATACATAACAAAGAACTTGAAGACAGAGGTGGAAGATGATTGCATAATAAATTTTAATTTTATATATTATGTGCTAAGTAAAAAAATATATAATATTAATAGAGCTTGTTTTCTCTTAAAATGGATAAGTTTGTAGTTTCACTTTCTTTTAATAAAGTTATCATAAGTCTGTTTGAGCCTATTTAGATATAGGTCTATTGGCCTGTTTATGAATTAACCTATTTAGAAATAGGCCTTGGCCTATTTCAAGATCTTCAAATGAAATAGGCTAGTGGGTCAGGTCAGGCTTGTAAAGAGTCAAGTCAGACCTATGTAAAAGCCTTTGATAGATGACAGGTCAGGCTTAAGCCCGAGATTTCTAAAATAGGTCAGACAAATTTAAGTAAAGTCTAGTCTAGCTTAGCCTAAGCCTATTTACATACCTACGTTGGGAATGGGCTGAGCGGCTCATCGGGGACCTACGACCTAGGCCGAGTTTATATGCTAAAAAGACCAAGCTTAGACTTTTTTAAAAGCTTGATTAGCTAAAAAGGCTAGGCCTAAGCTTACAAAAAGGTCTATTAGGCCTGATAGACCAGCCCATTTATCTTTTTTAAATTTTTAAAATAAATATATTATTAATATATACTAATATATTAATAAATTTAATTGTAACCAAAACAAATATTAATAAATTTATATCATGTCTAAAAAATACAAAAATACTAAAAATTAAAAGAGAAGAAATCATAAGTTGAAAACATAAATTAGAAATGTTCTCTCCTTTTGCCTTTCACTAGGTTAACTCTCACTCTCTCAGCTTCTCACATAGCAGTCGCTCTACCCCTCAAGGCCTAAAGCAACTGCCGCAAGCTCGCGACTCATCGTCCACCGCCCACCGCCTCGTTGAGGCTTTAGACCGTGTGTTAATTTTAAGTTTTCTACTAGTTCTTATGTGATTGAGATTCAATGTGGTATTATCTTGTTGAAGTTTAACTTTAGTCGTGTTTGTTTCAAATGGATGTATGTTAATGTGGTATCAAGCATGTAGTGCTTGAAGTTTAGTTTTAATTTTAGATTCAATGTGGTGACAACATCCTATTTGTGTTCGTCGATATAAATTGAAAATAGAAACGCAATGATAGGTGTAAAGGCTTATAAGCCCGCTGACCTATTAGTTTGCGGCTTATTAGCCTTTTTAAGAGGATATTTTTAGGTAAGTCGGCTTTCGAACAAGCTTGTAGGCCAAGGAGAGCCTAAAAATTTGGCCTACCAAAGGCCATAGACCAAGGCTTGGGCCGCGAATTCTGAATGCAGACCAGACTTAGGCCTCACAAAGCCTAGCCCAACCCATTTCTACCCGTGCGTAAGAGGAACAATTACTTTCGTTTTAAATTTTAATTGAAAACAAATATTTCCTTATTTGGAGGGAATTCAATTGGGTGTAAACAAAGTTTAAACTGTACATAAACATACCTGTTTGGTGTTTTTTTTGTACATCGGAAAGATAAATTGCACCCTACAGGGATTGATCCCAGGAAATCCCCCACTCAACCCATATGTTCCATATCACTTACCACTTGAGCTATCATTCGGAGACATGCCCGTAAGATTTGAGAAAACATTTTAACACATTTCATTTTAAAGTATTTCAAATTTAGACAACATGTTTAATTTAACTTTTTACTTTGATTTTCACCGTAATCGCCATTTTCGCCACCATAATCATTGCTACTATCACCCCACCATTGCCACTGTCATGACCACCACAACCTTCACCGCCACTGCCCCACAGTCACCACTGTCGCAACCACCTCCTCCATCGCGACCACCAACACCTACCACCGACACTGCTGCCACCAACACTACCACCACCAACCTCCACCATTACCATTTTTCATCTCGCTGGTTGGAGGTGGCGGAGACGACGACGAGGCAGTGGTGGTGGAGGCGACAACGTGGTAGATTAGCGGTTGAGGTGGTGGCGGAGGCGAGGAGATGATGGAGTGTCAAATGTGGTCGTGGAAAAGACGGTGGAGGATGCGACAATGGTAATGGGAATGGTGATGGCAGTGACGGCAATGGTGGACGTGGTGGTGGAGGCAACAATAGTGGCGACGCTGGTGGTGGTGATGACGACAATGGTGAAAGTGGTGGTGACGGTAGCAACGGTAGTGCATGGTGGAAGAGGTGGTGGTGGCAGCAGTTAGGCCTGTCCAGATTTTTTTGGCCTGACCGAACCCGTCCGGCCCGCTGCCAAAAAATGTCATCACGGGTCGGCCGGGCGGGTTATCGGGTTGGGCGGGTAAAAAAAATGGTTTGTTTTGGTTTGGTTCGGTCGAGTTCGGTTTGGGCTCTGGACCGACCGAACCAACTCTTTAAAAAGAAAAAACCTTTCAGCTCAGCCCAATCCCACCACCCACACCCACTAACCCTAACCCTAGCCATATAAATTTGTTCAAACTTCTGATTCACTCACCACCTCTCTCACTCCAGCCGCCACCACCTCTCTCACTCCAACCACCACCACCACACAAGCCTCAACCCTCAACCGCCACCATCACCTCTCAAGCCTCAACCCTCAGTCGCCACCTCCTCTACCTCTCCAGCCGCCACCACCTCACAAGCCTCAACCCTCAACCGCCACCACCTCACAAGCCTCAACCCTCAACCGCCACCACCTCTCAAGCCTCAACCCTAGCCTCCAACGATCGTGGTCCTTTAGCCATAGTCTGCACCTCCTTCTCCTTCTCTGCGGTGGAGAAAGCGATCTCCGGTGAAGACCTTCAATGTCGACGGTGAAGAAGGTTGCCAGAGGAAGGACATGCAGCACCATCACGATGAAGATCTCCATTGATTTCTTATTTATTCATAAATCGTTTCTGAAGATTGTATTTTTTGAGGTATTCATTCGTCTTCTGAGTTAATTTGTCAAGGAAGTCTGAAATTTTATGTAATTTGGATGTTAATTTCTGTAATTTTCCTAGAACTCCTCCTCTCCTCCTCTTTATAACCGTGCGACCCGACTAATGTAACCGGCTACCCGACGAGACCGAAACCGACAAATCTGATTCTGCTCGGCGGACAGAGGCGGGCTGGTGGTTTGGTGTAATTTCACCCGACAAAAACCGTTGTTTTGGCCCGATCCCGCCCGTAACCGTCTGATGGACAGCCCTAGGGCGGTGGTGGTTGCAATGACAATAGTGGCAATGGCAGTGGCAGTAGAGACGGTGGTGGTGGCAATGACAACAGTGGCAATGGAAGTGGCAGTAGAGACGGTGGTGGTGGTGGCGGTGGAGATGGTGGTAGTGGCGGCGGCGGTGGCATCAACGACAATGGTGGCGGTGGCAGTGGCGACGGGAAGGTGGTGGTAACGCCGGCAATGGTGGTGGTGGGCATAAAAGTTAATAGTAGTATATAGAAATTTGTAAATGTTGGGATTGATATATAAGGTCTTATTGTAAATATATAAATGAACTACCATAAAAAATGCAATAACTGCATTATTTAATGTAAACATTAATATATAATGCGGTTATTTTATTTCATTTTATTTTTATTAATTTTTAATAGTGTTGGCTTTGGTCAACGTTGATTCGTAAAAAGTAGAATCCGCTATATATCAATACTAATTTCAGCAGAGTAGCTTCGGTCGCTTTGACGTGCGTGTTGTGTTGGCCTAGAGTCGGCTAAGATAACTCTATAAGTTAGCTTTGACTCTTTTAACATCCCTTTGGAGGCTAAAATCAATCGTTGCGTCTGTTTTTTATCCTTTGACGTCGGCCAAAAGCCGACGCTAATAAGTGTTTTTTTATAATGCTAACAAATATCTCAACTATCTACAACAATTTATACAATTCGAAATTAAAGTGTGATAACAATTCTTAGTGTGAGAGATTTGGTTGATCAACTGGTTGGTGCTATTATCTGAAATATTACATAATTTATATCTGTATAAATATTACATATTCAGTCTTCATATGGTAGCAAGTTTAACACAAAGGAATGAATAGGGGAAACGTGTTTCATGATATATTACACTGCTTGTGCTAAAATATTACAAACATCATAATCATTGATCAAGCATATCGATATTTGGACACTAGGCCTTAACTTGCACAATAACTTTACCAATATTAGAGCTAGTGAATAGAGAGCTTAAGCTATCCAAAAAGCTCTCAATGCCAATATTTATTTTATTCTTGGACTTAACCTTGCCCTCTTTGATGTATCCCTCCATATCTTGAGCAAAATCTCCAAAACGATGCCAATAAGTCGCCAGCATAAAACCTTCCATCCTCACCTCCTTGCCAATCATATTCAGAAGATTCCTGACGCCTTCTCTTTCAGTCCAAACCTACACAACCATTGGACTAGTTAGAGTGTGTTTAGTTTTCTGCTATATATACACTAATATACAGTTCAAGACAGAAAGTGAAATAGGACCTTTTTTTTTAATTAACTGAATTGAAAGTCTGTTCACAATTTAGTTTATACTCAATATTTATCCAAATAACAAATATACACTTACTAATTGAAAAACCAAAAGTTCTGACTTCTGAATGAGATAAATTGTAGAGTCGTATATGCACTAAATTTAAATTTATTTGCGTGAGGAAGTGTTCCATGAGTTCAGTTCTTACCTTATTATATTGAGATATCATGCCGCAAAGTGGTATCCTAGCATACTTGTTGACATGGTTAAGAACAGCTTCAAGCATTTCACCGCCAACGTTGTCAAGATAAACATCAATGCCATCAGGAAAGTACCTGGTGGTAAATATTAGAAAATGTACATAATTTCGAACAACTAAAGTATTAAAATATGCCGTTTTGAGCGTGCAAATTTATAATTCAAATATATGGTCAATCGAAGTAGTTAACCAAGTTGCTGGTTATGAAAATCTGAGAGGAATAGAATAGATTGATCAATGGAAAATTGATGGATGATGACCTGCTTAAAGCGGCATCAAAATCTGATTCCTTATTGTAGTTGAAGCCATCGTCATACCCAAATTCCCCTTTGATAAGCTTTACCTAAGAAAGTAAGAAACCAATCAGGTAATGGTAAGTTTGTAAGTTATTTACATGGTGCAATTTTTTTCTTTTCATCTTCAACCTGGTGCACCATATATGAATAACTACAATAATTCGTTATTTTAGGAGCACCAAAAACATGTTTATCCCTTTTCCCTCCCCATATATCACGCGACATGGCATTGATGAATATAGGACAAAAAATAATTTAAATAAAATATAAAAAATAGATATTTCTGTTCGTGACATGACTAACAAAGAGAGAGATCTCATCATAAAACGTTCATGTGCAAAAACTTATCAATAATTCAGTTTCATTTGCAAGTTAGGTTTTTTTTTTTAAGTTGAAAGTTAGGTTTATAATTAATTAATTCAACCATCCAATTTTAATTCTTTAACTAAGATTGAATAGGCCCAGCATATATGCTCCGTGATGGGCCATTACCCAGGGATAATAGTGGTTATGAGTTGTGTTCACTTGTTTGTTTGCGTCCGTCCACTTTTAGCCTTTTCCCCAAATGCAGGTAGACAGCGAAAAATTATACAAAAGAAAAGCCAGCTTGCATCCTCGGTTGGAGACTCTAAAATCTCAATTGGTGGACAACTCTTTTTAAGGAGAACTTCTAACCCTCTTAATTAAGAGTGAGTCTTTACTGATTTTCCACCGTATCACTGACGACTAACCAATAATCTAGAGACCTGAAAATCGATAGTTTGGAGATGTTTTGTCTCCTACCTACTAATTTTTTATTTGTTGATAAAAAAAGTAGGAAAGAAGATACCTTCTCATCAGATCCAGTGCTTCCGATGACCTTACACCCTTTGATCTTAGCCAGCTGTCCAGCAACCATGCCCACCGCACCAGACGCAGCAGATATGAACACGTTTGAACCCACCTTTGGCTCTCCCAGCAGCTCTATCCCCACCCATGCTGCAAACCCAGGTACACCTTCAAAGAAGTTTCAACAACACACATCTCAAATTCAAAATTCCCAGGTGCTTTCTATCTACAAATTAAATAAAAAAACCAACCTAAAGAACTTAGATAATCCGGCAAAGAAATCCCACTTTCACCATCAATTTTTCTAAGTATCCCAGAGGAGGGTATGATACTGTATTCAGCCACAGGAGCAGATGGAACCAAAACAAGATCCCCTTCCACATATTTACTGTCTTTTGATCTTATTACCCTTGAAACCGAAAATGATGTAATCACCTGCAACAATAGTGAAAAATTGAACAAAAATATTGATGAGTTGTGTGCATAAAACCATAATTATTAAAAGCTTGTGATGAGTAGATATATTATATATACCAATATTATTGATTATTAATGTACGTACCTGATTAATGTGATATTGCGGAAGGTTAAGGCCGTCGGGGGTGCCGGTGAGTTTGGTGCGGATGTATGGATCTACGGAGATGAAGAGAGTTTCTGCGGCGACATGGCCGTCGGGGATTGAATCGGAGGCCAGAGTGAGTGTGACAGTGCGGAGTTTGAGATGTTCTGAGGTTGGAACTCCATCAGTGGAGTAAGCAGCCAAGAACCATTCTCTGCTTTCTACTACCACGCCTTCCATGCTTTCTATTTAGTAATGGTTCATTCCAAATGTATCGGGCATTTATAAAAAGGGGTTGAATTTCAAAAAAACAGTTAAAAAAAGGTTTGGCAAATTAAAGGATAAGTTTAAAAATTAAGGTTTGGCAAATTAAAGGATAAGTTTAAAAATTAAGCCTAAAAACGCTAGAAGGAGGGTTCGAACCTCCGACCTTGTGGTTAACAGCCACACGCTCTAACCAGCTGAGCTATTCCAGCTTTGTTGTTATAACTTGGAAATACATTTACTTATAGTCACTCATATTCTAAATGGAGGTGCCCTATTTTTTCACATCTATGTGCATATTGACTGTCGAGAAAATATTGTTAAAAGAAATATTTCCTTTGGCACATGGCTGTACCTCAGAAGGTTCATTTCTCAGTTAGCAAATGGGAGGATAATCTATTTAATTAGAAAGAAAAAAAAAGTAAGACGTGAAAGTGAAACCTGGAGCATTGTATTGACTAAAATGTATTCCACTAAATAATTAACTAAAAAATACATGTATGAATAGACGCACAATTTTAATTTAGAGAAAATTGAAAGAGTCTACATTTGAGAAAATTTGAATCCATAAACAATGCTCTTTCAAAAAAAAATCCATAAACAATTATGATATATATGGAATGATGGAAGCAAATCATAATGTGACGAAAGTCAAGTGTGTCTATATAAAGAAAACAAACATGTTCAATTATTAAATGACCATACAACAATAATGTCATTTTATATCATTTCTATCAAATTTTTCGTTGAAACAATTACAAATAAAATTTATTTTAAAAATAAATGTCATTTATTATTACCTATGTTCCTATTTAACTGTCCAGCTAGAGAAGAAACACACATATTAAGGATTGCAATTAATTTTGTTAATTTTAAGGAAAATATTATTGTTTTCCTATTTCACCCTTTAGAATGTATTTTTTCTTTCTTCATTAATTGTTTTAGCAAGGGCATTTCTTGGAAAACATGATTTAAAGTTCTCTTGAAACTCTAAGTGGACAGATATATAGAAACAATTTTTTTTATTCAAAGTGGACAGTTATGATTTATCATTGAATTGTAAAAGAATTATAGACATGTCATTTTATGATGGAGAACGTGATAGATAAAAGTTGCCTTTTTATCCAACAGCTAGAGGAATAAAGTGAAAATCCAATAGTATATCCAACAAGAACAAAATTACCAAAATAGACAATTTTATCCAACATTTTTTTAGTCGCCTTCACAATTCTCTTAGTCAAGGTTTGAAGGCAAGAGAGAGCACCGACCGCCACCCCTTTGGGAGGTTCTCCCTCCTCCATGGAGGCTTCTCCTTCTTTTAGGTAGGTGTTTCTCCCACAATAGGTAAGTTCTCTTCCACATTAGATGGATTTGCTACCCAATAAATGATATATGTCTCCTTTTTGTGGCCATTATTGATTTCCTCTACCCCACCAATCATCGTGTTGTCGTCGTGCCACCACCTTCGCCTCGACCGCAACCTCTTCCATTACCGGTTTTTAATGCTTGTTGGTGGCTATGGTATGAAGTTGCCATATTTTCACAGCCTTAATGTTGAGCTTAACTCATCTCGATGTTACTAAAGCCTTGATGTAGGCTTCCATGACAGCTAAACAGATCGCAACTATGGCAGAGCTGGATGAGTTGCTAAAGTTGAGTTGTTGGTTAAAAGAGGATTAACTATTTCTGCTCAAAAAGTCTGGTTGATTCATTGTTGGCCCTATGAATTTAGGGGTTTTGTTTGGTTGCTAGTATATTATCTACTTATGTTAGTATGAGCGTGCATGCTTTGTTTATCTGATTGCCATAGGATATTAAGTTTGGGATATTATACTCACTAATGTAATTGAGTTTAATTTTGATGCACCGACGGGGTAAAGTTTTTTTACACCGTCAACCAATCAGATTTCAAGGATGTGACATGTCAATTAAAGAAATTAAATGAAAAGAGAGATTTTCTCACATCCTTGAAATCTGATTGATTGACGGTGTAAAAAAACTTTACACCGTCGGTGCATCAAACTTTTTCTCAATGTAATTGCCACTAGCCAACCCTTTGGGTATTAATCCAAATGTTGTGTTATGTAGTTTAAACTTATAGAAGTAACTTTTTAGTGGTATTGTTTTTTTTTTTTAACTTCAATTTCTAATTATAATTTCCAAAAACCACAAGTAACGCCTCCATTGGACTAATATTAATTTCCCAGATTTTAGCACGAGACACGACCCATGTATAACAAGAATCACGTCAAATTAAATAAAAATAAGGCTTAAATAAGTTTTTGGTCCCTAACCTTTACTAAATGCTTGGCATTGGTCCCTCGCCGGAGTAAAGGTGGGTTTTAGTCCCTAACTTTTGGTAAAAATATTTGGTTTTGGTCCCTCCGGAGCTTTGGGTCAACGCCGGAGCTCCGGTAGCCCATGTGGCATTGCCACGTCGGATTAATAAGGTGAGGTGGAATAAATAAATTTTTAATTAAAAAATAAATTAATCTCTCTTCCTCACTAATTAATCTTCTACATCATCACTTTCAACAACAACAAAAAAACTCTGATACATCATCATCTTCATCCTCAATTATTGATTTTCACCAACTTTCTTGGCAAACAATACCAGATCCAAACACTTCAAACAAATACACTAATTAAAGGTAAAACTATCCAGCAAGCGGAAACCTTGATGTTCCAGCTTGCAAAACCACCAAGAACTGCAACTAGTTCTTCAAGAACCCCCCAAGCACTCCTGCTGCAGTGAAAGAAAGGAGTATAAAAGCTACTGCAGCAGCAAAAACAGCACAACGAGACTCATATTGGAGGACCAGAACCTACAGCACAGCTGCTTGTTCCACCTCGCATCGTCGTGACCACCGAGCTTCGATCGCGCCGCCACGGCAGGGATGTCGCGCCTCCACCGGAGCCGTCACTGTGGCCGTGGGTCTTCTCACCCTCGATCTCCCTTCCTCCATCGCAATCTTCTTCCTTCGCGATCTTGTCTGCCACGAGTTCTGGATCCATCCCTCCGTCACCTCTGCTTCATCTCCTTTTTCTGATTTGGGTATGGATTTGTTTGGATTTGCTTCATCTTCTGTTTGGTTTGGCTTCATGGTTTGGGGCTTGGATTTGTGGAGGAAGAACCTTAGATCTGTGTGTGAGAGATGGGTTTTGGGGGATTTTTGCTAATTTTTTTTGGGTTTTGTGGGGTTGGCTGTGGTGTTGCTGGTGGGGGATTTTAGAGGAGCTGGTGCCTGGTGGAATTAGAGGAAGAAGATGAATAGAAGTATTTGGCACCTGAGTTTTGAAGTTGAAGAAAATTGTTAAATTCCTAGGTTTTGGAGATGATTGATGAACTTATGTTGTTTCAATTTTAATGAATAAATGAAATTAATTAGGTTTTTATTACTGAGGTTAATTCCTCTCTTTTTTTAATTTTAAAATAATTTATTCCACCTCACCTCATTAATCTGATGTGGTCATGCCACATGTGCCACCGGAGCTCCGGCGTTGACTCGAAGCTCCGGAGGGACTGAAACCAAACCTTTTGACAAAGGTTAGGGATTAAAACCCACCTTTACTCCGGCAAGGGACCAATGCCAAGCATTTAGTAAAGGTTAGGGACCAAAAACTTATTTAAGCCTAAAAATAATAAAACTTGATCTATTAGCAATTTAGATTAAAACGCAAGATAAGTTTCAACCAGTTGCAGAGTTCATCAAGATTGACTGTCATGGATCAGAGATCATAAACTTCAATATAAATTAATCAAACGACAGAATTTACCACTAAACTGACTATTTCCCATAGGATATTAAGTTCTATTCACATGGTTGCAGCTTGTCAATGTTTCACATTAACAACCCAAACGTGTTCTCCCCGCTGTAAGTCATATACAGGAATCCATCTTCATCCTTATTTTCCTCATATATTGCAGACATCATAGCAGCTGCATAAACAGAAATCAACAACTCAATTCACAAAATCAACAACAAAATTTACCACCATAAAACAATAATAGTCCATCTATATTACCTGTTGGCGGTAAAATGTTCTTCACAAAAATGAAGATAGCCTTCTCAGGACTCAGTTTGATTCTCTTTCGCACCACATACACGAACTGGCCTACGGTTAGATCAGCAGGAACAAGATACCTAAAATCATCCAGCAGGGAAGAATAATATACACCATGAGTCATTCAATCTACTAAATGTTATTATAATGAAGACCACACAAATCAAAAGAACTGTTGGAGAGGAAAAAAATAATAAGCACATGCAAATCCAAACAGAACACAGACTGCAGATATAAGTAACTTCACTCCATCAACAGACAGGATGACAACATTTACAATCAGTTGTTATCAGTGAAGCCTAAAACAAAACCCTTCTTGTAATGTTGATCAAACTAGGCAGGTTTTAAATCTTCCAATGATGAAATCTTGTAGTGGGATTTCACATGAATGAAACCATAAAAAGCATCTACAATATAATTAAGCTTAGCAGTGATTTTGGCTTTTTTCCAATTCAGTTTGTAATAGGGTCTCTTATGTTACTGAGCATGATTAAGCACATGATAGAAGAAAGGCTTCAGGCTCTGTTCACCATGTTAAAATTAATCAAGAGTTCGTCTGTCTAACTTCTACCCTTAACAATGCAACCAAATGAAATTAGAACCACAAGGTTTGCTAGGTCACAGGACTCAGGAACAATTCTGATCGATGCCAAAAACACAAACAGAAACCTAAACAAACTTAGCAGTCTCCAAACACACATTCCAGTCAAAACCCCAACAAAAACATGACCACAATGGCATAAGTTCAAGTAAAAATGTCTCAAACTTCAATTAAAAACCTATCTAACATCAAAACTTCAGCCAGGTGAAGCATTATAAACTTAATACAAAAAATAATTATCAAATAGGGAAATAACATAATTTCTCTGTACAAGAAATAGAAGAAACTAACTTTTTCTTATCAATATCAGGAACATCACTCTTCTCAGCCCTTTCAACAATCACCTACACCCAAAAGATCAACCAAATTAAAAATCAAAAAGTGAGACTAACATGACATAAAACAAGGGGCATATAAAAAGAAAAATCTTACTGGAATTCTATCAGGATACTTTTCCCTTATCCGTGCTGCTTCAGCCTGCCTCCTTTCTGGCACAAAAAATAAAATATGGAGTACAAATCAGAGAACATAAGTTGGTAGTAACTGATAAGAAAATGCAAGTTTAACTGCACTTAGGAATGATGTTTAATACATGTTTTGTAACATGATAAGAAACGAATCAGACCACCTGTCAAGAAAAAACCAATGTTATAACTCACACCACAAACTGACCCCGATTCACAGGATGTATCAAATCAGATTAACCAACTAGCAGCACTGCTAAAGCAAAAGAAACAATGCAGAATTAAGCTACATAGCTAAGGTTCTAAATGTAGTCTAAAAACAAATAAAACAAATTGCACAAAATAATATTTTATGGCCAAATTTCCAACTTTAGGGACCAGAGTTCAGATTATGATCATGATCCACAAGACCCAATTTTTCACAGACCCTCTTTTCTAGAAAATTAAAAAACTAAACTGTCAAATTACACCGATAACATAAAATTCAAACCCCAAGCATAAATTAGGACTTGTAGCATCAAATAAACTATCCAGCGTTACCCAGAATAAGGAAAATTGGGGAAACAGAAGAGCGGAAGAAAACGAACCAAGAGGGTGTTCCATCTTGAATGAACTCTTAGCCATGACAAAAATTCTGCAAAATCCTAATTTAGGAGTTAGGGTTTGCTTCCGAGGGAAGCAATCAATCAATCAAGCAACGAAACGAATTGAATTGAATTGAATTAAGAAACAAAATCAGAGAAAGAAATTTGGGTATGAAAAAGGAAAATGAGAGATCGCTTACCAAATTGGAGAGAGGATAGAGATCCCTCGAAGCAAAGAAATCCCTCTTTTGTTCACTTGAGAATTGGGAAACAGAGAAACCCCAACGCAACGACACCCTCTTTAAACTTTTGTCCTTTTGCTAATAAATTAAATTATCCTTCACAAATACAAATGAGATTTTTTTAATATTGTTATCCGAATTTTGCTGTCAAGTTATTGATTTTTTTTTTTTTTTTTTTTTGGGTAAATAGCCAAGTTGGTCCTTAAATGTGTCAACCGCCTTCAAGTTGGTCCCTAAACTTCTAAAATGTCTCCCGCGGTCCTTGAATGTACCAAAAGTCATTCACGTTAGTCCCTCCGTTAATTTTAGTCAACTAACGGAGATGATGCGGCTGTTAAATGCTGACATGGACGGTTAAATGTTGACGTGGATCACATTAGGCAATTTAGTCCCTGAATATGACAAATGTAGACAATTTAGTCCCCGTGTTAAATTCACCATTTTTCAAAAAAAGGGTATGGGTGGGATTCGAAACAGGGACATAAGAGTGGCAAAACATGTCCTTTACCAGCAGAGCTATACAATGTAATGCTTATAAGCTGCACTATATTTCATTTATTTAACTTCTAGTTTAGCTATTAAATTGAAACATTCAATTCACTCCTAATTTCCAAAACATAATCTTAAATTAAAATCTAAACCTCTCTCTCACCCTCCTAGTTATCCTAGAAATTTAACAACTAAACCTAGAAAATTAACCCAGAAACCTAGTTGGGAACTATTTTGCTATCCAAACTGGTTGCAATCACCATATTAGATGAAGAAAATACAAAGTCTTCTTTTCTTTGCTTTTAGTTCTGTGTAGTGAGGATCAATTCAACTCAGAAACCCCAAAAGATCAAAACAAGAAAACCAAATATGCTTGCTATTTTGGTTAATGACTTCAATAGAAGACTGAAAACATATTCACCATATCACAGATTAAATCCTATGGGTCCTCCTTCAAGGTTGTCAAGGTGGTGGATAAAAATCATGTCTCTCTTCTATCGCTTCTTGTACTGTAATTTAATCAGATTGAAACCATTATAAGAATCAAGAAGTTAAATAAATACAACAGAGTGCAGATTACTAACATTATGTTGTATAGGTCAGCTGGCAAAGGAGTTGTTTTGCCACTCCTAAGTCATAGTTTCGAATCCCACCTACACCTTTTTTGAAAAATTGTGAATTTAACCCGGGGACTAAATTGTCTATATTTGCCATATTCAGGGACTAAATTGCTTAACGTTATCCACGTCAACATTTAACCGTCCATGTCAGCATTTAACAGCCACATCATCTCCGTTAGTGGACCAAAATTGACGGAGGGACTAATGTGAATGACTTTTGCCACATTCAGGGACCGCGGGAGGCATTTTAGAAGTTTAGGGACTAACTTGAAGGCGGTTGACACATTTAAGGACCAACTTGGCTATTTACCCATTTTTTTTTTGAAATGAAGTTATTGATTTGTTGCTATTCTGATTAATTGTTATTTCAGTCATTTATATTTTTTTTAATCAAGTCATTTATAATTGGTCCCCATCCTTTGTCATAAATATGGCTTTAGTCCCTCGCCGGAGCAAAGGTGGGGCTAGGTCCCCAGTTTTTGGCAAAATAGTTGGCTTGGGTCCTTCCGGCCGGTTGGGTCAACGCCGGAGCTCCGCCAGTGCCACGTCAATTAATGAGCCCAGCTGGATTTTTTTTTTCTTTTTTTCATTAAATTTAAATAAAATTAAAACTTATATTGAGGGATGAATACCAAGTTTATTAAATCTTTACAAGGATGAGATCCATTTTATAATCCCTTCATAGGGACGAGATCCAAAATAAAGATGTGAAACAAGGGTGAGATCCAACATATTAATTTCATTCACTGGTACAAAATGTCTTGGTAAGCCATTTATGTCTTTGTTATGTTGTTACTGAAATTATCATTGTTCTTTTTAATTTTTGAGCCTAATGAGTAAAGTGCTTTTATTCGATTTAATCTCAGAGACCAAATGACTGTGGCTTTTTTCTATGGGATGATGAGTCTGGCTTAGATGGTGCAGAGAGACAAAATGTAATTGAAGGGGTGAAAACATTTGAAGAATTGGAGGATATGAAAAGGATATTGGCAGAAAGAAAGATGGAATTGGAGGCTACGAAGAGGAAGTGGGAGGACACTTTGACCAAATTGGAGGACACGAAGACCAAATTGGAGGATAGCCAGTTGAAGATTGTCAATCTGCAATGGAACCTTAAATGGGAAATTCATAAGAAGAACTTGGCAATTTTGACATGTATTCTGTTGTTTGTAGTGGTTGTATGGCTTCGTGTGTAATGGATTGTGGTGGATGTGTACCAAAATTATAAGGATGTAACCTTAGTGGAGTGTAGCAGTAATCTAAATCATGGCTAATTGTATTACATTTTGTACCAGTGAATGGAATTAATATGTTGGATCTCACCCTTGTTTCACATCTTTATTTTGGATGTCGTCCCTATGAAGGGATTATAAAATGGATCTCATCCTTGTAAAGATTTAATAAACTTGGTATTCATCCCTCAATATAAGTTTTAATTTTATTTAAATTTAATGAAAAAAAGAAAAAAAAATCCAGGTGGGCTCATTAATTGACGTGGCATCGGCCACGTCAGCCGGCGGAGCTCCGGCGTTGACCCAACCGGCCGGAAGGACCCAAGCCAACTATTTTGCCAAAAACTGGGGACCTAGCCCCGCCTTTGCTCCGACGAGGGACTAAAGCCATATTTATGACAAAGGATGGGGACCAAAAACTGGATTAAGCCTTTATAATTTGATTAGTTCCCGAATGATAGCTCAAGTTGTAAGAGCTAGGAGACATGTAGATTGGGTGAGGAAGGTCTAGCCGTTTAGGGATCAATCTCTAATGAGTGCAATTTATCTTTCCCATTGACAAAAAAAATTGATTACAATTGATTGCTTTAGATTTCTTTTCTTTTTAATTAGATTTATAAATCATTTTATTTTAAAAATTAATTTTTTTTTATCAATTTGCTATCTCTCTCGTTGGGTACATATATAAAATCATAGCAAAGATTTTGGCAAAGGCTCAAATTGGTCCTTCTCAAAGTCATTGGGGATGAGCAATCAGCCTTCTTAGCTGGAAGTAGTATGTTGGATAGTATTGTGGTGGAAAATAAGGTGATCCACGATGCAAAGTGTAGGAAGAAACAGGCAATGATCTTCAAGATGGACTTTGAAAAAGCATACGACACAGTTGGATGGGCTTTTTGAGTTAGATGCTGAGGCGGATGAATTTTCATGATAAATGGGTATGATGGATTGAGAGTTGTTTGGGATCTGCAAGAGTCTTTGTCCTTATGAATGGAAGCCCAGAATAGGAACTTAGAATGGGCAGGGGCTTGAGCAGGGAGACCCTTTGGCACATTTACTCTTCCTAGTAGTTGTTGAGGGCTTAAATGGTCTATTCCAACAAGCGATGCGCATCGAGAAGTTTGTGGGATATGGTTGTGGCTCGTCAAATGTGGTGGGAGTGTCTCTATTACAATTATGGATGATGCCCTCTTCATTGGAGAGGCATCTATGCAGAATGCCATGACAATCAAGAGCAACCTAAGATGCTTTGAACTGGTTTCACGGCTAAAGATTAACTTTCGCAAAAGCAAGCTAGGGGGCTTGAGGTGGAGGGGAGGGTTACTTGGAGATTAGCTAGCTTACAAGGTCATGAAGATCCCTTTTACCTATCTCGAATTGTTGATCAGTGGAAATCCAAGAAGGCTTGATTTATGAGGCCTACTGGTAAACAAACCTAAAGGAAGACTTTCACGGTGGAGGCAAAAGTATATTTCCTTTGGAGGGCGGGTAACTCTAATTGCAAGTGTGTTATCCTCCTTACTGCTATTCTACCTGTCTTTCTTTGGAATGCCACAGGGTATGTTGAACAAATGCAAGAAAATTATGAGATTTTTCCTGTTGGGAGGGTCAGAGGGGAGCAACAGGGTGGCTTGGATCAAGTGGGAAACAATATGCAAACCAAAGGAGCTAGAAGGGTTAAGTTAAAGGTATTAGGGTACTTTCAATAAGGCTCTCCTCGGAACAAGGCGGTGGAGGCTCCTAGTTGATTTGGAAAGCTTGTAGGGGAGGGCCATGAGGGCAATTTGGTCACAATGATGTAGGGGGAAAGTTTTCTAGTTGGTGGAAAGACACCACCAGTACTTGCTTTGAGGACAATGGTATCAAATGGTTTGATCACGGTTTGAGGAGGGTCCTGGGAGATGGCAGGGGGGTTAGGTTCTGGCAAGGTTGTCGGTTAGGGCAGGATTGTCGGTTAGGGCAGGATAGGCTCCAAGATAAGTATAGTCGATTTTTTAACTTATCCTTGCAGAAATCCTCATTAATCACTAATTTGGGCCATTGGGAAAATGGCGTTTGGCATTGGTCCCTACTATGGCGTAGGCCTCTTCTAGCCCGTGAGGAAGAGATGGAGGCAGATTTCCTCTCTTTTCTACGTTCAACTCCCCTTGTTGAAGGAAATGAAGATAAGTGGGTGTGGATGGAAAATGAGGAAGGGTTCTACATTGTGAAATAAGATTTTCTTCTCCTGCAGGGCCTGGATTTGGATGAGCTAACCCCAGTCTTCGAAACTTTGTGGCAAGGAGCTACCCCCTCAAATGTGCTTGCGTTTGGTTGGAACGTTATGTGGGGGAGAATCCAAACAAGTGGTACTTATATTTACTTATGTGACATTCATGAAAAAGTTAATTGTTATAGAATATTGTTGCATGAGGTTATTGTGTAAAATTTACAACAAATATATAAAGCTATACACATTTTTGTACAAAGTTGTTGTTGGCAACGTGGTAAAGGTTTCTTTTTTGCTTCATCAAGGTCAGAAGTTCGATTCTAGCTCCCATAAAAAATTCATTTATTTTTCTCCAAAATTTTAAACTTTTGAACTAGCCGAATCTGACCGGTTTACCAGTTTTGGCCATTTCCCCAATTTAACTACCAGTTCTATGAGTAGTCAGTTCAATGGCAATAGCTTGACCAAACCGACCAGCAGTTGAGTTCCTTGTTAGACCGGTTGGGTTGGCCGGTCCAATCTGGTTTTCAAAACCACGGTGCAATTTTACACCATGTACTTTGACCGATCGTAGCAAGTCAACCCATTTTTTACCTGCTTTAACCAGTCAAAACACATGGTGCATATTAGGGAGACCCGGGACAAAACACCTCAAGTTTGAGATGACAATTTTCTAGATCACCGAGACCCTCAAATTTGAGGATATTTTACAAACAAGGATGAAAAAATATAGTTGACTAGGCAGATATCATACTTCAAGGCCTCAGATAATACTTTTTACTTGCGAATACACGATTTTTTAGTATTTTTAATTTAACTTTTTTATTATTTAGAAATTAAAATTTATATTATATTATCATATAAAAACATCCATACACCCTAATCAAGAGAAGATCTAAAGGAAGCATAAGCCAACTAGAAAATGATACAGAGCCTCCGAAAACCAAACAAGAAGATGCTATACAAATAACAACCCCACAACCCAAAACCAAAAAGTAACAAGATGGACCTCAAAAGGCTAAAATCAAAATATACAACCATTTGCAAAAGATCTAGAAACGACCCTGATAAACTAGCCATATCGTCTGGTATAACAAGATTTCAAGTAGCTAGAATTACTTGTGAAAACGTCTTCATCAGAGCCCTTAAACACTGCTCCAAGCTTTTTACCTTGAATCCAAATATTGTTCACTCTCGTTAAGACGCGAGAAGAATCATAAGCCTCTATTAAGGTCAGGAATCCCACAAAGCCTCCAAAACGACAATTGGTTTGACATCCCCAAACATTCTGCCTCCAAAGGCACCGTCTATTTCTCTTTCAGACCTCTCCCAGGAATTTTCCTAGGCCTGCCTCTATGTCTCTGCACATTGATAAGTGCTCATTTTACGTATATCTTGATAACTTTTTAAGCACTTATCTGACCTATATTCTTACTTTATTCATCATTTTATCCCCCAAAGAATTAGTTTAGTAAATGCATAATTTTAACCTATAAATAGTGTAAACATTATATATTTCATGTGTTTAACTTGGATTTTGATACAGGGAACAATTTATGAAAAATCCAAGTTTAAAGTGAAACTTTGCATTTTTAGAGAAGCTGAGTGTTGAGCGCCCATAAAGGGGCGCTGAGCGCCCAAGGCTGCTGGAAAACCCTCTGCTGAAGGAAAGTGTGGCGCTGAGCGGCCTCTGAAGGGCGCTGAGTGCCTGTGACCGCCTCAAACACCTATTAAAGGCCAGAAATCAGATTTTTGAGGGATCTCTCCATTTCTCTTCGAAATTCCTCTCATTTTGGCACCAAAACAGAGCAAGGGGTTGGGCTTCATGGAGGAGAGGTCCCTGGATCTAGGATTGACGGATTGAAGCTTCGGAGCGTGGCGGCGACCGCCGAAGGATCGTGACAACCTCTAGGAGGCGATGGAAAGCTTGGAAAAGCTTCTATCGTCGAGGATCCTTCGTCGTTCTTCTGGGTTTCATCTCTTCTTCCTTATCCCTTGTATTTGTTGTTTCTATTTTTGTATTTAGGATGTTATAACTTGATGCCTTGATTGTTGTAAGCTCTTTCATCAATGTAAATGATAATCTTTCATGTATTGTGTTTCTCTTTGCACTTCATGCTTCTAATCAATCAATTGATAATCAAAAGAGTTTCACTAATTCATAAATAGATCGGGAGATTATTGTGAGTTTGTGTATGCTTAGTTCAATGAAAGTAGACACCTATGTCTTATGTTACAACACCGTTGTTAAAGTTCTGCTTTCTGTGCTTCAAGTATCGATTGATCCATGTAAGATTTCAGGGGACTAGCATTAGATCGAGAGATTGGTGTGGGTCCGGTCCAAGAGAGAAACTTCTTAGTGTATCAATTGTCCTAGGGTGAGAATATCTTGGGTAGGAACAATAGTGAATTTCTACGTGACGGGTAGAGTTATGAGTTCTAATAGGAGTTTTCGGAGTGACAACGGAGACTTGCAAGCCTAGGGTACCTTGTCTTAGGATGAATTGGTCATTGAGAATGTCTTTGAGAGAGAACTTGAGCTATATTATTCCTTTTGGGTTTTCTAGATGGTAAGAGATTACGTCTAGGAATTCTAACTGATAGATTCACCTAGGCTAGGGATAGTTAGGTGGATAACTCTCGACATCATAAGTGAAATGCACCTTTACATAAGTGATTAAGTGGAAACAATTAGAGGATTAGGTGAAAATGCATTCTCAATATCTTTTCTTCTTTGTTACCTCAGTAAATCTTCTTTTACTGTTTTCTTTTATATTCAAAAACCACAAAAACACTTTGTCAAACATCTTTTTATCCACTCAGATCAATATTTAACTGGTGGAACTGATGTTCACACAATCCCTGAGGACGATAAACCCGTATCTGCTTTACTATGATTGAATCTTAAAGGTTTAAGCCAAAAGCAGTACAAACAACGAGGAAAAAACCTTTATCACACATCCAAACTAGAAGTTGTTGGTGTTGCCACCTCAAGACACCCAACTCTTAACAACCACAAAATAGTTCCTTGCAACAGACTAACAAGGAAACAGAGGATTAACTCAAGATAAGTCACTCTCCATATATGAGAGTTCCTCATGAGAAATATCAGTTAACACCCGCCCTTTAGAATGAAATGATGGACCCGAACATGGAATCTCGTTCATAAGCAATTATTTCATGAGAGAAATCTGAAAAATGGAGGAAAAGTGGAAAATGGGGAGGTATGATACACAAATATGTTCTTCAAAATTCCGAGCTAATGGATGCTCTTGATCTTCGACGGTGGTATTTTGTTCTGGATGGACTTTCCAACACAGTGGTGTGATGTTGGCACAGTGGTGGGAGACACTTCCAAAGACACTCCGACTCTCTTGATCTTCAGCGATAGTATTTTGTCTTGGATGGACTTTCCAACACGATGGTGTGATGTTAACACAGTGGAGGGAGGCAATCGCAAAGGTACTACAATATTGCTCAAGTAAGTATGAGAGAATAAAAAGAGAAGCTCAAAGTCATAGAAGAACAATGAGTTAGCAAATTGTATTTATATGCATGTTGAGAGTCATACCCTAGACACTGAGTTTTGGCGAAGCCTTTATGTGCGACTTCTGAGATGATGACTACCTTTAGACAACCTTACAATCGTTTTATGAGTGTGTTGACTTAGGTCCTCTCGGCTGATTGTTAGATTAGACAAATTCCACTTCTGGTTATTCCAACTAGCCAACATGGTATCACTTAAACATCCAGAATTGCACTTTTAGTTCCACAACTTTGAAAATGTATTTTTTTATTAAAAATATATTTCTTTCTCTCATTCTTACTCAACCAAACAAAGGAGAAAGAGTGCATCTCATTCTTTCTCTTCTATCTCTATCATTCCAAACAAACTACAAAATATACCCTATTTATCACCTCACTTTCTACTCATCTTCTCCTTTTCTTTCCTCGACCAAACAAAACATAAGCTAGTTAAGTTTTGAGGTAAAAGGATAGCCTAAATTATTTTACTCATTTAAGATTTGATTAAAGAAAGAAATAATAGAAAGTTTAGACAACCTTGTTCACATGCAAAATTGAAAAAGCAGAGGACTCTCTGTTCTGTTCTTGTGTTGTGGCTGTGGTGAAGCAAGTACAGCAACAATGTAGTTACGTAGAAGCCAAAACTTGTCGGAAAGTGCCACGTGTCCGGCCATGAGCGAAGCAACAGTGAAAGAAGCTGCTGGTACTTAATTACTCGATGCAACTCAAAACCCGGTGGAGCATTCATCTTAATCAGGCCTCTGAAATTACACGTCCATGAATGACAAGTGTTTGATAAATTTTACGTATAGTCATCTTTCCAAATACCTGCACCTCACGCCTATCCTATGATCGTTAGCAACCCTTCTTATAATTCTTCTTCTTTCTAGAATTTTTTAGAAGATTTTTGTAATTGGTTAATAACTTCCAATTTTAATCATTCACATTTTATTTTGTCTTTCATCTCATTTTCACTCATTTTTATTTTATCTCTCTTATTTTCATATATATATATATATCATGCACTCTATGAAAAATGTTGCATACACACTTCTCCATCTACAGAAAGATATGAAAATGAAAAGATAATGAGTAATATGATAAGTGATAGAATAGAGGAGAGAAATATGAAGAAAAATATGTGAAAATAATATAAAAGAGAAATAAGAATATGAACATATTAAAATTCCATAATCTATCACATCTCTCGTTAATTTCTCCTTTTTTTCTTTGTATCGCTCTCCAAGTGTAAATGTATTACAATTTATGAGTGTGATGAACAAAACATTATTGAGTTACCATTTTGATCATTTACATCTTACTTACTCTTCAATTTGATTTCCACTCATTTATCTTTCTCATCTCTCTCTTATGTTCATACCATATAATCTATCACATCTTTGGCTTCTCTATCTTCTCATTCAATCTCTCTTTTAAGTGTAGATGTATTAAAAGTGTGAATAGAACATTATAGTAACTTATTCCATATGAAATTCACAATTTATGAATGTTTTCACATCCTTCTTTTCCTATCATGAGGATCGAGATCTTCTATACTCTTTGTCCTTACTAATGAAATAATGACTTGTTAATTAAAAAATACATGAATAAAACATTTATGACCATACATAAACGATTTTTAATTGATATGACACAATTTTATTGATGAGACATGGAATGAGACATCTTTAATTGAGGATAGAAGATTTTGATTCCACATTATGAATTTTTTACAATTAAGTTATTTATAATATGTGGTTGTCTAAATAACCCATGATAAAGTTTGAGTTAAATAACTCATCATTCAATCATATTAGAGATAAATGAGTTGGAAATAAATTAATAAATAAAATATAGAAATTTCAACTCACTTATCTCCAATGTGATTGGATGAAATGAGTTATTTAACCAAACTTTATCATTGGACATTTAGACATCCTTATAATATATGTGAAATTTACTTACAGAAAACTTCTTTTAACTTTGAATCATCATATGCTTCTTTTAACCATAAAATTTATATTGGATCCATTAGCATTTTGGATTGAATGTAGAAATGCTGTAACAATAATGAAGATTTTTCTTTTAAGTATGCCCCACAATCCTTCTTTTTCTGTGGCTTTACTTCACTGTACTAGAAAAATCTAAACGTGGTTGCAGCTTGATGTGAGTTCTCTAAAAAACCTGCAGGACATAGCACGCAAGCAAGCAAAGCAAAAACATAAGCTAGCTAGCTAGGAGGGGGTAAAATATCAGATTTGATCATTCCTCAGGGGCTAATAAAGAAATGGCTCACTGCCACTCAACAACTAAGAAAGATCATCAGCAATGTTCGAGCTTTGGAAGGAGATGCTCTGTTTCTTTTAAAGAGTATAGAGGCAGGTTTTACATACTGAGAAGGTGCATGACCATGTTACTCTGCTGGCACAAATATGGATAACATATATAGGCTTCTTAATTTAGTGCTTATCATTCATCATCACAAGTTTGAAGGTTGGAAAAGTTTATTTCTCCCACATGATGTATGCATGATATGCTAGCTCATATCAAGAGGTTGCAGTATATTTAATGGCGTAGTGTGTATGTAGTCAGTCTCACATGTAGTGCCTAACTTGGATCACTTATCATATATCTTAAGTGTATATTATGTATTATATATCCATCTTTATATATGTTATGTCACATGGTTCCAAAATGTCAAGCATAAAGGTCTATATATAGTGTATTGTTGAGTTGCCATAAACTGAATATAGAACTTGTTATTATCAATCATGAATAAATTTAAATAGAAGTATACCAATTAGCAAACTGAGAACTAAGCAACTTAGCAGAATGATAACTACCTAACTGAAATAACCAAAATCAAGTAAATACAACTCAAATACTCAATATACAGGCTCTAAAACACCCCCTCAAGATGGGAGAAACATATTGGGGATTATCATCTTGGATGGCAAATTGAGAAATGAGATTTTAGGGAGAGCTTTGGTTAGAACATCCGCAAGTTGATGATGAGTCCAAACATATGAATGAGCTTTATATCTCCATTGTCCACCTTTTCTCGACCTATATATATGTAGATCAATATGCTTAGTCCGTTCATGGAAGCTGGATTAGATAGATGCTATATTAATGGCAGCCTTAATATCACAGTAGCGGAATGCTTATATACACCTAAGTCAAAGAAGTATATTTTGAATCCAAATTATCTCACAGGCGTATCTAAGGTTGGCAGGGTCACTTTCAATAATTTTAATTGCTTTGCTCAGTTTGCTGACTACATGTATTTTTATATAGAATTTTAGGTCATTCTTATTCCCACCCAAATATTTTGTAGATTTTTTTATTATATTATTTTAGTACCGCAATGAAAATAAATCTGGATTCGTCGTGCTAACAGATGGTAATATGACCTCTTAGGTTTGTTGTTTCTTAGAATTCCATAATTCACCCATATAGAGACAACATCTAGAAGTGGATTTCCTAGATTTGGAAGAACCTCAATCTGCATTTGCATAGCATAATGAACTCTTCACACCTCTCCACCTTCACCTAATAGAGAAAGATAGGAAGAGAAGAGAAAGAATTGAGAGATATAATATTTGGTGTGATAAGAAAAGTAGAGAGATAAAAAGAAATATTAAGTGAAAATAAAATGGTAGAGAAATGAAGTATGAACATATCATTGTTGTTTACATAAGCATGCATTTGGAGATCACATTTTGAACACCAAGAGATTTGAGAACCACATCTTTACTCAGAACCTTACAACATTGAGTTCATGAGTCACATCTATTCTAAGGCCTTCACCTCACTCATTCTTAACCAATGTGGGACTGTAACTCACACTTGAATTCTCAACATTCTCCCCTTTAGTGGAAGCTATCTACCCTTCCAACGTCGTTCACTTCACCGCATCAACGGGACACGCTGCTTAGTCATAATGCCAGGAAGACTTTCTACACAAGGAGTCGCCACCATGACTACACCAACCATCAACTCTTATACCACTTCTTGGGAAGACAAGGGGAGTCCATGAGCCAACACTAAAGACCACCAACAGAACTCAATGACATATCTTTAATTTACTCAAAACCTTAAGGCATGCATT
Source organism: Lotus japonicus (assembly GCF_012489685.1). Taxonomy (NCBI): domain Eukaryota; kingdom Viridiplantae; phylum Streptophyta; class Magnoliopsida; order Fabales; family Fabaceae; genus Lotus; species Lotus japonicus. Next base: position 26,855,133 of record NC_080043.1, read on the forward strand.
GAGTTCATGAGTCACAACTCTTATAAAGTCATCACCTCACTCAAGAAACTTGGTCTCTTCTAGTAAGAACAATGCATATTTCCTCTGAGAAAGTAAAATTCCTCTACTTGATCTAGCAAAGCTTAAAAATTATCTGAGTTGGCCAAGACTCTTTAACTTGAAATGAGATTGTAAAGGCCTTTTGACATCTTGCATGATCTTAGGATTAGGACCAGCTATAATAATGTCATCCACATAGACAAGGATGACTACAAAAGAATTATCTTTGCCTTTGGTAAATAAAGAGTAATCATTCTTAGACTGTTGAATAGTGGCAGATTTGAACTTATCAAACCATTGCCTTGATGCTTGTTTAAGTCCATCAATAGACTAATGTAACTTGCAAACCAACATAGTTTCTCTGGTATTAGAGGATTGAACACAATAGCCTTGAGGAATATCCATATAGATTTCTTCATTGGGATCCCAATTTAAGAATGCATTGTTGACATCCATTTGCCAATCTTTAATAGCTGCTAAGGAAAAATGACTCTGACTGAGGTAACTTTTGCAACTGGAGAGAAGGTTCCTGTGAAATCCAATCCAATTTGTTGAGTGAAACTTTTAGAAACCAATCTAGCCTTATAGTTTTCTATAGATCCATCAGCCTTGCGTTTAATTTTGTAAATCCACCTACAGCCGACACTTTCTCTATCAAGGGGCAACTGAACGACTGTCCACTTTTGTTAGCTCCCATAGCTTGAAGCTCTTCAGCTATAGCTTGCTGCCAGTGATCATATTTTGCATCTTGTAAATATGTTTGTGGCTTAGTTTCAGTACTAATTTGACAAACAGAAGACTTGTATAAATGATGAAGAAAGTTTTCTATGGTCAAGATAGTTGGTAATAGAATGAGGAACAACATTGGAATTCTGAACTTGATATCAATTAATGAAAATCTCTTAGATAAGTAGGAGTCTTAATTATGGCTTCTGGAAGTTCTTGGAAGAGAATTATCTTGTTGTTATTAGGACCATCCTGAATATTTGGTGGCTGAGAAGACTGTGCTTGAAAATCGGCAATATCATGAGAATTAGGCATAGCCATAGGCAATGGAATAACAACATATGAAAAGAGATCATTGCTTTGCTAAACAGAAGACTTCTTGAAAGGGAAATTTTAGCTTCCTGAAACTGAACATCCCTTGAAATGAAAATATCTTTAATATAAGGTTCTGAATATGTGTACTGGTGCTCGCTGCAGTGAAGTTTTACCACAAGAATCAATATAAACAGCAATTTAACTTATCTATTTTAGTATCTTCTTAGTGCAGATTCCTTTTAATTACCACAGTGTTTTAGAGAAAAAAAATGTTATTACTCTTTTCTTATTGCCATGTTTTATTTTGATCAATCAATACTCCATTTTTCTTGTACCGTGTCCATTGGTGGAGCTGATAGTGGTGTTAGCTAAACTCTAAACTAGTCATTTGAGCACTTTGGATTTTTCTTAATCGTTGACCCGAAAAGAGAAATGCTTTTCTATCCCATTTCTCATCCCAATCGAGGCACCTAACTCCACACCTTATTATTTTATCAACACCTTAAGAGTCTCACATGGAGCAGGAATAATGTTATGTTCACACCTCTAAAATGAGGTGGACAGAGGTGGAGGAGGAGAGAGATAGGAAAAAAAGAAAAAATAAGAGAGAGAAAATATGAGATGTGATAAATGTTAAGAGCAGAGAGATAGAAATAAAAATAGGTGGAAATGAAGTGTTTAAAACATGAGGTGTGTATATATCATTGTTGCATGGAGCAGGCTTAATTGAAAATGCCTACTTTCTCTAACAGATATAAGGTCCAAAGTATAGACTTGCCATTTGGCGAAAAATTAACACTTGCTTTTTGATGATGTATATTGCCTTTGGAGTTTATTGGATATTGAATAAAAAAGTCATAACTCACCTTGCTTTGTAGGCTGAACTGAACTCATATGATTTATTTTTTCCTAGGGAATTACCTGCACTATATAATAATGTAATGTAGAAGGCTATCTTTGGATATACCTATTGGCATTATATATATAGATTTTAGCATTCACTTCAAGACAAAAAGTGAAGGAACTTTTCTTATCGATTGAGATGAAAGTTTGTTCATATTGCACTCAATTGATATCCAAACACTGACAGAATAATTTCAACTTGGCCAAACAGAAAATTCAGATTTAAATGTCAGGAAAGGTGGCAATAGCAACCAAAGTATACATCTGTATATATTAGGAGCTTGTTAGGCATGAACCTATTAACATATAGAGTTGCCTTTCAAGCATCAAAGAATGGGTTGGTGGGGACTATCCCATGCTTTCTATTCTGGTAGCTACCATGGCTAATCTCCTTTATTAAAATGCAGAAGTTCCATGGGGCAAGTCCTTTCTCTTTCTTTCCTCTCGCACTCTCTCTGACTCCTGCTCTCGTGTAAAATGAAAATTTTTCTATACTTATCAAAACTATATAAAGAAAAGAAAATGCTGCAGCCTAGTTTCATTGCTATAGTTATAATCTTCCTGAGCGGGGAAGAGCTCTCCAAGGTGCCTTCTAGAATGTGGCACTCCACAAAGCTTTCTCACCTTCGCCGCATCGCCTGTGCACCTCTTTGATCCTTTCAGCAGACCTGCAAATTCCACTGCAGGTCCAATCAAACGAAGCAACGCAAACGTTGCCTGCCTGGGCCTTCCATTCACAATCTGCAAGAGTAACAAGAAGTTCAAGAATCTGAAACTGTCGACCACTTATTATTCCTTAATCAAACCAAATATACAATGATTTGATAACATGTATATTCACAGAGGTCAATATCTCTTAGAATTTGGGTTTAAGATCTAACTGTAGACCGAAAGCAAGCTCAGGGTGAGGATCTTTCTACCCTTTATAAGGACTACTTTGGCATAACACATCCTTCATGACGAGAGCTAGACATCTGGAGCCGCAAAGTTCGCAGAATTGAACATTTGATAGGCTCTGATACCATTTTAGAATTTGGATTAGGCGTAACTCTACCTAAAAGCTAGCTCAAGAGTGAAGATTGCTCTATCCTTTAGTATTTTGGCAATTTCTCGAGTCAATGTAGGAACTTAACAATATTATCTATAAATGAATGAAAAAATCTTCACCTGGTGGTGTACCACAGCAGAGTCTACGATCATCTATGTGCTCCACATCAAGTCCAATAAACCAAGATCCTAGTGAGACATCCTCATTGGCATACTTGTGAAGAACCTTCCTGAGACAGAAAATCATGCATCAGCATTAAGTCCATAAATTTGACTTCAGTTTACTATTTCCACCCATAAGCGAGACAATGAAGGACTTACTGGTTAAGTGAAATATATTTAGCAAGATCTTTTGAAATGGCATACAACTGTCCCGTGGCGTGACGGAAGTACCTGTTTCCATTCTCGCCAAATTTCCAATATTCTGGTTCATGGTACCTTACCCCTCTGCAAGAAAATTGGGAATGGCAGGTAAGAAGCCAGAAAAAGTATTACAAATTAACAACTCTTATATTAAATTGAACATGGATAAAAGAAAATAATTCTCACTTTTGAGAAAGAACAGGCCCAGATTTCATACATCCAATGTAAACCCGCCGTTTTCTTCTGTGTCTAACTAAAGTTTGTCCAAGTGTAGCTGGAAACAGATTGAATAGGATAATAAGACATATTACCATAAAAAAAAAAATTCAAGATTCATACAGAATATAGAAACATAAACCATGTCTAGTATATGTAGAGTTCTAAGATGCATATGAAAGAGAATTTATGTAGTGACCATGTAGAGCAGAAAAATTTAAGTTTGAATCACCAACTCCTCATGCAAGGTCAGATTATCATGAGATTGAAAAAATTACATACCTATATTTACATGAACATCATCATCAACTTTGATATAGAATTCAGCATCCCACAAGTTAACAGCAGTGGCAAAGTAGATCTTTGTCTTTGCTGACAATTCAAGGTACCCTTCAACGTGATCCTGCAGAATCAAAACAAAATGATTTGAAAACCTTATTTTTTTTCATTTCAAATAAATTTGGTTATGTTATCTTGTCAAGTAAAAGTAGCAAGTCTTAACAAAATGACTAAATGAGAGAAGGGACATGGGAGCCGGAAGCGTCAATAAGACAAAGAGGACCATTACCAGCCTTAGGAAATCTCCATGCTTCTGATCTTCTGCTTCAATAGCTCTGTCTAGGATACCCCCTGATGTTGCACTGCAGAAAAGAGTGAAAAAAAAGTTCATTTTACAATTCATTCATAAATTTAAAATAAAAACAAGATATAGTTGCATGACAACTATGTAATAATAAAACCACTGAAAGAAAGACGAGACTTACCTATGACCAATTACAAAGCGGATGACAATGCCCTTCTCTTCCTCTAGCTTCTTTCTTTTCTCACCTGTTTTCAATGTTATCACAAAACTCAACATCAGAAACCATCGCCAATAGTAAACAGAAAAAAAATGTAACAAAGCATGATAGAACACAATTAGTAAGCAAGGAAAAAATTATGAACCTGATGGCATCCATGTTTGACGAACCGAGTCTCTTCTTTTCCGGCTGCTGAAAGCAGTGTTTATTCCTACGACCATAAGGTATCTTCGTTTACCAGATGATTCAGGCATCTTGATATCTTCTGATACAGGAGCACCACTTCTTATAGACTCCTGAGCTGCCTTTGCAGCCGCCAACTCCATCTCCAAGTTCGAAATAGTCTTGTCCAGGGTTCTATATTCAATGCAGTTAAGCGTCTTTGCGATGAACAATAACTTACAAGCAGATACACTATAGGATCATGGTATAAGTAACTTACTGTATGGCATTACTTGTCTTGAAGATGCCTTTGGTTTCGCGCTTCACCTCCTTCTCTTGCAACTAAGAGAAACAATACACTAACTTAGAAAAAATCATATGATGTGAAGCATGTTAATTTGGATCTGCTTCTTTTTCCTCAGAATGAATTTTGTCACCCAGAAGTTATACACAGAAGCTTCTCCTTAAAATTGATTTTGAATTTAGAAAGAAGGTTTTCCAAACATGCTATACATTATAGAATGAAACATTGAATTCAAAACAAACTTTCATTGATAACTAGCACATGATCAAAGACTAAAATTAGAAAGGTAACAGTGCTTACAATTCTGGAATTACAACCCTCAGAAACTAGATTTAGTTTTTCAGCTTCAGTAGCTGTTGTCCTTGCAAGCCCTTTAGGTTCAGGAATAGTCCACATCCTGTTTACACATTTAAATTTCTCATTAGAAAAGCACCACAGTAACTATCTCACAAGTTGCCATTGAAATCAAGTTTCACAGTGAGTTCACAAACATCCTTGAAATCAGAATCTGTCAATCTGAGAGCAATTAAATATTTAAAGTTGTAAGAAAGAAAGAAAGAAAATTATTTATAACACTTTCATGGAGCAAAAAAAATTATTAAGTTATAACACTTTCATGGATCAAACATCCTGCGTTTATTAATTATGATGAGAAAAATAAAATTTGAAACAAAATCAAAATTTGTTAGACTATCACTATTTTATAAGTAATAACAAGGTAGATCCCAAAATAACATCACATTTCGACTTTTCAACAACTTGTAAATATAAATAAGTGCTTCAGTTGCAACTAACATAGAATAAGAGTGGCGATTAGTTATTAGATGTCAGAGGTCTTCTTCACAATTGATTATAAGGCATGTGCAGGAATTTTATAAACTCAAAAAAACATTATTCAAATAAACTCAATAAAGAAATTTGAAGCAGGAATTCAATTAATAGTTCACAAAATTGGTAGATATTGATTGAGCTGACAGAGTGTTAAACTAGAATTGACTTGTCAATAGGAGTCAAGTCAATCAAACAGAGCAACTGATTCAGATCCATTCCACTTCTGCTATGAGTTTTGATGAACATAAGATAGATGAGACAAATATAATCCACTAGAAAAGCTTCTATTTGTAAACTTCAAGAACTGAATTTAATAAGAATTGAAACATCTTCACAAAATCAAATTCATGGAATTTCTTCAGATACAATCAGAATTCAAAGAATTCACACACAACCAGCTCTGACTACTTGGTTATTTTTACTCAAAAACATTATGAAGATCTGAAAAATCAGAACAAACTTGTTTACAGAAACTATTGAACAGAATCATGAAAGCTCTAAAGAAGTAATTATCAATCAAGAATAAGGAAAACAATAGGAAACATGACAAATCATAAAAGTTATGTACCTATTGGTGAAGAACATCCCAGCACAGAAGCTTCCAATACAGAGGAAAATCACACATTTCTTTGTCATGGTGCTTCTGTGAAGCAACTCTCCTCTGCTTTTCCAAGTCATTGCTTTGTACTAACTTGTATATTTTTCAAGCATTCAACTTCACACTCAGAAGTCAAAACCCATGTTCAAAAACACGTTTCCAGAACCAAACCAAGGAAACTCATAACCAGATGAGCTAGAAGCATGAGATGATGCTGGAAAGGAAGCAACTGTGAAACTGGGCACCTTTGAAAAGAAGAAGAATTTGGAGATAGAGAAAGAATGAGAACAGAGAGATGCTCTGTTTTGTTTCCTTTTGACTTGTTTGTTCTCTTCTTTTTCCTCTGCTACGCTATGCTTTGCTTTGTGCTCTCTCTCTTATTCTCTCTCTCTCTCTCTATGTCTTTGCAGGTAAGGGACGTTGAACACAATACAAGTGAGGTGAGACTTGCTAACCGCTCAGTTTTATAATAGCATTTTACCAAATGGTCCCTACTAGGACCATCCTTAATTGAATGTTACTTCAGTAACTGTTTACTGTCATGACACGAATGCCCTCTATCTCCACCTCTATTTTCAGCATCTTAACCATAAAACATGGGGTTCTCTCTTGTGGAGAATGTGGATCCATGCCTATGGGATATGATATGGGTGTTTGGAACATGTTAGAATTAATTGTGGATAATATTGATATGGTAAAATTAATTAGGGTAAAGTAAATAAGATTGCTCACTGAAAATCAATGAGTTACTTTCACATTTAATGTTTTCTAACGTGAATTCTCAAATTTCAATGTACGTGCTGGACATTATTTTCAAGTGAAAACCAAACATGAACTATAAGATGATTTAATAGAACTTGTGAAGAAAGAACTACCAAAGAAGGAAAACAAAAAGGATCTCATGCATCACGATCATTGGATGGTGCCTCGAGCGGGCTATGTTTCACTCCCCGTAGATGGGGCGTATAGCCACAATGAAAACCATATGTAGGGGTACTTTGTGATTCCTAGAGCATTTGGCAATTTGGCTTCTATGCGGGTTGCAAGGAGATGATCCTTTGCTGGTAGAGCTCCATGCAATTTGTTCCTTTCTTATCTATGAATGTTTTAGTTTTAGCTCTATAGTCGTTTGTTTTATGTCTATTGACCAAAATAAAAATAATTTTATTTATATTTTTTCAATTGTGTTTTATCAAAAAATATTTCAAAATTACTTTTATTAAAAAGTCAATTAAAAATATTTTTTTATTTAAAGATGTTTATGTCATTTCATAAATATACTTAATATGTTTTATCTCACTTTTCTTTCCTACTAACTAAACAATTTGAAAAATTATCTAATATTTACTCATTTTCTTTCTTTTCTCTTTCTTACTTCTCATTGTCTTTCTTCTCATTTTTTCTTTTATAACCAAACAAAGTCTTGGTGCTCACCTCAAGAAAATTCTATAACTGGAAATAAAAACTCTAAACAAGTGTGCCTCACAGTCTCACACCCTTGACACGCGTTCATGCTCTTCCATGCAATGATAGTGTCCGAATCAGATGACTGACAATTTCACTATTCACTTATCTCTAGCTACTGGTACTTGCTGCGTCGCCATTTATAGCTGTGATGACAAATATTAGTTGAAGTAAAATTTAATGTTACAGAAACCATTAAAAATATCTTGAATTAACCATGCAACGCTAAAATAAAAGGTTTTGTTCTTTGAACTTTTAGAGCGAGTAACACAAGTTGGCTTTGTATCCTTGATAGGGATATATCATAAGCATATTATCCGTGAATTTGTACTTCTTTTTTGAAGTTCTGGGATAAGAAAGTTGATATGCTTCGAGAATAAAGAGATAATGGACAATGACCTGCTAGAAAGGTTCACCCAGTTGCATTTGCATATCGACATGGTTGTGATTTTTTGTTTATTTGACAGCACCACTAATAATAAAAAAGGTAACCAATATCAAAAAAATAAAATAAAAGAAGGTAACAAAAAAATATGGTTAAGCATCATATTAGTCCCTGTCTTTGTGTCGCCGTCTGATCTAGGTCCCTCGCCGGAAATATTATTGTATATGGTCCTTATGTTTGAAAATTATTTATAGCGGATCCTCGCCGGAGACACAAAAACTGGGACTAATATGATGCTTAACCCAAAAAAATATTATACATATTAAAGAGAAGAGGACTTGAGAAGCACACATGACACAACACTAGTGCTGTAAAATGAAATAAAAATTCAAATGAATGCGAAGTGACGTCTACGGTGTAATATTTGACTACAAAATTAATAGCAAATGGGAATCACTGTCAGATAAGAGACAAGCATGTATGCAATGCATGTAGGGAAACATTGATTTCGTCAAAAATAAAAATAAAAATGTAGGGAAACATTGGCTTCGAGGTGTCGATACTCTCAGGGATGAATCCAGAAATTTGATGTAGTGAAGGTAATATATACATATAAATTATACTACTAGAAGTGAGATATTTTTTATCAAATGAGACACAAGTGAGAACATTTTTCTCCGCAAAACGCAATGGTTGAGGAAGTTGGGTTTAGGTTTCTGCCGCTTCAGTGAGAGGGGAAGATGGTGCAGTGGTGGTTTTGTGTTCAACATAAATCAGGGGAGGGAGACAAAATGGACTTGCAGGCCGCAATATTTCAACGAGGTCACTAGATTTTGAGTTTTTTGCGCGACACGCTCTCCCTCCTTTTTCGTTGACCCGCTTTGTTTTCCAGCCCATACCCCAATAGAATGTACCCAAAACTGCAAAGATAACAAGGACAAGGAAAATGTTTTTTGATTAACATTTTATACCATATTAGAAATTGGGAGGCCTATACTCAACCACAAAAGCTAGTTTAAGAGTTGAGGTTTGCACTACCCTTATAAAGGCTATATATAATATATGCTCTATCTCTAGCCAATGTGGGACTTCCAACACACCCCCTCACATCTAGGAGTACTGAACAACCTGGAACGTGAGATCAACAACAACGGGTGACCCAATTATGAGAGGTCTCCACAACAAACAACAAATAGATCTAGGATATGCTCTGATACCATATTAGAAATTGGGAGGCCTATACTCAACCATAAAAGCTAGCTCAAAAGTTGAGGTTTGCACTACCCTTATAAAGGCTATCTATACTCTATTATTATTAGTATTTTTATTATCATGTTGATTAGGACAAAAGTGACCAGCATCAAAAAGTCATTTGTCTTTATTTAAATTACAAAAAACATTGTCAAGCCCCAAATGTCATAAAACTATTTTCTATATGAACCTATTTAAAGTTGACCCTATATATTATGAGGGACTGAACTGAACATATATAAACTCTTAAAACTATAATCAATCATATTATTATAATAAAAAACATATAAGCATTCATAATTAATTTAGGAGTACAGAATCAATTTAATAGTACAAATGTAAAACCATGCCCATAGTTTCATCAAGTCAGTGCCTTCTCAAACAATCAAAGTGCATATATGCTTAATTGCTTAGAAAACTTCACAGTATCGTGCGTGTATTTTGGAGCTTCTGACCTCTGATTTGCAATTATGAGTTCCCTGAAACTAAGGCACAAAGTATATAAATCATCATTTTCTATTTTGAGAATTGAAATACTTCAACTTATATAGTAAGAGACATAGTATCTTAACATCTTTATTCAAACACTTTCTAGAAAACTTTTCAAGATGAAAATTTCTAACCTACGTTAAGGTTATTTTATTAGTATCATATTTTCTGAATTCTGAGCGTTTTGGAACCAGGAGCAAGATTTTTGTCCTGATAAAGCTAACAAGTTTTTATTTTTACGATTCTTATCATTCAAAATATTTTATTTACTGAACAGTCGGTCGAGGCACGTGACGCAGATTTAGCACCGTGCAACGTGGCGCACTCCAGTTGGATGGGACCCCCACCTCGACATTAGTCACGTGAGTATTGCATTCTGACTCACGTGGTTGCTGCAAAAGCGGAATCTCACGAGGATGACTGACACGTGTCGTGCTTTAGTGAGACCTCATAATCCGACGTTTCCGCAGCCAGCGAAAAAGAGACATCCCTAAACATCATCACTTTGTCTGCGGAGGTCATTTTCGTCATTAATTGTTGGTCCCAATTACGCGCGCATTGGAAAACATGCCTTTTGGTAAATGATTAACGTTAATATTGGAGTTTATGAAGCACTGACATCAGATCTAGTGAAAATGAGAACAGATTTTGAAAGATAATGGTATATAATTGTTCTGATCTATTGATAACTGTTTTTCATTGGTTGGAAATTGGAATATGATATTAAGGAATCTGCTAGTGCTACGTGAAACTGATCTAGCTACATGAATTATCGCAAAAAACCAAGGTGCAACCAAACCCTTAATTACAGATAACTGAATATATTGTTTTTTAAGTACGTGATCAGATTTAGTTTCTAATGATCATGATAGAATATGAATGTATTGGTTATTTTTCCTGGCATTAAGCTAGTTATATTAGGCAATAGTTTGACTTTAGCATAATCTATTTTGTATATATACTGCATTTTGCATTTTTGTAATATGGTATCAAAGTTTATTCTAGATTTATTTGTTGTGAAGACGTTTCATATTTGGATCACGCGCTGATGTTTATTTCATGCTCAGATGTTTAGTCATGAGCGTGAGAGGGTGTGTTAGAAGTCTCACATTGACTAGAGATAAGATCAATCAAGTGCTTATAAATGGTAGAACAACTCTCAACTCTAGCTTAATTATAGGAAGAATAATCAATACATTCATATTCTATCAGATCATATATGCATTGACATGCATGGGCGGATCTACTTGTAAGTGAGGGGGTTCAATTGAACCCCCTGAACAAATTTTATTTCACTTATACCCCTATATAATATATTTTTTGAACCCCCTGAAATTTTTAAATTACACTAGTAGACTAAGTTTTGCACCTATTTGCACTAAAGACTTACTCCTCTCACTCTCTCACACACACGCGCACTCAGCCACTCATCCTCTTTCTCTCGCTACCCTAAGTCTCACCCAACTGAGATGTGAGAACTGCAATCAGAATCATCGGATGCAAAATAGTTCAATCTCAAATTATGCTTTCTTTGTTCAATTTTTCTGTTTCGAGTTAGTTACTTAATTCTTGAAGACAATCAAATTATTCATTTATCTGATCTTTACTGAAATGGAAACGTTCAATGAGAATAATATATTTTTCTGGTGTTTTCAGTTTAGATTTCTCACCTCAGTTGGTCAATTTAAACTAAAATATTTTGCATGTGCATATATACATAAATATTAATGAATCATACATACATATACATGTGCATATATACATAAATATTTGCAGATACAAAATTTCAAGTGACAGGTACTTTTTCCTCTGTTTTTACTTATTTGGGCTGCTATTTTCGTTAGTAAGTAAAATAATAAGAGAAAGTCGCTTTTATATATTTCTGCAAGTTTTATGTAAGATTTAACTTTATTTACTTTTCCTTCGATTGAGGGGAGAAAAGAATTGCTATTGTTAGTGTAAATTGTTCAACGATTTCATTATATGAAATCACGTAGAGGACAACTATGACTTGTATAATTTATGATGTATAAACATATTAAAGTTGTTTTTAATTATATTTTTACCGATGTGTTCATGTGAAAAATTTGAACCCCTGGCCGGGGGTCCTGGATCCGCCACTGTTGACATGTAACATGAAAATGAGTATATATGAAGAGTAATAGGAGTATTTTGGTAGTATTTTTAATCAATGTGAGATTTGTACTATATATTCTTCGGTCTATACATTTAAAGCGTGAAATTTGCAGGATTGAATATATGTGGGGTGACTCATATATATGTGAGGTCTCAACACAAAATCTAGGATATATTCTAATGTCATGTTTGAATTTTAAAGATCCTACTCGGTTGGTTTACAAATAGATTGGGGACTGGGTAGTCGTGTAGGTCGGTTGAAAACCAACATATATAATGATTCCTTAAGCAAACGACTACTCAACTAAGAGACTAAGTTATTCAATGCAAGTTCCTAAGCCACTCCCAAAAGCTCTCAATGATCGCTATTTATGATTGGTGTATGAAACAAGAGTATTGAACTAAAGTAAGGACAAAAATTGGATAAATAAAGAGTTAAATGACTAAAGATATATTTAAAGTGATGAAAGGCTGTAAACAAAGTAAAGCGCTAAAAAATTAAAGTGTCGAAAGTAAAATGATAAAGATAATGCAACATTTGTAGTTTGATTGATTAATGAGTTGTGTATTTGTATAAATGACCACTCCTCTATTCATAGGGACAATTTCGGTTAATCTACGATAATTAACAAGCACCTACCACTACCCACATTTCCGGGTGTTTTACAAGCATTTATAAGTCGTGGTGTATTGGTGGTTTGCTTCTCCCGATTATCCTGGAACCTTGCTTTAAGCTAGCCTTTCTTGCATCAGTTGGTCATTAAGCGGCAATTGTTTTCCCTAAATTGAAGGGAGGAACCGCTCAGTATTTTTAGTAAGTGAGGACCTTCTAGAAGCTCTTCAAATATCTTCTATCACGCATTTGAAGATCCATGCACCTTTCCCCAAATCTTGTTACATTCAAATCATGTTGTTCCTTTCTGTTCTTCCACTGAATAATCTCATGCCTTCGCTTGACATTCTAAATGGCTAATTTGTCACACTGGAAGACGAGACGTTTCGGCTACTTTCGTAGTCGTTATGAATTTTTTAGTGCCAATTAACTCTAAAAAAAATAACATAGAGGTGAAAGTTACTCTAGCTTCATAAACCTTTCTAAGAACTTTTTGGACCATTTTTTAGTTATGTGAGATTTCTAACAATATTTGAACAACATAAAATAAGAGTACTTATTTCAGAGTCTTTCTATAAGAGAAGTTTTGTTAAATATTTTTATTTAAAATATGTGCTAACGGTCATTTGCATGCACCGTGTGTCAATAATTATTTAAACATGATAAAGATAACTAATTAAAAGTTGTAATGATTAGATATAGGGGCCGATGAGAAGTTTATCCATGTGGTGCAAAGCATGAAAGCACGTTACTAACACAGAGTAGGGTAGCTAGTGAGGAGTTCCACCATGCATGCATGTGATTGAAGCTAGTTTGAATACAACTTCCACATGTTATATGATTATAATTAAGGGCAAGGATGTGGGGAACGTTTGATAAAATAAAAGTTAACTGCCTTATGATTTCAGCTCCCCTCCTGCTCCATATGGTACACATTACATTCCAGCTGGTCATGCCGTATAACTGTATAAGTGAGATCAGGAACAACAAATTAAAAAATTCTCATGTTTTTGTGGGTGTCCACCCTCGTGAAGTGAGTTGCTTTAAGTTTTTCACAAAAAAATTATATAGAAAGATATAATATATAGATGAAACTCGAAAGCAAGGGACATACAGCACTAAACAAGACTGCAAAGCACATGAGAACTTTTGGTAGCTCTCTGATGTGTGATAGATTATTCACACTTCATTTTCTCATTTATCTTATTATTATTATTATTTTGATAAATTTTGTGGTATCTTAAAAAGGAATTTGGGTGTAGTATTCACATTAAATAATTCAATAGATTATTATCATGTTATTTAAGGTAAATATTACATCTTTAAATTTTACTTTACTTTTCAATTAATTTTATCTCATGAAATTCATTTTTTTAATGAAAAATGTACGAGTGGTGGAAACGAATGATGATGATGGAGATGCGTATAAAATTATCATGGTTGATGGATGAACAAAGCTCAGAAAACACAACTCGCAAATCTCAGGTCCCTAAGAATAGAACGCTGCATTACTACGATATAACAAAATCAAAATTTTAACTGGGATATTAGTCTTTATTATTGAACTAACTCATTTTGAGTATCACACCTTAATCTGACTTAAGGTACCACAACAATCACTTTCATTTTTCTTCACATCTCTTTGTGCAATTATTGTAACTAATTTATTTATTTTTTCTTTCTATCTCACTTAAATGTGAATGGATTTAAAATGTCAATGAACTATATATTATTCCTTTTTAATACCCTAGTACCCTAGTGTTCGAAGAAAATTTCAAAAATTATAAAAAGGTGGGAAAAGGTGGAAGTAAATAATGATAGGCTTTGATTTATTAACATTAATTTTCTCTTTATTTTTAGAATTTTTAGAATTTAATTTTTATACACTAACTATTCTTTTCATATTTTAGATTACTTCTCTTGTTCTGCTTGATGGCAGAGCTTCGTTGTGGCAGGCCTGAGAGTGTGGTGGTGCTGGCATCAAGCGTATGGGCAGTACTTGTAGAAGACACTCTAACATTCAAGTCAGTGAATGAACAAACAAAGAATCCATGAGTCTTAGAAGTTAGAAAATGATAAGTATGAATGACATGTTACATAAAAGAAGAAAGAAACATGTATTTACAGGCTCGGTGTTCGTGTTTGGAGTCTCTACAAGTGTAAGAGAAGTTGTTTAAGTGGAGCTTTCGGATGCACAGTTGGCTTGGAGTCGTCGTGCTTAGGCTGTTTATCTCGCCCATGTGTAAGGTCGCTCAGACACTTTGCCAGTTGAGTCAGGATGGTACGTTCCTGAACCAGGTCGCGTTGGCCACTCTTATGTAGTTTGCTTAAGAGAAAACACTTGTTTTCCAGCCTCAATGTCGTCGGGTGAAGCTTAAGAGTCGACCAGAACAAGATGAAGGGAATCACGTGGACAATTACCGCAGCAGAATAAGAATTCCCTTTTATGAGCTAGATAGACTTGCGAGTTTATGTTTCAAAGTTCATAAGACAAACAAACTAGAGAAATTAAGATTACCTCTTGAAGATGTGTGACCAACGAATCAGTGGAAACTTCATCTCTACAGAAGTCCACTCGAGTGCTCCTACTTGAAACGCTCGCGACTCGATGTGCTAGCGGAGGTAAGAGTCGAAGTTGTCTAACTAGGTCTCAACTTTCTAGATATGATCTAGGTGCTATGCGATCAGTGGTGTAAAAGATACGCAAATTCCGATGCTATTAACACCATTTCTTGTAGTGAATGTTGATACGGTGCTTCTTCGGGGGAATGTGAACTCCTCCGTCGTTAAACCACGTCAACGGGGGTATCAGCAAAGAAACTCCAACGACCAAGTCAAAGTGGAGAAGTAAGAGTGGATGATTGAAAATTGAGTGTGTATACCTATATCGTGTGATCGGACCCACCTTTGACGTCACTAAGGTTTGGAGTGTCGTGATGAGTACGAGGTACAACTAAGGAAATAATTTGTTGGATCTTCTGAAACGCCACTTAATTGAACGAACGGGGGCACGTTTGTGACTGTATTGAGGGCTTTGAGCGCCACACTCGCTTCTTGAACAGGGAATCATTGATCACTTGGGATGTGTTAGACAGGGATATGTCAAGTTACGCCCTCGATCGAGGTGGATTCACTACATGGATGCAGTTGGTTTGTGACGGACCCAAAGATTTGGTGCTCACACGTGGTTAGGTATAAGACACAGTCTGCAGTTATTCATGATCGAATGTGGGATGTAATCAGTCGCGAGGAATGGCTTCGGATTGCTTATGTATGATGTGTGTAATTCAGTTGTATCTTACTCTAAGGCATATACCAAATGGGATAGGGGTTGGATCTAGGTGTGGTGCGGCTGGAGCAATGACCATTTATCGGGTACCGGAACAACAACGACCCCCTAACTCAACATGTGAACTTAGTGTGTTTATGATGGTTTCTACTTATATATGTAATCTGGGAGTGTTGATCATTTATCATTTATCAAAATAGGGGATCCAAAATTAAAAAAACAAAATCGATACCCAAATATGTATATGTAGAAAATCGATTAAAATTACTGATTTTTTTTTTAAAGAAACGCATACGTAACGTGATTTGCAAAATCTATACCTTCCCCTTAAGCTGAAACTACTTGAAAGGGAAATTCAAAAAAAAAAAAAAACTACTTGAAAGGGATCATATTCGCGCATCAACCTATAATAATTAATGAGTGAAAAGCTAATATAAGCTGAAAGAGAGATGTTAGATGTGATGACAGTGAAGGATATATGTGATGTTTATAATTAAATAGTCAGAAAGAGAGAGAGATACCTTGCTTGTAATATGATTCTTTTGTCACTTATTTTGTACGACTATTTCTACAAGTACCCCCTTCATTCTTAATTTCTTGATGAAGCAACAACCCAAAGCTGCCATTGCATGAGACATTACTAACTGCAGCACGAGCTTTACTAACTGTAGGTTGGATTGGTTCACCTGCTTTTGTCACAGAAATTATAATACTTTGGCTGACACACTCAATAGTTTAGACAATTAATTTGGTTTCTTACTCAACAAGTGTGAGTAAGGATGTGTTTCTTGGTTTAACACCAGCATCATACGCTAATCATAATCATGTTTGAGTCTGGAACATTCAGATTATTATGGGTTAAATCTCTTGGCAGAAGTATTACTCAAACATAAAATTTTAATTCAAGAAAATCAAACTGTAAGTTGTAACAATTGAATCAATCACCTCTTTATGGAGGGAGGATGTGCTTTTGCAGGCAGTTATGGAATGAGAAAAGGAAAAGAAAAGAAAAGGAAGTGCTATCTCGTCCTAAACTTTGCCGACAATAAACTATCAAAGGATTTACCAATTTGCAACTTTAAGGAGACCATTCTTCTACTCTTCAGTAATAACTAATGTATGACACTTTTTTAGCAAATGGGGCTTATGATCAAAGCATGATTGTAAGCATTACTCTAATTGAATTGTACTCTTCTTTTCCCCACTAGATTGTGTATTCAGAGAGCTAAGAGGAACTCACGGAGCCATGATTCCATTTTTGTAAAATTCTACCATAAACAAATAAGAAAGAGATCTGAAACAGGGGTTTCCAGGTCCCACTAAAACTACTCACCAACTAACTTTTTTTCAGATATGCATTTAACATGTTCACATTCGTGGACAGAACACAAAATAAGTCCAAACATCTTGATGATTCTTGTACGTTATGCATTTAATTTAATACTGTAACAAAGACAAACCCAACCAAAGTATTGACAAAAGGAAAATCCATGTAGGATCGCATTATTTCTTATTCCTTTCTTTTTTTCCTCAATTTTTGGATGTAAATTACCTGAAATTCCCCCCGATTACCACAGCTAAACCTTCAGAATTGAAAGCTGTTCCCGTATGGGTGCTATCTTCTGAATCTGCATTACTTAGTGACCCCTTATCCATCTCCTGACATGAAAATCCCAAACGACTATCTTCTTGTCCACCCACATCAAATTCGTTTGCTGCCATAATTTCTCGAGACTCATCTTCTTGTTCTGAAGAAGAGGATTCTTGCACCTTATCCCGATGAAGTGAATTTTCGTCGCCTACTGAGTCAGCATTCCCCACCTTGCTTTCTGAGTCAGGTAACACGTGAGTACACTCATAAGGGATCAAGGCTGTTTCTGAGTTTACACACATCCTAGTCGGTAATTTTTCAATTGGGTCATGTGTAAACTCAGAAACAGTCTTGATCCCTCATGAGTTTACTCAGTATTGACGCAAAACTTCCAGCCGCTGGGTATTGGTAAGGATGAGAAGGTTGATGTCTCTCTGCTTCAATTTGCAGATGATGCCCTGTTTATGGGAGAGGCAAGCATTCAGAATGTGAGGTCTGTAAAGTGTCTTCTCCGCTGCTTTGAATTAGCATCAGGTTTGAGGGTAAATTTCCACAAAAGTAAGTTGTCAGGTGTATCTGTTGCAAACTCTATAGTGGCCCGTTTTGCTTCAATCTTGAATTGCAGGACTATGGATATACCTTTTACTTATTTGGGGGTTCAGGTTGGATGTAACTCGAGAAGACTGTCAACTTGGGATCCAGTTGTTCAGAAATTGAAAAAAGGCTTAATCCAGTTTTTGGTCCCTAACCTTTGTCATAAATATGACTTTAGTCCATCGCCGGAGTAAAGGTGGGGATTGGTCCCCAATTTTTGGTAAAATGATTGGTTTTAGTCCTTCTGACCGGTTGGGTCAAGTGTCAACGCCGGAGCTCCGCCAGCTGATGTAGCCCTTGCCACGTCATTTAATGAAGTCCAAGTGGTTTTTTTTTTCTTTCTCATTTAAAAAAATAAAATTAAAACACTATTAACCCTCACTAATTAACCTTTAACCCTCACTAATTAACTTTCTTTTTAATTAATTCAAAAAAAAAAACCATCTATTTTCTTATCAACATCTTCTTCTTCATCTTCTTATTCATCTTCTTATTCATCTCCTTCAACCCAGGCAAATGACTGATCTAGCACTTCTTTTCACATTTTTCGCATCATATTTCTTCCATTTGTAACCATCATCCACCCTTTTTCTCACGTTGAATTTGTCGGTGACCATTTGTAACCATCATCCACATAATCAATATCTACTGCAACATGATCTTTCATTCTTAGAGTTCCAGTTTGTTTTTGAGAATCCAACAATTTTTCACCAAAAAAAAACCCCAACATTCAGCGCCACCGCCACTAACCCCCTTCTCACCCAACACCATCACCACCGAAAACTATAAACCATAATCGCGTGACACATCAAACCCAATCCCAGCTAGATGGCCAGATCTGCGTGAGAACGGTTTAGAAGAGAACAGGTGAGGGCTTGGTTCGAGATCTGCTAGATGGCCTCTGTCTTGTTCGCACGCCCCCGCGCCGCCCTCCTCTCCCTCCGGCGCGTTCAGATTTGATTGTTCTCTGTTGTTGCAGACATTTTTGTTTGTTTGTGTTCTGAGAAAAGAAAAGGGAAAACAGAGAGAAAGGAAAAGAGAAACACAAAGAGAAAGGGGAGGAATGAAATGGAAGGGGTAATAAGTGAGGTAGAAGAAGAAGAAAAATGGCACTGACACTCCTCCCAGATCCGAAAAATTCCTCAAAAGATATGGGGATTTTTCCTCCTTTCCAGATTAAGTTAAATTTCCTTTTTCCATATTTTTTGGTTTTTATTTTAAATAATTTTATTTTTTAAATTAATTAGGTTTTTTTTTTGAAAAAAAAAAGCCACCTGGGCCTCATTAATTGACGTGGCAAGGGCCACATCAGCTGGCGGAGCTCCGGCATTGACCCAACCGGTCAGCAGGACCAAAACCAATCATTTTGCCAAAAACTGGGGACCAATCCCCACCTTTACGCCGGCGAGGGACTAAAGTCATATTTATGGTAAAGGTTGGGGACCAAAAACTGGATTAAGCCTTGAAAAAAGGCTCTCCTCTTGGAAGAGCAAACATCTCTCTTTCGGTGGAAGAGTTTGCCTCTTAAAAAGTGTTCTGACTGCAATTTCGCTATTTTACCTCTCTTTTTTTAGGATGCCGAAAGGGGTGGTTAAACAGTGCAAGGAAATTATGACGCGTTTTCTATGGGGTGGTTCGGAGGAGGAACGGAAAGTGGCTTGGGTAAGTTGGAAACAGCTATGCAAGCCAAAGTCGCCAGGTGGGCTTGGAATTAGAGATTTGGAATGGTTCAATTTAGCACTACTGGGAAAATGGAGATGGCGCCTAATGCATGAAAGGGACCAACTGTGGTGCAAAGTTTTATTTGCGAAGTATGGGGGTGGCCAAGTGAAAAAGACGTTTGTATGGTGGTCGGATTTAATTAAAAATTGTGTTGGTTCTGTATCAAATTTTTAGTTTGAAAATGGGGTGAGTAGGAGGATTGGGGAAGGTGACGACACATGGTTTTGGAAGGAAAATTGGCCTGGGCATGGTAAGTTCTGTGAATTGTTTGCTACCTTATTCCATGTCTCGGCTCAACAGGACTGGAGGGTTGTGGATATGGGGTGTTGGGAAGAGGATAAATGGGTCTGGAATTTTCATTGGTTGTGTGAGCTAGAGGATGGATGTGCAAATCAGTTGTCCTCTCTTCTAAATATGTTAGCATCTTTTTCTCCAATTAGAGGACAAAAAGATAAATGGATATGGATAAAGGAAGGTAACGACATTTACTCTGTTTGTTCAGCTTATGAGGCTCTGGCGGTTGATTTGTATCTGGAAGAAGATCGCAGCTTTAAACTATTGTGGAAAGCATTGGCTCCGTCAAATGCAATTGCAGTGGGCTGGAAAGTTTTATTGAATAGGATCCAAACTAAAGACAATTTTTTCCAGAGGAACATCCAAATAGCAAATTTGTCTTGCCCTTTGTGTGGTGTTGTGAATGAAGGGTCTTGCCATCTCCTCTTTTCTTGCTCGGTGGCCTGGCAGGTGTGGGGTTTAGTTTATAATTGGCTGGGTTTTTATGCTGGCATGCCTTGGCTCTCCAAGGACCATCTTATGCACGTTGTAGGCCTAGGTTCTACAAAGACAAGGTCTGGTTTACCAGTGATCTGGTTATCAGTGGTTTGGCATATTTGGGTGGGGCGGAATGCGAAGGTTTTTGGGGGAGAAGATTTTAATCTGACATCATGTTTTGATCAAGCTCGTTTAAAAGCTTGGTTATGGCTGAAATCAAAGAGCAGGAATTTTTCTCATGCTTTTTCGGAGTGGATTGGTGAACCTATGGCGTGCTTAGATGATATGTAGAGGAGTCTGGTGCTGCTGTTGGTTTTATTTTGATGACCACTTTTTCTTTTCTTTAGCTGGTTTTACCTTATTATGTTTTTGCAGGAAGTTGATAGCTATTGCATTTAGTTTTGTCTCGTTTGGAACTTATTGGATCTCTGTTGCTTCTTAGCTCTTGAGCTGCAGTCATGTTTGGAAATTGGGGTATTTGGATTTCTCTATGTTCTGAAAACTGAGGTGGGCTCTTGTGCGTGCTGTTGCTATATTAATGTGGCCGTGGCAATTTGCTGTGGAATGAAGGGCTTTGGTTTTGGTAACCGTAGTGGAGGTTGTGCTTATGTTGTCACTTGTGGATAACTTGGGTTTGTTATTTTGTTTGTTATTGGATGGTGGAAGCATGCCTATCTTGTGCTGGTTCTTTGGTCGTGGCGTTTGTTCTTGAATACAAGGTTAATAGAGAAATTAGTTTTTTCTAATTTAGTGACAACTGTAAATAAGTGCCAGTTGTTAGGTTGTTAGAGTTAAGTTTTATTCAGTTAGATTAGAATAGATATTGATACACAATCACACTTGTATATATACTTAGTTGTTAAATGAAATATACAGAGAATTATTTTCTCCCAAATACGTAGAATTCAATATGGTATCAGATGTAACCGTCTCTCGTTTTCCGCGCCTCTGAAGAAGACCGTCTTCTTCCTTGCGATCTGGTTCACGATCATCTTCGTCTTCTTCCTTGCGATCTGGTTTACGATCGTCTTCTTCCTTGCGATCTGGTTCACGATAGTCTTTTGTTCTTCGCGATTCTCTTGAAGCTTCGTCTTCTACCTCGCGATTCTCTTCTTGTGCTTTTTTTGCACGCGGTTCTTCGTATCAATGGATGTTACGAGCCCTTTCTACCTTCATCCCTCTAATAATCTAGGAATTTCGCTTGTTTCTCAGTGTCTTACTGGAGATAATTACAGTTTCTGGTGCAGATCGATGATTTTGGCTTTGACTGCTAAAAACAAATTTGGATTTGTTGATGGAACAATTCCAATTCCTGATGAGCTTGATCCTCTTTTTCACTCCTGGAAACGCAACAACAGCATAGTTGCTTCATGGATTCTCAATTCTGTTTCAAAGGAGGTTGCATCGAGCATCATCTACTCTTCCTCTGCTTCTGAAATTTGGCTTGATCTTCAGGAACGGTTCAAACAAAGCAATGGACCGAAAATCTTTGAATTGAAGCGTGAATTGCTAGGGCTTCAGCAAGGTACTCTTTCTGTGAGTCAATACTTCACAAAATTGAAGTCACTCTGGGAAGAATTCGTGGAACACCGTCCTGCACACACATGCAATTGTGGTGGTTCTTAGCCACTCCTTGATTACATGCATATGGAGTATGTGTTGGCCTTTTTGATGGGATTGAATGAGTCCTATTCTCAGGTTCGTGGTCAGGTTCTTCTGATGGATCCCTTACCATCGATTAATCGTGTTTTCTCCTTGATCCACCAGGAAGAAAAGCAACGACAGATAGGGATTTCTTCCTCTGCAGATCCTAGTTCTAGTCTAGCATGTGTTGTGCAAGCAAATCCTGCTAATTCCAAGTCTCATTCTGGATCTTCTACTGGAGATTCAAACTCTCGCTATCAAAACAAGAATCAGAACAAGAATCGACCAACCTGTACTCATTGTGGCATTCTAGGTCACACCAAGGATAGGTGCTACAAGATAATCAGTTATCCTCCTCATTACAAGAAGACCAAGCCTGTGGCCACTGTAAACAATGTCACATCTGATTCTTCTACTCAGGGAACTGCTTCAACTGCTCCATCCATGGCTCTCACCACTCAGCAGTATCAACAACTGCTTCAGCTACTGCAGTCTCAGATATCACAGGCTCAAGTTCCTTCCTCTACTCAATCTGATGATGATCATGTTGGTATGATTTTTTCTACCATTTCTCCTTTTACTCCTTTACCTACTTGTCATTCTTGGATACTAGACTCCGGAGCAACCTCTCACATTGCTAGTAGTTTCAGTCTATTTTCTTCACATAAAACATTACAAAACAAGTTTGTTCTCTTACCTAATAGCACTAAAGTCCCTGTTTTAGCACGTGGTCAGGTTATTCTATCCCCTTCCTTGATTCTGAATGATGTGCTTTTTGTTCCTTCATTCAATGTTAGCATCATCTTTGTCAGTAGTTTACTGAAATCACAATCCTTGTCAATTTTACTCACTGGTTCTTGCTTTGTTATTCAGGATCACCTTCAATCCAAGATGATTGGCAAAGGTGACATGACACAAGGCCTCTATTTCTTCAAATCTTGTTCTCATGCCAAGGACAATGCTAAGCAATTACCAAGTTCTGTTCAATCTGTTTTTTCATCACCACACACACAACATTCTATTTTCCCTGTATTTGATGCTTCATCACTTTCAGTTTTACCTGTATCTGTTGATTCATTACTTCCATCTACAAATACTGTAAACACTGTTTTTGAATCAAATAAAATTGCATCTCTTTGGAACAATAGAATGGGCCATTTGTCTGATAAAATGTTAAAAGTTCTTGGCACACATGTTCCTTTTTCTATACATGATACCTTTCCACTTCTCGTTGTGATGTATGTCCTTTAGCAAAACTTCGAAGGCTTTCTTTTCCCTCTAAAAATCATATGTCTACTTCTAGTTTTGACTTGATACACTGTGATATCTGGCGCCCATATCATGCTCCTACGCATAATGAATGCGATTTTTCCTTACTATTGTTGATGGTTGTACTCGCTTCACGTGGGTATACCTACTCCATAACAAATCTGAGGCAACTAACAGTATTAAGGTGCTTTTTGCTTTGGTCAAGACACAGTTTGGAACCACAATAAAGAAAATAAGGACTGATAATGCACCAGAACTTTCTTTAACCAGTTTTTTGCAGGAACAAGGAACCTTGCATCAATTCAGTTGTCCATATAGGCCCCAACAGAATTCTGTGGTTGAACAAAAACATCAGCATTTACTGAATGTTGCACGTTCTCTAATGTTTCAATCAAAAGTTTCCCTTCCCTTTTGGGGAGAATGTGTTTCCATAGCAACATATCTCATTAACAGGACCCCTTCACCATTGCTCAGTCACAAGACACCTTTTGAATTGTTGTATGGAAAACCACCAGACTACTCCTTGATCAGAACGTTTGGCTGTTTGGTATTTGTTTCCACACAACCTCATGAACGGAACAAGTTCTCACCAAGGGCATATCCAGTAGTGTTTTTGGGATGCCCTCCATGTTGTAAGGGCTACAAGGTATACAATCTTCAAACTAGAAAATTCAGTGTCTCCAGGGATGTCAAATTTAGTGAGGATATTTTTCCTTTCCATGCCATTTCCTCTCAACATATGGCTTCCAATGTTCCTGACTTCTTCACAGATATTGTCTTACCAAAACCTGCATCTGGTTTTCAAGGGAATCCACCATTGCCTCAACTTGTGAATAACTCACAAGGGGCTGGACCTGGGCCTAGTCTCCCACCACAACAAGACTCACTAGAGGCTACACCTGGTTTCAATTAACATTCTCCACATGATCTTGAGAGTGAATCCTCTTCTTCTTCGCACAATCATGTGCAACCTTTGAGAAGATCTACACGAGCCACAAAGCTTCCAGCACACTTGCAGGATTATACTATGACTGTGCATTATCCTATTCAGCAGTATGTGTCATATGATAAGTTATCACAACCTTATAAGGCTTTCGTCAGTCAGGTGGCCAATGTTTATGAGCCTCAGTTCTATCACCAGGCAGTACGATATCCTGATAAAGGTTTTTTCCTCGTTGTTTGTACTGCTTTTGGCTAAACCTTTATGATTCAATCATAGTAAAGCAGATACAGGTTTATCGTCCTCAGGGATTGTGTGAACATTAGTTCCACCAGTTAAACATTGATCTGAGCGGTTACAAAGATGTTGGATAAATTGTTTTTATGGTTTTTGAATATAAGGAAAGCGGCAAAAGAATGTTTACAGGGATAACAAAGAAGAAAACGTATTTAGAATGCATTCCCCTAATCCTCTAATTGCTTTCAACTCAAACACTTTTGAAATAGTTCATTTCATTTACGATGCCGAGAGTTATCCACCTAACTATCTCTAGCTTAGGTGAATCTATCGATTGGAATTCCTAGACGTAATTCCTTACCATCTAGAAAACCCAAAAGGAATAATATAGCTCAACTTCTCTCTCAAAGACATTCCCAATGACCAATTCATCCTAAGACAAGGTATCCTAGGCTTGCAAGTCTCCGTTGTCACTCCGAAAACTCCTTTTAGAACTCAGAACCCCACCTGTCACGTGGAAATCCACTATTGTTCCTACCCAAGATATTCTCACCCTAAGAAAATTGATGCACTAAGAAGTTTCTCTCTTTGACCGGACCCACACCAATCTCTCGATCTAATGCTAGTCCCCTGAAATCTAACATGGATCAACGGATACATGAAGCACAAAAAGAAAAACTTGAACAACGGTGTTGTAACCTAAGACATAGGTGCATACTTTCATTGAACTAAGCATACATAAACTCATAACAATCTCCCGATCTATTGATGAATTAGTGAAGCTCTTTTGATTATCAATTGATTGGTTAGAAGCATGAAGCATAGAAAGAAACATCATACATGAAAGATTACATTGACATCAATGAATGAGTTTAGAACAAATCAAAGAATCAAGTTTCAACAATCTAAATACAAAAATAGAAACAACAAGTACAAGGGATAAGGAAGAAAAGATAAAACCCAGAAGAACGGCGAAGGATCCACGGCGATAGAAGCTTTCCATCGCCTCCGGGAGGTTGTACGTCACGGACCTTCGGCGGTCGCCGCCATGCTCCGGAGCTTCAATTCATCAATCCTAAACCCAGGGACCTCTCCTCCATGAAGCCAAACTTCCTAGCTATGTTTTGCTGCAAAAATGGGAGAAATTCGAAGAGGAAATGGAGAGATGGGACAAAAATCGAGTTTCTGCCCTTTAATAAGTGTTTAGGGCGGTCACAGGGTGCTGGGCGCTCATCAGAGGCCGCCGGGCGCCCTGCTTCCTTCAGCATTGGGTTTCTTCAGTTACTTGGGCGCTCAACGCCCCTTTTTGGGTGCTCAGCGCTCTGCAACTCTAAAAAATCAATTTTTCACTTTAAACTTGGATTCTTCATGAATATCTTCCCTGCATCAAAAGTCCAAGTTAAGCTCATGAAATATATAATATTTATACTATTTCTAAGTTAAAACTAAGTGCTTACTAAATCAATTACTTTGGGGATAAAATGATAAAAAATGCAAGCATACAAGTCAAATAAGTGCTTAAAATGATATTCAAATATACGTAAAATAAGCACTTATCAACTGCCCCTAACTTAACACTTTGTTTGTCCTCAAACAAAAGGTATTGACTTTCATTCAAGAGGCATGTAATATGAATTCTTCAAAGCTTAAATTGCATGATTTTTCAGAATCTCAAACTGAATGATCCAAAATCAAAATATGAAGCCCACAAAAGATAACACAACAGTAACACAAATGCATTTTCATCATGAAAATCAATAGGCATACAATCCATTCCTTTCGAACCAGGAAATACTCATTCACTCAACATCTCAGTTTGTACAGAGTAAGGTAAGTGTTCCACTCAATCACACACTGAATCACAAAAACCGATTTTGCTACCCGTCTCCACAGTTATCAAGATTGCATGTTCAATCAAGGATCTCTAAGGTCTTTAAGGGTTGTAATGAAGCCAGGTTTCAAAGATAATTTGTTTTTCTGGATATGCAAGAAACTCAATAAGCTAAGAGAGCAATCACAATTCAAAACAATCATAAATGATAAATGACTCTCTCACTTTTTACCAACTATCTCATTCACCATTCTTTTCGTTTATTTTCACCATTTTCTTTCTCAGTTTCTTTTTTCAATCCCTCTTCTCCTACTTTTTTTTTCTTTTTCATCTTTTTCTCCTTTTTTATGTACAATTTTCACTTTCAAGTATGTACAAATAGATTAATTACACAAACCACACATAAATAGCACAACTGGCCTTCTCCCCCCAACGTAAACACAACAATAGCTCCCCCAAACTTGAATATAACCATATCTTGTAAATGCTCTCTTAACTTATTCAGCTTAGGTGAGAACATTGTTTTCCTTTTAGGCTCAAGGTTATAAACAAGAAATAAGTCACAATTTTTTTTCATTTTCAAGCTCAATGGGGTTGAACAATTGATTTTCTAATAAAAGGTTATGGTCATTTGGCTAAGTGAGTGAGTAAGGACTAAAGAAAGAACATGCCTTGATCATTTCCAAGAAATTCCATACAACAATGATAATTGGAGACTCAAACAAAACCAATCATGCAAAAACAGTGATTCTCTCAGCTCACAAGTGTTTAGGCACACTCCCTCACATGGTTTGGATTCAAAGCATTCTCTGATTTTCAAAAAATTTCATGTTATGCCTATGTATTCTATGTGAATCTTACAATCATATCAAGTTATGCAATCTTTGAGTGCAAATACTAGTTAAATCATGGAGTCAAACAATTCAAGGTGCATTTTAAAAACACATCATGCAATTCTATTGATGTTTCATCAACCATGCCAATTGAAATCAGTCATATATCCATGAATTTCACAAAAAGTGTTAAATTATCTAGAGACTAGAATACTATCAAGAAACTAAAAGAAAACAAATGAAAGAAGAACAAAAAAAAAAATACTCCCTCATGATGCTATGCCATGCTCAATCTTGTATTCTTCAAAACTCATCCCCTCATGTAAAATTGGACTGTCCTCAGGTCAAGCAATACCAGCAATAACAGATTCCTGTTAACAGTCACTTGAAAACATGTTAAGATACCAGAGAGATATGAGATCATAACAACAACAAAAAAAAACCACACTCTAGTTCATATGAAAGTATACTTAACGAGCTTTCCATAGAGTGGTTATTTATTCAAATCAGATAAGAAATGAGGAAGTTATGATTATTTGAAGAAAAGAGTGTATTGCTGCAAAAGGGGTGGCGTTGGGCGGCTACTGAAGACCGCTGAGCGGTCAGCATCAGAGTTTCAGACCGCTCAGCGCTATCAGATGGACGCTGGGCGTCCTGTGCAGTGTAAAAACTCGGTTTTTTGTCTTTTTTTTTCACAAGTCCTCCCCTCCCCCCCCCCCCAAATTTCATTCCAATCATAAATCAAGCTTATCAATCATCAAAAATCATGTTAAATAACATTTTGGACATGTGACAAGTTTCAATTTCAAGACAAAGCAACAAAACACATGTTCCAAATCTTATTCAACATATATGCAAATCACACAAGTCACTACCTCAAATTCCAATTAACTCATTTTCTTGCCTCACAATTGACGAAACCCACTATATACATCATGAGTAACTTGTGGAGAATCTAAAATCACACACTCAAGCACAAACTCCACAAGATCAAAATCCTAAAGTATTAAGAGCTAAAACTCGACGTATGAACTTTTAAAAAAATGCTAAAACACACTAAACTTGAAATTTAATCTACCAAACTATACACACACTATACCAAAATACAAATACACTAAACTAACAAAAAGATAATAAGAGATTTCAAAAGTGAGGGGAGGCATTCTGCATAATTATGCAGAAAAAGCACCTAGGAGCTTGCTTTTTCATCAACCTACACAAAACCACATACCTCCAAATTTGCAAAAGCCACCATCCTTGCTTTCCATTCATTCCTATGCTTGAAAACCATTAAACTGGACTTGTGTACAACCTTAAACTCGGATTGTTAGCAGTATATGCACAAAATCCTATTACCAATCAAATCTACACACATAATCAACAAGCCATGACCCTAGAATTTGATTTCCTCATTTTCTGTGCTTCCAAACATATTGGACAATCTTTATATACTAAATAAAACTTGTGAAGTAAATAAAAACTCAGATTTAAGCAGAACTTCACAAATTCACTACCATAGTTCTAAAAACACATAAAAACTCATGGTTTCCAAAACTTCATGGTTCTATCTTGATTCACATAACTCAAAGAGAGGGTTTTGATCATGAAAATTTGCAAAAGATCATTCAAGAACCAAAAGTAGGGAATCCCTTATGGAACTGAAAACACAAACAAGAGACCAAGAGCAAGAAAACACAAACAACTATGCACAAGACACCACCTATATACATTATATTATGCATCAATTCACGACTAATGAACCTAATTTACATTAAATTCACTAGCTAATTCAATCTAGGTCAGATTTACAGAACTCCAAATCTCACATCATGTTATAGTTGATCAGGCTACAACAAGCATTAAGAACAAGAACAAATTAGTGAAATTGACACATAAGAATGAAACATAGAGTATGTACAATATATAGAACTCAAATCAACATTCCACTAGTTTCACCAACATTTCAAAACACAATCCCCGACAACGGCGCCAAATTTGATAAAGGTTTTTTCCTCGTTGTTTGTAATGCTTTTGGCTAAACCTTTATGATTCAATCATAGTAAAGCAGATACGGGTTTATCGTCCTCAGGGATTGTGTGAACATTAGTTCCACCAGTTAAACATTGATCAGAGCCGATACAAAGGTGTTGGATAAATTGTTTTTATGGTTTTTGAATATAAGGAAAGCGGTAAAAGAATGTTTACAGGGATAACAAAGAAGAAAACGTATTTAGAATGCATTCCCCTAATCCTCTAATTGCTTTCAACTCAAACACTTTTGAAATAGTTCATTTCATTTACGATGCCGAGAGTTATCCACCTAACTATCTCTAGCCTAGGTGAATCTATCAATTGGAATTCCTAGACGTAATTCCTTACCATCTAGAAAACCCAAAAGGAATAATATAGCTCAACTTCTCTCTCAAAGACATTCCCAATGACCAATTCATCCTAAGACAAGGTATCCTAGGCTTGCAAGTCTCCGTTGTCACTCCGAAAACTCCTTTTAGAACTCAGAACCCCACCTGTCACGTGGAAATCCACTATTGTTCCTACTCAAGATATTCTCACCCTAAGAAAATTGATGCACTAAGAAGTTTCTCTCTTTGACCGGACCCACACCAATCTCTCGATCTAATGCTAGTCCCCTGAAATCTAACATGGATTAACCGATACATGAAGCACAAAAAGCAAAACTTGAACAACGGTGTTGTAACCTAAGACATAGGTGCATACTTTCATTGAACTAAGCATACATAAACTCACAACAATCTCCCGATCTATTGATGAATTAGTGAAGCTCTTTTGATTATCAATTGATTGGTTAGAAGCATGAAGCATAGAAAGAAACATCATACATGAAAGATTACATTGACATCAATGAATGAGTTTAGAACAAATCAAAGAATCAAGTTTCAACAATCTAAATACAAAAATAGAAACAATAAGTACAAGGGATAAGGAAGAAAAGATAAAACCCAGAAGAACGGCGAAGGATCCACGGCGATAGAAGCTTTCCCAAGCTTTCCATCGCCTCCGGGAGGTTGTCACGGACCTTCGGCGGTCGCCGCCATGCTCTGGAGCTTCAATCCATCAATCCTAAACCCAGGGACCTCTCCTCCATGAAGCCAAACTCCCTAGCTATGTTTTGCTGCAAAAATGGGAGAAATTCGAAGAGGAAATGGAGAGATGGGATAAAAATCGAGTTTCTGCCCTTTAATAAGTGTTTAGGGCGGTCATAGGATGCTGGGCGCTCATCAGAGGCCACCGGGTGTAACACCCCCTTTTTCCCATTGTTTTATTTAAAAACGTTTATCAGAGTTTAAAAACATATCAAGGGAGTATTACACTTCTTCACGAAAACTCATTAAAATTAACACTGATTGTGTTTGAAAATTTATAAGTTCATATGCTTTTCAAAGAATGAATTATTCCTGCCAATGAAATTTCTAAACCAGTCAGATAATCCTAAGATGCATAAAATCACTTATTTAAATAGGTTTATCTTCCATGATATTCCAATAAAATTCATCATACTCAGAACTGAATTTCATAAGCACTTCGGCCGTCAACAGTACGACATCGCCATCATTTAGAAAATTATTCAACAACTTCCATAAGAAGAGATTATAAAATCCTCTCAACATAAATGTAAAAGTAACGTAAAATATCTAACCAGTGTTACATTACAGAGCAAGACACTTATTTTATAATAATAATAATAATAACATAAGCTAAGACTCTCCGAAGCTACTCCTCATGAGCCACATCTCTACCTCCTGTACCTGAGCGATGTCGCATAGAACATCATTCCAACAGAAGGGTAAGAACTTACATTGTATAAAATATAACATAACAAAGAGCAAGTAAACAATTCAGATCCTGCTTTATAAACTCTTCACCTTTACTTTAAAATCTGAGTGATTATAATATTTTCTCTCAAGACAGTTTCACAATTCTTATTAATGTTTCGAAAAATTATAAGCTTAAAGAAGAATAATAATTCGACTTTACCACAACAGCAAAACAATTCACCAACAAATCACCAAACACATAAAACCACTGAAAACGTGAAACTTAGTGTGTGAGACTCTAATGTATGCATGTGGTACCAATTGTTAACCTTAGCGGTATCACCGCGTCCACTCCAGACAGTTAACCACCAATGAAGTCCACTCCAGACTTCCAGAACCACGCCAGTTCTGGGACAAACCTCAGTTTTCCGATGAAAACCGACACGTTGCCTCTTGACTAAATGAAGTGTATTTCGTGCAAAAACTCATAAATTAAAACATGCAATTTTGAGACCACTCCAGCCCCAAATATATAACATATTTTCTCACCAAATTCCATAACGGAAATCACACCAAAATTGCACAAAATAACACTTCAATACAATTATCAAATCATTCACTATTCCACTGACAAAACAGCAACACAAAATCATCAAATGTCTCATATCAATTACTAGAATCAGTTTCAGAATCAATCTCAGAAATAAGCAGAAACATAGCAAACTTGCATATAATCTTGGTACTAAATGAGCAGTCCAAAAATTATGAAAATTTTACCAAACATAGCCTTATACGTTAGCTTTCATATAAAATTGGTTTCACCCAATTTAGAATTCTGTAGAGAGAGTTATGGTCTCTACAGCACAGGCTGTTAGGGTTTCTGCGAGCAGAAACAGAGTGAACTTGCAGATAATTCTGGTATTGAACCAGCAATCTAAAAATTATGATAATATTACCCAATATAGCCCTATGAGTTAGCTTTCATACAAAATTGGTTTCACTCAATTCGGAATTCTGTAGAGAGAGTTATGCTCTCTATAACACAGGCTGCTAGGGTGTCTGCGGGCAGAAACAGAATAAACTTGCAAATGATTCTGGTATTGAACCAGCAATCGAAAAATTATGAAAATATTACCCAACATAGCCCTATGAGTTAGCTTTCATACAAAATTGGTTTCACTCAATTTGGAATTCTGTAGAGAGAGTTATGCTCTCTACAACACAGACTGTTAGGGTATCTGCGGGCAAAACATAACAGAACCCAATTTTCCCCGGAACCTCAATTTCGCTCAAAATCAATTTTTCTCACCACATGTTAACACTCAACACAGTCTCTCAGTTCTGAATTTTCAAAAAAGATGAGGGTTCCTTCATGTTAAACTCAACCTCTGTTATTCTACAATTATACAAGATAAATTCAAACCCTTACCTCTTGAAGATCAAATTCTAGGTTTTTTCTTCTCTTTTCTCCCCTTCTCTCTTTCACGCTTCTTTTCTTCTCCTCTGCTAACTTCTCCAATTCTCAAATTCTGATTTCTCTCTTTCTAATTCACTCATATCCCTTAAATAGTCATACTAATGGGCCCCACTCTCAATTACTCACACAAAAACCTAACAAACTTATTTATCTAAATCTTATTCTATATCACATGAGATTTAAATTATAATCACATAATTCATCAAATTACCATATAGCATAATAATAATTAAGATAAAATAATAAATAACCTAATAACGAAAAGTGGGGTGTTACAACTCTCCCCCACTTAAGAATTTTCGCCCTCGAAAATTACCTTAAATGAACAACTCGGGGTAGGACTTCTTCTATCCTACTGACCAAAACAATATCGATTGTGTCATAGACACATATCGAATACAAAAGGAATTAAACATGTTAATAAACATGCTGATAAACCTAGTCTACTAACCGACCATGCTCTGATACCACTAATGTAACACCCCCTTTTTCCCATTGTTTTATTTAAAAACGTTTATCAGAGTTTAAAAACATATCAAGGGAGTATTACACTTCTTCACGAAAACTCATTAAAATTAACACTGATTGTGTTTGAAAATTTATAAGTTCATATGCTTTTCAAAGAATGAATTATTCCTGCCAATGAAATTTCTAAACCAGTCAGATAATCCTAAGATGCATAAAATCACTTATTTAAATAGGTTTATCTTCCATGATATTCCAATAAAATTCATCATACTCAGAACTGAATTTCATAAGCACTTCGGCCGTCAACAGTACGACATCGCCATCATTTAGAAAATTATTCAACAACTTCCATAAGAAGAGATTATAAAATCCTCTCAACATAAATGTAAAAGTAACGTAAAATATCTAACCAGTGTTACATTACAGAGCAAGACACTTATTTTATAATAATAATAATAATAACATAAGTTAAGACTCTCCGAAGCTACTCCTCATGAGCCACATCTCTACCTCCTGTACCTGAGCGATGTCGCATAGAACATCATTCCAACAGAAGGGTAAGAACTTACATTGTATAAAATATAACATAACAAAGAGCAAGTAAACAATTCAGATCCTGCTTTATAAACTCTTCACCTTTACTTTAAAATCTGAGTGATTATAATATTTTCTCTCAAGACAGTTTCACAATTCTTATTAATGTTTCGAAAAATTATAAGCTTAAAGAAGAATAATAATTCGACTTTACCACAACAGCAAAACAATTCACCAACAAATCACCAAACACATAAAACCACTGAAAACGTGAAACTTAGTGTGTGAGACTCTAATGTATGCATGTGGTACCAATTGTTAACCTTAGCGGTATCACCGCGTCCACTCCAGACAGTTAACCACCAATGAAGTCCACTCCAGACTTCCAGAACCACGCCAGTTCTGGGACAAACCTCAGTTTTCCGATGAAAACCGACACGTTGCCTCTTGACTAAATGAAGTGTATTTCGTGCAAAAACTCATAAATTAAAACATGCAATTTTGAGACCACTCCAGCCCCAAATATATAACATATTTTCTCACCAAATTCCATAACGGAAATCACACCAAAATTGCAC
The DNA here is from genome assembly GCF_012489685.1 of Lotus japonicus. Taxonomy (NCBI): domain Eukaryota; kingdom Viridiplantae; phylum Streptophyta; class Magnoliopsida; order Fabales; family Fabaceae; genus Lotus; species Lotus japonicus. Next base: position 26,889,347 of record NC_080043.1, read on the forward strand.
AAAATAACACTTCAATACAATTATCAAATCATTCACTATTCCACTGACAAAACAGCAACACAAAATCATCAAATGTCTCATATCAATTACTAGAATCAGTTTCAGAATCAATCTCAGAAATAAGCAGAAACATAGCAAACTTGCATATAATCTTGGTACTAAATGAGCAGTCCAAAAATTATGAAAATTTTACCAAACATAGCCTTATACGTTAGCTTTCATATAAAATTGGTTTCACCCAATTTAGAATTCTGTAGAGAGAGTTATGGTCTCTACAGCACAGGCTGTTAGGGTTTCTGCGAGCAGAAACAGAGTGAACTTGCAGATAATTCTGGTATTGAACCAGCAATCTAAAAATTATGATAATATTACCCAATATAGCCCTATGAGTTAGCTTTCATACAAAATTGGTTTCACTCAATTCGGAATTCTGTAGAGAGAGTTATGCTCTCTATAACACAGGCTGCTAGGGTGTCTGCGGGCAGAAACAGAATAAACTTGCAAATGATTCTGGTATTGAACCAGCAATCGAAAAATTATGAAAATATTACCCAACATAGCCCTATGAGTTAGCTTTCATACAAAATTGGTTTCACTCAATTTGGAATTCTGTAGAGAGAGTTATGCTCTCTACAACACAGACTGTTAGGGTATCTGCGGGCAAAACATAACAGAACCCAATTTTCCCCGGAACCTCAATTTCGCTCAAAATCAATTTTTCTCACCACATGTTAACACTCAACACAGTCTCTCAGTTCTGAATTTTCAAAAAAGATGAGGGTTCCTTCATGTTAAACTCAACCTCTGTTATTCTACAATTATACAAGATAAATTCAAACCCTTACCTCTTGAAGATCAAATTCTAGGTTTTTTCTTCTCTTTTCTCCCCTTCTCTCTTTCACGCTTCTTTTCTTCTCCTCTGCTAACTTCTCCAATTCTCAAATTCTGATTTCTCTCTTTCTAATTCACTCATATCCCTTAAATAGTCATACTAATGGGCCCCACTCTCAATTACTCACACAAAAACCTAACAAACTTATTTATCTAAATCTTATTCTATATCACATGAGATTTAAATTATAATCACATAATTCATCAAATTACCATATAGCATAATAATAATTAAGATAAAATAATAAATAACCTAATAACGAAAAGTGGGGTGTTACAACTCTCCCCCACTTAAGAATTTTCGCCCTCGAAAATTACCTTAAATGAACAACTCGGGGTAGGACTTCTTCTATCCTACTGACCAAAACAATATCGATTGTGTCATAGACACATATCGAATACAAAAGGAATTAAACATGTTAATAAACATGCTGATAAACCTAGTCTACTAACCGACCATGCTCTGATACCACTAATGTAACACCCCCTTTTTCCCATTGTTTTATTTAAAAACGTTTATCAGAGTTTAAAAACATATCAAGGGAGTATTACACTTCTTCACGAAAACTCATTAAAATTAACACTGATTGTGTTTGAAAATTTATAAGTTCATATGCTTTTCAAAGAATGAATTATTCCTGCCAATGAAATTTCTAAACCAGTCAGATAATCCTAAGATGCATAAAATCACTTATTTAAATAGGTTTATCTTCCATGATATTCCAATAAAATTCATCATACTCAGAACTGAATTTCATAAGCACTTCGGCCGTCAACAGTACGACATCGCCATCATTTAGAAAATTATTCAACAACTTCCATAAGAAGAGATTATAAAATCCTCTCAACATAAATGTAAAAGTAACGTAAAATATCTAACCAGTGTTACATTACAGAGCAAGACACTTATTTTATAATAATAATAATAATAACATAAGTTAAGACTCTCCGAAGCTACTCCTCATGAGCCACATCTCTACCTCCTGTACCTGAGCGATGTCGCATAGAACATCATTCCAACAGAAGGGTAAGAACTTACATTGTATAAAATATAACATAACAAAGAGCAAGTAAACAATTCAGATCCTGCTTTATAAACTCTTCACCTTTACTTTAAAATCTGAGTGATTATAATATTTTCTCTCAAGACAGTTTCACAATTCTTATTAATGTTTCGAAAAATTATAAGCTTAAAGAAGAATAATAATTCGACTTTACCACAACAGCAAAACAATTCACCAACAAATCACCAAACACATAAAACCACTGAAAACGTGAAACTTAGTGTGTGAGACTCTAATGTATGCATGTGGTACCAATTGTTAACCTTAGCGGTATCACCGCGTCCACTCCAGACAGTTAACCACCAATGAAGTCCACTCCAGACTTCCAGAACCACGCCAGTTCTGGGACAAACCTCAGTTTTCCGATGAAAACCGACACGTTGCCTCTTGACTAAATGAAGTGTATTTCGTGCAAAAACTCATAAATTAAAACATGCAATTTTGAGACCACTCCAGCCCCAAATATATAACATATTTTCTCACCATTCCATAACGGAAATCACACCAAAATTGCACAAAATAACACTTCAATACAATTATCAAATCATTCACTATTCCACTGACAAAACAGCAACACAAAATCATCAAATGTCTCATATCAATTACTAGAATCAGTTTCAGAATCAATCTCAGAAATAAGCAGAAACATAGCAAACTTGCATATAATCTTGGTACTAAATGAGCAGTCCAAAAATTATGAAAATTTTACCAAACATAGCCTTATACGTTAGCTTTCATATAAAATTGGTTTCACCCAATTTAGAATTCTGTAGAGAGAGTTATGGTCTCTACAGCACAGGCTGTTAGGGTTTCTGCGAGCAGAAACAGAGTGAACTTGCAGATAATTCTGGTATTGAACCAGCAATCTAAAAATTATGATAATATTACCCAATATAGCCCTATGAGTTAGCTTTCATACAAAATTGGTTTCACTCAATTCGGAATTCTGTAGAGAGAGTTATGCTCTCTATAACACAGGCTGCTAGGGTGTCTGCGGGCAGAAACAGAATAAACTTGCAAATGATTCTGGTATTGAACCAGCAATCGAAAAATTATGAAAATATTACCCAACATAGCCCTATGAGTTAGCTTTCATACAAAATTGGTTTCACTCAATTTGGAATTCTGTAGAGAGAGTTATGCTCTCTACAACACAGACTGTTAGGGTATCTGCGGGCAAAACATAACAGAACCCAATTTTCCCCGGAACCTCAATTTCGCTCAAAATCAATTTTTCTCACCACATGTTAACACTCAACACAGTCTCTCAGTTCTGAATTTTCAAAAAAGATGAGGGTTCCTTCATGTTAAACTCAACCTCTGTTATTCTACAATTATACAAGATAAATTCAAACCCTTACCTCTTGAAGATCAAATTCTAGGTTTTTTCTTCTCTTTTCTCCCCTTCTCTCTTTCACGCTTCTTTTCTTCTCCTCTGCTAACTTCTCCAATTCTCAAATTCTGATTTCTCTCTTTCTAATTCACTCATATCCCTTAAATAGTCATACTAATGGGCCCCACTCTCAATTACTCACACAAAAACCTAACAAACTTATTTATCTAAATCTTATTCTATATCACATGAGATTTAAATTATAATCACATAATTCATCAAATTACCATATAGCATAATAATAATTAAGATAAAATAATAAATAACCTAATAACGAAAAGTGGGGTGTTACAACTCTCCCCCACTTAAGAATTTTCGCCCTCGAAAATTACCTTAAATGAACAACTCGGGGTAGGACTTCTTCTATCCTACTGACCAAAACAATATCGATTGTGTCATAGACACATATCGAATACAAAAGGAATTAAACATGTTAATAAACATGCTGATAAACCTAGTCTACTAACCGACCATGCTCTGATACCACTAATGTAACACCCCCTTTTTCCCATTGTTTTATTTAAAAACGTTTATCAGAGTTTAAAAACATATCAAGGGAGTATTACACTTCTTCACGAAAACTCATTAAAATTAACACTGATTGTGTTTGAAAATTTATAAGTTCATATGCTTTTCAAAGAATGAATTATTCCTGCCAATGAAATTTCTAAACCAGTCAGATAATCCTAAGATGCATAAAATCACTTATTTAAATAGGTTTATCTTCCATGATATTCCAATAAAATTCATCATACTCAGAACTGAATTTCATAAGCACTTCGGCCGTCAACAGTACGACATCGCCATCATTTAGAAAATTATTCAACAACTTCCATAAGAAGAGATTATAAAATCCTCTCAACATAAATGTAAAAGTAACGTAAAATATCTAACCAGTGTTACATTACAGAGCAAGACACTTATTTTATAATAATAATAATAATAACATAAGCTAAGACTCTCCGAAGCTACTCCTCATGAGCCACATCTCTACCTCCTGTACCTGAGCGATGTCGCATAGAACATCATTCCAACAGAAGGGTAAGAACTTACATTGTATAAAATATAACATAACAAAGAGCAAGTAAACAATTCAGATCCTGCTTTATAAACTCTTCACCTTTACTTTAAAATCTGAGTGATTATAATATTTTCTCTCAAGACAGTTTCACAATTCTTATTAATGTTTCGAAAAATTATAAGCTTAAAGAAGAATAATAATTCGACTTTACCACAACAGCAAAACAATTCACCAACAAATCACCAAACACATAAAACCACTGAAAACGTGAAACTTAGTGTGTGAGACTCTAATGTATGCATGTGGTACCAATTGTTAACCTTAGCGGTATCACCGCGTCCACTCCAGACAGTTAACCACCAATGAAGTCCACTCCAGACTTCCAGAACCACGCCAGTTCTGGGACAAACCTCAGTTTTCCGATGAAAACCGACACGTTGCCTCTTGACTAAATGAAGTGTATTTCGTGCAAAAACTCATAAATTAAAACATGCAATTTTGAGACCACTCCAGCCCCAAATATATAACATATTTTCTCACCAAATTCCATAACGGAAATCACACCAAAATTGCACAAAATAACACTTCAATACAATTATCAAATCATTCACTATTCCACTGACAAAATAGCAACACAAAATCATCAAATGTCTCATATCAATTACTAGAATCAGTTTCAGAATCAATCTCAGAAATAAGCAGAAACATAGCAAACTTGCATATAATCCTGGTACTAAATGAGCAGTCCAAAAATTATGAAAATTTTACCAAACATAGCCTTATACGTTAGCTTTCATATAAAATTGGTTTCACCCAATTTAGAATTCTGTAGAGAGAGTTATGGTCTCTACAGCACAGGCTGTTAGGGTTTCTGCGAGCAGAAACAGAGTGAACTTGCAGATAATTCTGGTATTGAACCAGCAATCTAAAAATTATGATAATATTACCCAATATAGCCCTATGAGTTAGCTTTCATACAAAATTGGTTTCACTCAATTCGGAATTCTGTAGAGAGAGTTATGCTCTCTATAACACAGGCTGCTAGGGTGTCTGCGGGCAGAAACAGAATAAACTTGAAAATGATTCTGGTATTGAACCAGCAATCGAAAAATTATGAAAATATTACCCAACATAGCCCTATGAGTTAGCTTTCATACAAAATTGGTTTCACTCAATTTGGAATTCTGTAGAGAGAGTTATGCTCTCTACAACACAGACTGTTAGGGTATCTGCGGGCAAAACATAACAGAACCCAATTTTCCCCGGAACCTCAATTTCGCTCAAAATCAATTTTTCTCACCACATGTTAACACTCAACACAGTCTCTCAGTTCTGAATTTTCAAAAAAGATGAGGGTTCCTTCATGTTAAACTCAACCTCTGTTATTCTACAATTATACAAGATAAATTCAAACCCTTACCTCTTGAAGATCAAATTCTAGGTTTTTTCTTCTCTTTTCTCCCCTTCTCTCTTTCACGCTTCTTTTCTTCTCCTCTGCTAACTTCTCCAATTCTCAAATTCTGATTTCTCTCTTTCTAATTCACTCATATCCCTTAAATAGTCATACTAATGGGCCCCACTCTCAATTACTCACACAAAAACCTAACAAACTTATTTATCTAAATCTTATTCTATATCACATGAGATTTAAATTATAATCACATAATTCATCAAATTACCATATAGCATAATAATAATTAAGATAAAATAATAAATAACCTAATAACGAAAAGTGGGGTGTTACACCGGGCGCCCTGCTTCCTTCAGCATTGGGTTTCTTCAGTTACTTGGGCGCTCAGCGCCCCTTTTTGGGTGCTCAGCGCTCTGCAACTCTAAAAAATTAATTTTTCACTTTAAACTTGGATTCTTCATGAATATCTTCCCTGCATCAAAAGTCCAAGTTAAGCTCATGAAATATATAATATTTATACTATTTCTAAGTTAAAACTAAGTACTTACTAAATCAATTACTTTGGGGATAAAATGATAAAAAAATGCAAGCATACAAGTTAAATAAGTGCTTAAAATGATATTCAAATATACGTCAAATAAGCACTTATCATATCCTGAATGGCGAAAGGCTATGAATGAGGAAATCAGCGCTCTTGAATCAAACAACACTTGGTCCATCGTGCCATTACCATCCAATAAACAGGCAATCAGATGCAAGTGGATCTTCAAAGTGAAGTATAACTCCGATGGTTCAGTTGAGCGGTATAAAGCCCGTTTGGTTGCCAAGGGTTACACACAACGAGCTGGGATTGACTTTCTTGACACTCTGCCATTAAGAAATGGTCCCTCATCCAATTGGACATCAACAATGCTTTCTTGAACGGTGACTTATTTGAAGAGGTCTACATGACACTTTCCTTGGGCTATCCTAAACAACAAGGCAACATGGCTTGTAGATTACATAAATCTCTTTATGGGCTTAGACAAGCCTCAAGACAATGGTTCTGCAAATTTTCTACTGCCTTGAAGCACTATGTCTTTCATCAATCTACAAGTGATTATTCACTTTTTAGCAATGGATCAGCGAATACATTGGTCATTCTACTAGTGTATGTGGATGACATAATTTTGGCTGGCCCTAATACTGCGCTGCTTCATGAGGTCCAGAGTCATTTAGCCAACACTTTTAGGCTCAAAGTTCTTGGTGACATGAAATATTTCTTGGGGCTGGAAATTGCTAGGTCCTCCCAAGGAATTATGCTAACTCAAAGAAAGTATACTTTACAGTTACTAGAGGACACTGGATATTTAGCTTGCAAGCCTCAACCACTACCAATGGATCCTGGACTGAAACTGAATTCCTCAGATGGTGATTTGTTATCTGATGTCACTCTTTATAGGCGGTTAATTGGAAGGTTAATGTACCTCACAATTTCTCACCCTGACATCACATATGATGTGCATAAATTGAGTCAGTTTATGTCTCAACCACGGTCTTCCCATCTTCATGTTGTTTACCATCTCATTCAATACTTGAAAGGAAGCCCAGGCCAAGGTCTTATGTTTAGTTCTTCTTCTAGCCTTCGCCTATCAGCCTTTTCTGATGCTGACTGGGGCGGGTGCTTAGAGACAAGGAGGTCAACAACTGACTATATGGTTTTCCTGGGTGATTCGTTAATTTCATGGAAATCAAAGAAACAAGCTACTGTGTCGCGTTCTTCAGCTGAGGCTGAATACCGAGCCCTTGCGTCTCTTGCATCTGAATTACTATGGCTTCGTCAGTTGCTTAAAGTTTTTGACATTCAGGTTCCCTCAGTAATGGTGTTCTCTGATAACATATCTGCAATAGCTTTGGCAACAAATCCTACTTCACATGAGCGGTCCAAACACGTAGATATTGATGTCCATTTCATAAGAGAACATGTCACATCTGGTTTTCTTCTCCTTAATCATGTGCCATCCGCCAAGCAGCTAGCAGATTGTTTAACAAAACCAGTTGCTGGTCCACGATTAAGAGATCATATGGCCAAGTTGGGTGTTTTGAACATCTATCTCCCAACTTGAGGGGGAGTAATAGAGAAATTAGTTTTTTCTAATTTAGTGACAGCTGTAAATAAGTGCCAGCTGTTAGGTTGTTAGAGTTAAGTTTTATTCAGTTAGAATAGATATTGATACACAATCACACTTGTATATATACTTAGTTGTTAAATGAAATATACAGAGAATTATTTTCTCCCAAATACGTAGAATTCAATAAAGGTTTTGGATGGTGATTACGTCTTGATTACTGAAATTGTGTACTCTTTTTTCTTCACCAGGTTTTCCCAAGGGGGTTTTTCCTGGTAACATTTTAACGAGGCATGATTTTTTTAATCTTTTTCCAAGGAAGTGGTGGGTGGTGGGCTTTCTTTATAGTAGGAGGATCTTGTTGCTTTCCTGTAATATTTACTACTTTCCTTTCCTTTTCCTACTTGTATTGGGATTGAAGTACCCCTTGTACTTCACTTTATATATATATTTCTATGGCTTATCTAAAAAAACTAAAATGGGTCTCACAATTTGAATCACTTTCATAGTATAGACCACCCGACATTAGAGCCTCTGTTAATTTTTCTTCGAAATTTTTCTATAGATCTTTTTCATATAAATTTCGAAACCAAAATTTTTTGAAAAAATTCCACATGAAATAAAGTTTATGGCACTTTTTGACGGGCACAAATTAACCGCCGCTAAGGCTCTACTATTGAGTGCTCTCTATAAAACATTAATGTACTAAAATTTTACGAAATCAAGTGCTGGTCTAAGAATGTGGTTCGGAATGCATCCTCATTCGCCGGTTTGGTGTGGATTGAGGAGGTTCCTCTGAAGGCTAGTAGTTTTGTAACCGCAAATCTTTTCCCTTCCATGCCTACTTCGAGTAATGATATATTCACACCTCACTTTCTCTTCCATTTCTTTTCCACTGATTTTTCTTTCTATCTCTCTCTACATTTCCTGTCACATCACATATCATATCACTCATATCTCTCATTTCTCTTCACATTTTAAAGAGGTGGAGGTGGAAATGGATGGGGCACCAAACATTATTCATGTAGAGCAAAAATTGCTTTTATTTTTCCTTTTCTGAAAATACTGATTTTTTTTTTCTAACTATAAAATAATTATTATAATAGTCTATATAAAATTTCACTAGACTGCTTATAATTGGTTGACATACGTACCACTATTATTTTAGTATGGTCACACATGTGCACATATTAATTCTTGAGTACATTTTTTTCTTCAAAATTTACTATTTTATATATTTGAGCATATTTAGGTTGATCCATTGCCATTAATGCATATACTAAGGCTATGTTTGACACGTTTAGCTGATAAGCTAGCTGAAAGCTGAAAAGCTAGCTAATAGCTGAAAAGCTAGCTGAAAGCTGATAGCTGAAAAGCTACGTAATTTGAACAAAAGTGTTTGGTAAAACTAGATGTTGAACAAGCTGAAATTGTAAAATGACATAAAAGGACATACTTGTATAATTTTTTTATATTTAACATTACTTTATTTTCACATTAATACCTATATGATATTAATATTAAAATTATTATAAATTTTTAATTTCACTCAAATTATTTATCATATTAAAAATATAATATTAATTTTTACTTATTTATTTTTCTATATTTTTATTAAATTAAATATAATAAAATAAATAATTTGTAATTTGTAATATAAAATTATTTATTTAATATAAAATTATTTATTTTATTCTGAAGTAGTAATTATTTCTGTGCGGTAACGATGTACATATGAGACAAGTGTGATAACTGATAAATAAATAAGTTTTTTTTTAGTACATCGGAAAATGAGTAGGTAAATAGGTTTAGTAGAAAACATATAAGGCTAAAGGTGAAATTTTGATAAAATAGTAACGATAAAAATGAGAATATATTTAATAAGCTATAAGCTTTAAGCTTTAAGCTACCTGAGATAGCTTATAGCTTAAAGCTTTAAGCTACTGAAATAAGCTCCTTCACCGAACATTTTTATAAAGCTTTTAAGCTAGTCAAATAAGCTTTAAGCTAGTCAAATAAGTTATAAGCTAGCTGAAATGACATGTCAAACATAGCCTAAATGCAAACTCATGTTATATAAGCAGTAATTAATTAAACTCTTATCGTTTTGATTCTGAAAATTAAGAAACTCATGCATATGTGAGTTATTATCGTCCTATTAGTCTATGTAATGTGGTTTATAAAATTGACAGAAAAACTATTGCAAATACATGTATCTTGTAGTCCTTACATCTTCTTTTATACTATTTAAAACATGAAAAATACTGGTTAATTAGTCTTGTATGACTCCCAGCCTTGTTTCATTGTGAAAAAAAGTATTGCAACTGAAGGAGACCTAACTCAACCACAAAAGCTAGTTCAAGAGTTAAGGTTTGCACAACCATATATAAGCAATTGTTTGGCCATATCTCTAGTCAATGTAGGACTCTAACACACTCCCTAACGTCCAGTGTAGAACATCTGGAGCGTGGAAAGAAACGGGTGACCCAAATATGGGAGGTCTCCACAACAAATGGATCTAGGATAGGGGCCCAACCCATGGTCAAACAACCATTGGCTACCATGAAGGAGGTCTAACTCAACCACAAAAGCTAGTTCAAGAGTTAAGGTTTGCACAACCATATATAAGCAATTGCTTGGCCACATCTCTAGCCAATGTGAGACTCTAACATCAACATCATCAAGTTTTCCTTAGAAGTCTTTCAGTTTCATTCTTTAAATTTGATCAATAAGTTTATAGATTTTATATGTTGATGTTTTATCCCAGCATCGAACATATTTTACCTTATTGGTATTGTAGAGGCCTGTTGGGGGACCTTTGTATGAACTCTAATAGACATCATGCAAAGGCACTCATTTTGAAGAGAAAAGGACTAACAATTTTTATTATAAAACCCTAACATAAGGAGTCCAATAATGAAGTTTTAGGTTGAAAAAAAATGACAAAAAGGAATGAAAATACAGTTTTCCTTGGAAAAAAAAATATATCACAACTTAATTTAGACTGTTAAACAAAAAGTCGAAAATAGTTAGTTCCAAGTGTAGTAAAGTTCTTTAGCTCCTCATACAAAGTCAACATGAACCTTCATTCTAGTTTGAGCCTCCTAATTCACCATTTGATGGTACCTGCAAAAAAACCAATTAATTAAACATATAAGAGACATAACCATATAAGACATATAAGGTAGCACATAATATGTCACAATTTATTTCTTAAACAAATAAAAATTATAACCTATTGAACTTAATAAGAGATTCCCCAAGAACATATAACCATAGCAGAAGACAGTGCACAAGCTCAATAATTTAAAGTCAAGTTCAATCTTTATGAAAAAGGCAAAAAATTGAGGAAATTGTGTACCCGGAATTGAAAACTTGTTATTGTAGCTCTTAATAAAGTGTCTCCAACTATCAATCTCAACTCCTTCACAAAATCATCACGGGAAATCTTCTTTGCCTAAACTAGAACGACGGATATATTAGAGACATTTCATCAATGAATACATAAAAGAAATAATTTACGATATTGTACAATATACCTTATATAGTTCATAATGTGCATTGATAAGAATCATATCATTGGGAGGAATCTTGCCACCGATAGCAGCAATAAGCACAGAAAAAGGAAGCCAAGGAGATTTCAGAATTTTCATGATGCTAGCAACCCCATTAGAAACAATTCCCTTAGGTATTTTAGCTCCTCCACCACCACCACCACACCACCCCCCTTCTCCCACCCCTCTCTAATTGGCTCGGGCTCTTTCTTCTATCGAGCATAGTTCTCATTTGCGTTTGGCTTGCGATGCTTTCCCCTTGAGATTTTGCCTTCTCCTCCATCGAGCTTCTTTACTCTCCTCTGCACAATCTGCCATGAAAGTCTCTCCTCTCTTCCGCTTTGGTCAAAGCCTACCTCATCTCTCATATCTTCAATGGTTGTTTAATTTTTTTCTAGGTTTCTATTTTTTTGTTCTACTTGATTCTTTGATTTCTCGATTCCTCCCTCATTTTCCCTAATTTTTTTCAAGTTTGTGTTCGTCCAAATGGTAACCCCACTGTTTTTTGTTTTGCCTTGCTAGATTACAAGTGTTAATTTTAATGACATTATGAAGTATTTTGATTTCATGTTAATAGCTTCTCTCTGCCTTTGCATTTGAATGTCAAATCCCTTTCTCTGACCTTTGTTCTTTAGAAAATTGATGCTCTGTAAGTGATTTTACCAGTTTGCTGGTTTGAATGAGAATTCAGAAAAATTGCTTTTGGAATTCATGGTACATGGTTCTCCTTGTTGTGTGTTTGATCCCTTGCTTTACGTTTAATTCCTTTGGCTTTTTTCCTTTCGCCTAATGATCTTTATTTCTCCTTTCCAATTTAAGATAGGGTATAGCTTCCTGATCTGACCAAGAACTAAATGTGGTTCTTAGTTTTGACATGTTTAATGTATAACAGGTTATATTATGTGGTTTAATTGGAATTCCCCCATCAAATGGTGTTATTCCACAATCTCCAATGCATTCCAAAAGTTTGGCTACATTTAAGCACCAGATAGACATATTAATTAGTTGTCTAGTTTTATAGAGCTTCAGTGTGATAAACGTTGCCAATGCACTTCTGTTGCTATGAGGAATGTGAGGAGGAGCTTAAGGTGGTGAAAGAGGAGAAGACAAGGATCCTGGAGCTTGTGTGAAAAACAAACAAGTAATATCTAACAAGAGCATCCAAAGACAACTTGTCAAACCCCTTTCAATTGCTTGTTATTGTCAAAGATTTTCAATTGCTTGTTATTGTCAAAGATTTTGCTAACATGGTAGATCACCATCAAAGAGGACACCACTTAGATTCCCTAACTTTGACTTGTATTTTAGATCAAATAGGCAAGAAGTTATATCTTGTAGTCAGTCAGGTGATGGTGTTATATTTTATCAATGTGGTTCCTGTAAAATGTTCATTGGAGATCCTTCTTTGATCATAGATTTGAGATATAAAACTTAAATTTCGATGAACTTCAAAGGTTCCTTCTTTGCTTGTCTCTGATTACGTACCCAATGGTAGCTTGTTCTAGCTCCTTCATGGTGTCATTGGTTTCAATTCATTGATTTTCAGAAGCCCACTAACTTTATGTGGCTCCATATTTTATTTTTAGTTTCTACACAGCTGAATATTAATGCTGGATTAAGTCAATAATTTTTTACGGATTTATCTACTTGGGAGGAAGAGAGGAGTAAGAGAAGGGTGTTGGTGGAGGTGGTGTTGGGGGAGGGAGGTTGGAGGAGGAAAAGGGTGGTGGAGGTGTTGGTGGGTGAGAGAGAAAGGGTAGGAGAAAGGTGGTGGGGGAGAGAGAGGGGAGGGTGGGAGAAGGGTGGTTGTGGTGGTGGTGGAAGATAGAGAGATAGGTGGGGGAAAGAGTCAAAGAGAGAAAGAAAAGGTGAGATAGAGAGAGAAGTTGACTTTTCAACCCGTTGGGACTAAATTGACATTAGGTTGATAACATTAGGGACTCAATTGATATCCAATTGATGCTTAACATGCCAACTCAGCAATTCCGTTAACGTCCGTCAACTTTTTTTAACACAAGGACTAACGTGAAGGGGTTTTGCCTCATTCAGGGACCGCAGGAGGCATTTTAGAAATTTAGGGACCAATATGAAGGCGGCTGACACATTCAAGGACCAAGTTGGCTATTTACCCCTAAAAAAACCTCACACCACTAGTTGTATCTCCTTTACTAAATATTTTGAAACTGTACATCGAATCATAGAGTAGAGGAGCCTATTTATACGAAAAAAAAAAACGTAAGAGGGGTGGGGTGTCGATGAACCAGTGGAATGTTGTGTCACAGTACGGCAGTACCTAGATGCACTTTTAATGTTACTAATATGTCAAAGACTTAAATAAAACATTCCTTTTTTATTTTTAATAAGTTGATTAATATAAAATGGTTATATTAATAAAAAATTATTATTATAATTTACTATTGTAACAAATACCGGCCTAAATAAGTTTGTAAAGTCAATATTACTCATAAAAAATAAATTTTAAATTAACTACGCAATTATATACTTTATTATTTATTAAAAGTGATTATTATACTTTATTAGTGTAAAAAAATACCTAAATTACTAAATACAATTCGGATTTTACAAATAAGTCAATGATACTTATAAGATATTATTATTTTACAAATTACCTAAAAAAATTATTATAAATTATTAGTATAAGTCAATGATACCTAAAAATTCGTTAAAAAAATGATACCTAAAATTATTATAAAATATCAGTATTATTATTTTACCTAAATACATTTATAATTTTAAAAATAATTCAATGATACTGATAATATTTATTATTTTACAAATTACATAAAAATATTGTTATACATTTTTGATATTACTATTGTTGTTACAAATAAGTTAATGATACTGATAAGATATTATTATTATTATTCATAAAAAGTCATTATTATAATTTATTATTGAAAGAATACCTAATTAATTCATTTGTTATATTATTCATAACTTAATGTCATTTATTATCATAACAAAAATCTAAATTAATTAATTAATTAATATTAATAAAATTTATAATTCTTATTTATTATTGTAACAAAATAATTACAAACATTTTTCATTTTATTGTTAAGTCAACGTTACTCATAAGGTGCCATTTTTCTTAATTTATTACTATAAAAATATCTAAATAAATTGATTATTAAAATTGATTATTATTAACTAAAATGGATTTATGATAATCAACCTCCAAAATTAAATAAATAATTTCCTTTCAGAAAAACTAAATTAGATTATTATACTAAACTATTGTAACAAAATAACTAATTACATATTTCATGTTACCAGAGTCAATGTTACTTCGTTCAAAAAAAAAATAGTCAATGTTACTTATAAGATACTCTAATTTTTTAACCGATTATAGTAACAAAAGGCCTTCATAACTTAATTATTATAAATTGATTACTAGCTTATAAAAAAAATCGATTACTGATAATAATAAGTATTTATTTATCATTGATTATTATAAGAAAATACCTAAATACCTTTTTAATGTAAAAATAAGTTAGTGTTACTCATAACGAATTTTTATTTTTTAATATATTTTTTTGGTAACATGTTCTTTTTTAATATATTATGCTAAAACAATTACCTAGATAAATTTATTATTATAAATTCATTATTTCTAATAAAACTGTGATTAGCAGAATTCCTAAATACTTTTTTAATATACTGATAAATGTATGATAATAATAATAAATTATTATTTTAATTTATTATAGTAAAAATTAGTTTAATAAATTGATTTGCAAGTGATTCATATAATAAAATTATTGTAACAAAAAATAGGGTGTGTCCATATTGGGTGGAGTTGGTGAGCATATATTGATACTAATATGCAATATTACTGATAAAAATAAGTACTTTATAATTTAAGTGTTTTTTTTTTCCGAAAGCAAAAACTATATTTATAAGAAAATTGATAGGATATACACCCGCCTCTAAAGGGAGCAAAAGTCAGCAAATACAAAAAGAGCCCAAAAAAATATAATAATCAACCCAAGATACCCAAAGCCTATACAAACCTATCTAAAAAGCCCTCACATTTTTAATGTTATAACAATTTTAATTAATTGTAATAACAAATATCTAAATAAATTGATTATCATAAATTTATTCTTATTAATTAAAAGTGAATATTATAATTTATTATTTTAATAAATTACTTAAATACATTTTAAATGTTAGTGATGAGTTAATGTTGTCGATATGATATTACAAATTTTCAACTATAAATAATAATATTTACTATCATAAAATGATTATAACTATGAAAGTTAATTATTTTAATTTATTATTGTAACCAACTGTCTAAGTAAATTTTTGTTGTTGCTGATACTAAGTATTACTGACTAGATATTATCATTTTCTAATTGATAATAAAAATAAAATATGCAAATAAATTGTTTACTATAAATTAATTATTATTAATAAAATTTATTATTATAAATAATTATGATAAAAATACTTAAATATACTTATAATATTACATTTTTTTTAATTATTGTAACAAAACAATTAGTGTAAAATTATTATTTTATCTTGTGCATGCAGTGCATGGAAAAATTATCTTTCAAATATAATTGAATTTGAAAAAAAATTAGAATAAATATATAAGTTTTCATATATATGTGAAGTTCTAGTTTTTAAATTAAAACAATTTACAGTACAAATATTATATAGGCTTAAATATGGTTTTGGTCATGAGATTGTAAAGTAAATTAAATTGGGTTCTTGAAAAAAATTTCTTTGAAATGTAATCCTTGAAATATATATTTAATCAAATTAAGTTTTTTGCTCAATTTTGACCGGTCAATGGTTCAGTGGCGAGCCTAGTCTGCAGATGGTGTCCATATAGATTATTTCACATCAATTTTAGTCCCTGTAAAAATTTTAAATCAGATTTTGAGTTCCTCTTTTTCCTTTTCCACTGTCTTCTTCCTTTTCCACCTTCATCTTCTTTCTTCTTCAATTCTCATCTAAATGATGAAATTCTTGTTCCTTTAAACTTCTGGGCACTTGCATGCTTCATCTTCTTTCGCTTTCATCTTCATCCTCTTCTTCCCTAATTTTTAAGAATATAACCAGCAAATTTTAACTTACGATGAGAATTACATCCAGGTATGATTACGTTAATCATATAAATTGTTGTAAAAAAACATTTCTTAATTTGTTGGTTATGGACTAAAGAGGAAGAGGAACATGATGGGGATGAAGGAGGTAGAGGAGTGTGCGAAATATTTTTGGGTTAAAGGTTGTGGTATGGTAAATTTTTGGGCAGACAATGAAGGAGGTTGGTGAAGAAGTTAGAGTAATGTGATGGTTGGAAGGAGGGGCTGAAAATATGATTCAAAATTTTTTCAAGGACAAAAATTGATGTGAAAAATCCATGTGGACACCAACTGCTGACTAGGTTCGTCACTGGATCGTTGACTAGTCAAAATTGAGCAAAATGACTTAATTTGATTAAGAAAATATTTAAGGGATTACATTTCAAAAAAATATTCAGGAACCCTATTTGATTCCCTTTACCAAATATAAGGAACATATTTAAGCCTATTATAAATTTTAATTGAAAATATGAATTGAAATTTTATGGATTTCTATGAATTTAATCAGAGTTCTACCAAAAAAATTAAAAAATAAGAGAGCAAAAAGTGTGGTAGCCCCATCCTCCAAGAAGATGACTCAATTTTATGCAAGAGTTCATATAAAGTTAGAAATGTAAAATAGGTGACTGCAATTGCTGGGTGTGACTTGTATCATCCTAATGGCACTCTTGTGAACCAAATTCGAGCTTGGTTGACTAGGGAGTGGGAGATTCGTTTTGTTCACGTGTGTTGAGAAGCTAACCAAGTTGCAGATTGTCTAGCTAATATGGCTCATGATCTTGCTCTTGATAACCATGTGCTAGAGAACCATCCTCCCAGCTTTTCTTCCCTGCTTCTGGCTGATGTTATGGATGTCGTTTTCCCTAGGTCTACCCTGGTGTAGTTTCTGTTTCTTTCGGGTTTAATCCCTCCTTGTAACAAAAAAAAATGTAAAATAGAATAATTATTAAGATCTAATATTTAATGTAAATGATCAGTCTGACGAAAGAACAGGTAGCACATGAGAACTGCAGATGCACACCGTAATAAATATTTTGATATGAAGAATTTCCTATATATTTATGCATAACTAATATTGGGGGTCTGCTAGGGTTTTTCTCTCTCTGAAATTTCTCTCTGAGTAACACGGTTATGGGCGATTCCGGCGTCCCGCCGGAAGACAACAAAGGCGGAGGCTCTCCACATCCCCACCAGGATACGGGGATGGAAGAAATAGCATCCAGCAAGGTGATTTCATACAAAGTCATTTGTCTGGGTATCAATGGGGAGAGGAATCTGATGAGGAGGAGGTTCCCATGGAAGGTTTCATGTCTGAATCAGATGAAAGTGGGTCAGAAGGGGAGACTAATACCCCGCAAGCGATGCAAAGCAACCCGCTATGTCCGGTGATCAAACTCTCGAAGGAGAAACGGAAGGAACTACCCAAACCCTGGAAAAATTCGGTCATTGTCAAATTGCTAGGGAAGAGGATTTGTATGGGTTTAGTAAAAGATAGGTTGAACAAACTTTGGCAACCATCTGGGGAGTTGGAGGTGATTGTCCTCGATTTTGATTTCTTTGTTGTCAGGTTCGCCAACAGGGTGGACTATGCTCATGTCTTCACTAGAGGTCCGTGGGTGATCATGGGGCACTACTTGGTGATCCAACAATGGAGACCAATGTTTATCCCCTCCAAATGTGAACTGAACAGGAAGTGATGGGCTTAGAGTGTCGGGCTTCCCTGTGGAATGTTATGATCAGGAAGTGCTTCATGAGATTGGGCGAAACGTGGGTAAATTCGTCAAGGTTGATGACCACACCTGGAAGACCATGGCTGGAAAAGGCCAACCAGGTGCAGCTACTGAGAGTGCACGCGTTGCTAGAATATGTGTTGAGATTGACCTCAGGAAGACTCTGGTTTCTAAGTTCGTGATTGAGGAAGAGGAATTCAAGATCGAATACGAAGGCTTTAACTTGATCTGTTTCGAGTGTGGCAAATTTGGTCATAAGAAGGAATCATGCCAGCAAAAAGTTAACGAAAGTATTCCCCACCAGGAAACTGAGCAAGGCAAACTGGCGTTAGCTAACCAGAACGGTCAGGGAGATGACTTTGGTCCATGGATGATAGCAAATTGACCCGCACGTCCCGCCCAAAAAGGCCAGCTGATAAGGGCTCAGTTGCTCCGACGACCGGCCGGAATGGCAGTGGCACAAGATTCTCCATCCTTCAAAATATGGAAATTGATGAGAATCATGGAGTTTCCAATTCTGTTGGTGGTAATCCCTCAAGTTCCGGGAACATTGAAAACCCTACGCTCACTATGCGGTTAGGGAATATTCCCTCTTTTCCACAGCCTTGAATGCACCAGGGGTGGGACCTACCGGTGTTCAAAAAGTTACACTCAATCATAGAGGTCACCCAAACAGTGCACAACCTTTCAACAGTGTTGATCCCAAGGCTGATCATGAGGTGGCGTTAATAACCGCCCCCAGCTTCACGGATTCCGTACCAGTAAAGGATACCCATGATGAGCCCATTATTACGGGCCCCACCAACACATATTCGGTGTCAATGAATGCACCCAATCCTGGCAATACCTCACATGAGGGAGTCAACTCCAATTCAGGTGCTAATCACACGCAGGCTAGGGCTGACGTCAGGAAGTCCCAATCACCACCGCCTCTCCAGCATGGTAAAGTGGGTCCAGCTTCAACTTTTAAAAAATTAAAGAGTAAAGCACGTGACCCTAGGCGTGATGTTGGTAGCTCTAATGCTAACAAAATTCCCAGCCAGAGAAGTTTTCTCTTTGACGTCTCCTGCGAGCAAGAATAATGAGCATCCAAGGGAACGTGATAGGAGCTTGTCTCCTCATCATCACCGGAACTCTTAGTAGTTCCTCCATCTTCATCTCCAATAGTTTTTTTTGATGATGTAGAACATATTCAGCTGGAATATTAGGGGTGATGCGACTAAAGGAGTTCCCCTTCTCCTAAAGGATATTGTTGATAGACATAATGTCTCTTGTATAGCTCTTTTTGAGCCTCGAGTTAGTGCCACTAAGGTCCCCCAAATCATGAAAACTGTAGGTTTTGATGAGTCCTTTGTGGTGGAAGCAGAGGGTTTCTCAGGTGGCATATGGATTCTCTGGTCTAAGCACTTGATCTCGGTTGAAGTGATTTCTTCTCAAAGAAAGCTTGTTCATGTTCGTATTTGATGAACGCATTAACGCGGGTGCGTGCCAAAGTATTCTGCTTTGAATGCAGTACAAGGTGTTGAACACCAGGATCGATCTCACAAGGACTCGGTGAGGTATTAATTGATAATAGAGTAAAACAAAGCAATTAAAAAGGGGGTTTGATTGATTTGATTGTAAAGTAACAAACAAAACTTAAAAGAGATTTTATCAGATAAAAGAAAGTGTTAGTCCTCGGATTATAACATTCAAGTGCAACAAACCTTCATCGGTTACAAAAGATTAATTCTTCCTCATTGTTCCCCTAATTCGTGAGAGTTGATTAACTAAGCGAAAATCAATTCTCAGTTTCCTAAACTAAGCGATTAAGAAACAGTTACGAACTAACATGAACTAAGCGAACATGCATCAACTCTTATTTCTAAAACTACGGAATTAAGCAAACCCTAGATCAGAAATAGAGATGAAGAGAATTAATAAAGAAGGAATTTGCATTAAAAATAGAACCTCAAGTTTGCAAACACAAGAATATTAAAAATCCTAAGACTAACTATGGAGTTTAGCAACTCATACTAGAAAAGATGGAGAGAGATATTAGGAGAAGGTGGAGGAGGTGATGGTGAGATGTGGTGAGGTGGTGAGGTCTAACAAAAGCCTAAACTCACTTATTTATACTAATAAATAAACTTGTTCATCAAGTAACAATCTTTGTTATCTAAATCTTTTCTAAATCTTCACAAAATCGGGCCCACATAAAGAAGTAAGCTGCTGAACAATCAGACATTCGCGGGTCCCACAAGAAGTCTGAATCTTCAATTGAGGTGAACATGAGAGTTGTAGCTCTTTAAGTCAGCTTCGCAGGCCTTCAATCGGATCCTAATTCGGAGTTCTGTAGCCCATGATATGATCATTTTAGTGCAGACTGTTCCAGACTCGCAGGATTAGCGACAGCAACTTTGCAAGGAACTTATGACCAAGTTAGAGGCTGATTTTAAACTTGTGCTGAACATGAAAGTTGTAGGGCTTCGAGTTAGCTTTCCAATGACGTATTATTCGCCCTATTTGGGTATTTGTAGCTCCAGGTTCAACCTGTTCTAGCAAAACAGTCACAGAAACTAAAAAGTGTAGAATTAAGCACTTTTCCATGAATAATCCAAATAAGCACTAATGGTCAAAACATGGCTAAGTCATAACGATTAAGCACAAAAAGGTATATAATGAAGCTTAGAAAGACACACGTAAAGGGTATCAATTATGCGCTTATCAAATACCCCCACACTTAACCTTTTGCACTCCTAGGCAAAACTTAACTTCAAAGAAGATTCAGAAAATCAATTATAATAACAAGTACTTCCTAAAACATAAAAACTCAGCTCACACTTATCTTTGAGAAGTAGAAATTCAGGTTTATGAGCAAGAAAATAACCACTTCATTTTCCACAAAGATTAGACAAATTAGATCCATCACCTACATTCCAAGCCAACAAGAAATTGCAATTTGAACATTGAAGTTGGATGCAAGTGTTATACTCTCTACTCTCAAGTGTGTAGGTTTGTGTTTAATCATGCTTAAGCAACTCTCATCATCTCATGAAAACATGCATCTATCTTTGATGCGGACATGAGAGCTTTTTAATGATTTTTGAGAGTTTTGTGTTGGAACCCTTCTTTCTGCCTTGAGCTCTCCTATTTATAGAGCTCTATGTCTTGTACGAACTTGGCAGTTTCTTCTTCCTTGCTGGACGAGTTAGTGGGTCTTTACCCTCCCCACGATCTGCTGCTTGCTCCGGAAGTTCCATGCGCAGTGGTGAGGTGACGTTCTTCAACCGCTTCTTGGCCACGTCGTGGGGGAGCGCACGTTCTCTTACTCAGTCAATGTTTGCACGTGTTTAATGTGCCCGTGTTTGTAGCAACGGTTATCAACGTCTTCTCGTCGAAATATGCTATCCATTTAACTTGGCATTTTTCCTTACCTCTTCTGGTCCATTTTCGACTGCCCCATGTGTTTTGGGCCGAACATTGGGCCAAACATTTTGGGCCAACACAACTTTTATTATAAAACTAACATAAGGAGTCCAGTACATGAGATACAAAATAAATTTTAATGACGTTTCAGGTAGAAATAAATGACAAAAGGTAATGGAAAAGCAATTTTCTTAGGAGAAAAAAAAAATATCACAACTGTTAAACAAAAAGTTTAAAATAGTTTGTTCCAAGGGTAAAATTCTTTAACTCCTCCAACAAAGTCAGCATCAGCCTTAATTCTTCAATTCTTCATTATGGTTTGAGCCTTCTAGCTCACCATTTAATGGTATCTACAAGAATGTAATCAAACATTAACACTCTGTTTGGTAGAGAAGAGAGAGATAGGGAAGAGAGAGTAGAGGAGAGAGAAGTTGAGTAGAGAGAAATAGGTAAGAAATAGAGTAGATTTAGAAGTTGTTTGGTATGATAAAAAGAGAAGAGAGAGATATAACTTCTTTATTTAAAAATACTTTTATTTTATTTCTGGTGCATTTCTGGCGGTTTTTGACACATTTCTGGGGGTGTCAGACTGCCAGTAAACTAATAAAAAGATAAAAAAATGACAGGTCAAAATGAATGAATACTGGCGGTTTTGGAGAAGTTTCTGGCGATTTCAGACCCCCAGAAAAGTACGAAAATCTGGAAAAAAAAATAAAAAACAAGCACCAACCCAATCTCTCTCCAATTTAGAGAGACCCAAAAAAGTGATGGGTCCCACCATTTTTCCACCCTCTATCTCCCTCTTCTCTTCCACCAAACAAGGGTGCTTACCCTATCTCTCCCTTATCTCTCTCTCCCGTATCTCTCTCTTGTCTATCTCTCTTCCACCAAACATAGTGTAAGAGAAATAACCATAGAAGACTGCACATAATATATCACATTTTATTTCTTAATCAAAATAAATTAAAATTAGAGTCTTTAAACTAACTTAATAAGCGATTCCACCAAAAGCTATAACCACAGCAGAAACAATGTACAAGTACAATAATTCAAAGTCAAATTTAATCTTTATGAAAAAAGTAAAAAGGGGGAAAATTGTGTACCCGAAATTGAAAATTTGTTATTGTAGTTCTTAATAAAGTATCTCCAATTATTAACCTCAACTCTTTCACAAAATTATCACGAGAAATCTACTTTGCCTACACTAGAACAATTTATATATTAGAGACATTTCACCAACGAAAAAATATAAGAATTAATTGGAGATATTGTACATACTTTATATAGTTCATAATGTGCATTGATAACAATCATATCACTGGGAGGAATCTTGTCACTGATAGCCGTAATAAGAACAGAAAAAGGTAGCCAAGGAGATTTCGGAATTTTCGAGTTGCTAGCAACTATTCCCTAAGGTATCTCAGAAGAAGAAGAAAAAACTTCATATAAGCATTAGAGTAAAAAAAAAGGATTTAAAACAAAAAGATAAGTATAAAAATCACAAAGCCCGTGAATGCATTTTTTTTTTTTTTTTTGAAAGATCAAATCTCATTAAAAAAGACTTCAGAATACAAGTCATATAAAGGGCACACTATGGCTTACAAACAAGCCCAAAGCAAATTGCCAGATACAACGGATCCAAAATAGAAATAAATCCACCAATAACATAACACACGAGAAATAATAGTATATAGTGCAGTTCCTCAAGCTGTCATCAGAATAAATACTGTGTTATCCAAGCTCAAATGTTCCTTCTTCTAGCAGCACCCAAATTGGACTATCACTTTCACAACCCTTGTTTGCTAGTAAATCGGCATCAGTGTTTCCTTCTCTATATGTGTGCCTAATTTCCAAGCAATTTACTTCTCTCATGAGAAGATCAATTTTATTTAACTCATTCCTCAGCTTCCAAGGTCTCTTATCTTTAGTTATTACCCAGCCTATTGCCACAGTGGAATCACTTTCAAGAATAATATTCCTAAACAGGAACTGTTGACAAAATATTAGCCCTTGCAATATTGCCTTAAATTCAGCTTCAAAAGCCCATCCAAAGCCAATTCCAAGTGCAAAGTAACCCAGAAATTTCCCATTTGAGTCCCTAATGACCCCTCCGACTCCACTATTTCCAGGATTACCTTTTGAGGCCCCGTCGACATTGCATTTTAATATCCCTATATCCGGTGGCAGTCAGGAAACCTGTCTGGGCACAGTGTGAGAGCTAGGAAGTTTAATGCTTCCCAAATTCCTTGACATATGTAGAGTGTCATATGGGCAACTTGGCCAAGAGTTCTTGATCCACCACACTAAACGAAGTTTGTACATCTCTTCTACCCCTTGCATCTGCACATTGCTGCCCCTGAAGGTGATGTTGTTCCTCTCAAGCCATAAAGACCACACAATGGAGTATGGGATGATCTTCCAAATTGTATTATCGGTAACAAGACTCAAATTGTTCCACTCTTCATGAATTGCCACCAAAGAATTTGGGCATGACCAAGCAATTCCCTCTCCGCCAATTACCTTGTACCATAGACACTAACCTGCGGGCATACCACGAAAAGATGATCTGCTGACTCATAACTCACACTGCAGAAGCAACAGAGCCTTTGCTCATCTGTGATTATCCTTCGCCTCCACAAATTCATTTTGGTGGCCAGCTTGTTGTGGCAAGCTTGCCAAAATAGCAAGCTGACTTTTGGTGGGATTAGTTTCTCTATCTGATCAGGAACCTTGAAACCAGCTTCTTCCTAAATATTTTCATCAACCCACTGGCATAAACCTCTCACTGTTTAGAATCCATTTCCGCTTCCACACCAAATCAAGTGATCTCTGGAATTCACTGCCGGAATCACAGAATTAATCAATATTGTAAATTCCGCATAGATTCCCAATTCCCATCAAAGAAAATTCCTTCTGAAAGGGATGCCCCAATGCCATTTGTCTCTTACACATAAACCAACATCTGCTATATATGAAGTTTTGTTAGTGCATATAGCAAAGACTCGGGGAAATTGTAGAGACAAAGGTTTGTTTCCTAACCAAGGGTCAATCCAAAATCTGATGCATTGCCCATCACCAATTCCACACAGCAGTTGTTCTCTAAAGCCCAAAGCAATCAGTGAATCCTCCTTCAGAACAGCTCCTATATCTTTAATCATTGCAGAAAGATCTCCTCCCTCTGCCATAACTGAATGCATTAAGAGCCTTCTGTTATCCCATTGATATTTGCCAACAATTACCCTCCGCCATAGACTATTAACTTCTGTGTCATATCTCCATGCCCATTTCAGCAGAAGGGCCTTATTTTTCCATGCTAAATGACCCAAACCGAGTCCTCCTTTAGTCGAGGCTTTGCAAATCATATCCCAGGGGATCCAAGCTGTTTTCTTCCCTATATCATCACCGCCCCATAAAAAGGATTTGTAGATTTTCTCCACTTCCAAAATAATTCCCTTTGGTGCTTTAAAGAGACTCATCCAATAAACTGAGATTGAATTTAGTGTTGCCTTCATTATAGTCAATCTCCCACTCAGCGATATGTATTTCGAATTGTAGGATCGTCCCTTTTTCCTCAGTTTATGGATCATAGGCTCCCAGAAAGAAATTCTCCTTGGGTTGCCTCCTAATGGAGCTCCAAGATAAGAAATAGGC
This sequence comes from Lotus japonicus, assembly GCF_012489685.1. Lineage (NCBI taxonomy): Eukaryota > Viridiplantae > Streptophyta > Magnoliopsida > Fabales > Fabaceae > Lotus > Lotus japonicus. The sequence goes on from NC_080043.1 coordinate 26,914,698, forward strand.
AAAGACCCCACCTGCCACCCATATATCCGAGCCACTCGTGCTACCTCTGTAGGATCGACATTACACCCAATGATCTCTGATTTCGCCATATTTAGCCGCAGGCCAGATGCAAAAAGAAACGCAAATAAGGCATGACACAGAAGCTCAATTTGGTGATCATCTTGTTCGCAGAAAAGCAATGTATCATCTGCAAATTGCAGATGATTCAAAGGCTCGGCATTACCCATTCTTACTCCACTAAAAAGGTTAAGGCCAGAGTTACCCACCAATTGATTAAGTAAGCATGACAGGCCATTAGCACAGATATTAAAGCGCAGGGGGGATAGAGGATCCCCCTGTCTCAACCCCTTTTCAATATCAAAGAACATGGAACGGGAACCATTTACCAAGATAGCCAAAGAAGCAGTTGTTACACATGATTTGATCCACATAATCCACTTGTCACCAAAGTTCATCTCATCTAGTAATTGCATAAGAAAATTCCACTCTATAGAATCATAAGCTTTGGCAAAATCCAACTTGATGAGATAACCCCCTCTCGAGTTCTTATTCAAATAATCCACCACCTCTGAAGCAATTAAAATGCAATCTGTTATTTGCCGTCCAGGAGTGAAAGCAAATTGATTTTCTGAAATGATCTTTGGCATAATCCTTTGTAACCGGCCAGCTAGAACCTTGGATATCAGTTTATAAACGCTCCCTATTAAGCTTATGGGTCTGAAGTCGGTTACTTCCATAGGGCAAGGTTTTTTTGGTATCAAAGAGATGAAGGCAGCGTTGAGGCCTCGCACTAGTTTACCATTTTCATGAAATTCCTTAAAGAATTGTAAGATATCACCCTTGATCGTTTGCCAAAAATGTTTGAAGAAATTGAAATTGAAGCCGTCGGGGCCTGGCGCCTTATTGCCATCACATTTTTTTAAGACATCCCACATCTCCGCCTCTGAAAATTTATCCTCCAAACACCTTTTGTCCGCCATAGACAGTTTAACCAGATTTGTGCATTTAAGCTTTGGTCTGAGCAACTCTTCACGAGTGAAGAAGGATTGGAAATGAGCCCTTATTGATTCTTTGATTGTTGCTGGGTCATTTAATTCTGTATCCCCCACTCTAAGCCTACATATCTGATTCTTTGCCCTCCTTCTCTTACTAACGAAATGGAAGAATGACGTATTTTTATCGCCCTCCTTCAGCCATCTTAATCTTGATTTCTGCCTCCATTTGGACTCCTCAATCCTGTAACCTTCCCACAACCCACTCAATATTTGGCTCCTCCTTCCCCGTAACTCATCCGACATGCCCTCAGACTCCAAGCTTTCCATTACTGACTGAAGTTCACTCTCTAGCAATTTGAACTTCTCCTCAGCGTCAGATCTTGTGTAACCCCGCCAACCTTTAATTTTGCCTTTCAAATATTTGAATTTTCTTTGCAACACATATCCTGACCAGCCCTGTACAGCGCAAGAACTCCACCAGTCCTTAACCAATCTGTCGAATTCTTTATCCACCAGCCAGCTGTTGTAGAATAAAAAGGGTTTGGGTCCTGAATTGTAATGTCCCATGGCTAAGATGAGTGCTCTGTGGTCTGAAAGTCCCCAGCTCTCCACACACTGTGTTACTTCTTCTAGAGACCCCCAAGCTTCCTCGTTCAATAACCATCTGTCAATTCTGCTCCAAACCCCACCATTCCTCGGACTGAACCAGGTGAAGTCTGAATTTTGCAGTGGCAGATCTATCAAATTCCATTCAATAACAAAATTGGAAAAGGATGCTTCAGTTCCACCCATCCTTCCACTCCTTTCTTCAGCATTTAAGGTTGCATTGTAGTCTCCTCCAAGTACCCATCCACAGTTCCAATTCTGTAGCACAGACCCTAATCCAGTGAACATTGTGTAAGATCAAGTTTTGATCTAGTAGTACAACTCTATGTTTTGATGATTACAAGTTAACCTTTTGATATGAACAATTGTGGTACTCTAACGTGTTTTTCTGAGTGTGCTATTTACAGGCTCTGACCTCAACTCAATCTCACACAAATCAGAAGCACTGTGTATAAAGGGTAACCCAAGCAATGCTTTCGCATTCACCATGTTCAGTATGAACAGTGGAAAAGCTTCAGAAGTTTTGAAGCTATACAAACTCTGATGAGGACTCAGTCGCTAGAAGCTCTGAAGATCCAGAAGTTCTGATAGCCAAGAAACACTGAAGGTTCAGATGTTCTGATGGTGTAGAAGACTCTGAAGATCCAGAAGCTGAATAGTGGAAACTCTGAAGTCCAGAAGCAAGAAACTCTGAAGGCCATGTTCTTCCCTCTGAGTTCAGAATCAGAAGATACAATGGTCAGAGGATCTGTGCTTTCCCTCTGACTCTGATCAACCGGCTTCACAAGTTCCAATATGAAGTATTCCCCTGATCAGAAGTCTCCTAGGTTAAAAGGTCAAGTCGCTATCCAAGTACAAAAGCAAGTGTACCTTCCTGACGACCTACCTAACGTTCTCAGCCACAGCAGAAGCTGGATTTTCCAGAACTGCCCTCCAACGGTAGCATTTCCCATGCAACGCTCAACCCTAATCCTTGGAGTATATATAGAGGCTGAAGATTGAAAGAAGCGGTGAGAATAGTAGAAACAACACACACACGCAAGACATATTCAAAATATTCTAAGCTTTCTTTCATCTGAAATTCATTGTGTTTACTATCAGCTTTTTAGAAGCAAATCTCTTGTAAACAATTCTTTGATAAACAGTTTGTTTAGTTCCTTTAGGAGATCAAGGTTGATCGGATCCTAGAGAAGACTAAGAGAGTGAATCTTAGTGTGAGCTAAGTCAGTGTAATTGTTAGTCACTTGTAGGTTTCAAGTGCAGTTGTAACTCTTACCTGATTAGTGGATTGCCTTCATTCTAAGAAGGAAGAAATCACCTTAACGGGTGGACTGGAGTAGCTTGAGTGATTTATCAAGTGAACCAGGATAAAATCCTTGTGTGCTTTTCTATCTCTTATCTTTAGCACTTAAGTTCTCGAAAGATTTGTCAAATCTTTAAGGTGGTAGTTTTGTACTGAAAACGTTATTCAAACCCCCCCCCTTTCTACCGTTTTTCATACCTTCAATTGGTATCAGAGCGCAAGTTCTGATTACCACACCTAACAGTGTTCAGTGATCCGGGCCGGTGTGAAAAACAATGGCTGCCACCACTAGTGAAACTCAAAGAGATGGTTACAATGCAAAGCCTCCTATGTTCGACGGTCAAAGGTTCGAATATTGGAAAGATAGACTGGAAAGTTTCTTTCTGGGTTTCGATGCAGATCTCTGGGATATTATTGTGGATGGCTACGAGCGTCCAGTTGATGCAGATGGCAAGAAGATCCCAAGGTCAGAGATGACTGCAGATCAAAAGAAGCTGTACTCACAACATCACAAAGCAAGAGCAATTCTTCTAAGTGCTATTTCCTATGAGGAGTACCAGAAGATTACAGATCGTGAGTTTGCTAAAGGCATTTTTGATTCTCTGAAGATGTCTCATGAAGGAAACAAGAAAGTCAAAGAATCAAAGGCATTGTCTTTGATCCAAAAGTATGAATCCTTCATCATGGAGCCAAATGAGTCCATTGAAGAAATGTTCTCCAGATTTCAACTGCTTGTAGCTGGCATACGTCCTCTCAACAAGAGCTACACAACAAAAGATCATGTCATAAGGGTCATCAGGTGTCTTCCTGAAAGTTGGATGCCTTTGGTGACTTCAATAGAGCTCACGAGAGACGTTGAGAATATGAGTTTAGAAGAACTCATCAGCATTTTGAAATGCCATGAGCTGAAGCGCTCAGAGATGCAAGATCTGAGGAAAAAGTCCATAGCCTTGAAATCCAAATCTGAAAAGGCTAAAGTTGAGAAGTCAAAGGCTCTTCAAGCTGAAGAAGAAGAATCTGAAGAAGCATCAGAAGATTCTGATGAAGATGAGCTGACTCTGATCTCCAAGAGACTCAACCGCATCTGGAAGCACAGGCAGAGCAAGTTCAAAGGCTCTGGAAAGGCAAGAGGAAAGTCTGAATCCTCAGGTCAGAAGAAGTCATCAATCAAGGAAGTCACCTGATTTGAGTGCAAAGAATCAGGGCACTACAAAAGTGACTGTCCAAAATTGAAGAAGGACAAGAAGCCAAAGAAGCACTTCAAGACCAAGAAGAGTCTGATGGTGACATTTGATGAATCAGAGTCAGAGGATGTTGACTCTGATGGTGAAGTCCAAGGACTCATGGCAATTGTCAAAGACAAGGAAGCAGAGTCAAAGGAAGCTGTTGACTCTGACTCAGAATCAGAAGGAGATCCTAACTCAGACGATGAAAATGAGGTATTTGCTTCTTTCTCTACCTCTGAACTGAAACATGCTTTGTCTGATATCATGGATAAGTATAACTCTTTATTGTCTAAGCATAAAAAGTTGAAAAAGAACTTATCTACTGTCTCCAAGACTCCTTCTGAACATGAGAAAATTATTTCTGATTTGAAAAATGAAAATCATGCTTTGGTAAATTCTAACTCTGTGCTTAAGAACCAGATTGCTAAGTTAGAAGAAATTGTTGCCTGTGATGCCTCTGATTGTAGAAATGAATCTAAGTATGAAAAGTCTTTTCAAAGATTCCTAGCTAAAAGCATGGATAGAAGCTTAATGGCTTCAATGATCTATGGCGTAAGCAGAAATGGAATGCATGGCATTGGCTATTCTAAACCAATTAGAAATGAGCCTTCTGTGTCTAAAGCTAAATCTTTATATGAATGCTTTGTTCCCTCTGGTACCATATTGCCTGATCCTGTACCTGCTAAAGTTGCTAAAAACCCTCTTAAAAAGGGATCTTTCTCTATGACTAAATATCATGCAAATATTCCTTTAAAATATTATGTTGAGACACCCAAGGTGATCAGAACCTCTGGGGTAACTAACAAAAGAGGACCCAGAAAGTGGGTACCTAAGGACAAGATTATCTATGTTGCAGATATCCTTGATAGCTCCACTGAAACACCAATCATGGTATCTGGACAGTGGATGCTCGCGTCACATGACGGGAGAAAAGCGTATGTTCCGAGAGTTGAAACTTAAGCCTGGAGGCGAAGTTGGCTTCGGAGGAAATGAAAAGGGTAAAATTATTGGTACTGGTACTATTTGTGTAGATAGTAGTCCATGCATTGATAATGTTTTATTGGTAGACGGCTTAACACATAACTTATTGTCTATAAGTCAATTAGCTGACAAGGGTTATGATGTTATATTCAATCAAAAGTCCTGCCGGGCTGTAAGTCAGATCGATGGCTCTGTTCTGTTTAACAGCAAGAGGAAGAACAACATTTATAAGATCAGATTATCTGAGTTGGAGGCTCAGAATGTGAAGTGCCTTCTGTCTGTTAATGAAGAGCAGTGGGTATGGCATAGACGGTTAGGGCATGCCAGTATGAGAAAGATTTCTCAGCTGAACAAGCTAAACCTTGTCAGGGGCTTACCCAATCTGAAGTTCGCTTCAGACGCTCTTTGTGAAGCATGTCAGAAAGGCAAATTCACAAAAGTCCCTTTCAAGGCAAAGAATGTTGTCTCAACCTCAAGGCCGTTAGAACTTCTGCATATCGACCTGTTTGGACCAGTGAAAACTGAGTCTATAGGTGGCAAGAGATATGGGATGGTTATCGTTGATGACTATAGCCGCTGGACATGGGTAAAGTTTCTAACCCGCAAGGATGAGTCTCATGCTGTGTTCTCTACCTTCATTGCTCAAGTGCAAAACGAGAAGGCTTGTAGAATTGTGCGTGTCAGAAGTGACCATGGTGGAGAGTTTGAGAATGACAAGTTTGAGAGTCTGTTTGATTCCTATGGAATTGCACATGATTTCTCTTGTCCCAGAACTCCTCAACAAAATGGTGTTGTTGAGAGGAAGAACAGAACTCTTCAGGAGATGGCTAGAACCATGCTCCAAGAAACTGGCATGGCTAAGCACTTTTGGGCAGAGGCAGTAAATACAGCATGTTACATTCAGAACAGAATCTCTGTGAGACCAATTCTGAATAAGACTCCTTATGAATTGTGGAAGAACATAAAACCCAACATTTCTTATTTTCATCCTTTTGGCTGTGTTTGTTATGTTCTCAATACTAAGGATAGATTGCATAAATTTGATGCTAAGTCTTCTAAGTGTCTATTACTTGGTTATTCTGATAGATCTAAAGGTTTTAGATTTTATAATACTGATGCTAAGACTATTGAAGAATCTATTCATGTTAGATTTGATGATAAGCTTGACTCTGACCAGTCAAAGCTAGTTGAAAAGTTTGCAGATTTAAGCATTAATGTTTCTGACAAAGGCAAAGCTCCAGAGGAAGTTGAGCCAGAGGAAGATGAACCAGAGGAAGAAGCTGGTCCCTCTAACTCACAAACTCTGAAGAAGAGCAGAATCACTGCAGCTCATCCTAAGGAATTGATTCTGGGCAACAAAGATGAACCAGTCAGAACCAGATCTGCCTTCAGACCCTCTGAAGAGACCTTGCTGAGTCTGAAAGGATTGGTGTCCTTAATTGAACCCAAGTCCATAGATGAAGCTCTTCAGGACAAGGATTGGATTCTGGCCATGGAAGAAGAATTGAATCAATTCTCCAAGAACGATGTTTGGAGCTTAGTGAAGAAGCCTGAGAATGTCCATGTTATTGGAACGAAATGGGTATTCAGAAACAAGCTAAATGAGAAAGGAGATGTAGTCAGAAACAAGGCAAGGCTAGTTGCTCAAGGCTACAGCCAGCAGGAAGGAATAGACTACACTGAAACATTTGCTCCAGTAGCAAGACTGGAGGCAATCAGACTATTGATTTCTTTCTCAGTAAATCACAACATAATTCTACATCAGATGGACGTAAAGAGTGCCTTTCTAAATGGTTATATCTCAGAGGAAGTCTATGTTCATCAACCCCCAGGTTTTGAAGATGAAAAGAAACCAGACATGTGTTCAAATTGAAGAAATCACTCTACGGTCTGAAGCAAGCTCCCAGAGCATGGTATGAGAGACTTAGCTCATTCCTTCTGGAGAATGAGTTTGTAAGGGGTAAAGTAGATACAACTCTCTTTTGCAAGACTTATAAAGATGATATCTTAATTGTGCAAATTTATGTTGATGATATTATATTTGGTTCTGCTAATCAATCTCTATGCAAAGAATTTTCTGAGATGATGCAGGCTGAATTTGAGATGAGTATGATGGGAGAATTAAAGTACTTTCTGGGAATACAAGTTGATCAAACACCAGAAGGAACATATATCCATCAGAGCAAGTACACTAAAGAACTTCTGAAGAAGTTCAATATGCTGGAATCTACAGTGGCCAAGACTCCAATGCATCCAACATGCATTCTGGAAAAAGAAGATAAAAGTGGTAAAGTATGTCAGAAGCTCTATCGTGGCATGATAGGTTCACTTCTATACTTAACTGCATCTAGGCCAGACATATTATTTAGTGTTCATTTATGTGCTCGTTTCCAATCAGATCCAAGGGAAACTCACTTAACTGTTGTTAAGAGGATCCTAAGGTATCTGAAAGGCACCACTAACCTTGGCTTGATGTATAAGAAAACATCAGAGTATAAGCTTTCAGGTTATTGTGATGCTGATTATGCTGGAGATAGAACAGAGAGAAAAAGTACTTCTGGAAATTGTCAATTTCTGGGAAGCAATCTAGTCTCATGGGCAAGCAAGAGGCAATCAACCATTGCACTATCAACTGCAGAGGCAGAATATATCTCAGCAACAATATGCAGCACTCAGATTCTCTGGATGAAACATCAGCTGGAGGATTATCAGATCCTTGAGAGCAATATCCCAATCTATTGTGATAACACTGCTGCAATCTCATTGAGTAAGAATCCTATCTTGCATTCAAGGGCAAAGCACATTGAGGTAAAGTATCACTTTATTAGAGATTATGTACAGAAGGGCGTACTTCTTCTGAAGTTTGTTGATACTGACCATCAATGGGCAGATATCTTTACAAAGCCCTTAGCAGAGGATAGATTTAATTTTATTCTGAAAAATCTGAACATGGACTTTTGTCCAGAGTGAAGATGGATCAGAACCTCTGACTATGACACTTCTTGATCAGAAGATGTCTAGTCCAGAAGGTAACTCAATCAGAGTGTGTGTGCCCACTGGTACTGACTCTGAAGCTGAGACAACAACACGTGCGTCAGAATTTCTGATGCATAGTTCCTTGTGCCCGTGTGACAGTCTGTTATGATTGCGTGTAGATGTGCTTATCTCCTGTGTGTGATTGTGTATTTTACTGTTACTATCTATCTTTAATTTTCAACCGTTGATCTTAAAGTGCTTTTTGAATCAACAACGGTTATTTGATAAAACCCACTATACACACACGTTCTCTCTCACTTCCGGTTTTCACTCTCGCACTCTCTGCTTTTCAAAACCGCCTCCTTCTTGATTTATCTCTCGATCTCTCTTCATCCTTCAAACTTCATCTTCTACCTCAAACCTTCAACCTCTTCAAAATGGTGAGACAAACCAGAAGATCTACTGCAGATGCACCTCAGTTCCCTCACATGGTAGTCGGTTTGGCAACGGGTCAACGAGGCTCTGAGAACCCGGCACAAGAACAAGTTCAAGCTCAAGAGCAGATTATTCCGATTGCAGAACGGGGCTGTGCCGTTCACTGTGTATTTCCTCCTGAGGAACTCCAAGTCCTGGCAGAATGGAGATTCGACCTCGACAACCTTGCTACAAATGGGTATGATCTTCGTCCTGAAGTCCAAGCTCAAGGTTGGGGAAACTACTTCAATCGACTTCGAGGACCGGTGTATGAGAAATTGGTAAAGGAATTCTGGAAGCACGCAGACTGCGATGACACTCAGGTGGTCTCTCACATTCTTGGCAGGAAGATCATCATCACTGAGAAGTCATTCGTGAATCTGCTAGGAGCAGAAACTGCTTATGGGTATCGGTTCCAACTGACGGAATCCAAGCTGAAACCCAGCACCAAGGACATCGTCAACAAGGCCCTGTACACCACCTTCAAACCGGGCAAGACGAGTTACAAGGTGATGGACCTTCACCCCAAACTGAGAATCTGGCACAAGATCCTACTCAACTGCATCAATCAGAGACCGAAGGGTAGTTCTCCAGATTACATCAACTTCAACCAGAAGGCGATGCTGTTTTTCATTCAAGACAAGGAGAAGATCTGCCTTCCCTACTTCCTGTTCTCCTATTTGAAGGAATGCATCCGGAAGTCTCGCACCACCGCCTCCATCAAGTCTGCAATCAAATATATCCCTTTTGGGAGACTGCTCTCAGACTTTCTCATTGAAAGCAACTTGGTGCAAGATTTGATCAATGCTGGTTGCACAGAGGACTTGAGCACAATTGTCAGTGATGTCTTCACTGCCAACTCTCTGAAGAAAATGGGCTTAATCCAGAAGAAGATTGCTCCTGCTCATGAAGACACATCTTCTGAGATCAGAGGAAGAAGAATGCCTCTGAATGACTACCCTCTGTGGACTCAAGCAGACCATCCTGACGCCATCAGATGCTATGTTGAAGACCTCAGGGCTCAAGGATTCGAGATTGACCTTGATGATTTTGTCAGCAGACTTCCACCAGCACCAGAGTTTCCTTCTCCTCCCAAGAAGAAAACCAAGAGGAAGATGGTTCTGGAAGAATCCTCAGAGGAATCTGATGTCCCTCTGGTCAAGAAACCGAAGAGCAAGCCTGATGATGATGATGGTGATGATAGTGAGGATGGTCCTCCAAAGAAGAAGCAGAAGAAGGTCAGAATTGTGGTGAAGCCTACTCGGGTGGAACCAGCTGCTGCAGTGGTCAGAAGGACTGAAGCTCCTGCCAGAGTGACTCGATCATTAGCACATTCAAGTAAGCCTGCACTTGCTTCTGATGATGATTTGAATTTATTTGATGCACTTCCTATTTCTGCCTTACTTCAACACTCCTCAAATCCCCTCACTCCTATTCCTGAATCCCAGCCAGCCGCACAAACCACCACTCCACCACATTCCCCAAGATCTTCCTTCTTTCAACCTTCTCCTACTGAAGCACCTCTCTGGAATTTGCTTCAGACCCAAACCTCTAGGTCAGAAGATCCAACCTCTCTCCTTACCATTCCATACGACCCATTACCTTCTGAACCCATCATCCATGACCAACCCGAGCCCAACCAAACAGAACCACAACCCAGAACGTCTGATCACTCTGCTCCCAGAGCATCAGCACGTCCTGCTGCCAGAACCACGGATACAGACTCTTCAACAGCCTTCACCCCTGTATCCTTCCCAATCAATGTCATTGACTCTCCTCCCTCCAATACCTCTGAATCAATTAGAAAATTCATGGAGGTTAGGAAAGAGAAGGTATCTGCCTTGGAAGAATATTACCTTACCTGTCCAAGCCCTAGGCAATATCCTGGCCCTAGACCTGAACGTCTAGTTGACCCAGATGAACCTATCTTGGCCAATCCTATCCAAGAGGCAGACCCCCTAGTTCAACAAGCTCACCCTGTCCCTGACCAACAAGAGCCAATTCAACCAGACCCTGAACCCGAACACTTAGTGTCTAACCAATCCTCGGTTAGATCACCTCACCCTCTGGTTGAAACTTCAGACCCTCACCGTGGAACCTCTGAACCCAATGCTCCCATAATTAACATTGGTTCTCTACAAGGGGCCTCTGAAGCTCATAGCAGCAATCACCCAGCCTCTCCTGAAACCAACCTCTCCATCATTCCCTATACTCACCTCCAACCCACATCTCTCTCTGAGTGCATCAATATTTTCTATCATGAAGCCTCCTTGAGGCTCCGCAATGTGCACGGTCAGACTGATCTCAGTGAGAATGCTGAACATGTGGCTGATGAGTGGAACAATTTGAGCACTTGGCTAGTGGCTCAGTTTCCAATCATGTTGCAGCTCCTGCATGCAGAGGGAAGTCAGAGGATTGAGGCTGCCAAGCAAAGGTTTGCTAGACGGGTGGCTCTTCATGAACTAGAACAGAGAAATAAGCTTCTTGAAGCCATTGAAGAAGCCAAGCGAAAGAAAGAGCAAGCAGCAGAAGCTGCACGTCAAGCAGCAGCTCAGGCTGAACAAGCCAGACTTGAGGCAGAGCGTCTTGAAGCTGAGGCTGAGGCAGAGCGACTTGCACCAGTTCTGTTTACTCCTGCTGCTTCTGCTTCCATTCCAGAACCTCAAGCTGCTCAGAACGTTCCTTCCAGCTCTACTCAGACAAGCTCATCCAGACTCGACATCATGGAACAACGTCTTGACACTCATGAATCCATGCTGATTGAGATGAAGCAAATGATGATGGAACTTCTGCGACGCACTGACAAACCTTAGTCTTAGGATCTCTTCTTTTTCTTCTTTCGTTTACTTTGTTTTCCTTTCTGTTAAACTCTGTTTCTTTTTTATTTCCTTATTTTCATTTGTTCGTTTGTGATTCTATATGCATATATCTATATATATTTGTGTCACATATGTTTGCAAAACTTGTTTTATTCATAATTGTTCTATGTTTACATCACATTCTTTACATCATATAACTCTAGAATGGAGGATCCTTCCTCATTCTTCTGCACTCCTGGCGCTGCTCTGACCTATTCTTCTCCAGACGCTCCAGTACATGCTGGATGTTGTTGAGTCTGACCTCTAGCTCATCTTTCTCCAGAATCTCTTCTGAAGTCCTGAGCTTCTCTTCCAAGATTTCTTTTTCTTCCAGCAGCTTGAGTTCAAGCCGGCTGAGTTCTTGCACCTCCTCCACAAAGGCAAGAAATTCCTTCAGGTCCCTCTCCAACTCTGGACGCAGGTCCTCTTCCAACAGTGTCCGTGTCAGCTCCGCGATGGTAGTTTCACCCTCTGGATGCCTGATGTTCAGGAACAAGTCCTCTTGAAAGGCCTTCTTCCTCAGTTCTTCTAGTGCTACGTTGTATGATGCCATTTTTTTTTCTTCTGAAAATTATTCGAGGTGTGAAGCTTACCTTTCTCTCCAACGCTTTTTATAGGCTTCACTTTCTCTCTGAAAGTTAATGCTCCTACAGTTTCTCGAGGTTAAGTTCTTGGTAACTGACCCTTCTATTTACTCACTTGACCGGTGGTAAACGCTCATCCCTTGCATTAACTCTTCTATTTATTTTCGCCTAACTCTGATTCTTACATCGTTTTCTTTTTCTTTTAAACTTAGACCTTCTCTAAGGGGGAGTACCTTGTACTTCAAGCTGAGTTTTTCACACCCCAAGCTTTTTGCTTATGACAAAAAGGGGGAGTACACCCAGTTTTTGATGTGTAAGATGTGTTAGTGTGACTTATTTTTCTTTTGGAGATTTTAAGAGTTCCACCTTCATGACCATAGATGTGTCACTGGGCAAATACAAGGAATACATTTCACTTCTTCTGAAGTGATTCTAAGTTGACTCTGATACCCAAGACTCTGATACCTTGTCCATGACTCTGATCACTTATGCGCTCTGATTATTCGTTTTTCATCTATGTCATAAGCTTTTCACTCTGAACTCTTATATGTTTTAGCTCAGAATCTAGACTTTACTAACGTTTTCATCAAGTATTAGATTCAGGGGGAGCTAAGCTCAGAATCAAGCAGTGACTTGAATTCAGAATGAGCAAGATAAACTATTCACATCAGGATAAGTCTTATTCTATATCTCTAAACTCTGAGTGAATTCAGTTTAATGTTTAAGAATTGTTCATCAAAAATCTTAGTTTTGTCATCATCAAAAAGGGGGAGATTGTAAGATCAAGTTTTGATCTAGTAGTACAACTCTATGTTTTGATGATTACAAGTTAACCTTTTGATATGAACAATTGTGGTACTCTAACGTGTTTTTCTGAGTGTGCTATTTACAGGCTCTGACCTCAACTCAATCTCACACAAATCAGAAGCACTGTGTATAAAGGGTAACCCAAGCAACGCTTTCGCATTCACCATGTTCAGTATGAACAGTGGAAAAGCTTCAGAAGTTCTGAAGCTATACAAACTCTGATGAGGACTCAGTCGCTAGAAGCTCTGAAGATCCAGAAGTTCTGATAGCCAAGAAACACTGAAGGTTCAGATGTTCTGATGGTGTAGAAGACTCTGAAGATCCAGAAGCTGAATAGTGGAAACTCTGAAGTCCAGAAGCAAGAAACTCTGAAGGCCATGTTCTTCCCTCTGAGTTCAGAATCAGAAGATACAATGGTCAGAGGATCTGTGCTTTCCCTCTGACTCTGATCAACCGGCTTCACAAGTTCCAATATGAAGTATTCCCCTGATCAGAAGTCTCCTAGGTTAAAAGGTCAAGTCGCTATCCAAGTACAAAAGCAAGTGTACCTTCCTGACGACCTACCTAACGTTCTCAGCCACAGCAGAAGCTGGATTTTCCAGAACTGCCCTCCAACGGTAGCATTTCCCATGCAACGCTCAACCCTAATCCTTGGAGTATATATAGAGGCTGAAGATTGAAAGAAGCGGCGAGAATAGTAGAAACAACACACACACGCAAGACATATTCAAAATATTCTAAGCTTTCTTTCATCTGAAATTCATTGTGTTTACTATCAGCTTTTTAGAAGCAAATCTCTTGTAAACAATTCTTTGATAAACAGTTTGTTTAGTTCCTTTAGGAGATCAAGGTTGATCGGATCCTAGAGAAGACTAAGAGAGTGAATCTTAGTGTGAGCTAAGTCAGTGTAATTGTTAGTCACTTGTAGGTTTCAAGTGCAGTTGTAACTCTTACCTGATTAGTGGATTGCCTTCATTCTAAGAAGGAAGAAATCACCTTAACGGGTGGACTGGAGTAGCTTGAGTGATTTATCAAGTGAACCAAGATAAAATCCTTGTGTGCTTTTCTATCTCTTATCTTTAGCACTTAAGTTCTCGAAAGATTTGTCAAATCTTTAAGGTGGTAGTTTTGTACTGAAAACGTTATTCAAACCCCCCCTTTCTACCGTTTTTCATACCTTCACATTGTGTTTTGATCCACCTCATTGTTTGCCCCATAGATATTCCCAATTACGAGATTAGCATTCAAATTGTTGTCCTTCATCACTGTAAGCAAATACCTGTCACCCTTGTGGACTTGAATTAGGGAAAAAGCAGAAGCCTTCCACATTGTTAACAAGCCTCCCGCAGAGCCTCTGGCATGAACCACAACACACTCATAGTTTAGGGACTTGGCGAAATTAAGCGCGAATTTCTCTTTCTGTACCTCAAGTTTTGTTTCTTGGATCAATACTAATTCCGATTGTGCCTTTCTCACAAGCTCCTTGACTCCCCTCCGTTTTTCCGCACTACCCAACCCTCTAACATTCCACAACAGCCAGCTTCTCTCCATTTTCTGACTCAGCAAGTGAAAGAAAAGCTCCTAGATCGCTTTCCAGAGATGAAATTGCTTTGTCATCAGAGCCATCATATACAAGACCCAGAACTTTACCAAGTAGCCATACCTTGGAGCTCCTTGTCAGATATTTTCCAGAGGGTCCCCTCGCAATTTGGCTTTGCTCTACCGCGACACAACGATTCTCCCCAGTACCTTGAGCCTTGGGTTTTCTGCCTCGCCTTTTTGGAGTTAACGACGCAACAACACCCTTCCTCGCGCCCTGACTCTCAGTTTCTCTTATTTTCCCGGGTCTGCCTCTTTTCTTCCTAGGAGATAAGGTTGTTACCTCCTCAACGCAGTCCTCAGTGGGAGGAGATAGAGAATGGGATTCAAGATCAGATTGGTTAATGTTGTAATCTAACCCAATCGGTAGAGGCCCAATGAAATTTTTTTTGTAACCAATTTTTGGGCCCACACCCAAGTGAAGCTCCTTTGGTTCATAAAGTTCCCATCTCATATTATTATTGTTTGTAAGAATAGAAAGTTGACTATGCTCCCAACCCACCAACTTATATTTGCCTGCTCCCTTGATACTAAGTTCCAGCTCACGTGTTCCCCCAATTGTGACCTCATAGCCTGAAAAAAGCCTGCTCCATAGGTCTTCAAGGCCAGACCAACCCAAATTAATTTTAATATTATCCCGCAGCCACACAGCCTGCAGACCATACTCGTATTTGTGCCAGAGTATTTCATCATTTCTTTGGCTTTTTCCTGGTAAACATACCTGAATTGCACCCTCTTTTGCTGACAACTCTGTACCTTCCAAGTTTGAGATACCGTTGACCTCGACAGCCCGGCCTTGGCATGTCCCCTCAACCCCTAGTTCCGGCAGCTCCTCCTCCGCCACCCCCTTCTCTCTATCTGGTTCAGATTCTACCACCACTGTTCCCTCCGAATCACTCGGCAGGCCCTGGTTATCGCAGCTTGAATTGTCCGCTTTCCAAAAAGCTTGGTGCACTTGATCTACCGTAGCACCCAAGTCCTCTCCTTTCAGTACCACTTTAACAATTTGATCCTCGATCAGAATATCCACCGATCTTTGTTCGATGAGAGGTGTATATGAACTCACCAATATTCTAGCAAAGTCGTAGCTCCGGCGGTTCTCTGTGTCATCATCCATTCTGATAAAATCCCCAATGTAACCAGCCGCAAGAACGAAAAAATCCCTGTTCCACATGCCCAAGGGTGTATGCCAAATCCTTACCCAAGTAAAATACCTTCTGGGCTTATCGAATAGAGAAGCAGGTTTGATAACAGAGAAGATATTGCCGATTTCTCCATCAGTGCTGAGGAACTGAAACATCTCCTTATCGGACTCAAACTCGATGGCAACTTCTGTGGCATCCATTGAAGCCACCTTTAGGTGTAACCAACCATGACTCCTGAGAAATTCTGCCACAGCTTGTATGCTCTGGATCCCTCTTATAGTTGCGACAATGGTTCTACCAATCCTCTCCCTATCTTCCTCCTTTAGTTTAAAAAGCCCTTCCGAACTGTGAATAGCAGCCTTCTTATCGAGTAATCCAGCCTTCGAGTTATTCGTCTGCGCCCAGATTTTCCGAGGCCAACGGGTCTTTGGTGGTACCCTGCTTATGAAATCCTTGTACCCTCTCGTCTTTGCATCAAAGAAAGGATATCGTGCCATGGAAATCTGGATGAAATTACTTCCCAGCTTGGTACCATTGAGGGATTGGATAGCAGCCTTTGCTTCTTGCAGCATTGCAAACCTTACGAAGCCAAACTTCCATTTTCTGTGGTTTTTCCTCTGCCTCTGAACAAACACTCCCTCTGTCCTACCAAACTTGGAAAATGAATCCTTGATCGTTAAGTAGGACATGTTGTCATCGAGGCCATCAATGAATAGAGTGCAGTGGGCCGCCTCTACGTTTGGTGCATCTCGTGGGAGTTTGTTTCTTCCCCAAGTAGACTTCCCGTAAGCCAACCTCGTTTGGTTTCCATTCACCAGCCTGGTCTTTTCCCCTGTTATCTTCTTCGATCCCCAAGGTTGTTGTGTCTCCCCTGGATTTCCTCCTCTCTCCCCTGGATTTCCTCCTCTCTGTGTTGGTGGAGCCGCCACCGAAGATTCTGCCCTCCGATCGTACCTCCATGGTTCCTTGCCTCTAATCTTCCTCAGCCTATCTGCCTCCAATGTTGTCTCTCCCCTGGGTTCTAGAGAGAAGGGGGAGCACATCTCTCTAAAAACTTGTGCTTTGGTTGGTTGTGTGTTATGCATTCTTAGATGAAAATAACATGTAAAAAACCGGTATTAAAATTACCATTCACATTCTTTTGTAGTCATAACAAAAGTTATTCAGGAATAATAAGTTTCAATCTAGTTCTAATATGGTATAAACCTAAAGCAATCTTTGATGAAAACTAGCCTCCACTATTGACAAATCAGGGAAATATCAACCATCCATGAAATGAACAAATTTGAGTGCTCCTATAGCACATAAGACTGAATACATCCTATCTTATTCACAATTTTACAATTATTTTCATTTATTTTTATTTTTGAAAAGATGATAATTTACACATCATCATGACATCATTTCAAGTCATCATTGAAAAAAGAATAATTTACTCCATGAGGATTGAAAAAATCTTTATGAAAGGGAAACCACATAGTATAAGTGCATAACAATCAAAGTAGTACAAGTAGTGTTCAAATTTAAAAATATGCACAGTAACAAAATTCAAGCATAAGGATAAATAGGAAATTGTTATTCGAACCACCCGGCAGCTATTTAGACCCTGTTAAATTCGTAAAATTCGAAAAAACCCTTTATTAAAAAAATTCGCTCGCACTTTGAAAGTGCGATCAAAACGCACTTGCTCCATAAAATCACACACTTTGTATCAAACATAGGTTTCAATATATAGTGAAATCAGCCCCCAATAAATGGAAAAGACAGGAAAAATGGGTTCGAACACAAAGAACATAAAAAATGAGTTGAGAAGCTAGCTGAAAAACAAAAAGACAAAAGGACATAGAAATTTGTAAAACACAAGAAATTTCCCAAACTATGGATGTAAAAAGGCATATGGAATGAAAAAACAAAGAGAAGTATTCAAAATTATACCTGAGGCTCAAAACCCATGGAAAATAAACCTAGAAAAACCTCACAGCATTAGTTTTATCTCTTTTACTGAGTGTTTTGAAATTGTATGTCAAATCATAGAGTAGAGGAACCTATTTATACAGAAAAATCGTGGGTTACTAATATGTCAATGACACAAATAAGACATTTTTCTTTTCTTATTTTAATGTAACAAAAATACTAAATAAGTTTATCAATATAAAATGGTTATTATTATTAATGAATTTTTCAGAAAGCAAAAAAAAAAAATGAATTTTTAATATTATAATTGACTTATGCAACAAACACCTACATAAGTTTTTAATGCTACTCATAAAATGATTAAAAAAATACATCAAAATATTTAATATAATAAATTAATTATTATTAATCATTCAAAGAAAATTGATTATTTCAATAAAACACTTAAACACATTTTAAATTTTACTAAAACGAGACTGGACGTACATTATCATATTTGAATTGATAATTGGAAAAAAATATCTAAATAAATATTTTATTATAAATTTATTATTATTAATTGAAAGTGATAATTATAATTCATTATTATAACAAAATATATAAATAAAATTATTATTATAAATTTAATATTATCAGAGTAAAGGTATTATTAAAATTTACTATTGTACTAAAATATCTAAATACATTTTTAACGTTATTGTTAATTCAAAAAATGTTCAATTAACCTATAAATTGCATTCCTTTTAGAAACGTTTAAAGAGATTTTTGAAATAGGTATACACTTGATAAGATTTGTTTATAATCGGAAAAAAGGAAAATTATAATTTGATTTTTTTTATCATTTACTTCCTCATTTATTTTTTTATTGTAAATGGATTTATATATTATTTCTTGCTGATTCAGTTGCACTACAAAAAAATGTATTTTTAGTGGCATTGATATTGTTAAGTTGTGGCATTTATTAAATGCCCCAAGTGTCATTAGTGGCATTCACCTTTAAGTGCCTCTATTACAGGTGCCACAACTGTTTTGTGACATTTTTTGCTTAAATGCCGGTTTTTGTATGCCACAAATGCTTCTGGCATCTTCTAAATGCCACAAATTGAAACTGTCATCTTTTTAAATGCCACAAACTACATATATGCCTCATTTTATCAATAATATTTTATTTACTTATATATTCCTATTTTTATTTTTTTGAAAATGAAATCCTGTTATCTTTTATAGAGAAAATGATTAATTAAAGGAAAATATTCTTAACAATCAATATAAGCTCTACCTTCACAAGAGAAATAAACAAATGAGCATGAACATGAAAGGACATATATGGTTCCAACATCTGAATTTGAGTACATAAAGATTGAACTATGAACATGAACATGAAAGGACATATATTGCAATATTCCCTTCAATAGTATATCTTCAGAAAATTACTCATATAAACAACAGAATGAACTATGTCTATACCTATGAAATAAAAATAGCATTGAAAGTAACAAGGAGCCGCTCATCAACTGTCGGGAAATCAAATCCCACATCAGACCTAGATGCCAATAGTTGCCTTCAAAGTTGTCAATCTCAATGCTACCTCTGCAAAAACCAAAACTAAAATCAAAACAGAGCAAAAGGGTGAGAGGTATCACCCATTAACTTCTTAAAAAACCTATATTCATCCAAGCCACAAACAAAAAGAAAGAATAGGCATTAACTATACAACCAACTTCATCAATTATAATTGGATTTTTGCTCAGCCATGCTCGCATGCTTACTTGTACACATATACACACACTGAAATTGATTTAAAAGGCATATCTGTCTATGCTTTACATAAAAAGTACTAGTAGTCAATGCAGTTTAGTTTTATTGTCATACTGTCTCTATTCTTATCATCTTATAGTTAGACGCTCTTGTCCTTACAATTTAGCAGTGTTTATTAGTTGTCATGTTTTAAACAAATTAGGTCAGAAAAGCAATGCAGTACATTAGAAACGAAAGCACCCAAAAAGCAAAACAGAACCAAAAACCACATAATGATAAAGCATGCCCCAACTAAGTGAGAATGAGAATTACAAGAACCACAACTACTATACTAACCAAACCTCAACAAAAGGTTCCTATATATTTAGATTTCCATTTTGAAGACAAAGACATTGCAAAGAACCTATCTAGATATTTTCATACCTAATGTAACAATCACAGTACACTAAGTCACTAACATAATGCTTGGCTAAGCTTGAGGGCATTTTTTTTCCTTCACTTTATTCATTAATTGTAAATAACCAAAACCCATTTCGACATCTGGATCAGAATACTCAAAAACACGGTAAAGAGACAAGAATGAAGCATGCAAACACAAACAAGATATATGTACTACTTACTACCCAATAAGATATACTTACTTGACTGCTCCTGGCTTCCCCCCTATAAACTTGAAGAAACTCTTCTCTTTGCAACCTTTGAGCAAAAGCAGCATCCTCATCTTGGCAAGAAATCACTCTTCTTGTTCTCGCTCTCAGAAGAGAGTAAAACAAAGCTTGAAAAAAGAAAAAAAAATGGTAATTATAATAAAGAACCATAGACATGCAAAACCAGACATTACAATACAATAAATTGCTTGATATGATTACTAGCTTGACATTAGATAAACACCATCACATGATGCAGTGTTTAAAACATTTACAGGACGCACACCATCATTCTTAACATGGGAGGCATAAATTAGCAAATGCAAAAAGCCCATAAAACTAATTATCATGGGACGCACACCATCATTCTTGACAGTACTTTGTCAATCAGTTGTAGTATATTAATCTAAGAGTTAATCAAAGGCTTTTACCAAAGTGTCATCCTCTAAAGTGAACTGAATTTCCTCTTTATTGTGACAGCACTGTGACTGCAACACTAGCTCAAAAAAAAAAAAAGAGTGCAACACAAAACAGTTGGAAAATCAGCAAGCAGCTAAGCCCAAAAGTAATAAATTCATTAACATTCCATTAAATCACAACACCTGAACAATCATAGGTCACAAGTGCTTCAAATCCAGCTGATTGGAATAACTCCCAAGCATCTCTAGCATAATGGTTAAAGCTTTTACCATAAACAACAATCTGCATTGAACAAGAGTATAACTAGTGAAACTAAATTAAAACCAAGAATATCTCATATTTGAATTTTGATAATCACTTGCAAGATTCAATTTCTATTATACATGGAAGTGATTACTAATATAGAAACAGATAAGTGTCTCCACAAGATGAAAAAGAAAATCGATACAAAATAACAAAAACTCATTCTTGCCTATCTTTGACCTGCAAGCATGATATAAGTATCAGTGTGCAGTCAAATAAGCTAAGGTTACACAATATGATACCATAATAAGTTCCATTAAGACCAAAACTTGCTACCTTACCACAAGAAGCCACCTGTGTCCACCATCACACATGCTTGAAGCCACAACACAGCAGCTCCAAATGACCATAAGCATCCATAAAATCACAACAAGCATAAATGCATAAGCCAGTCTCATAACCTCAGGAAGATTCCAACAAGCATAAACACAAATGCATTTCACGTTCTTTAAGCCACGGGGTGATCTAATTATTCATACAATAGATGAATTCAGTTAGTGGCAAAATTAGAATACAATTCTTAAGAGTGAAATAATCACTATCAGTCAGCTGTAGTGATAAAGGGGAAACAAATGAGTATACTCTCACCCCTTTTCCATAATCAAGACCAACACTCTAATCATTCTAAAACTAGAATCAAGATTTTCAAATCATCTTAACAAGGACTATTATGCTGTATTTTGTTCCACATCTGCATATGTTGTCCATATCACTTTCTCACAATCACAACTATTTGAATCATCAATCCACAAATTAAAAATCAATCAACTTTTAATCCACTTCCATTTGCCTAGAAACACCATCTCGTGACACACACTAACAAGGGAATGAAAATATTAGGGCATTTAAAACTCAACAATGTTCCATTCAAAGGATTAGGGTAGTAACCAACTCATCGATTGCTTCGGTTCAGAACACAAAGCTTCACCATCGCAACCTTCAGCGAAAAACGCCTCTGTAACGCTCAAGCCTTAGATTGTGGAACGAGAATCGAAGTTGGAAATGGAAACTTTCGATCGAGAATCTTACCATCCAGAATTTCTGAGCGAATTTCTGAGCGAGAAACAGAGAGAACCTTCACCTTCACGCGATCTCCATCACTTTCACGCAAACCTCGATGCCAAATTGTGTTCGTCATCACCTTCACGAGAATCTCCACCTTCGCGAACCTTCATTCTCGGAGTTTGAATTGGACGCCGATGTGGAAGGTGGTGTAGGCGCAGAGGAAGTCGAGGATGTAGGCGAGGTGGTGCCACCGAGGTCGATGAGGAAGCGGCGGAGGGGACGATGGCGATCCAGTAGTTGTGTGCGAAGGAGGAAGGGTTTTTGTTGAGGAATCTAGCGGAGGAGGAAAATAGGTGGCGGTTATTGCCGTCACTGGTGGTGGTGGTGCCATGGCGGAAAGTGGTGTTAGGGTTTGGGAAAGATGAAGAAGGGGTAGAAAAGGAAGGGGCACTGGTGGAGGAGGAGAGAGGAAATATGTAAGGTTTTTATTTTTCCTTTTTAGTTTCAAAATCTGGAACTGTGTGACTGTGAGTGAAAGTTAAAAAAAAAGGTTATATATTAAAATTGAAAAGGGTTATCTGTGCCATTTAAGTTAAGTGCCACTTCAGAAAATTGCTAAGAAATAGCTGCTAATTAGCTAGGAATCCGTTTTTAAAAAAGTGGCATTTAAGTTAAGTGCCACTTTTGAAAATTGCTACCAAATAGCTGCTAATTAGCTAGGAATCCGTTTTTATACTAGCAGCATTCTAATTAAATGCCAGAATAATAGACGTTTGTGGCACTTTTTTGTAAATGCCACAAATATAGTGCCACTAAAAGCAAATTTTTTTGTAGTGTTGGAATTTGGAGTCAATTTCCTATGATTAAATTTCCTTCTTTATTTACAAAATTCATAGGTGGCAATAATTCAAAAATTTATTACTTCTTCATTATCCATGGAATGACTACTCACTATCCGCTTAATCCTTGAATTCACTTGTGGATACAATTTGAACAATATTCATTAAGAGTTATTATTATATAGATTATTTGAAATAATGTTACCGATATGTCAATGTTATTAATAAGACATTAGTTTCTTGCTGTCAAAAAAAGACATTATTTTCTTAATTAAATTTTGTAATAAAATACATAAAATATATTTAATATTTTTATTTCATTATCATTCATAAAAAATTATTATCATAATTTTTTATAACTAAATTAAATTTATAAATCAAAAGTGATTATTATTATTTATTATTACAATAATATTTTTTTAATTAAACAAATACCTAAATAAAATTAATGGTATCTTTAAGTCAATGTTTTTTGAAACTTTTAAGTCAATGTTAATTATAAGAAATTATTATCTTTTAATTAACCAGTGTTACAAAATATCTAAAAAAAATTACTACTATAATTTAATTACTATTATTGAAAATTATTTCAAAATAATTGATTATTATAACTAGTGACGGATCCATAAATTTTAGGGTGTGGGGGCAATATTAGTATAAGAAGTTTTTTCCGTCAAAATTATTTTTTTTAAGGTTGAATTCATTTATTTATAAAGTATGAAATCAGAAAAAATAATACATCACAGAGTAGTAAGAAAGATGAAAATTGAAAATTAACATGTTTTAAACCACTATGTGCCTGTTTGTTTTTCAGTTGGGTGAATGTGAAAACACATTCACCCAACCCAACAAGTGATTGACTACATTGGAAATCGTGATCTCAAATTTCAATGCTTTCAATAGACTTCGTAACTGAAAACCAAACAGACACTATGTAGTTGAAGTAGAATCGTAGCTCGGATTATATTTTTTTTCCTATTTTTGTACTTTCTAATGGTATATCAAACAAGTTTTTTTTTGGTACACATCAAACAAGCTTTTAATAAAAAAAGTTAATTACAAATTTTAGAAATACAAAATGACAATATCACAGTAAATTGCTAGCTAGTTGCAGCTTACATTGATACTGGATGTTGAAGATATAAAGATGGTTGAAATGAACAAATAAATTCTAACATAGAATTGAGAAACAAAAGTGCAAATTACGCCTGAAAAGTTAAAACTTTAGGAAGAGATGTGATCGTTTAGGTTATTTAGTATTATGGGGACATATAATATTCTTGTGGTCGTATCGTTGTAACAAAAGAAATATTATCAATGTCCAATTACTATAATATATAGTGCTCTTACATTATAGAAAATCTCGTGGGGGCGTATGACCCCTTGGAGCTCAACGTGGGTCTGTCCCTAATTGTAACAGAATACCTGAACACAATTTTAATGTTGTTGATAAGTCACAGTAAAAACATTATTATTTTGAATTAACTATTACTTAAAAATACCTAAATTAATTAATTATAAATTACTTATGATTAATTAAAATTAATTTATTGTCACAAAATATTTAAATACACTTTTAATTTTACTGATAAGTTAACGTTGCTCATAAGAAATATTATTTTTTAAATAATTATTGTAAGAAATACATAAATTAATTAATTCTTATATTGATTTATTATTAATGAAGAGTGAGTATTGTAATTTTGTTATGTAATTAATTAATTTTTACTAATAGTGGAACACGGATTGGTGGATCAAGCAACGAGAGTGTTAAATTTTAATGTTGGGTCTTTGCCGACAGTTTACTTGGGATTGCCACTAGGGGGGAATCCTAAAAGAAGACAATTCTGGAGACCAGTTTTGGAAAAGATGAATTCGAGACTACACGGGTGGAGATCAAACCATTTGTCCTTTTGAGTGGTAGGATTGTTTTGCTGAAGGCAGTAATGAATTCAATTCCCGTATACTATATGTCTGTATTTAGAACTCCAGTGGGGGTAATTAGAGAGATGGAAGCATTGATGAGGGGTTTCTTATGGGGTGGTGCCTCAGTCACAAAGAAGATTGCTTGGGTGGCATGGGCGGACATTTTCAAGGGCGTGCGGTTTGGTGGTTTGGGGCTAGGTTTTCCGGAATGGAAGAATAAAGCGCTGCTGTTAAAATGGTTTTGGCGGTTTAGAAGAGAGAAAGATGCTATATGGAGGAAGGTCGTTCGTGCAAAGTTTGGCCTACAAGACCGTTATATAATGCCGCAAATGGAGGGAATTAAAAGGGGATCAGGTTCCTGTATAGCTCAAGGTCTACTCTGTCTATGGAAGGAGCAGTCTGGAGCTATAAATGAGTTTTTCAATGGTCTGGCTTGCAAGGTGGGGAGTGGGGAGGGTGTTAGATTTTGGAGTGATGTATGGATTGGTGATGTCTCTCTACAAGTTCAGTTTCCACGGGTATTCGCTTTGGCCGTCAATAAGTCCATGGCAGTGTCGGAGGCGGGTAGAAAGGAGGGCAGAAACTGGATCTGGTCAGTGGATTTCCGGAGGGGTTTCTTCGATTGGGAGGTGGAACAATATCAGAGGTTTCTGCAGCTTCTACAATCTCTGGTGGTAAATAATTATCCGGATGCTCTATATTGGAAGGGAGACTCAACGGGGATGTACACAGTTCAAGGGTTATGTTATGTGTTGAAGGAGCGCTTGTATATTCAGGCAAGGTGGTTTATTCCTAAGCAGATTAGAAAGGTCGTTCCAGCTAAGGTATCAGTGTTTTTATGGCAACTCCAGAGAGATCGCATTGCTTCCACGGTGGCTCTGAGTACTCGTGGAATAGTTTTTCCAGATGGTGACTTGTGTTGTTTATATATGTTTGTCATGTCCAGAAACTTCTACTCACTTGTTTATGCATTGTCAACATGTATGGGTGATTTGGTGTATGATTTTGAGCAGAGAAGGTGTGGACTGGGTTATGCCAGAATCTATAAATTCCTTGCTGCTAGAATGAGGGTCTATAAGGAGAGGAATAGATCAATTAATTTGGGACATATTTCCTTATGCGTTGTGCTAGTCAGTGTGGTTAGAGAGGAACAGGTTGATCTTTAATAATAAACATTATTCTACTAAAACTGTTTGGGATTTGTTGTTAACGAGGGTGGCTTGGTGGGTAAAGTCATGGTGGTCGAGTTGTCCTTATAGGATGGATCAGTTTGTGACTGGTTTTGAGTTTATAAAACTGCCAGCAGCAAGGAAATTGAGACACCAGCGAGACTGGGTTCCACCAGTGGAGCCTATGCTAAAGTTTAATGTGGATGGTTCTTCGTTGGGATGTCCGGGAAGGAGTGGTATTGGCGGGGTGCTGAGAAATCATAAAAAAGAAGTCTTAGGTTACTTTGCTAAAGGTATAGGAGATGCTTGGGCGTATGAAGCTGAAGTTCAGGCAATTTTTCATGCACTCCTTTTTTGTCAGTAGAATAATTTCACTACGGTGATCATTGAGAGTGATTCGACTCTTGCTGTTGGATGGGTTAATAATAATGAAAGGAGGTCGTGGAAGTTATATCAAGTACTCCTACATTCAATTGATCATATTATTCCTCTTGTGAATTGTGTGGGGGTGAGTCACATTTTGAGATAAGGAAATGGTGTGACTGATTTTTTAGCTAAGCTTGGAAGGGATACTGATGAGGTGGTGTGGGATATAGCCACTGATGTTTAAAGGAGCTCTTTGGAGGAGAATTCTGTTTTTCAGTGTTTGTAACACCCCGGTTTCTCAACTGAGGAATCACATTAGTAACCTAACAAAGTCTAAGGACTATTCTGCAATCCCTAAAATCCAAGGGTAATTCTTTTCTGAAAAACAACTAAACACTTCGGCTAAAAGGTTGGAAACATATCATAACTTTATTTAAATAACCTGTTTCCCGATATATAGTAATAATAGCTTACAACACCATAAGTAAGGTTCAGAATAAACATGCGCACTTTAACAGTGGCGGAAGCAAGGCTTTAATAACAGAGTTCTCCTAAAGAAAGTGAGACTCAAACATAATCCACAAGAAGAGAAGCAAAGCTGCTTCTCACACCTCTACTCCACCGCTTACGACTCGATCTCCAACTCGAGCAGCTAAGCCTCGGCGGAAGGATCTCCATCGCCTAATAGCGTTAAGCGCCCAAACAACAAACAACAAATAACAAACAGAAAGGGTTAACTCCATGCAATTACCATGTATAAAAGAGAAAATCATGCTATTCCAATTTAATGACCTAGCATGGTAAATGACCTAGCAACATAACTCAACTCATATATCAACATCTTAACATAGATTAACCCAGATAATAATAACCTCAACAACGTAACATCAAATCAGATATCAATAAACCAATAACTAAAATCAACAACTTAACATCATAACATTTATTCAGGCATCAACAATCCTCAACAATATGACGACAAATCAGATATCAATAATCCTCAATAATGTAAATCAAACTAGATATCAACAACCTCAACAATATATATTAACTCAGCTATCAACCACTTAACATATCAGATGACAATAAAACCAACAATATGAGTCAATCAATAACGTCTCAAAAGACGGGACGATGATAGGACCACACCTCCTCATCGCCACTTATCGCCACGTAAGCGGGACAACCGGGTGAACACAATCACCTGACCGCCGCTTATACGTCACACAAGACGGGACAACCAGGTGAACACAATCACCTGACAGCCACTTATTGCGCCACACAAGGCGGGACATTCGGGTGGACACAACCACCGCATTGCCGCTTATCGCCTCACAAGGCAGGACAACCAGGTGAACACAATCACCTGACCACCACTTATACGTCACACAAGACGGGACAACCAGGTGAACACAATCACCTGACCACCACTTATACGTCACACAAGACGGGACAATCAGGTGAACACAATCACCTGACCGCCACTTAGAACATCTCGAAAGATAGGACAATCCCGCGGGACCACACCCACCTCATTGCCACTTTATAACGCCTCGAAAGACGGGATAGTCATGTGAAAATATCCACTCCACTACCACTTCAAGCAAGTCAAACACTTCATCCAACTCAGTAGTCACTCAAACAACAATCTCAAATTCAATAATCAAATCAGCATAATCACATGTTATTCATAATCATAACATTCGCACAAACACATCAAGCTCTATTGAGCAATGAATCAATAATTCAGTGCTGGAAAACATAACCCTGTCATATCAACTAGAAATCAGTAATGACAGAAACCAGTAAACGGCCGAAGCCTCTCAGAAAACGGAGACACACGTCTCAATAAGTTTACTCGGCCGAAGCCTTCAGAAAACATTTGGCACAAGCCTCAGAAACAGTCAATATAAGCAAGCATACCACATTGCAAGCATAATAATCATAATCCAATGTCATTCAATATAAACATCTTCATCTCAAACGCATGCAATGCGATAAAAGCAGGCAAGACTCAAAGACACTCTAAAACCGAATTAGCCTTACCTTCGTGAGTAGAAGTTGGGCATGGAAGTTGTGAACCTAGAACAAGGAAACACACTCATCAACACAAGCCTCACTAGAAACAACACTATCTAATAACACTAATCGAAATCGTAAAGAAAGCTTTTAAAGCTTCAGAGTTCCTATTTACGCACAAATTGACAACGCAGACTTCGTTCGCTAAAACGAGCATAACTCGAGCTACAGAACTCGGAATGACACGAAACAAGCGCCAAAATTTCGACAATTGAAAGAGCTACGCAATGGCTCAGGTCATAGAGACTCAAAAATTATTTTTGGACACGGTACCCTAACAAATAGGTTTCGGCCACTATGGAAAATAGGGTTTCCGAACTTTTTCTTCGATCTAAATCAATTCCTAGGTATTCTTAGGCGATATCTAGGCCAGGGAAACTCTCAGAAAAATTATCGGATCGAAAACTGTCACAGGGGTATTTTGGTCAATATTTTTAGCTCGAAAACTCAAAATAAGAATTTCGAAAAACAAATTAGATGGGGTCGACACCAACGACGATTATGACGACTAATCCTACTAACGCTAAGCTCAGTCGAGAGTTTTTGATTCAAAAAGCGGAACCTTTGTCAGAAATGGGTATTTTGAGCAGAATTGAAGTTCGGCGGCGATTCGACGAGAATCGGCGAAATGTAATCCGCTAAACATGCTCAGGGGCACGCAGGGAATAAATTTAGACACTAAAATCAAGTTATTTGGACAGTTTTACAAAAAGCTCAAAACTTTGAGCACAGAAAGATATAGAGAAAAGCGACAAAATTTACGATCAGAGGTAAGGAAAAGCATCAGTACCTCAAGGCCTACGCGTAGCAACAAACTGTGGAACGATCAGGCAAGAAACGGCAAAAAGATTTTCTCCTCCTCCTCCTCTTGAAACCCACGGCCGTGTGTGTGTTTGTGATGTTTTGTTTTTTTGAGTTTTTTTTTCATTTTCTTGCTATTTATAGGTTTTGGAAAATGCGAAAAAATGAAAATTTCGCGATTCCGATTTTTCCTGCGCATTCCTCTGTGAATTCTAAGATAGGTTCTGGCGACAGAATTCCAGAACTCAAAAGAGGTTTCTTGGAATTAGATCAAACGATCCAAAGTCGTTGTAAATCGATTTTACCCGAAAACTACTTTTTGCAGTTGATGTCGGATGAGAAAACTTCGTTCTGAAGAAAGATTAGAAACATCGAGAGAAATAGGTGTATGCGTGTGGAATCTTCATTTGAAGCTCCGAATAGAAAAAGTCTTCATCAACCGTTTATTTTAGGTTTCTTGAGCTATCGGAGTTTTGGTTTCGGCAAACCTCCGAGAATTAGAATCGGACGTTCGTACATTTCAGGGTTTCGTATCGAAACGCTTGTTATGGAAAGGAATAAGAGAAATTCTTATATTCCTCTTGAAGATTTTTGGAATTTATTCCTATAGTGTTCCAAGGGTTAAATTAATCTTTTCCTAAGGTTTTTGTCCTAGGCGTAAACGAATAATACTTGCGTCATAAGTTCCGTCGATTCGAATCTTGTCCTTAACCTTCTCGTGAAATATCCTCTCCATACATTTATTCCATTTAATAAACGTTTATCCAGTTTCCTTACTTCACGTTACATCGGAATTATTCGTGAATAAGAAATTTCACTAATTTATTCTAAGCTAAAAACTTGGGTTTTACAGTGTTACTGGTTTATGATTGGATTTGGTTGCTGGTTTTGTTGGATAGTTTCTGTTTGAAGTGTTTTGGGTGAGGATATGTTATAACTTTGGTTTGGAATATGCTGGGTTGTATTGACTATGTTGGCAGGTAAATTTATTAGACCTCAGTTTAAAGGTGCGTCTCTGTAGCTGATATGTGGGATGGTTTTTGTGTATGTTATGCAGGTTTGCTATGTGGCATCTACTGTGCTGGAATAGCAGTTTTGCTCCCTTTATTCTAGGTGAAATGCGTTAATCAAGGTGTAGGGAGGGGCATTTTGGTTTTTGGTGTTTTTTTGTATTTTCTTTGCTATATAGGGAAGTCATCTTGTTGGAATAAGATTATGGTGCATTTTATTGGAGAACTTGTGGGCAAAGATTTCGAGGATGAAGGTTTGGCGTGACATAATGAATTTTGGGACATGTTCTTGATGCTATTTTGGAAGGTTATGTTATTAAAGGGTTGCTTTATTTTATACTATCCTGGTGAAATATAAGCCAAGTTTGGTTTTGTATCTTAGTGTTGTTTGGGTTTGCTTTAGTTTGCTGAGCTATCTAAGTTTTCAGGCTATATATTTATAGGACAATTTGAGATTGTTGTACTCTTTTTCCTTCACTAGGTTTTTATCCCTTTGGGTTTTTCCTAGTAAGGTTTTAATGAGGCACAATCTCAAGTGTGGTTTCATGGGGTGGTTTTGGTTGTTTCTTCATGGTTGTGATGTACTTCTCCCCTATTTCAAGAGAGGGTTGTTCTCTTGAATTTTCTCTTATTCAATAAATCTGTTTTGTTGTCAAAAAAAAAAATTATTGTAATCTATTATTGTAGCAAAATAAATAAACGAATGTTTTGTGAAAATTTATTATTATAATATTTAAAGTATTTGAGGGAACTTAATTTATAAAATTTATTATCAAATAAAATTTTATAAACTAAAATACATATATAAAGTATATTACTATGAGACATAGTGGCTTAATGGTTTCTCTAGTGGAGGGGCAGGGTGATGCTCACATGGCGCAATTACTAGCAGTGGTGAGAACTTAACACTTGTTAAGAAGGACGGACAAAGAAAACTTGAAACCTTTACTCTTGTCCAGCTATTCTTACTGAAATTCGTTGCTTGCTCTACATGACTGGGAAGTTCAATTTCAACATGTGGCCAGAGAATACAATAGCACTGCAGACCTATTTGCGAAGCGTGGACTGAAGGAAAAGTGGTGTTTAACTACTTGGAAGACTCCCCTGACTGATATTCTTCAATTGAAGGAGCTTGGCTAGTTTCTTAGTTTTTTGTTCTCACTTGCTTTTGTATTTCCGTAATTTACCAAAAAAATAGTATTGGATGGAAATACATTTATAACATGTAGACTTATGTCATATTTTTAAATAAAAGAAAATATAATTATGTAATTATAAAGAGACACTAACATCCCAATCACATATGCCACATAGGACCAAGCATATATATTCTTTAATTTAATTTAAAATAAATAAATATATGATGTGACGGAAATTAATTGAATGCATGTGTAAAATAAGTTTACACAAATAGTGCATCAACCATTTTCACTATTATAAAACAAAGCATGGTGAGACTTGGAAATTAATTTGTGCTTCCCACTGGAATGAGTTTTGAAAGGGTGTTGATAGGTTGTTTGTCGTAGGTGTTGTATTTGTCTTCTTTATAGTGACTTGGTTACTTTACTCATGTTGAAATGAGATTTTTCTCAACTTATCAATAAATATATAATTCTTTTTCAAAAAAAAAACATAGCAATGAAAAAATACATTCAATTTAAAACTCGTATTTTAGCTCATGCAGTGCACGTGCAGTGCATGAAAAGTATTTTAATATGGTAAAACAAAGCATAAATAAATTTCCATATATATATAATCAGATGTATCATATGAGAAAGATGTTTTTACATGAGAACGTGAGAATAAATTACGATCGTTAGATCTTATCATGAGCGGTCAAGATTAAAGGAGGAAGATGACAGGGTCTTGGAGTGGAGGAGTTAGCAGGAGTACGAGGGGAGGGGTTCTGGTGCTACAAGGATCTTCACCTTATTCATTGGTAGCCTATTAATCAAACAAATTAAACAACAACTAGATTGGGACTTGTTCAATCAACATGGAAAGTTTTTAAACCTTATCATCCAACAGAGGAGGAAGTCAGGGAGGAAAACACGTTTTAGCTTTGTTCGATATACAACTATAATTCAGGTGAAGGAGGTCATTCGAAATCTGGATGAAGTTATGATTGAAGGTTAAGACCTTAATGACACAACAGGGGGGTTGGATTTTGTCCATGTAATTCGATCGTGATTGACTACATCTACCTGACTACCTCAATAGAAGGTTTCGTTTAAGCTCTTAGTCCAGAGACGAGTTGTGCAAATGATAAGATAAAGAGTTAACCAGCAGACAATGCACACAAGTCTTTTATCCTAGTTCATCCTATATCGGTGGGTTACATTCATAACAACAACCAAGATTTCCACTATAGAGTATCAAGGACTTATCCTTACAAGTATTATTGTACGTACCTCTTCAGGCACATGGAGTATTCTTTGTCCTGCCTCTCCAGGTATTGTTGAGTATTATTTGAACCATTGCCTCTACAAAAAATAACTATTATTTATCCTGCCTCTCCAGACATTATTGAGTATTCTTTTATACATTGCCTTTGTAGGGACTAAGTATTCTTTTCCCACTATCTCTCCAGGCATAACAAGTATTCTTTTACCATTGTCTCTCCAGGCATAACAAGTATTCTATTACTACTGCCTCTCCGGGCATAACAAGTATTCTTCGTCCTGCCTCTCCAGGTATTGTTGAGTATTATTTGAGCCATTGCCTCTACAAAAAACAAGTATCATTTATCCTTCCTCTCCAGGCATTATTGAGTATTCTTTTATACACTGCCTTTGTAGGGACTAAGTATTCTTTTCCCAATATCTCTCCAGGCATAACAAGTATTTTTTTTTTACCATTGTCTCTCCAGGCATAACAAGTATTCTATTACTACTACCTCTCCAGGCATAACAAGTATTCTTTGTCATGTCTCTCCAGGAACTGTTGAGTCTTCTTTACCAAGCCTCTGCAGGCTCAACAAGTATTCTTTTACCATTGCTTCTCCAAGCATATGGAGTATTCTTTATCTTGCCTCTCCTGCCATTGTTGAGTATTCTTTACCAAGCCTGCAGGCAAGTATTATTTTCCATGTATCTTCAAGCACATAGATATGAATTGAATACAGTAGGGAGTGTTGTTCATACATTCTTATGAGATGTATACAAATATACAATAAAATCAATTCATCTCTAGTTTCATAGGATAAAGCTAACAGACAATAGGGCCCCTTCTGTTGCAGATCTTGGAGTTGTGACTCCTCTTTGTCTTAGTTTGGATGACACATCTTCAGAGCCTCTCTATTATCCTCCCTCCACCATGATGTTGCTCCCTTCAAGCTTTGGGGGGGGGGAGTCATGCTCAACTTCTGCATGTATTGTTTCATCTCGACCTCAGAGGGATTTGGAGTTTGGGGGTCTGGTGTTTGCTGAAGGTGATAGCTTTATGGTTCACAACTTGTTAGATCAAAGGAGGGAGGAAGTTTTTGCTCTTTCTCAATGCTCTTCACCTGGGGTGGATGAGGATATTAGTTATGGAGATCTTGCTCTTGAGTTTTCTCCACCGAGGCCCATGCCTCATGGTCACCAAAAGAAAAAACAAGAAGCGTAGCATGACTCCAAGGGGGTTCCACGTAAGCCTAGGGGTCGACCAAAGAAATATGAATGCGAGGAAAATGTGTGCATCCCGCCGCCAACTTGTCCTTCCTCTCCGTCTAGCCCATATTTCACGTGTGCTAGGAAGGTCGGGTTTTGAAGAAGACATTTGTGGTCTGGCAGAGGGCCTTAGAGAAAGTTGACTTGTTGGCTTGTAGGGGCCTTGCATCGTTCATTGGGTGTGTTGGTATTTGGGGCTTTGTTGGTGCTTTGGTCTCCCGGTTTTGTTCACTTTTTTTCTTATTTTCCTGGTGGATGTTGTTTTTCTTTCGCGAAGGTTTGCAGTTTCTTTAGTCTTGTCTCCTCTTTGAGAGATTGTACTCTTCTTTTGATTATTAATAAATCACTTTTGGTGTGGGCTTACCTTGTCCTAGCTCACTAAAAAAAATAAACTAAATAAAAATAGAGAAAATCTATCAAATCCAACCAAAATAAAATAAAATTTATAAAAATTATAAACTCTCCTAAAAACACCAAAATGCATGAACTAACCCTAGTGACTAGTGTCCTAAAATTATGGGAAAAAAAAACTTAACTAACCAATGAAACTACATGCAAAATAACTAGAATTTGGAACTATTGTTTTGTCAATTTATTTTTTAACTAGAATTTGGAACTATTGTTTTGTCAACTTTTTTCTTCACAATATTTTGGTGTGGGCTGACCTTGTGCTAGCTCACATCTTGAGTGGTTTGGTAGCCTGGCGAAATTAACACCTCTAATTTTTTTTCTTATTTTTTTTTGTTAAACTTTTCTTTCTTATTTGAATTAAAACAAATTGTGAATGACCTAAAATCATTAAAAAAAAATTAGGAAGCTATTTGAAGATATTTAACTCTAAATTATATAACAGTTCAGTTCATTGTATTCTCACTTTCTTTCACATCTAATTTGAGGAGGTCGACATATATATGCAGACAGACAACAATAAATAGCTTTTCCTTGACTAATCTATAAAGTGTCCATTTTGAAGAAGTTTCATTCGTTGAAGAAGAAATCACCATCCAACTTTTCCTTTCCTTGTTGGCAACAACGCGCAAACGCATACTAATCATATGACATTTTTTAATCCATCAGTGTCCAGTGACACACCTTCATGATCATCATTTCCCTGTTTGGTAAGAGTGACTCAGATTTCACCCCATGCTATTGTCCTTGCTATTGTCCTTATGTCAATGTAACTTCAGCTCGAAAATCAACTCTAGGAGGAGGTAGTGCCACGAAAAATGCCTCTTTGAAATTTCTTAAAATTCCTCTATCATAAGGGCTCCTTGAACCCACATAAAGGTGTCGAAAATTCTCATAAGCAGTCTGCAATACATGAGAAAATAACATAAAACAGCAACTAGTTAAGCAACTATTTCCTTTCTACCATTATTTAGTGCCTATTAGGAAATTCGGCTACAATTGACTCTAAATTTAGAATCAATTCTGAAGAGAAGCTTCTATTCAAGTTTTCCAAATTAATACGAGAAAATAGAAATTAATCCAAACATGTTATTACTTGTATATTCAATTGTGACCAAGTTAAGATTTCTAAAACTTCTAACATGACCCAAGAGTAAAAGTAAATCTCTATGGAATTTCGTCTAGATTTTAATTTGGTATTATTTTGTTAAGTTCTTGCATTTTTTGCTAAAGTAGTTTAATATTCTTTAAGTTGGCAAGAACTTCTAATCAAACTGACCTAATTGACCGCTATCAAATACACATGATAGATAGCAAGGGGGCCTAAAAGCCCAATTGCGGTCAAGCTCAATGCAGCCAATGCTAATGATTCCGGGCAGGTCTTCACCAATCCAAGAAATGTATCCCCATCTTTCCACATTCTTCGATTTAACCTCCAGCAAGAGAATGCAAATATGTATACATAGAAAGTTAAGGTGGACATCACAAGTACCGTGTAATATCGATGGTTCCTCTGCATAAACAATAAAAAGAAAAAGTATCAAATCAAGAAGGAAAATGCATTAATTATCTTAGACATGTTATGGTTGTAGTAGTAACTTGAGGATAGAGTGAATGTTGAATTTAGTCTAGAAGTGCAAGGGTCGAGTAAGTTAGTTACTAGAAAAAGGAAACATCTCTCATAGTGTCTCTGATTTTGTCAAATATGGGGCAAAAGTTAATCCCTATCGTCATATAAAACGCAGGTTAATGTGATTGACATTTGACACAATCAGGAATTGTGGGGCCTTCAAGAGATTAACTTGCTCGAGGCTTACAAATTGAGCATTTACTCTTGTGTGATTAGCCATACCAATCCAATGCATTGACCAATCCAAGGGCAGTGATGATCGTATCTCTCAACGCAATTGTCACAGATCGCACAGTGACAACTTCTGGGTGGCCGAAAAATCTTGCAAATTCGACAGTATTTCAATTTCATCTCCACCCCATTGACTACTACCTTTTTGCTTTTGGTTCCATTGCTAGTACCAGCCTCTTCAGGACATTCTTGATCGCTCCTAGGAATAATTCCTGGGTCGGTTGTGCTAACGAGGACCAAGTTGACCAGAACCTGCATCAATTTGGCAAAAGTGGTGATGAGTGATGACTAACATAAGTTTGACCAACTATTCATTTGAAAATCAATGCTTCAATAAACTTAAAATATGGACACAAGGGTCTCTATTGGAAATTCATCTACAACTATTTAAAGCCAAAATCAGTTATGAGAAGAAGTATATGAGTAAATTATGGCTATCCACACAGTCCCTAATCCTTTTCTCTGGTTATCATTCCAACAAGATGAACTGTGTTGAAGAAAGTGCATTTCTCCATCTACAGGGATTACAGTTGTGATTCCAAACCATCTATAGCACCCCCCCCCCATCCAGATGTTCCAAACAAGGGGGCAAGAGAAAAAGAGGTGAGAAGATGATTCCTCACACTTAGAACACATGGGACAAAGAGCTTCCTCTGATTGTTGAATCACTTGCCTTCTTCTAAGGTTACCCCTCGTTTGAACCCGATTGTAAGGCCCTAAGTTCAATTTGGAACAATTTTATGGAAGTTTGAATAAAATTGAAGTTTTTGGCTATGTTTGATAACTGGCAGATTAGAACTGTCAACTTGTGTGAATTTGTAGAGGGTCTTAACGACTTCATTTGGGAAAACTTCCTTCATGAGAGTTGTAGACCTTCAAGTCTAGAAAATTCTCCAAGTGGTTTCGTGTCGATCCGATATCTGTAGCTCCAGATATCCCTGTTTTAGTGAACGTAGTTCCGGCTGTACAGTGCCAGCGGGATTATTACATTGTTTTTCTTCTAAGTCCGAATTTAATTATGAATTTACCTTTGAGGGCTTAGGTTTTAGTAAGTTTCAGGTCTGATTAGGTAATTAGACTGGTGGGTTAAGGTTGAACTTGGGTCGGGCTTGTGGAAAAACAAAACCCTAGCCCACTTGTGGGTTGCATGGGATTTTAGCCAAGGGGGGAAACCCTATTCTTCCACAATCAGAAAACAGAGATACACTACAGCACCTTCACGTGAAAAACAAAGAGAGAGCAGAAGAGAGAAAAGAGAGAACGTGTGAGAGAAGAGAAGGGAGCCGCCGCCCAAGCCACCACCATTGTCGCCGGTCACGCACGCGAGCAAGGGAGAGAGCGCGAGTAGAGAGGGATTCGCGAGGGAGAGGAAATAGAGAACGAGGACAGCAGCTTTTGAACCTTCTTTCCATCTCCAAACTTCTGTTTTTCCATCACCAAACAAGGTAAGGGCTGGTTCTAGGAATGGGTAGGTTCTTTAGGGAATATGCCATGAATTGCCATGAGAAACAACTTGAGTTTAGGACTGTTTTTGCATGATTTCCTGTAAATGCTTGCTTGCTGGAATTTTTCTCTTGAAAAGCCATGAATATGATCCTCAAACGTTGTTTATGATCTGAATCTATGATTTTATGGGAGTTGCCATGGTATTTGTTAAGTTTTGTGCTATTTTACACTTGTTATAACATGATCCTTGCTAAATGTTTGGTTCTTAAATTTTGAGTAGATATTTGGGTTGTTGGGGCTGTACCAAGATTGCCATGATCAAAGGGGAAGGAAGGAAAATTATTTTTGAAAACCATAGAGCCATGGGAGTTTCGCTGCCAGTTTCCTGTACTGGACAGCGGACTTCAGAGCCCCTTTTTACCTGTTTATGGTCATCAAATGAAAAAGTGATTAAAATGAAAGTTGTAGATTTTCGAAATATCTTTCCAGACATATAAAAATCATAATTTTTGGTTTAGTAATGTGATCTGGGGGTCGTGTTTAGTAACTGTCACACCTGCTGTCTTCCTGTTCCGGACAGTTAGCTTTAAGGCCTAATATCACCTAATTCTGGGGCTCAAATGAAAATGATTTTAACTAGAGAGTTGTAGATATTTAAAATAGCTTTCTAGAAAGGTATCATATGTGATTTTTGGTTGAAAGATGCATTCTGTGGCTCTATTTTTGTGAAAGTTGTTTCTGCTGTCAATATGTTGAAGTTGCGATGATATATTATGCATGAGTGAATGTTCTTGCGTTCCTTTACGTGGATTATATTTATTTTCTGAGTTAATGGTTCAAGGGTCGCTCACCTAGCCGTAATTCCCTTGTAACCCGTGAATGTTGTGTTGTGAAGGTTTGTATAAAGAGTATGATAAGACTCTAGGATTGATTTTAGAGACTTAACAAGAGAAAAGTGTAATAAACTCGCTTGCAAGTAAATGTGAATAATTGGACATAGGTCTGGTGAGGACTATGGACCATGAGAACGATGGTACCTTGCACGCGAGGGTGTTTTGTGGGTTGTACGGTGAGTCCCCACGTGATTGGCTGACTGCGGTCGCCTTGTGATTCTGTGGACGGACGGTGAGTCTGGCGGACGGTGAGTCCCCCCACATGATTGAGGGTTGTACGGTGAGTCCCCTCCGAGATTTGTTCATCTGCGGATGATCGTGATTATGGCCATGGAAGTTTTGGTGGGTTGTGTGAAGTGAGATTCCGTTAGTAACTGACTCTTTCCCATAAAAGACATATAATGTACTTATATTATATATGTTGTTGTTGATTTTGTCATTATCATTCTTTTGTTGGACCTGACCCTGCTTGTTTGCTATGTGTTTGTTTGGGGGGGGTAGATGGTCGTGAAGATAATGGCGATGACTCATTCTTGGGAGTTGATGCTACGTGACGTGCCAATACTGGAGGACGACTACACTTTAGAGGAAGAGGAAGAGGCTAAGGAATAGGGTTTGGGTTGAGAGTCTTTTGTTTTCTGTTGGGGTTGAGAGTTTCCGAAGTGTTGGTATCGAACAATTTTATTGCTTAAATTCAAATGAACAAGTTTTGATGTAATCTTTATTTTCATTCAGGCCTTTGTTTCGTACCCTTTACAGTTGGTTATTTAAAAAGTTTTACGAAGTTGGTTACTTCCGCGTGTTTTTTGGAAAGGTTATGTTTCAAGAGTTTTTGTAAAATGAAAGGTTTGTCATTAATTGAAGATTAATAAGTGAATCGACGAAAACTCTTTACGAAAATTGGTTAATTAGTTACTGTGTAACACCCGAGAAATCGGGGCGTTACATTGTGGTATCAGAGCTCCGGTTGAGAAACCAGAGCACTAAGGGTTTTGGGTTTACGAGTTTCCGAACTCGTTGGTGTTTTTGTTTTTGAAAAAGATGTTTTCAAAGCTTAACGGTGAGGTTGGGTAGACTTGTTTGCTAAGATGTTTGCTTTGCTGTGAGATTGTCTGTAGTTAGTATCATTGCCGTGATACTTGAGACTAACTGTTTGATTATATTAAGATGTTTGGACTATGAGATCGTTTGATGGAATGTCAATCGAAGGAAGAGTGAACCTTGGAATCCCTTTTGCACCCCAAGGCGTTCGCCTGTGTGCGTTTGTGTGCACCTGTGCTATTGGTAAAGAAGAAGGATGGGAAGTCCAGATTGTGTGTGGATTACCGGCAGCTGAATAAGGTGACAGTGAAGAACCGTTATCCGATGCCTCGGATAGACGACTTGATGGATCAACTTAGAGGAGCGGTGATCTTCTCGAAGATAGATCTTAAGTCAGGATACCATCAGATCCGAGTCAAGGAATCTGACATCCAGAAGACCGCATTCAGGACTCGATACAGGCATTATGAATATCTTGTGATGCCGTTTGGGGTTACTAATGCACACGTAGTGTTTATGGACTACATGAAGAGAGTGTTCAGACCATTCCTGGACAAGTTCGTGGTGGTATTCATCGATGACATCCTAATCTACTCGAAGAGTAGAGAGGAACATGAGGAGCATCTACGCCAGGTGTTGGGCGTGTTGCGAGAGAAACAGCTATATGCTAACGGCTCAAAGTGTGAGTTCTGGATGGAGGAGGTGAAATTTTTGGGGCATGTCATATCAAGTCAAGGTGTGGCAGTGGACCCCAGCAAGATTGAATCGATCATGTCATGGGAACAACCTAAGACAGCAAGCGACATCAGAAGTTTTGTTGGACTTGCTGGCTACTATAGACGCTTCGTGAAGGATTATGCAAAGTTGACTTCACCGTTGACTCAGTTGACAAAGAAGAACCAACCTTTTGCATGGACGGAGAAATGTGAAGAGAGTTTCCAGGAAATG
The DNA here is from genome assembly GCF_012489685.1 of Lotus japonicus. Classification (NCBI taxonomy): domain Eukaryota; kingdom Viridiplantae; phylum Streptophyta; class Magnoliopsida; order Fabales; family Fabaceae; genus Lotus; species Lotus japonicus. The sequence continues at coordinate 26,954,736 of NC_080043.1, forward strand.
AAGAAGCGACTGACTACTGCACCGATACTAGCTTTACCCAAGGAAGGAGAACCATATGACGTTTATTGTGACTCTTCACACAATGGGTTGGGTTGTGTAATGATGCAGGAGAAGAAAGTGATTGCTTATGCCTCGCGACAGCTGAAGATTCATGAGAAGAATTATCCTACGCATGATTTGGAGTTGGCTGCTATAGTATACGCTCTCAAGATTTGGAGACATTACCTGTATGGCAGTATGTTCACGATCTACAACGATCATAAGAGTTTAAAGTACTTATTTGATCAGAAGGATCTGAACATGAGGCAACGGAGGTGGATGGAATTCCTTCAGGACTATGAGTTCACTCTACAGTACCATCCGGGGAAAAGCAATGTCGTAGCCGACGCTCTCAGCCGGAAGGCTATACATGTGTCCTTAATGATGGTCAAGGAGTTAGAACTGTTCGAGGCTTTCCGAGATATGAGCTTGGACGTTAAGCTCGCACCAGGAAGACTGAGTTTCGGAATGGTGACGGTGTCAAGTGGACTTTTGGAAGAGATCAAGTCTAGACAAGAGACTGATGAAGGGATAGCTGAGTGGCGAGACCGTGTGACTCAGGGAAAGGCACCAGAGTTCTCTATTGGGAATGACAATATTCTGCGATGCAAGGGACGGATATGTGTGCCTAACGATGCAGAAATGAGAAGATTGATCCTGGATGAAGGGCACAAGAGTAGGTTGAGTATCCATCCCGGAATGAACAAGATGTATCAGGACTTGAAACTTCGCTTCTGGTGGCCTGGGATGAAGAAGCAGGTTGCTGAGTATGTTTCTACTTGTTTGACATGTCAGAAAGCGAAGGTAGAGCATCAGAAGTCCGCAGGGAAGCTGCAACCACTAGATGTCCCAGAATGGAAGTGGGACAGTATTTCTATGGACTTCGTGACGGCTTTACCTTTAACTCGGAGGAAGTTCGATGCAATTTGGGTTGTTGTTGATCGTTTGACAAAGACCGCTCATTTTATCCCGATCAACCTGAAGTACAAGGTGGAGAAATTGGCGGAGATTTATGTGGCTGAGGTTGTGCGTCTACATGGTGTACCGACCAGCATCGTATCAGACAGAGTTCCGAGGTTTACCTCTCACTTTTGGGGAGCCTTGCAGCAGGCCCTCAGAACTAAGTTGAGATTGAGCTCTGCCTATCATCCGCAAACCGATGGGCAGACAGAGAGGACAATCCAGTCGCTGGAAGATTTGCTACGGGCCTGTGTGTTGGATCACAAGGGCAGTTGGGATGAGACGCTGCCATTGATCGAATTCACTTACAACAATAGTTTCCATGCGAGCATCGGCATGGCACCTTACGAAGCTTTGTACGGTCGGAGGTGTCGTACGCCCTTATGCTGGCATCAAGATGGAGAAAATTTGGTGATTGGCCCGGAATTGGTGCAACAGACCACCGAGGAAGTCAGGAGGATTCAGGAAAAGATGAGAACCACGCAGAGTCGCCAAAAGAGTTACGCCGACAACCGACGGAAGGAGTTGGAATTTCAGGCCGGAGACCATGTCTTCTTGCGGGTTACCCCGATGACAGGTGTCGGAAGGGCAATCAAGTCCAAGAAGCTTACTCCGAAGTTTATTGGGCCGTACCAGATCACGGAGCGAGTTGGACCGGTGGCGTACAGGATCGCCCTACCACCGTTTCTATCCAACATCCATGACGTTCTTCATGTGTCGCAGTTGCGAAAGTACATGGCAGATGATTCACATGTGATTACGCCAGACGATATACAGCTGAGAGATGATCTGACAATGGAGGTGCCACCCATCAAGATCGTCGACCGAAGCATAAAGCGCTTAAGAAACAAGGAGGTGCCTTTAGTGAAGGTCGTGTGGAACCAAGAGACTGGCGACGCGACCAGGGAGTTAGAGGATAAGATGCGGGAGTCACACCCCGATTTATTTGTAAACCCTTAAGTTTCGAGGGCGAAACTATTTTAAGGGGGGTGGTATTGTAAGGCCCTAAGTTCAATTTGGAACAATTTTATGGAAGTTTGAATAAAATTGAAGTTTTTGGCTATGTTTGATAACTGGCAGATTAGAACTGTCAACTTGTGTGAATTTGTAGAGGGTCTTAACGACTTCATTTGGGAAAACTTCCTTCATGAGAGTTGTAGACCTTCAAGTCTAGAAAATTCTCCAAGTGGTTTCGTGTCGATCCGATATCTGTAGCTCCAGATATCCCCGTTTTAGTGAACGTAGTTCCGGCTGTACAGTGCCAGCGGGATTATTACATTGTTTTTCTTCTAAGTCCGAATTTAATTATGAATTTACCTTTGAGGGCTTAGGTTTTAGTAAGTTTCAGGTCTGATTAGGTAATTAGACTGGTGGGTTAAGGTTGAACTTGGGTCGGGCTTGTGGAAAAACAAAGCCCTAGCCCACTTGTGGGTTGCATGGGATTTTAGCCAAGGGGGGAAACCCTATTCTTCCACAATCAGAAAACAGAGATACACTACAGCACTTTCACGTGAAAAACAAAGAGAGAGCAGAAGAGAGAAAAGAGAGAACGTGTGAGAGAAGAGAAGGGAGCCGCCGCCCAAGCCACCACCATTGTCGCCGGTCACGCACGCGAGCAAGGGAGAGAGCGCGAGTAGAGAGGGATTCGCGAGGGAGAGGAAATAGAGAACGAGGACAGCAGCTTTTGAACCTTCTTTCCATCTCCAAACTTCTGTTTTTCCATCACCAAACAAGGTAAGGGCTGGTTCTAGGAATGAGTAGGTTCTTTAGGGAATATGCCATGAATTGCCATGAGAAACAACTTGAGTTTAGGACTGTTTTTGCATGATTTCCTGTAAATGCTTGCTTGCTGGAATTTTTCTCTTGAAAAGCCATGAATATGATCCTCAAACGTTGTTTATGATCTGAATCTATGATTTTATGGGAGTTGCCATGGTATTTGTTAAGTTTTGTGCTATTTTACACTTGTTATAACATGATCCTTGCTAAATGTTTGGTTCTGAAATTTTGAGTAGATATTTGGGTTGTTGGGGCTGTACCAAGATTGCCATGATCAAAGGGGAAGGAAGGAAAATTATTTTTGAAAACCATAGAGCCATGGGAGTTTCGCTGCCAGTTTCCTGTACTGGACAGCGGACTTCAGAGCCCCTTTTTACCTGTTTATGGTCATCAAATGAAAAAGTGATTAAAATGAAAGTTGTAGATTTTCGAAATATCTTTCCAGACATATAAAAATCATAATTTTTGGTTTAGTAATGTGATCTGGGGGTCGTGTTTAGTAACTGTCACACCTGCTGTCTTCCTGTTCCGGACAGTTAGCTTTAAGGCCTAATATCACCTAATTCTGGGGCTCAAATGAAAATGATTTTAACTAGAGAGTTGTAGATATTTAAAATAGCTTTCTAGAAAGGTATCATATGTGATTTTTGGTTGAAAGATGCATTCTGTGGCTCTATTTTTGTGAAAGTTGTTTCTGCTGTCAATATGTTGAAGTTGCGATGATATATTATGCATGAGTGAATGTTCTTGCGTTCCTTTACGTGGATTATATTTATTTTCTGAGTTAATGGTTCAAGGGTCGCTCACCTAGCCGTAATTCCCTTGTAACCCGTGAATGTTGTGTTGTGAAGGTTTGTATAAAGAGTATGATAAGACTCTAGGATTGATTTTAGAGACTTAACAAGAGAAAAGTGTAATAAACTCGCTTGCAAGTAAATGTGAATAATTGGACATAGGTCTGGTGAGGACTATGGACCATGAGAACGATGGTACCTTGCACGCGAGGGTGTTTTGTGGGTTGTACGGTGAGTCCCCACGTGATTGGCTGACTGCGGTCGCCTTGTGATTCTGTGGACGGACGGTGAGTCTGGCGGACGGTGAGTCCCCCCACATGATTGAGGGTTGTACGGTGAGTCCCCTCCGAGATTTGTTCATCTGCGGATGATCGTGATTATGGCCATGGAAGTTTTGGTGGGTTGTGTGAAGTGAGATTCCGTTAGTAACTGACTCTTTCCCATAAAAGACATATAATGTACTTATATTATATATGTTGTTGTTGATTTTGTCATTATCATTCTTTTGTTGGACCTGACCCTGCTTGTTTGCTATGTGTTTGTTTGGGGGGGGTAGATGGTCGTGAAGATAATGGCGATGACTCATTCTTGGGAGTTGATGCTACGTGACGTGCCAATACTGGAGGACGACTACACTTTAGAGGAAGAGGAAGAGGCTAAGGAATAGGGTTTGGGTTGAGAGTCTTTTGTTTTCTGTTGGGGTTGAGAGTTTCCGAAGTGTTGGTATCGAACAATTTTATTGCTTAAATTCAAATGAACAAGTTTTGATGTAATCTTTATTTTCATTCAGGCCTTTGTTTCGTACCCTTTACAGTTGGTTATTTAAAAAGTTTTACGAAGTTGGTTACTTCCGCGTGTTTTTTGGAAAGGTTATGTTTCAAGAGTTTTTGTAAAATGAAAGGTTTGTCATTAATTGAAGATTAATAAGTGAATCGACGAAAACTCTTTACGAAAATTGGTTAATTAGTTACTGTGTAACACCCGAGAAATCGGGGCGTTACACCGATCAAGAATCAATCTCCATGCAAATGAGACAGCATTTGAGGGAGCTGGTACCTTCCACAGCTTGGAAAATATCAGAACTTGGAACCTGAATAGAGCCCAATAGAACAGCATAGGCAGTGCTTACCGTGTACAATCCTGTGGTATTAGCTGACCAAACCCATTTATCAGGGGTTCCTGAGGTAGGATTGAAGGGGTGAATGACAGTCAATAAGTCTTGTACCATGCTGGTTTCGAAATCCCTCAATCCTCTTCGCCATCGAAAATCCCAAATCCACATTTCACTCGACCATTTACCACAATCTTTAATATTCCAATCTTTCTGAAGAGATAAGTTGTACAGCCGTGGAAAGGAGTCACAAAGCTCCTTGTGAAGACCTGACATGTTTGGTGTACATCTTCCTTAGCTTCGCATTGGTCCATTCATGTTGTATTCTGCTTGGTCTCTAACTTGGACTTGATCTTCATATTCTCCATGTAGATCTTCTCTTTGTCCTCGAGCTAACGCTTTCTCGCCTTTCTTTGTTGCTTTGATTCACTCTTCTTGTCTTCATTTACTTCTCTTGCGCTCCTCAGCATTTCCATGATCCTTATGACTTTGTGTCATTGTTTCCATGGTCATTGTCATCATTAAAACATATAAACTAATATGTTCCTTCTTAGGGAAAACTTATGTGAACCTTATAGAAGGGAATCATGCGGACGATTGCCGACATCGTGTTAGACAGGGATATGTTGCATTACGCCCTCGATCGAGGTGGACTCACTACAGGGACATAGTCGGTTTGTGACGGACCAAACGATTTGGTGCACACGCGTGGTCAGGTATAGGACACAGTCAACTTAATGCTACTTATACATGATCGAATGTGGGATGTAATCAGTCGTGAAGAATGGTTTTGGATTGCTTATGTATGATGTATGTCATTCAGTTGTATCTCACTCTGAGGCATGTACCAAATGGGATAAGGGTTGGATCTAGGTAACCGGGTATGGAGCAGTTGGAGCAATGACCATTTATCGGGTACCGAAACAACAGCCCCCTAACTCAAGGTAAGGGGTTGTATGTGGATATCGAGAGGTACAAATTGTTCTGAGCATCATGTGAACTTAGTGTTTTTACCATTTCCGCTTATGTGATTTGGAAGGGTTAATCATTTATCAAAATAGGGGATAAAAACAAAAAACAAAAAATAATCGATACCCAAATATGTATATGTGTAGAAAATCGATTCATTAACTTACTAAACACATACGTAACGTGATTTGCAAAATCTATACCTTCCCCTTAAGCTGAAACTACTTGAAAGGGATCATATTCGCATCAACCTATAATAATGAGTGAAAAACTAATATAAGAAAGAGAGATGTCAGATGTGATGACAGTGAAGGATATATGTGATGTTTAGAAATGGTCAGAGAAAGAGAGATACATTGCTTGTAATATGATTCTTTTGTCACTTATTTTGTACGACTATTTCTACAAGTACCCCCTTCATTCTTAATTTCTTGATGAAGCAACAACCCAAAGCTGCCATTGCATGAGACATTACTAACTGCAGCACGAGCTTTACTAACTGTAGGTTGGATTGGTTCACCTGCTTTTGTAACAGAAATTATAATACTTTGGCTGACACACTCAATAGTTTAGACAATTAATTTGGTTTCTAACTCAACAAGTGTGAGTAAGGATGTGTTTCTTGGTTTAACACCAGCATCATACGCTAATCATAATCATGTTTAAGTATGGAACATTCAGATTATTATGGGCTAAATCTCTCGGCAGAAGTATTACTCAAACATAAAATTTTAATTCAAGAAAATCAAACTGTAAGTTGTAACAATTGAATCAATCACCTCTTTATGGAGGGAGGATGTGTTTTTGCAGGCAGTTATGGAATGAGAAAAGGAAAAGAAAAGAAAAGGAAGTGCTATCTCGTCCTAAACTTTGCCGACAATAAACTATCAAAGGATTTACCAATTTGCAACTTTAAGGAGACCATTCTTCTACTCTTCAGTAATAACTAATGTATGACACTTTTTTAGCAAATGGGGCTTATGATCAAAGCATGATTGTAAGCATTACTCTAATTGAATTGTACTCTTCTTTTCCCCCCTAGATTGTGTATTCAGAGAGCTAAGAGGAACTCACGGAGCCATGATTCCATTTTTGTAAAATTCTACCATAAACAAATAAGAAAGAGAACTGAAACAGGGGTTTCCAGGTCCCACTAAAACTACTCACCAACTAACTTTTTTTCAGATATGCTAATTATTCTCAGAAACCTTAATATCACATTTGCACTGCTTTAACATGTTCACATTCGTGGACAGAACACAAAAGAAGTCCAAACATCTTGATGATTCTTGTACTCTATGCATTTAATTTGATAATAAATAAGATTATAGTTCAACTAACAAAGACAAACCCAACCAAAGTATTGACAAAAGGAAAATCCATGTAGGATCGCATTATTTCTTATTCCTTTCTTTCTTCCCCAATTTTTGGATGTAAATTACTAAAATGGGTCGCACAATTTGAATCACTTCATAGTATAGACCACCCCGACATTTTATTTTTGATTCATCGGAAGATTACACAACAAAACTACAAAACTAAATAATCACAAAGTAAATCTGTGAATTTTTCTTTGAAATTTTTCTGTAGATCTTTTTCATATAAATTTTGCAACAAAATTTTGTCAAAAAATTCCACCTGAAATAAATTTTATGGCAATTTTAGACGGGGATAAATTAACCGCGGCTAAGGCTCCACTATTGAGTGCTCTATAAAACATTGATGTACTAAAATTTAACGAAATCAAGTGCTGGTCTAAGAATGTCGATATAATATTTTTCCCTGAAATAGATTGTTACATATGTATCTTTTTTTTTTGACGGGCAGGTACATATGTATCTGGTGGTGGGTACATGTACAAAAGTTGCAATTCTTTTTTTCGATCCTTCGGAAAATAAAAGTTGCAATTCTGAACGAGTACTGCTTTTATTTTTATTTTTTTTGAAAATACTGATTTTTTTCTAATTATATAAAATTTCACTAGACTGCTTATTTATTATGTGGACCCGTGAATTAAGGTCTCCGTGGCCTACAGTACTTATGTAATTCTTATGTAATTGGGCCTTTTCAAACATGACATAAATTAATTCCCTTTTCAAGTGGCCTACTTGACAAAAATAAATAAATGTGGCCGTCTTCTTTTACCATGGAAGTCAGTTGAATCCCGGTGTCTTCTTATAGCTAGGGACAGTAAGGATATTTGGGAAGTTAAATTGGAGTAAGAAACCGAGAATTTAATGAAGAAATGAGTAAAAAATAACTTCATTATCAGTCACTACCAAGAAAGTGTTGGCCAATTTTCAGTAAGGACCCTTAATTACCTCTTTGTAACGATATACTTATGTGTCTATGTCAATAGGAAAAAAAACCAAATGTATGGATAGTCCTTAATGGTTGCCATACGTACCACTATTATTTAGTTGGGAAGGCAGAGGGGTGAAGGAGAGGATTGATAGAGGAGTTTGTAACCCGCAGTGGTTGCACACCTTTCCTGAATATGTTGTTCTACATCTCCCTCAGTTGAAATCCGATCACAAACCTCTTCTCCTTGCTGTATCGGGTCTTGTTGAGCATAGGGCTTTCTCTCGTCCTTTCCGTTTCCAGGCTGGATGGCTTATCCATGATGACTTTCCTAGGTTGATGGATGCCTCGTGGGATCCTGATGGGGATTGGCTTGATAATGTGTCGAATTTCAGGGAAGCTGCTGGAACTTGGAATGATGATGTTTTTGGCCATATTTTCCACAGAAAGCGTCGTCTTATGAAACGCTTGGAGGGAATCAACAACCGGCTAAGTATGAGGTTTGATCGTGGCTTGGATAACTTGCAAAAGAAACTTTGGCAGGAGTATAACATTGTGTTCCTCCAGGAGGAGTTGTTTTGGGCCCAGAAATCGAGGTGTCTTTGGCTTAAATTTGGGGATAGAAACTCAAAAAATTTTCACACAGCTACCTTAGTCCGCCGTAAAAGAAATAAGATCGAAGCCCTAGTGGATGAAGATGGTAATTTACTAACTGATTTTGATGCTTTACAGGTCTTCACCGTTAATTTCTTTCACCAGAGCTATATGGATGATGGTGGTGTCTCCCTTCTCTCCACGTCTTCCTCATTCCATGCTGTATCAGAGGCGAAGATGGCTTTAGTTCATGCGGCCTTTCCTGCTGCTGAGGTGAAAGATCCGATCTTTAGTATGGGGCCTCTAAAGGCTCCTGGTCCTGATGGCCTCCAGGCGGTGTTCTTCCAGTCTCAATGGAATCAAGTGGGGGGTTCTGTGACTAGTTTTGTTCTGAAATGCTTTGATGATCCATCCCTTATCAGCTCAGTGAATGATACACTCTTGGTGTTGATCCCCAAAGTTGACGCTCCTGATCGCATCACTCAATTTCGTCCAATCTCTTTGTGTAATGTGATTTATAAAATAGTCACTAAGATGATCACCAACAGGTTGAGAAGAATCATGGGAGAGCTTGTGGCACCCAATCAGTGTAGTTTTGTTCCTGGGAGACATAGTTCTGATAACATTGTCATAGCCCAGGAGGTGTTCCATTCCATGCGCTTTTTGAAGCGGAGACTTGGGTGGATAGCTATCAAGGTTGACCTTGAAAAGGCCTATGATAGGCTCAAGTGGCCTTTCTTGCTGGAAACGCTCCAACTCATTGGCCTGGATGATCATTTTTGTAACTTAATTATGAGTTGTGTCTCCTCTTGCAGGTTTCAGGTTTATTTTAATGGTGGGAGATCTTCTACCTTCAGTCCTCAGCGAGGCCTCAGGCAAGGAGATCCCCTCTCTCCTTATCTGTTTGTCCTCTGTATGGAAAGGCTGGCCCATAGTATTGGGGATGTTGTTGGTTCAGGAGCTTGGAAACCAATTAAGTTATCTCGCAATGGACCGCCTATCTCTCACCTCTTCTTTGCAGACGACCTTCTTCTTTTTGGTGAAGCTACAGTGGACCAGATGAAGTGTATTATGGGCTGCTTGAATGCTTTTTATTCTGCCGCAGGGATGAAGGTTAGTATCCCTAAGACTCGGTTAATGGTGTCCAAGAATGTGGGGTCGGTGGTGGCTAGACAACTCTCAGACATATCTGGCATAGGCCTGACCTCTGACTTAGGTCGCTATCTAGGCGTCCCTTTGGCTCATCAGCGGGTGACGGCCTCCAACTATCAATATATTTTGGACAGAACTCAGCAGCGCCTCTCCTCTTGGCGGTCTCAAATGTTGAATTTTGCAGGGCAAGTAACTCTTACTAAGTCCGTCATTGCTGCGCTCCCCACGTATAGCATGCAAACAAGCCTTCTCCCAAGGGAGGTTTGTGGGAAACTTGAGAAGATTCAAAGGGACTTCATTTGGGGCACATTAGACAGGTCTCATGGTGCTCACTCGATTGGCTGGTCAAAGCTATGTCGTTCAAAGCAAGATGGTGGCCTAGGGCTTCGACGTATGTACGATTTTAACAAGTCTCTAGTCATGAAACTTGGTTGGGGTTTGGTGTCCAATCCGGATGCTCTCTGGGCTAGGGTGCCGCGTGAAAAGTACTCATGTGGCAACGAAACAATACCTACTGTCCAAAGGAGGAGCTGTGAATCCCATGTTTGGCGAGCAATAAGGAGCACTTGGTCTGATTTGGAGAGGAACCTTCGGTGGAGAATTGGTGATGGCTCATCTGTTAGATTTTGGTATGATAAATGGATGTTCTCTGGTACTGTTTTAATTAACTCTGCTACTGTAGAAGTTCCAGCAACTGAGGCCGTTAAAACTGTTGCTGATTATTACGACCGTGAGCATGGAAGATGGAACATTACTCCCCTCCTCCACTGTCTTCCTGCTGCAGTGATTGCCGAGATTTTATCTATGCCTCCTCCTGCTCCTTCCATTGGTCCCGATCAGGTTTATTGGGGGCTCACGAGTAATGGTCGCTTTACCTCAAAGTCAGCGTATGAGGCTTTTGACCCTGTTGGAGTGCATAACCAGAACCTGGATTGGAGAAAATTATGGAGATGGAAAGGTCCCTTTAAGGTGACTCACTTTCTCTGGCGTCTTGCGAATGATGGCTTATGGGTTAACCATAAGCGCTGGCAGTCGAGGATGACAGGGAGTGCGATTTGCCCTCTATGCGGAGAAGGGGATGAAACAGGGGTTCACCTTTTCAGGGATTGTTCCCAAGTTAAACCTCTTTGGTTGCAAGTTGCTGATGTTAATTACTTCCCGCGTTTTTTCCAGTTAAGCTTGCAAAAATTGGTTCATGGCTTCCTTGATGCTTCGTTCACAACGTCGGGTTCTTCAGTGGTTTTGGATTTCGGGTTCTTACTCTGGGCTATCTGGAAGGCTCGGGTCGATGTGGTGTTCAATGACGCAACCTTCAACCTTCGCCGAATTGTTGAAGCAGCGGTGTGGTTTCAATTGGAGCTTAGTGCCAGCGAAAATGACATCACTCACCTGGTGCGACAACCCTCGGTGAGACAGCAGCAGCAGGGAACTACTGTTAGTTGGACCCCTCCTCCTCAGCTTTGGGTTAAATGTAATGTGGACGGCTCCGTTCGGCAGGATTCCGGGGCTGCTGGTTGTGGGGGTGCTTGCAGAGACTCGAATGGAAGGTGGCTTTTTGGATTTAGCAGGAATTTGGGTCGCTCAAATGTGTTTTGGAGTGAACTTTGGGGTATTTTTACCATCCTCCAGTTGGCTTTGGCTCGTGGAATTGGGAAAGTAATTGTGGAGAATGATTCTCTTGCTGCTGTCACTCTAGTTAATGAGGGCTGTGAGAGGACTCACCCTTATGCTGCTCTGGTTTTGCAAATCAGGGAGATGATGTTGAAGGACTGGGAGGTTATTTGTCGCCATACACTGCGAGAGGCTAATCAAGTCGCTGACTGTTTAGCTAATTTGGCCCACTCTTTGGACTTGGGTACTCATGTTCTTGATGTTCCTCCGCCTAGCTGTAGGAACTTGTTGTTCTGTGATGTTACGAGTGTTTCTTACCCGAGACAGTTTCGTTTGTAGTTTCTGGGCTTAGTCCCTCCTAATAACCAAAAAAAAAAAGTATGGTCACACAGTGCACATATTAATTATTGAGTGCATATTTTTTTCTTCAAAGTTACTAAATTATGTATTTGAGTATATTTAGGTTCATCCATTGCAATGAATGGATACTAAATGCAAACTCATGTTATATAAGCACTAGTTAATTTAGTAATTAATTAAATGCATTTGGTGCCCCTAATGTATTCCAAAAGTGCAAATGATAACCCTACTCTTTTTTTTGTAAACGTTTGTACCCCCCTTCTTTTGAGAAAGTACACCGAATGCCCCTCCGTCAGGTTGACGTTAAAACCCTAACGGAGGAGCTGACGTGGATATTATTTTTACTTTTTCCTTTATTTTCTCTGATGCCACGTGGATTTTATCAACTAAAAACAAAAAAAAAGTAAAAATGATGAATTGCACGTGCTGAACTCAATTGGGATTTAGAGTTTAGTAAAATCCCCAAATTGGAACATAGGAACCATCAAACCAGAAGAAGAGAAGTGTGGTTGTGAACCCTGATTTGGAAACCTTGTGCGTTCCAGGCCCCATAACTTTCATCAAACCTGTTCTTCGAATCTTCTCACATGGTTGTTGGGTCTCCTAATCGAGGTCGAGGTCGAGGTCGTGGGCGTGGTCCTGGTGGGAGAGGAAGAGGGTCCCCGAGACAGGATAAAGGCAAAAATGTGGTCCCTGAAGAGAGCACATGCGACAAGTTAGGAGATAACCCTACATACTCTCTTTGGGGGGATAAGTTTCCTGACAATTATCGGTTTAGGTACTATTTTTCAAGAATCTTCTCCAATATTTAAACATCTTTTGTTTGTCCTTTTGTTCTGCGACAGTGCTGTTGATAAAGTGTGTTTTAAAATGTTGATGTTTATGCACATTTGTTTATTGCATGTTGTTTTCACTACAGGCCCATTAGTCGAGATTTATCAACAGTGCATATATGGCATGGTGGAAAATTTGTGTGTGAACCTAGGGTAGATTATATAAATGGGGTTTGTCTTACTCTACCAAACTGGGATATAGATGAGATTAACTCAACTGATCTAGGCAAAATTGTCAGAAACATTGGCTATGTGAATTTTAATGTGTGGTATAGACATCCTGCCCTAGGACTTGACATAGGTTGTAAGCCTTTCAAAGATGATTCAGATGTCTATGTGTTTCTCAATGATGTGAGGGGTCATGAGGTAATTAACTTCTATGTTGACCATATAGTAGATGAGGAGCCAGAGATTATTGAAGAAGTTCCTTTAATTGATTTTACACCTGCTGATGTTGAGGGGGGTAAAGGAAGTGAAGCTGTGAATGAGCCACAGTGTACTGATGCATTAAATGCTGCTGATGTTACTAATGAGGCATTGAATGAGGGGCAAGGTAATGGTGAAGGAGTTAATGGTGAAGGAGGTAATGGTGAGGGGGTTAATAATGAGGCATTGAATGAGGGGCAAGGTAATGGTGAAGGAGTTAATGATACTGTTGAAGTTCAGGTTGAGGGAGAACCACAATCTCAGGTTGAGGGACAACTAAAATCTCAGAAAAAAAATGAGAAAAAGAAGGAGAAAAAGAAGGACAAGAAGAAGGAGAAAAAGAAGGACAAGAAGAAGAAGAAGAAAGGTAAAAAGAAGGTAACAAATGAAGATGGAAACAAAGAAGGGGATGACAGTGAGTTTAGTCTTGATGACAGTGATTTTGATGAGAGTTGGGATTGGAGGTCAGCTTTAGAAGTTCCAGAAGATGAAAGAAATCCAGATTATACTTCAGAAGAAGAGGATGATGATGCTGCCAATAATCCAACCTGCTTTAATGATTTTGACAATGAAGATGGATCTACTGATGATCTAGAAAGTCCACTAGATACAGATGATGAAATTGGCAACCAACCAAGGAAGTTCCCAAGATTCAAGCTCCCTCCAGATGGTGCAGAAGTGAAATTTGAAGTTGGGCAGGTATTATGATTCACTAATTAGTATGCTTCACTAATTAGTATGCTTCACTAATATTAGTATGTTTTCTATTGCTCCTGATTTCTATTAGTATGCTTCACTAATTAGTATGCTTCACTAATTTGTATGCTTCACTAATATTATGATACTACTTTCTATTGCTATTGATTTCATTCCTACTGACTGTCATCCCCTTTTTTCAGAAATTTAATACATCAACTCTGTTTAAAAATGTCATTAGAGAGTATGCACTCCAGAGGAGGAAGAATGTTATAATTGAGAAGAGTGATAGTAAGAGAGTGGTAGTCAAATGTGAAGGTGAATGTACTTTCTACTGCAGATTATCAAAGTATGAGCAGAATAATTTTTGGCAGTTGGTATCTCTGGTAGATGAGCACACATGCTGTAGGAGTGCAACTAATCGCCATGCGAGGCCACATTTCCTTGCTAGGAAATTGCTGCCTACTATAAGACATAACCCAAATCTGAAGTGTAAGTCTGTTATTGCTGAGGCACAGATTAGGTGGGGAGTGGTTCTTAACAGGTTTCAGGCCTCAAGAATTAGATCTGCGGGTAGGAAGATGATTGATGGGGCAGAAAAAGATCAGTACAAACATCTTAGGAGCTATGCTGATGAGCTTCTTAGAAGCAATCCAAGCAGCACAGTTATCATCAAGAGCTCCCTTGGAGTTGATGGGCCTGTTTTTGAGAGAATGTATGTTTGTTTTGCTGCTTGTAGGATTGCATTTGCAAGGTATTGTAGGCCACTTATTGGACTGGATGGGTGCTTTTTGAAAGGAGTGTATGGTGGGCAGCTTCTTACAGCTGTTGGAAAGGATGGGAACAACCAGATGTTCCCCATTGCATTTGCCATAGTTGAAGCTGAAACAAGGGACTATTGGGAATGGTTTGTGGCCTTATTGTTGGAAGACCTCAATTTGGTAAAGCAAAACAAATGGGCATTTATTTCAGATCAACAAAAGGTATGGTTCCCACTCATTGTCTTTCATTTGTTAAATTTCATCATGAATTATACCACTAATTGTCTTTCATTTGTTATCAAATTACAGGGTTTGGTACCTACCTTACAGTCATTGCAAGGTGATGTGGAGCATAGAGTCTGTGTGAAGCATGTTTATGGCAATTGGAGGAAGAAATATCCAGGACAAGAGATGAAAGGAGCTATGTGGGCTGCTGCAAGAGCATGCACTGTGCCTCAATTTGATAGGGCAATGAAAAATCTGAAAGAGATGAATGAAGAAGCCTGGAAGGACTTATGTGAGATACCTCCAAAGCAGTGGTCAAGGGCTCATTTCAGCACAAATTCTCTGTGCGACCTTCAAGTGAACAACATTTGTGAGGCTTTCAACATGGCAATTCTGGAACACAGAGACAAACCAATCATTTCACTGGTTGAGGGATTGAAGCATTACATAAGTTGCAGGATTGTTAAGCAAAGACAGCTGATGAACAGGTATAGGGGAAACATAGCTCCTATGATTCAAGAAAAGTTGGAGACAAACAAGAAAGAGGCAGAAAATTGGTTAGTTCATTGGTGTGGGCAGACAGTTGACACATCTTTTGAGGTTTACAATGGACCTTTTAAAAAGTATTCTGTGGACCTTAAGCACAACCATTGTGCTTGCAGAAGATGGGATTTGACAGGTATCCCATGTTGTCATGCTATAGCTTGTATTTGGTATAACCGGTGTAACCCTGAAGACTATGTTCACAACTACTACAAGTAAGGATTCTTTCTAGACTTTCACTGTGATTTTAATAGATTAGGAATACATTGCTAAACTTTCACTGTGATTTTAATAGCTTATTAATCTGAGTGTTTGCAAAATGAAGAAGGGATACATTTCTTTCCACTTATTCATATGTCATTTTACATAACAATGGTCCAAATCTATGGACAGAGAGCAATCTTCCACCATTGTGTCCACCCTATGTAAGGAGGGTGTAAGGCCCTAAGTTCAATTTGGAACAATTTTATGGAAGTTTGAATAAAATTGAAGTTTTAGCTAATGTTTGATAACTGGCAGATTAGAACTGTCAACTTGTGTGAATTTTTAGAGGGTCTTAACGACTTCATTTGGGAAAACTTCCTTCATGAGAGTTGTAGACCTTCAAGTCTAGAAAATTCTCCAAGTGGTTTCGTGTCGATCCGATATCTGTAGCTCCAGATATCCCCGTTTTAGTGAACGTAGTTCCGGCTGTACAGTGCCAGCGGGATTATTACATTGTTTTTCTTCTAAGTCCGAATTTAATTATGAATTTACCTTTGAGGGCTTAGGTTTTAGTAAGTTTCAGGTCTGATTAGGTAATTAGACTGGTGGGTTAAGGTTGGACTTGGGTCGGGCTTGTGGAAAAACAAAACCCTAGCCCACTTGTGGGTTGCATGTGATTTTAGCCAAGGGGGGAAACCCTATTCTTCCACAATCAGAAAACAGAGATACACTACAGCACCTTCACGTGAAAAACAAAGAGAGAACGTGTGAGAGAAGAGAAGGGAGCCGCCGCCCAAGCCACCACCATTGTCGCCGGTCACGCGCGCGAGCAAGGGAGAGAGCGCGAATAGAGAGAGTTTCGCGAAGGAGAAGGAAGGTGAAGGAGACTTGGACAGCAAGAGATTGTTCTTACAAACTTCATTCTCTTCTCTTTTCAGATCAAGAATCAAGGTAAGGGCTGGTCCTAGGACTTGGGTAGTTTATTAGGGACTTGTTGCTATGTTTGTTTGTGAAGAATCTTGATTGTTGAGGGTTTGCATGAGGGTTTGGGTCGAAGGTTTGCTTGCTGTACTATTATCATATGAGACCTATGTGATTTGATTTTATTGCTGGAACATAGCTTAAAGCCTTGGGCTGAGATGGTTTATAGCTTAAACTAGAGGTGGGAGTTTCGCTGCCAGTTTCCTGTACTGGACAGCGGACTTCAGAGCCCCTTTTTACCTGTTTATGGTCATCAAATGAAAAAGTGATTAAAATGAAAGTTGTAGATTTTCGAAATATCTTTCCAGACATATAAAAATCATAATTTTTGGTTTAGTAATGTGATCTGGGGGTCGTGTTTAGTAACTGTCACACCTGCTGTCTTCCTGTTCCGGACAGTTAGCTTTAAGGCCTAATATCACCTAATTCTGGGACTGAAATGAACAAGTGTGTAACTAGAGAGTTGTAGATATTTAAAATAGCTTTCTAGAAAGGTATCATACGTGATTTTTGGTTGAAAGATGCATTCTGTGGCTCTATTTTTGTGAAAGTTGTTTCTGCTGTCAATATGTTGAAGTTGCGATGATATATTATGCATGAGTGAATGTTCTTGCGTTTCTTTACGTGGATTATATTTATTTTCTGAGTTAATGGTTCAAGGGTCGCTCACCTAGCCGTAATTCCCTTGTAACCCGTGAATGTTGTGTTGTGAAGGTTGTTGTATAAAGAGTATGATAAGACTCTAGGATTGATTTTAGAGACTTAACAAAGAGAAAAGTGTAATAAACTCGCTTGCAAGTAAATGTGAATAATTGGACATAGGTCTGGTGAGGACTATGGACCATGAGAACGATGGTACCTTGCACGCGAGGGTGTTTTGTGGGTTGTACGGTGAGTCCCCACGTGATTGGCTGACTGCGGTCGCCTTGTGATTCTGTGGACGGACGGTGAGTCTGGCGGACGGTGAGTCCCCCCACATGATTGAGGGTTGTACGGTGAGTCCCCTCCGAGATTTGTTCATCTGCGGATGATCGTGATTATGGCCATGGAAGTTTTGGTGGGTTGTGTGAAGTGAGATTCCGTTAGTAACTGACACTTTCCCATAAAAGACATATAATGTACTTATATTATATATGTTGTTGTTGATTTTGTCATTATCATTCTTTTTGTTGGACCTGACCCTGCTTGTTTGCTATGTGTTTATTTGGGGGGGTAGATGGTCGTGAAGATAATGGCGATGACTCATTCTTGGGAGTTGATGCTACGTGACGTGCCAATACCGGAGGACGACTACACTTCAGAGGAAGAGGAAGAGGCTAAGGAATAGGGTTTGGGTTGAGAGTCTTTTGTTTTCTGTTGGGGTTGAGAGTTTCCGAAGTGTTGGTATCGAACAATTTTATTGCTTAAATTCGAATGAACAAGTTTTGATGTACTCTTTATTTTCATTCAGGCCTTTGATTCGTACTCTTTACAGTTCGTTATTTAAAAAGTTTTACGATGTTGGTTACTTCCGCGTGTTTTTGGAAAGGTTATGTTTCAAGAGTTTTCGTAAAATGAAAGGTTTGTCATTAACTGAAGATTAATAAGTGAATCGACGAAAACTCTTTACGAAAATTGGTTAATTAGTTACTGTGTAACACTCGAGAAATCAGGGCGTTACATTGTGGTATCAGAGCTCCGGTTGAGAAACCAGAGCACTAAGGGTTTTGGGCTTACGAGTTTCCGAACTTGTGGTGTTTTGTTTTTGATAAAGGTGTTTTCAAAACTTCGCGGTGAGATTGGGTAGACTTGTGTGCTAAGATGTTTGCTTGACTGTGAGATTGTCTGATTAGTATCATTGCCGTGATACTTGAGACTAAGTGTTTGATTATATTAAGATGTTTGAACTCTGAGATCGATTGATGGAATGTCAATCGAAGGAAGAGTGGGCTTTGGAATCCCTTTTGCGCCCCAAGGTGTACGCCTGTGTGCGTTTATGTGCACCTGTGCTATTGGTGAAGAAGAAGGACGGGAGGTCCAGATTGTGTGTGGATTACCGACAGCTGAATAAGGTGACAGTGAAGAACCGTTATCCGATGCCTCGGATAGACGACCTAATGGATCAACTTAGAGGAGCGGTGATTTTCTCGAAGATAGATCTTAAGTCATGATACCATCAGATCCGAGTTAAGGAATCTGACATCCAGAAAACCGCATTCAGGACTCGATACGGGCATTATGAATATCTTGTGATGCCGTTTGGAGTTACTAATGCACCCGCAGTGTTCATAGACTACATGAACAGAGTGTTCAGACCATTCCTGGACAAGTTCGTGGTAGTATTCATCGATGACATCCTAATCTACTCGAAGAGTAGAGAGGAACAAGAGGAGCATCTGCGCCAGGTGTTGGGCGTGTTGCGAGGGAAACAACTGTATGCGAACGGCTCAAAGTGTGAGTTTTGGATGGAGGAGGTGAAATTTTTGGGTCATGTCATATCAAGTCAGGGTGTGGCAGTGGATCCTAGCAAGATCGAGACGATTCTGTCATGGGAGCAACCAAAGACAGCAAGCGACATCAGAAGCTTTGTTGGGCTTGCTGGCTATTATAGACGATTCGTCAAAGATTATGCAAAGTTGACTTCGCCGTTGACCCAGTTGACAAAGAAGAATCAACCGTTTGCGTGGACGGAGAAGTGTGAGGCTAGTTTCCAGGATTTGAAGAAGCGGATGACCACCGCACCCATACTAGCTTTACCTAAGGAAGGAGAACCTTATGACGTGTACTGTGATGCGTCACACAATGGTTTAGGTTGTGTAATGATGCAAGATAAGAAAGCAATTGCCTATGCTTCAAGGCAGTTGAAGACTCATGAGAAGAACTACCCCACACATGACTTGGAGTTGGCTGCCATAGTTTATGCTCTCAAGATTTGGAGACACTATCTCTATGGCAGTACGTTCACGATCTACAGCGATCATAAGAGTTTAAAGTACTTATTTGATCAGAAGGATCTGAACATGAGGCAGCGGAGGTGGATGGAATTCCTGCAGGACTATTAGTTCACTCTATAGTACCATCCGGGGAAAAGCAATGTCGTAGCCGACGCTCTCAGCCGGAAGGCTATACATGTGTCCTCAATGATGGTCAAGGGGTTAGAACTGTTGGAGGCTTTCCGAGATCTGAGCTTGAACGTTAAGCTCGCACCAGGAAGACTGAGTTTCGGAATGGTGACGGTGTCAAGTGGACTTTTGGAAGAGATCAAGTCTAGACAAGAGACTGATGAAGGGATAGCTGAGTGGCGAGACCGTGTGACTCAGGGAAAGGCACCAGAGTTCTCTATTGGGAATGACAATATTCTGCGATGCAAGGGACGGATATGTGTGCCTGACGATGTAGAGATGAGAAGATTGATCCTGGATGAAGGACACAAGAGTAGACTGAGTATCCATTTCGGAATGAACAAGATGTATCAGGACTTGAAACTTCACTTCTGGTGGCCTGGGATGAAGAAGCAGGTTGCAGAGTATGTTTCTACTTGCTTGACATGTCAGAAAGCGAAGGTAGAGCATCAGAAGCCCGCAGGGAAGCTGCAACCACTAGATGTCCCAGTGTGGAAGTGGGACAGTATTTCTATGGACTTCGCGACGGCGTTACCTTTAACTCGGAGGAAGTTCGATGCAATTTGGGTTGTTGTTGATCGTTTGACAAAGACCGCTCATTTTATCCCGATCAACCTGAAGTACAAGGTGGAGAAATTGGCGGAGATTTATGTGGCTGAGGTTGTGCGTCTACATGGTGTACCGACCAGCATCGTGTCAGACAGAGATCCGAGGTTTACCTCTCACTTTTGGGGAGCCTTGCAGCAGGCCCTCAGAACTACGTTGAGATTGAGCTCTGCCTATCATCCGCAACCCGATGGGCAGACAGAGAGGACAATCCAGTCGCTGGAAGATTTGCTACGGGCCTGTGTGTTGGATCACAAGGGCAGTTGGGATGAGATGCTGCCATTGATCGAATTCACTTACAACAATAGTTTCCATGCGAGCATCGGCATGGCACCTTACGAAGCTTTGTACGGTCGGAGGTGTCGTACGCCCTTATGCTGGCATCAAGATGGAGAAAATTTGGTGATTGGCCCGGAATCGGTGCAACAGACCACCGAGGAAGTCAGGAGAATTCAGGAAAAGATGAGGACCGCGCAGAGTCGCCAAAAGAGTTACGCCGACAACCGACGAAAGGAGTTGGAATTTCAGGCCGGAGACCATGTCTTCTTGCGGGTTACCCCGATGACAGGTGTCGGAAGGGCAATCAAGTCCAAGAAGCTTACTCCGAAGTTTATTGGGTTATACCAGATCACGGAGCGAGTTGGACCGGTGGCGTACAGGATCGCCCTACCACCGTTCCTATCCAACATCCATGACGTTCTTCATGTGTCGCAGTTGCGGAAGTACATGGCAGATGATTCGCATGTGATTACGCCAGACGATATACAGCAGAGAGATGATCTGAAAATGGAGGTGCCACCCATCAAGATCGTCGATCGAAGTATAAAGCGCTTAAGAAACAAGGAGGTACCTTTAGTGAAGGTCGTGTGGAACCAAGAAACCGGTGATGCGACCTGGGAGTTAGAGGATAAGATGCGGGAGTCACATCCCGATTTATTTGTAAACCCTTAAGTTTCGAGGGCGAAACTATTTTAAGGGGGGTGGTATTGTAAGGCCCTAAGTTCAATTTGGAACAATTTTATGGAAGTTTGAATAAAATTGAAGTTTTAGCTAATGTTTGATAACTGGCAGATTAGAACTGTCAACTTGTGTGAATTTTTAGAGGGTCTTTACGACTTCATTTGGGAAAACTTCCTTCATGAGAGTTGTAGACCTTCAAGTCTAGAAAATTCTCCAAGTGGTTTCGTGTCGATCCGATATCTGTAGCTCCAGATATCCCCGTTTTAGTGAACGTAGTTCCGGCTGTACAGTGCCAGCGGGATTATTACATTGTTTTTCTTCTAAGTCCGAATTTTATTATGAATTTACCTTTGAGGGCTTAGGTTTTAGTAAGTTTCAGGTCTGATTAGGTAATTAGACTGGTGGGTTAAGGTTGGACTTGGGTCGGGCTTGTGGAAAAACAAAACCCTAGCCCACTTGTGGGTTGCATGTGATTTTAGCCAAGGGGGGAAACCCTATTCTTCCACAATCAGAAAACAGAGATACACTACAGCACCTTCACGTGAAAAACAAAGAGAGAACGTGTGAGAGAAGAGAAGGGAGCCGCCGCCCAAGCCACCACCATTGTCGCCGGTCACGCGCGCGAGCAAGGGAGAGAGCGCGAATAGAGAGAGTTTCGCGAAGGAGAAGGAAGGTGAAGGAGACTTGGACAGCAAGAGATTGTTCTTCCAAACTTCATTCTCTTCTCTTTTCAGATCAAGAATCAAGGTAAGGGCTGGTCCTAGGACTTGGGTAGTTTATTAGGGACTTGTTGCTATGTTTGTTTGTGAAGAATCTTAATTGTTGAGGGTTGGCATGAGGGTTTGGGTTGAAGGTTTGCTTGCTGTACTATTATCATATGAGACCTATGTGATTTGATTTTATTGCTGGAACATAGCTTAAAGCCTTGGGCTGAGATGGTTTATAGCTTAAACTAGAGGTGGGAGTTTCGCTGCCAGTTTCCTGTACTGGACAGCGGACTTCAGAGCCCCTTTTTACCTGTTTATGGTCATCAAATGAAAAAGTGATTAAAATGAAAGTTGTAGATTTTTGAAATATCTTTCCAGACATATAAAAATCATAATTTTTGGTTTAGTAATGTGATCTGGGGGTCGTGTTTAGTAACTGTCACACCTGCTGTCTTCCTGTTCCGGACAGTTAGCTTTAAGGCCTAATATCACCTAATTCTGGGACTGAAATGAACAAGTGTGTAACTAGAGAGTTGTAGATATTTAAAATAGCTTTCTAGAAAGGTATCATACGTGATTTTTGGTTGAAAGATGCATTCTGTGGCTCTATTTTTGTGAAAGTTGTTTCTGCTGTCAATATGTTGAAGTTGCGATGATATATTATGCATGAGTGAATGTTCTTGCGTTCCTTTACGTGGATTATATTTATTTTCTGAGTTAATGGTTCAAGGGTTGCTCACCTAGCCGTAATTCCCTTGTAACCCGTGAATGTTGTGTTGTGAAGGTTGTTGTATAAAGAGTATGATAAGACTCTAGGATTGATTTTAGAGACTTAACAAAGAGAAAAGTGTAATAAACTCGCTTGCAAGTAAATGTGAATAATTGGACATAGGTCTGGTGAGGACTATGGACCATGAGAACGATGGTACCTTGCACGCGAGGGTGTTTTGTGGGTTGTACGGTGAGTCCCCACGTGATTGGCTGACTGCGGTCGCCTTGTGATTCTGTGGACGGACGGTGAGTCTGGCGGACGGTGAGTCCCCCCACATGATTGAGGGTTGTACGGTGAGTCCCCTCCGAGATTTGTTCATCTGCGGATGATCGTGATTATGGCCATGGAAGTTTTGGTGGGTTGTGTGAAGTGAGATTCCGTTAGTAACTGACTCTTTCCCATAAAAGACATATAATGTACTTATATTATATATGTTGTTGTTGATTTTGTCATTATCATTCTTTTTGTTGGACCTGACCCTGCTTGTTTGCTATGTGTTTATTTGGGGGGGGTAGATGGTCGTGAAGATAATGGCGATGACTCATTCTTGGGAGTTGATGCTACGTGACGTGCCAATACCGGAGGACGACTACACTTCAGAGGAAGAGGAAGAGGCTAAGGAATAGGGTTTGGGTTGAGAGTCTTTTGTTTTCTGTTGGGGTTGAGAGTTTCCGAAGTGTTGGTATCGAACAATTTTATTGCTTAAATTCGAATGAACAAGTTTTGATGTACTCTTTATTTTCATTCAGGCCTTTGATTCGTACTCTTTACAGTTGGTTATTTAAAAAGTTTTACGATGTTGGTTACTTCCGCGTGTTTTTGGAAAGGTTATGTTTCAAGAGTTTTCGTAAAATGAAAGGTTTGTCATTAACTGAAGATTAATAAGTGAATCGACGAAAACTCTTTACGAAAATTGGTTAATTAGTTACTGTGTAACACTCGAGAAATCGGGGCGTTACAGAGGGCACCTGGCAGACCAAAGAAACAAAGGAACAAGAAGAATGATGAACCAATAAATCCTTATAAGTTAGCAAGAAATCAATCAAAAGTCAAGTGTAGCAGATGTGGAAAATGGGGTCACAATGTGAGGACTTGTGGAGGGAAAACTGGTGCTGACAGGAAAATAGAGAAGGGAGGAAACAAGGTTCAATTCAAACTTTATTTTTAGGTCTTATATTTTGTATTTTTAGGTCTTATATTTTGCTCAAGGTTTTAATGAAGGTTTTAATTATACTTTGTCTACATAATTCACATTTACAGAAAAATCCAAAGAAAGTCCACCCTGGAGGGGCTTCTGGAAGTGGAGCAATACCAGGAACAAGGAGTGCAAGGGCTGGAAAAGCACCACAGAAACCACAGTATAAGCCTGCTGCAAATAGAAAGAGGAAGGCTCCTCAAACTGCTTCTCAGGATGCTCCACGACCAGCTTCTCAGCAAGCTTCTCAGCCAGCTTCTCAGCCAACTTCTCAGCAACCTTCTGAAGGAATCACCATAACAGCTTCACTACCTCCTTCTGGAGCATCCACACGAGAAAATAAGAGAGCAAGAGTTGATCTATGGTCTATTAGGATTGTTGTATTTTTTGGGGCTGTATTGATTATAGACCTACTTTTATGAGATTGTTGTTTTTTGAGCAAGTTTTGGAACTTAGTTTATGAGCTCATGGTGTTTTGGAACTTAGTTTTGTAATGCCTTTAGACTTGCTTTTATTTAGTCTCATTAGTTTATGGGCCTTGTTTATGTATGACATTACTTTGAAGGCAATTAAATGGTAGTATCCATTCCATCTCTTCTCTGATTATGAATGTCATTTGACATCCCTTTGTTAATGATATCCTTATGTGCAATTACATGTCACAATAGTTTTAGGCTTGTGTGGATATGAAACAAACAACATTGCATAATAACTTGACAAACTGCCATATTTCATTTCTTTTCAAAATCAAAATAGGCTTAATTGCAACTTTGGTCCCCGACGTTTACCAATTCCACGATTTTGGTCCCTCACCTAATTTAATTACATGGATGGTCCCCGACTCATTACTCGAGTCTCATGTCTTGGGGGCATGTGGACTGGGCAGGACATAAAGAAGATTATGTCCCGCCCAAAATGAACAATAAACCATTGAAGATAGCCATGGCGGGAAGTGCGACACAACGAGCTTCATTGCCCTCCCTTAGATGATGGACCCACAAGCCAGCTGGAAGATTCCTTTGGATTTGTCTTATATGTACAGGGATTTGGGCCCTGATTGTCAGGCCCAAATATAGGAAAGGTCCATATCATGACCACCCCCTCTATAAAAGGGGAGGTCATCCACTTGTACGAAACCAACTTTTTCAGCATTAATGAGAATATTCCTTTTATGGTAGTTTTGCTATTTTAGTGCTCTGCTAGGGTTTACTTTTTGTCTTTCTCTTACGTAAGCTTGCCCTAGTACAGAACATTGGCGCCGTCTGTGGCTCTGACTTAGCTCTTCCGGTGACAGAAGGAGGAATTGCGAGCCATGGAGACTCGTTCATGCGGCGTGGGTCGACGCGATCATCGCCGGCGAGGTGGTGGTCGACACGGCGGTCGCGGCGGCGGACGAAACAACAACCGTCCCGTACTGGACGAGCAAGAGCAGGAAGCTTCCTCGGAGGGGGTCCACTCAGTGGCGCCGTCGCCAGCGTCATTGGTGAATGCAGCTCCGGGAAGACCTTCAGATCTGATCGCTAAATCAGATCCAGGTGTTCGGCGGCGTTCAACGCCGCCTGACTATGTGAACTTGGAAGATCTTAAAACCACTGCTCCACGGAGAGCGCAAGAGGCAGTGACAGGTATCACGCCTGCGGCTTTGCAACAAATGTTAGATACCTTACAGAAGGTGCAGTCCCAAAATGAGCAGTTGCAAGCCCAAGTTGAGTATCTCACTCAGTGGCAGGATTTTAAGCAAGAACAACGCCTGGAGGCGGAGGATGTAGTTGAATTTCAACCTTTTGTTCCAGCCATCACTAGGGTGGACATTCCAAAGCACCTGCAAACCATGGCATTAGACGCCTTTTCGGGCGAATCTGATCCTATGGAGCACCTTAGATATTTCAATACCAAAATGGTGATCGGCGGGGCGACGGATGCGGTAAAATGTCGATTATTGCCTTCCACGTTCAAAGGCATGGCGATGCAGTGGTTCATTCGACAACCGCCCTTCTCCATTGATAATTTCACTGATCTGTCCACTAAGTTTCTGACTCAATTTTCCGCCAATAAAACCACAAAAGCAACAATGTTTGATCTTATCAGCATACATCAGCAACCAGGCGAGAAGTTAAAAACCTACATGGCACGCTTCAGCAAGATGGCGGTGCAGTTGGAGGAGGAAAATCCAGATGTCTGTTTGGCGTCATTCAAAAATGGCCTTCGGGCGGGAGATTTGAATAGAGACTTAACAAGGCGACCGGCGAAGGATATGATGGATCTTCGCGCTCGTGTTCAAGAGTTCATATTGATCGAGCAAGATGATCAGAAGAAACAAGAAAGAGAGGAAGGACGCAAGCAGTCTCAATCTGGCGAATGTGCACGGACTACACAAGCTTGAACAAAGTGTGTCCTAAAGATTCGTACCCACTTCCCAATGTTGATAAGCTGTGGATGGAGCTTCAGGGAATGAACTTTTAAGTCTCATGGACGCTTATTCGGGCTATAATCAGATTATGATGCATCCCTCGGATGAGGAAAGTACAGCATTTATGACCAATCAGGCGAACTATTGTTACAAGACAATGCCTTTTGGTTTGAAGAATGCAGGAGCTACGTACCAACGGCTCATGGACAAAATTTTTTCAAAACAAGTAGGCAGGAATATGGAGGTGTATGTGGACGACATGATTGTAAAGTCCGCCAGGGCTAGTGATCATGGTGGCGACCTCAAAGAAGCGTTTGATCAGTTAAGGACATATCAAATGAAGTTGAATCCTGAGAAGTGTTCTTTTGGGATCCAGGGAGGAAAGTTCTTGGGATTTATGTTAACATCAAGAGGAATAGAAGTGAACCCTGATAAGGGAAGGGCGATCTTGGAGATGACAGGGCGAATGGCCGCCTTGTCACGTTTCTTGCCAATGGCGGGTGACAAAGCGGCCCCGTTCTTCACATGTTTAAAAAAGAATTCAAAGTTTCAGTGGACAGAGGAATGCGAACAAGCTTTTACCAAATTGAAAGAAACATTGGCCACATTACCGGTACTCTCCAAGCCAACACCAGGCGTTCCATTAGTGCTCTATTTAGCGGTTACTAACAAGGCGGTAAGTACGGTGTTGCTCCAGGAAGAAGGAAAAAAGCATAAAGTTATATATTTCGTGAGCCATACTTTACAGGGGGCAGAGTTGCGGTACCAAAAAATTGAAAAGGCGGCTTTGGCGATTCTGAAAACTGCAAGGCGCCTCAGGCCTTACTTCCAAAGTTTCCAAGTCAAAGTCAAAACTGATGTTCCCTTAAGGCAAGTACTTCAGAAGCCTGATTTATCAGGGCGATTGGTTAGCTGGTCAGTTGAGTTATCAGAATATGACATACAATATGAGCCAAGGGGCCAAGTCACTGTCCAAAGTTTAATTGACTTCGTGGCGGAATTAACACCCACTGAAGGTGAGAAGACTCAAGGAGAATGGGTCATGTCTGTGGATGGGTCCTCTAATAACACTGGAAGTGGGGCGGGAATAACAATTGAAAGTCCAGATAAAATGATCATTGAACAGTCTCTCAAGTTCGAGTTCAAGGCGAGCAATAATCAATCTGAGTACGAGGCTCTGATTGCCGGCTTAAGGTTGGCTATTGAGTTGGGAGTCCAGAAGTTATTTATCAAAGGAGATTCACAGTTAGTGGTTAAACAAGTGAAAGGCGAGTACCAGGTGAAGGATCCGCAACTGTCCAAATATTTGGAAGTGGTGCGCAGATTGATGATGGAGGTCAAAGAAATCAAAATAGAACATGTCCCGAGGGGACAAAATGAGAGGGCTGATGTGTTGGCGAAGTTGGCAAGCACAGGGAGATTGGGCAACTACCAAACAGTCATTCAAGAAACCCTGCCTCGCCCGAGCATTGATTTGGTAGAAATAAAGTTGAAAGCTGTAAAGTCAGTCAGTGAGGGCGAGCTACCTTGGATGGAATCGATTAAGACCTTCTTAGAGAACCCACCAAAGGAGGATGATTTGAACACGAGAACAAAACGCAGGGAAGCCAGTTTCTACACATTGGTGGATGGTGAGTTGTATCGGCGGGGAATCATGTCTCCTATGCTCAAATGTGTCGATACCAAGGACGCTCTCGGAATAATGGCGGAAGTCCACGAAGGTGTGTGTTCTAGTCATATCGGCGGGCGATCTTTGGCAGTAAAAGTGATAAGAGCAGGATTCTATTGGCCAACAATGAAGAAGGATTGTTTGGAGTATGTTAAGAAATGTGAAAAATGTCAAGTCTTTTCTGACTTACACAAGGCTCCACCGGAAGAATTAACAACCATGATGGCGCCTTGGCCATTCGCCATGTGGGGGACTGATATCTTAGGACCATTCCCTGTAGCGAAGGCACAAATGAAATATATCATCGTGGCGGTTGATTACTTCACTAAGTGGATAGAAGCCGAGGCAGTGGCGACTATCACAGCTGCCAAGGTCAGGAACTTCCTGTGGCGAAGGATCGTTTGTAGATTTGGGGTCCCCATGGCGTTAGTAATGGATAATGGAACCCAATTCACAAGTAGTGTTACCCGGGAATTCTGTGCAGAAATGGGAATCGAGATGCGATTTGCCTCTGTAGAACATCCACAAACCAATGGGCAGGCTGAGTCGGCTAACAAGGTTATCCTGAAAGGGTTAAAGAAGAAACTGGATGAAGCAAAAGGGCTTTGGGCGGAGGAACTGCCAGGCGTTCTTTGGGCATACAACACCACTGAACAGTCAAGCACAAAGGAAACCCCGTATCGTTTAACTTATGGGACTGACGCCATGCTCCCGGTGGAAATAGAAAACCAAAGTTGGCGAGTGGCTCGGTTTAATGAGAATGACAACGGGGAAAATCTGATAGCAAATCTAATTATGTTGCCAGAGGAACAACGGGAGGCACACATAAGGAATGAGGCGGGGAAAGTGAAGGTTGCAAGAAAATTCTCAACAAAAGTCGTGCCAAGAAAAATGAGGGTGGGAGACTTAGTGCTCCGAAAAAACACAATACCTGACAAGCACAACAAGCTTTCGCCCAATTGGGGCGGGCCTTACAGGATTATAGGCGACGTTGGAGGAGGAGCTTATAAGTTGGAACAACTAAGCGGTCAAAAGGTTCCACGAACATGGAACGCCTCTCATCTAAAGCAGTATTTTAGTTAAAAGAAACAACAAAGGTGAATGAAGCCGCACTCTTTTTCCCTTTCTTTGTAGAGGTTTTTAATGAGGCGGCATGTATAAAGAATGGAGACAATTGTTCCCATGTACGAGTATGAAAAAGAAATGAAGATTATTTCAACAGAAGTTACTTTTTGATTTATATTATGAGTTTATGCAAAGTAAATCGTATCAAGGTATATAATACCGCGAATAAACCTTTCGGAATAAGAAAGTATCGCCATCCAATATTGCAAGCCTTGGAAATTCTAGTGGCCACTAGAAACCAAGCCTCGTCGAAAAATCGACTAAGGTATATAGACCTAAGTAACAACAATAATTGATAACAACTCAAGGTAACAACAAAATTTAAAACGGTCTTCATTAAAAGCAAGAAAAAGGGGCGACGCCCGTACATAATTTGGAATGAAAAAAGACAAAAGGGGCAAGGCCCCAAAGATAAAAGATGACTCAACAAAATAAAAACAAATTACAAATTCAAGCCAGATTCTCATTGTTGGCGTTGTTGCCCTGGCTTGTCCCAGCTTGAGGGTTTTCTTTCTCGTGATCCTCGTTCTTGTGCTGCTCATTCCCATCCTCGCCATCTTCTTCAGGCTCACTTTCATCATCGAATTGGGGAAGGAGGTCGAGGCTAATGTCATCATCACCAACTACTTGACCATCCTTGATCTCCTTCAGTCACCCAATACGGGAAAGATCAAAGCCCGGCTCAACCACACTAATTTGCTCTTTGGCCGCCAGAAAGCCTTGAGCAAACTGGAGAGAAGCACGCCCCAAGATGGAAGCACTTAGGCGTTCGTACTTCTTTTCCAGTTTTTGACACTTGGCCTGAACAGCAGTGTGTTTGTCGTTGATGGTTTCCTTTAGGGACTTGGTCTTCTGAAGGAGCAAGTCAGAAGCAGCCAAGTCATCAGCTAACTTAGCACACTTCTCCTCTGCGGCCTTCAGCTTCTTGTTGGCGGTTTCAGCATCGGCCTTCGCTCGCTCATATGTAGTCTTATAATCAGCCGCCTTCTTTTCATAACGGTTCTTGGCCGATATCAACTCCTTCACGCACTGAGCCATTCCCGCCACAGTACTGGCGGCAGAAAGCGCGTGATGGATCGCCACGGAAGCAATGTTGGGGGGGCCTTGACCGGAAATGTCCTTGTGAATCCGGTTGTCAAAAGTACGGGTCATGAATTCCAGCCCATTGAAGTGAGGATCCGACAAGTTCAGCAAGGGGGGAGGAGCCTCGCCACCAATGGCTGAGCTAGGGCCAGCTTGGTTAAATGGAGTTGGTGGGCGGTTGATTAGCGCGCTTGAATCTTGTTGAGGGGGCGGGACATTGTCATGTCCCTTCTTTTTCTCAGCCGGATGACTTTTTGGATCGAGAGTCGATTGGTGGAGAGGCTTACCACCAGCAGCACCTGAAGTTTTTTGACGTTTAGGGTCCCTGACGTTGTCAGAACCTGAAGTACCTTCATTCTTCTTCTTTTGCTCAGTTTCGGCGGCCCTCTTCTTCGCCGCCGCAGCAGACTGGGCGAGGTATTCCTTCATCTTGATTGGGTTCGCGTCAACCTTGCTTTTTCCCATCGTAGCTGTATGGAAAACACCAATTAGACGAGATACATGAACAAAAAGAAAAACAAGTTACGTGCAAAGATTATAAACTTACTAAAAAATTGATTTAAAGTGCCGGATTTCGACGCCTCAATCAAGTCGTGACCAGAAATTACTGGTAGTGTGCGGAGGTAATCGGCGACGCCTTGTTCAGATTCATCCAAGGCGTCGTATGAAACGGATATTTTTCGGCGAGGGTTCTTTGTCCAGTAAAAAGGGAAGAGAGGGTTATTGTCGGAATCTCGGAACAAGTTCTTTATTTCGGGCGACTCCATAACTTTAAAGTATTTTTTCTGCCATACTTTGTAATGGCTTTTAAGGGCGGTGAACCGACTCATGTTCTTACGGGCTAAAAGTGGAACCCATTTCACAGAAGTAGGTTTAGTGGTGACTGATTTATAGAAAAGGAAGAACAAAGGATAGGTTGGAGTGAAACTCAAGTGTTCACAAAGAATTTCAAAGCAGCGGAGAAAACCCCAGGCGTTGGGCTGGAGTTGGCAAGGCGCCACATTCAGAAAAGAAAGAACGTGACATATAAACGGCGAGAAAGGAAGTTTGATGTTCAAGTCTAAGAAGAAATAGCCATAAACAAAGAAGAAATCGGGCGATTCATCGGCTGGTTCTTTACGCAACAGAACACAGTCATCTTCGCCACATGGGAGGACATTCAACAGATGATCTTCATTATTCGAGGTGGCGGGATTTATCTTCGTGAACCCTTGAGCAGATATTCGAAGCGAATTAATGCTCCCAACGCTGCTCCAGATAGAACGCAACAGACATTTATCTTCAACTAAATGCGCGTCAGAGCGCCATTCAGGTGAAGACAAATCTCCATTAGATGAGAGAATTGAGTCTACAGAGCCGGCGGGACCGGAATCATCATGGGTAGAAGGCGAGGAGTGAATTTCAATTATAGAGGGGGCGACAACTTCCTCCTCCGTGGAGGGTGAAGAAAGTTCTAGGGAAGAAAGGCTAGCGTTTGGTAAAGACATGCGAGGCAGTTTCATAGAAAGAAGAAAGAAGATGAACAGAGTCAGAGAAAAAAGAAGTAAACGAAGAATCTCAAGAAAGAGAAAAACTAACCAGGGGAAGAACTGTGGATTTGAGAAAGGAGAACGTCGGCAATTGGGGAGCACCGCGCAATGACGACGGGCCGGAGGAAGAAAAGGTTTACCGGAGTTCAAAGAAGAGAATGAAAGCTGCGGTGAAAAGATTTTCAGAACAAAAGTTTTAAGAAAGTGAAAAATGAAAAGTGAAAAGGGGTTTTTATAGAGAGAAAGGAGGAGAGAGAATGAGTGGGGGAAGATCGTGGGATTGTGGGATTTGAAATTCGAAAAGGTAGGAAGCGAAAAGACATTACTCCTCGAGACGCACAACTGAAAATTGCATTTATAACAAATGATGACGAAATCCCGGAAAACAAGGATACGTGCGTCAGTTGAAAAGACGTGATTGACGGTTATGATTAGTGGCGACATATCTTTGAAACGGCAACAAAGGTGGCGAAGCGTGAAAATGGCGATGTAACAACGAAAGTAAAATGGCGATGAACGAATAAACAATAGAGGCGAACTACTAGGTAACATGATGAAGACATTTCGACTCATTACTCGAGTCTCATGTCTTGGGGGCATGTGGACTGGGCGGGACATAAAGAAGATTATGTCCCACCCAAAATGAACAATAAACCATTGAAGATAGCCATGGCGGGAAGTGCGACACAACGAGCTTCATTGCCCTCCCTTAGATGATGGACCCACAAGCCAGCTGGAAGATTCCTTTGGATTTGTCTTATATGTACAGGGATTTGGGCCCTGATTGTCAGGCCCAAATATAGGAAAGGTCCATATCATGACCACCCCCTCTATAAAAGGGGAGGTCATCCACTTGTACGAAACCAACTTTTTCAGCATTAATGAGAATATTCCTTTTATGGTAGTTTTGCTATTTTAGTGCTCTGCTAGGGTTTACTTTTTGTCTTTCTCTTACGTAAGCTTGCCCTAGTACAGAACAAATAAGTTTCAATCTAGCTCTAATATGATATAACCTAAAGCAACCATTAATGAAAACTATCCTCCACTCTTGAAAAACCAGGGAAATATCAACCATCCATGAAATGAACAAATTTGTGTGCTCCTATAGCACGTAAGACTCAATACAACCAATTCACAATTTTACAATTATTTTTATTTATTAATTTTTTTGAAAAAGGGATCATTTACACATTAAGGCATCATTTAAAGTCATCATTGAAAAATGGATAATTTACTACGAGGATTGAAAAATTCCTCATGAAATGGAAACCACAAATAGTTTTTTTTTTATAATCGGAAACCACAAATAGTGCTCGAATCTAAAAAATAAGCACAAACAAAAAAAAACTTGAGAAATGCCACTAAATTGACAAAAAAAAACACACAAACATATGAACAACTTCATGCATATCGGCACTGCATTTAGTGTTCAAACTGCACATCCCTGCGTAGAAACAACTACAGTCCATGTAATGAAATTTAATACTATATAAAATATTTTTGAGTACATTTTATAGTTAAAGTCAAAGAAGTGCCCAACCTAAGCCAAAGACACCAATCCGAAAGAAAAAAAAAACTACCAAACAAATCACACACTTTGTATCAAATATAGCTTTCAATAGTAAAGTTAAACCCAAGAAATGAAAAAGAAAAAAAAAAGGAAAATGGGTTCAAACACCAAGATACAAATTATTTGTAAAACACAAGAAAGTGCTCAAACTCTATATGTATAAAGCATGGAATGAAAAAGTTGAGAAAAAGTTTCGAAATCATACCTGAGTCTCGTTACACATGGTAAATAAACCTAAAAGAACCTCACATCACTGGTTGTATCTCCTTTACTAAATGTTTTGAAACTGTGCATCAAATCATAGAGTAGAGGAACCTATTTATACAAAAAAAAACGTAAGAGGGGCGTCGATGAACCAGTCACAGTACCTAGACACACTTTTGATGTTACTAATATATATGTCAATGACATAAATAAGACATTATTATTTTTTTATTTTTTATTTTTAATAAGTTGATCTATAGAAAATGTTTATTACTAATAAAAAAAATGATTATTATAATTGACTATTGTAAAAATTACCTAAATAAGTTTGTAATGTTAGTCATAAGTCAATACTACTTATAAAAATTAATTTTAAAATTGATAATTAATAAAATATCAAAGTAAATTTTTTTTTTTGAAAGATAAATGCGTTAGGAATTTGTATATTAGCTTTGTACAAGATGTCAACGTAAATGTTAAAAATTTACACAATACAATTTTAATATGTACAATTTATCACAATAGCTGTACAATTGTGATATCCCTTGCCACGGCGATAATGATGGTGATGATCGTTGAACTTATCATACACATTGTTTATTAAAAGTGATTAGTGTAAAAAAGTACCTAAATAAATTTCTGATTTTACAAATAAGTCAATGATACTAATAAGATATTATTATTTTACAAATTACCGAAAACAATTATTATAAATTATCCGTATAAGTCAATGATACCTAAAATTATAATAAAATATCAGTATTATTATTTTACCTAAATACATTTCTAATTATAAAAACAAGTCAATGTTACTGATGATAAGATATTTTTATTTTACAAATTACCGAAAACAATTATTATACATTTTTTATACTTTTATTGTTACAAATAAGTCAATGATTTATTTTCGTAACAAATAAGTCAAAAATTATAATACATTTTTGATACTATCATAAAAAGTCGGTATTAGTATAATTTATTATTGAAAGAATACATAATTAATAGATTTGTTATGTTATTCATAACTTAATGTCATTGATTATTATAACAAAAACCTAAATTAATTAATTAATATTAATAAAATTTATCATTCTAATTTATTATCGTAACAAAATACCTACATGCAGTTATCATTTTATTGATAAGTCAACTTACTGATACCAAAATTTATTATTGAAAGAATACCTAATTAATAGATTTGTTATATTATTCATAACTTAAGGTGTCATTTTTCTTAATTGATTATTATAAAAATATTTAAATAAATTAATGATTAAAATTGATTATTATTAACTAAAATTGAATTATTATAATCAACCTCCAAAATTAAATAAATAAGTTTCTTTCAAAAAAACTAAAATAGATTATTATAATAAACTATTGTAACAAAATACCTAATTGCATATTTAATGTTAAATGTTACTTATAAGATACTCTAATATTTTAACCGATTATTGTAATAAAAGGCCTTCGTTCTTTTCTAAAAAAAAATTAAAAGGCCTTCATAACTTAATATTCAAAAGCAAATTGATTACCATAAATTGATTATTATTAATGAATATTTATCCTTACAATTTTTTTTGATACATCGGAAAACATTTATCCTTACAATTGATCATTGTAAAAAAAAAAAAATACTCAGATGCAATTTTTATTATGTTATTGTCAAGTAATTAAACACACATTATTATTTTAATTGATAATTAAAATTAAACATGCAAATAAATTGTTTACTATAAATTGATTATTATTATTAATAAAATTTATTATCATAAATAATTTTGATAAAAAATACTTAAATACACTTTTAATATTATATTTCATAATTATTTAACAAAGCATTGAAAATAATATAGTTAGTGTAAAACTGCCTTCCTCTTGTTACCCAAAATTTTTTAGTAATTCTCGAATGGTCACCAAAGATAAAAAAGTTCGAAGAAACTCACCATTACCTTATTTGTATTGCAGAGGTTCATGTTGGGGACCTTTATATGAACTCCAACGCACATCATGCAAGTACTCATTTTGAAGAGAAACACACTTACAACTTTTATTATAAAACTCTAACATAAGGAGTCCAATACATGAGATACAAAATAAATTTTAATGAAGTTTCAGGTAGAAATAAATGACAAAAGGTAATGGAAAGCAATTTTAATTTCTTAGGAGAAAAAAATATCACAATTGTTAAAAAAAAAAGTTTAAAATAGTTTGTTCCAAGGGTAAAGTTCTTTAACTCCTCAAACAAAGTCAGCATCAGCCTTAATTCTTCAGTTCTTCATTATGGTATGACCCTTTTAGCTCACCATTTGATGGTATCTACAAGAATGCAATCAAACATTAAGAGAAATAACCATAGAAGACTGCACATAATATATCACATTTTATTTCTTAAACAAAATAAATGAAAATTATAGTCTTTAAACTAACTTAATAAGCGATTCCACCAGAAGCTATAACCACAGCAGAAACAATGCACAAGTACAATAATTCAAAGTCAAATTTAATCTTTATGAAAAAGGTAAAAAGAGGGGAAAATTGAAAATTTGTTATTGTAGTTCTTAATAAAGTATCTCCAACTATCAACCTCAACTCCTTCACAAAATTATCACGAGAAATCTGCTTTGCCTACACTAGAACAATTTATATTTTACAGACATTTCACCAACGAAAAAATATAAGAAATAATTGGAGATATTGTACATACCTTATATAGTTCATAATGTGCATTGATAACAATTATATCACTGGGAGGAATCTTGTCACTGATAGCCGTAATAAGCACAAAAAAGGTAGCCAAAGAGATTTCGGAATTTTCGAGTTGCTTGCAACCCCATTAGCAACTATTCCCTAAGGTATCTCAGAAGAAGAAAACTTTCATATAAGCATTAGAGTTAAATAAAAGGATTTAAAACAAAAAGATAAGTATAAAAATCACAAAGCCCGTGAAATTCGTAAATAAACAAATGAATTTGTTATCAAGCAACCAACTTCAATAAATAAAAAAACTAGAGGAAACAAAATGAGATAGTGAAACAATGATGACTTAAAGATATACATTCCTTAAGGGTGAGAAAGATAAGATGTGCCCAATTAGGGGTGGGGGTCGGGGGAATCAGTACCTGGTCATATATATCCCTTAATACTAGTAGAATATTTATTGGTTCTACCTACAATTTTTTCCTCAAAATAAAGGCATATTAAGTTAACCACTTTTATTTTTTTAGAATCTCAATGTCATCTTTCTCATCAAGAAAAATTAAAATGGAAGACACCCTTCAAGAAAGCGAAAAATTCCATAAAATCACACACTTTGTATCAAACATAGGTTTCAATATATAGTGAAAT
This sequence comes from Lotus japonicus, assembly GCF_012489685.1. Classification (NCBI taxonomy): domain Eukaryota; kingdom Viridiplantae; phylum Streptophyta; class Magnoliopsida; order Fabales; family Fabaceae; genus Lotus; species Lotus japonicus. The sequence goes on from NC_080043.1 coordinate 26,991,354, forward strand.
CAGCCCCCAATAAATGAAAAAGACAGGAAAATTGGGTTCGAGCACAAAGAACAGAAAAAATGACGTTGAGAAGCTAGCTGAAAAACAAAAACGCAAAAGGACACAGAAATTGCTCAAACTCTAGATGTAAAAAGGCATATGGAATGAAAAAACAAAGAGATGTATTCAAAATAATACCTGAGGCTGGAAACCCATGGAAAATAAACCTAGAAAATCCTCACAGTATTAGTTTTATCTCTTTTACTGAGTGTTTTGAAATTGTATGTCAAATCATAGAGTAGAGTGTTGGGGTTGATTGCAATGTAAGTCCCACATTGCTAATGAAGGAGAAAAAAGATCAATTTATGCATCTTGGAGAAGTCCCACATCGCTTAGATTAGTGAGGGGTGGGAGGGTTCAAGACTATATATAGGGATCTCAGACTCCTTGTTTCAACACACCAAAACACCAAGATGTAGCACCTGAAAACACTTTAAGTTTATATTTGTGTTTTCTTTTTCTCTTATGCTCTTGTTTTAGAGCATTGTGAGATGTAGTTCAAATATTTACTTTGGAGAGTGTGGGTGTACTGGGGTTATGGAGTGGTTGAGAGTAAAGTCTATGTGTTGTAACAATTTTCACATAGTGTTTATTCTCTGGTTGTCGGTTTTGACAACGGTCGTGGTTTTTTCTCCGGTTTTAGAGTTTTCACATTATATTCTTGTGTTGTTGATTGCGCTCCTGATTTAATTTACTTCTTCAGCTGTGTTATTTCCTAACATAGAGGAACCTATTTATACAGAAAAATCGTGGGTTACTAATATGTCAATGACACAAATAAGACATTTTCTTTTCTTATTTTGATGTAAAAAAAATACTAAATAAATTTATCAATATAAAATGGTTATTAATAATGAATTTTTTTATTTTTTCAAAAAGCAAAAAAAAAATGAATTTTTAATATTATAATTGACTTATGCAACAAACACCTAAATAAGTTTTAATGCTACTCATAAAATGATTTTAAAAAATACATCAAAATATTTAATATAATAAATTAATTATTATTAATCATTAAAAGAAAATTTATTATTTCAATAGAATACTTATACACATTTTAAATGTTACTAAAACGACAAGGTTATTGACTGGACGTACATTATCATTTTATAATTGATAATTGGAAAAAAATCTAAAAAAAATATTTTATGATAAATTTATTATTATTAATTGAAAGTGATAATTATAATTTATTATTATAACAAAATATATAAATAAAATTATTATTATAAATTTAATATTATCAGAGTAAAGATATTATTAAAATTTATTATTGTACTAAAATATCTAAATACATTTTTAACGTTATTGTCAATTCAAAAAATGTTCCACTAACCTATAAATTGTATTCCTTTTAGAAATGTTTAAAAAATTTTTGAAATAGATATACACTGATAAGATTTGTTTATAATCGGAAAAAAGGCGAATTAAATTTTTTTTTTATCATTTACTTCCTCATTTATTTTTTTATTGTAAATAGATTGATATATTATTTCTTACTGATTCAGTTAGAATTTGGAGTCAATTTCCTATGATTAAATTTCCTTCTTTATTTACAAAATTCAAAGGTGGAAATAATTCAAAAATTTATTACTTCTTCATTATCCATGGAAGTCAATAATGTTACCGATAAGTCAATAATATTAATAAGACATCATTTTCTTAATTAAATTTTGTAATAAAATACAGAAAATATATTTAATACTTTTATTTCATTATCATTAATGATAGAAAAATATTATCATAATTGTTCAAGGAATGAACATTGAGGATAAGGATAGTACCTAGAGAGTGGAAAATTGTGCTAGAGAGAGGATGAGAATGAGAGAGAGAATGCTGAATTTCATGTGTTATTTCATCAAATGAGCCAAAAGTCCTTTACAATTGGTAACTACCTCCTATTTATAGAGTTTGGGTACTACCTATTAGGCCAATTGGGCCTCCGAAGCTGAGGCCCAACTTAAGGCCAGACCCTCGCCTTGGGGCGGGCTACACACTGGGCGTTGCCCCTCTAGGGGCTCGCCCAGTCCACTAGTCCACAAGACACCGAGCTCGAAGTATGAGAGTTAAGTGTGTCTTTTAAATGCCTTTACAGGTACCCTATAGTACGCTGGGATCTAAGCTGCCAACATGGCTTGAGAAAAAATAAGTAAACTACGTTGCCAACATGGCGTAAGCAAAAAGAAACAAGCATTTTTGATCTTGGCGAACAACCCAAACCGGCAAGTCCACAAGTCCACAAGCGGCGAGAACGACCACTCCGAACTGGCGATTGGTTGGAGTAGGTGAGCGATCGTTCGCCGGCGAGAAAGGTGGCAGGCATTGATCATGTACTGATCACCCAAGTGTTGGCTGGCAATGTCCCTGGCGAGTGGCTAAACTTTAATGCTGGTATTACTTGTCAGGCGATGGCGTTTGGTTTCCATGGTGGCGAGGCCTTTCGCGCTTCCTCTTATTTTAAAAACCTTTCAAATCCCTACCTGCTCCACGTGATGCGTCAGTTACATCTGTTTTCCTCTTTTTCCGGAACCGTCACTTCACTTTTCATAACTGTCCCATCGTGCGCAGTAACTCCCCATTACACGCGACCCACTTCCCAAAAACCATCATGACTTCCAACCTTCCACACGCGTCCAACACGCGTCACCCTTCCAGCTTCCCCCCTTTTCCTATAAAAACCCTTCTTCCCTACAATCATCCCTTTCCGAGACCTCTCTTCACTTCCCTAATCGCTTACCAAACTCCCTCTGCCAACTTCCGTTCTGGAGCCGTCGCTTATCACCCTTTCCGCTACCCACTCTTCACATCCTTCTCCGGTGAGTCCTACTGCCCTTATCTCTGCATCATATATATACTCATCTTTTCCTTTTTCCCATTTCACTGTCTAAAATGGCTTCAAACCCTAACTCCCCTAATCACCCCTCCCCTAACTCCCCTAACCACCCCTCTTCCTCTTCCGGGAGCGACCCTGACTCCACCGCAGTCGGCGGCCTCCGCTTAGAGGTCCCGGAGATCCCTCCTTACCGATTAAAAACTTTCGCCACTCTGCCGCTTCCAGTCCAAAGAGCCCCCACCCACGAAGCTATAGACCAACCTTCCATTTTCCAGGATAGTGATCTCATCGTGCAATTCGTGAGCACCCTGGGTGGTTTGTCTGACGATGATGAGTTTAATGCCAAACTCAGGATTTGGACCTGCAGTTCTGAGGACCGCCCCTGGCTTCATAAGCTCAACGACGACGTAAAGAGATCCCACTTTTTCTTTGCGTACGAATACATGTTTGGCGAGCTTGGAGTCAAGCTTCCAGCTTTTTCGCCCTTTGTCCAAACCGTCCTCCGCGACATCAACGCGGCTCCCTGTCAACTTCACCCCAACGCCTGGGCCTTCATCCGGTGCTTTGAAATTTTATGCGCCGCGGTTGGCACCGCCCCATCTCCCACCAGCTTCTTCTACCTCTACGATGTTGACTCAAAGTCCATCAAAAATAGAGGATGGATCTCCTTAAAGGCCCGAGCCGGCCGAAAGTGTTTGTATCCCCATAAAAGCAACGCGAAGTCCTCCTTTTCCCGGAGGTACTTTCGTGTGGCGGTTCACCCCGCCTATCCAGAGGCATTCACCCTCAAGGACGGGACTGCCCTTTTTCCTCTTTACTGGACGGAGAAGCCCAACGGGATCACCGATCCTTCAGAGGAATCTTTGTCTGCCAACGACAAAGCCTTCCTGAATCTCCTTGCTCCACTTCCCATCCTTGACTGCTCAACAGTCCTTGAGGGCGCTCGCCTCTCAAGGACTCCTAAATACTTAGGTCATCCATAGCTTACTTTTATCATCGACATTTTCTTTCTCACCTCCTATGTTGTCATTGATCGTCTTTTTTTTTTTATTGTTGCAGAAGATATGAACTTCACCAACGCTGAGCTCCTGAAAGCCCGCGAGAGGAGACTGGCCCGTTTTTCCCCAAAGTTCAAGGCTGAGGGCGATGTGAAAAAGCGGGGCGGTGCTGAGAACCAAGCTGAGGGCGCCCAAGGCCCCAAGAGGAGGAAATTGGTCAAAATTTCCTCTGTCGCCGGCTCCTCCAACCTTGGCGCTCAGCCCACCACTACCGCCTTGTAAGGCCCGAGTTTTTAGGCTTATGTTAAGTGAATAAACTTTTTATTCACAATTAGGGTCGATGTAATGTGAAGGGAAACCTGAACGAAAGTTTATTAAATGAAATATATTTATGAAGGAGAAAGTTCAGGAAAAGTTCAAGGATTTCATTATGAACGATAAAAGTTATAGCACGAACGTTTTACGCTTAAACCTAGGTCAGAAACCCTAGTATATAGCTATTTTTCACTTTTAGGCACGATGACAGTTAATTCCAAAAATCTTCAGAGAAATGTTAGAACTTCTCTTTTTCCATATATCACGATCGTTTCGAGGCGAAACTCTAGGATCTACGAACGTCCGATTCCAATCATCGAAAGTTTGCCGAAACCGAATCCCTGGTATTTCAAAACCCTAGAATTTCCCGACTTTGAGGACTTTATCTATTCAGAGCTTCAAATGAATATTCCACACGCGTACACCCATTTCTCTTGATGATTTCAATCTTTCTTCCGAAGGAAGTTTTCCATTCCGACATTCAATGCAAAAAGCAACTTATCGGGTAAAATAGTTTTATACCGACTATGCTTTAGTTGCCAAAAATACAAGGAGACCTCTTTATAGTTTTGGAATTCTTTTGCCAAAACATATCTAACAATTCATGGAGAATGACGCCGGAAAAATCAGATTCGCGAAACTTTCATTTTCCCGCGAAATTCCATCTTCTATATATAGCAAATAAAGGAAGAAAAAACACAATTTTCCTCCATTTTCTCTCCTCTAAACCGCGGCCAAGAACAAGGAAGAAGGAAGAAGAGTTTTTCTTCATCGTTTGCTTGATCGTTGATCCGTTAGTTGCTACTTCAAGGCTTCGAGGTATAGTCGCTAATCCTTACCTCTGATCGCTTTTTCCATAGCTTTTCTGTAGAGTTTTCTGAGCGGATAGTTTATGGGTTTTTGCAAAACTATCCTGAATCTTTCATTTCTGATTCTAAACCTCTTCTATGTATGCCCAAGATCACTTCTGCCGGATTAGATTTTCCGTTATGTCGCCGGAATTCCGCCGGAATCAATTTGAGCCTAAAATACCCATTTATGTAGTTTTTGAGTAAAGTTCCAATCTTTAGGCTGTAAACTATCGCCTTAGCTTAGTGCTAGTAGGATTAGTTGTCATAAACGTCGTTGGTGACGTCCCTGCAAAATTTTATTTTTGGGATTTCAGTTTTGAAAATCCTAAGTTAAAAATCATGACCAAAATACCCCTGCGACAGTTTTTGATCCGATAATTTTTCCGAGTTCAGAATACCCTTAGTTACGGCTTATGAAAGCATAGGAACCAAGTTTGATCGAAGAAAAATCGAACCCTACAATTACCTATAGTGGCCGAGAGCTATAAGGGGGGAGGAGGAAATTTCCTTTTCCGAAAACTTGTCCTTTCGCGCTAGTTTATCGTACCTTAGAGTATAGATTACTTCGAGTAACCTTAGTATGTATCGATAGCTTAGTTTCCGATAGATTCTGATAGTATTTCTGTGATTTTGTTTTAAAGGAACTTTCGAGGAATTTCCTGAGGAACAACACTTTGAGTACGAGGAAACGCTTGACGATCATACTGGAGAACCTTCAGGTGAGGGCTTCTCACTGAATCTCTAGTTAATGCTTAGGGTCGATGTTTCGACATTGTTTACTGTTTATGCACTGAGATTGTGTGTGATTGAAAATGTTTTCTGAGGCTTCGGCTGACAATGTAGATGATTCATCTACTGAATGTTTTTGAGATTGTCTTACATGCTATGTGCTATGTGGGTAATCTAGGATGTGTGGTGCATGCTTTATATGCTAAGTGCTAAGTGTTTATGATGCGATTTATTGATATATGACATGTTGTTGATTGTGATGACTTAAATATGAGTTTCTGAATGGTGAGAATAGCGGGCAGGTCATGCCGATTTTATTTTGAGAGTTTTGAGAAAGTTTGATAGGACGAACGAGGTTCGAGCCTTAATTTTGTTTAGTGGATCGAGACCTCCTCTGGAAGCGACTTGGGATTGGGAGATCCTGCAAATGTATAAGACTTGCGATAAGGCAAAATGGAATCTATTTTATAAAGAAAACTCATAAGACCTTAAATAACCTCTAAATCTTTAAGTAATGATAACAACCTCGAAGGAAGGCATTGGAAGTAAAATCTTAATTTTGGAAAACGAGGAGTGTCGTCGGATCCAAGTGTTGAGTATGTTGTCGTTGTGCTGTTGGAGCAGCGTTTGATGTTGTGCTGTTGGAGCAGCGTTTATTGTTGTGCTGTTGGAGCAGCGTGTGTTATTGTGCTGTTGGAGCAGCGTGTGTGGTGGTGCTGTTGGAGCAGCTATGTGTCGTTATGAAGTGTGTCTTTTGGTCGCAGAATCGACTTTACCTTAGGGTAAGCTTTTAGAGACTTTAACTTCCCTAGAACACGTGGCGACGTGTCGAGTGAGGTCGGAGACGTTGTTTGACTAATCATTTTGCATACATGCAACATTAATGAGGTATTAACACAGGACGTACTCTGGACCTCGTCGGTTTCCAAAATGGTCATAAGACCCGGAATGCCGTGAAAGAGCGTTTGTAGACGTCTCTTGTAGCAGACCGAAATGGCAGACCTACGGGTTTACTGCTGATCTGACTACCCAGTGGGAGTAAGAGACATCACGGGCCGAAATGGCACCACCGTGGCTGGTGAAGGGCTGATCCGATGATGTCCATCCGTTTCCGGATTGCATATTGGTTGACTGGGTTAACCTGCATACATATCACGCAACATGCATACTGACTTAGTTGATGAGTGTGGTTGCTATTTGATAAACTTACTTGGAACATGCTAATTGTTATTATTGTCATTATGATTCTGTGGAACATGCAACCCTAGGAATGATATCTCTAGTTATAAGCCTAAGTGGCTATCTATTATTTGTACCTATTGGGTTTATTATCTACATAGTTCTTTAGAGTTGACCCTCGCGTCTTCTGTGTGTGTTTTGGCGGACAACGCCTTTTGTCAGATGAATATTGCGGACTGGTACACCATGGTCCACCCTTCGGGGGGGATTAGGTATGAGATGATCGATCAGGACGACCCCGGGTCGTGGGTGGTTGACCCCGCGAGCCACCGAGCGACGTATTCGGGGCGTATCATGGAGGATCACGTGGACAGTGGAGGACTCTTGAGGTCAGGAGTGTTGAGGCGATGCTCTATCAGCTTCAACTTGCCACCGGGCGTTCACTGTGGACCAGGTCTTGGAGGAGCACCGCCGCCACCGTCATCTTCAGAGGAGGAGGATCCCTCAGAGGAGATTCCAGTGGGAGTGCCCTCGGCAGGGTCTAGTGCACCCTCCGTTGCGATCATTGATGATCAGGGTTCGGGCCCTAAGCCCGTGAGTCCAGCATCGGAGAGTGTTGCAGGAGCGAGGGGAGGACGGATAGGGTTGATAGACTTGGTCGTTCTGGATTCTGATTCAGACGACGATCATGCTAGCACATAGTTTTGAGTGTTGGTATGAGCTCCTCGAGTTAGGATTAGTGTAGGAGTAGAGTTTTAGCTCTGACAGTCTTGCTTCATTTGTTACTTAGGGGACAGGGTAGATCCGCCTATAGCTTTTTGTGTGGTTTCCTTACGGGAATCACAGAGAGTTGGTTGGACTTAGGAGGTCTTATTTTCAGGCCATTGGGTCAGCTGATTCTCAGTTTTGAGGGATGGTGTTGCGGGCACTTCACCCTTTTCTTTTGGTTTGTATATATTGCCTTCGGGCGTTACACTTTTCTTTCCGTCACTGGAGGTTTACTCGTGACGAGGTTATTACTTACAGCGGGGGTTGTTTATATATATTGTATATTAGTTCTATTGCTTTTCGCTTTTGGGTTTTATTTATTTCAGTCTTGTCTTAGTTATTATCGAAAAAAAAAAACATTCACGTTTTCCGCATTAAGTTTACTTTTGGTTACTAAAGTGACGCTACCGAAATCGGGGTGTTACACGCCGCGTCTAAAGGCAAAAATGTCGCCAAAGCCTCCATCGCCACAGCCACCGAGTCACCCACCGTCCCAGCTCCCAATTCTGCTACCGCAGGCGCGGCCACCGCCGCCGCCGCCAAGTCCACTACTGCCGGCGCCACAGCCGCCTCCGCCGGGACCACAACCACTTCTGTTGACCAGCCACTAGCCGCTGACACAACCACCAACATTTCTTAATCCTCAGCTGTTGAGAAACTTGCCACCGTCAATACCACAAAAACTGCCGCGTCTTCCGATACTCCTGCCGGGGAGAAAGAAAAAGAAGATGAAACCCCCAAGTCCCCCCCTCGCCAAGACGCACCTCCTAGCCCGCCCCCAACAAATGATGGGCGCTCCATGCCTTCCCCGCCTCGCCAAGAGGAAAGATCCTCTCCTAGCGCTGCCACCACCTTTGAAGCAGCCCGGATTGAACAAGCTCCCGTTCCCGAGGGCGACTCTTCAAGCTATTACAATATGCTTCCCAACGCCATTGCACCTTCAGAATTCTTACTTACCGGCCTCAACCGTGACGTCATAGAAAAAGAAGTTTTGAGTCGGGGCATTGGTGAGACCAAAGAGGAGACCCTTGCTTGTCTCCTACGCGCTGGATGCATCTTTGCCCACGCGTTTGATAAGTTCAACGCCGCCGCTGCTGAAACCGAGAGGTTGAGGGCTGAAAACACCAGGCACCAAGAGGACGCCGCCGGCTGGAAGAAGCGCTTTGACAAACTGCTGGAACAAGCGGGAAAAGAAAAAGTCCAGGCCGACAAGTTGATTGGTACGGCGGGAATCAAAATCGGCGAGCTAGAAAACGATCTGGAACTAATGAGGGAAGAAGCGGATGGTCTCGATGCAAGCCTCCAGGTTTGCAAAAAGGAAAAAGCCCAAGTTGAGAAGGACTTGGCTGCCAGAAGCGAGGCGCTGGCCGCTAAGGAGTCGCAGCTCGACGCATTACGCGCTGAACTGGAGTCAGTGAGAAAGGCGTTGGCGGAGCAAGAGAAAAAATCTGCTGAGTCTTTGGCCTCGGCGAAGGCTGACCTGGAGGCTGCGGTGCGAACTGCATCTGAAGAGATCAAGAAGGCGGACGAGGTCCATGGCGCTGCTCTCGCCGCGAAAGATTCTGACATTACCTCCCACCTTGCAAAGATTAAAGAGCTAGAGGGCGAGCTGGCAATGGAGAAAGCCAAAGCCGCTGAGGCGAGGGAACAAGCCGCTGACATTGCCTATGACAATCGTGAGCGCGGCTTCTACCTCGCCAAAGACCAGGCCCAACATTTGTTCCCGAACCTTGACTTTAGCGCCATTGGAGTAATGAAAGAGATCACCACTGAAGGACTGGTTGGTCCCGATGATCCTCCCCTGATTGACCAACACCTCTGGACCGCCACTGAAGAAGAAGAAGAAGAAACAGGAGAAGAAGAAAGAAATAATGATTAATGTAATTTTAATTTTTACTTAGCCTTTACCGCCTTCTGTAATGCACTTTTCTGCCATTTCCATATATAAGCAAACTTCCGCCATTACTCTTATATCGCCTTTTAATACCTTGTAAATTTTGTTGAATGATTGCTTTCGCCGTAAATTGTTCGGTCATCACTTCGCAAATCGCCACATTCTTGAGAATGGATTCATAGTTTAAACGCCCTGACGCCCGGAGTAATAAAATACTCAACATCCTGAGTGACTAAGCACTCGCCTTCCACCTTATTCATTCGCTGACCTTATATCCTGCGCTATTTTTCACGCGTCACGTGATTGAATTACGCCTAACGATTCTGTGCGTTAATTTTAACTAGGGCTTGTTGCTTGGTATTTCTCCACCAAGACTTTAAACATTCTCCACAAAGGGATAAATGACCTCCATTCTTGAGGGCTTCGCCCGGGGCTTTGCCCGCTCGGGGCTTACTATGCTTGGGTCCCAATGGCCATTTGGGGGTCCCAAGACTTTTGCCTAGTTAATGGCGCTCGTCGTATTCTGGCGAGATTTACCCAGCACATCGTTTACGGGACCGGCGATCACGTCAGACTTTCCGGGGGGCGATTCCCAGGCGTCAAAGGCCATTTGTGGAATCGCCACCACCTTCAGGGTTCCAGCAAGCCGATTTGGGGATCAAGCTTGTCCCACCTAGTGATCGCCGTAATTCTTTGTGTCGATCGGCAATTCCGATCGTCAGGGAATCCCTGGAATTTTTAGACACGAATTTCATGAATTTTCGTTTTATTGATGATGCGCCTCATTAAAAAACTCCTTTCGGAGAAAAAAAGCACGCTTTTGTTATGGCAATACATTGGAGAGTTTAAAGACACTTTTTAGAAAAATTTAAAGATATCCAGCTTTGGCGAATTCACTTTGTTCACCTTCTCGCCTGCGATCAACTATAATAGTAGCGCAAGCTTAAGCCATTGAATGACCTGGGTAGCCGCCTTCCATCAAGCTCTTCCAAGTGATAGGCCCCGGTACCAAGAACTTTGACAATGCGGTAGGGCCCTTCCCAGTTCAGAGTTAACTTGTTTCCCGGGGCTCCTGATCGCCACTTGAGGACCAGGTCGCCGACCTGCATATCTCGGACGCGAACCCTGCTATTGTACTTTGCGGCCACGCGCTGCTTCATCGCCGTTTCTCGAATGTGTGCTTCATCACGCGTTTCAGTCCGGCGAACATGTTGGCTCTGACGAACATGTTGGCTTCGGCGGTGGAAATTTGGCGAGCATCTTTTGCTTCGGCGATGGAATTCCGGGGAAGACGTTTTGAATTGGTGTCGGAGATGGCGAGAGAAGAGATGGCGAGAGAAGTTAGAGATGGCGAAAGAAGTTAGAGATGGCGGGGGAAGTTTGCGAAGGTGGGAATTTGTCGATTGTTGTTTACGCTCCATTCCATTGTTGTCAGATTCGTTTCTTTCTGGCGAGATGTTTAAGGACACTACCGATCAACATACGCAATGTCGCCGCCGTTGTTTCATTGAGTTTTGGGCATGCACGCGAGCATTCTGTTCCCGGTGAAAATGTCCTCTCCGCTGGTTTGGATTTCGCAGCTGCGAACTGTGATAGAGAACTTCTATGGCAACCATTGATGCGATTTTTCATCTTTAGTTCACTCCATCACTAACTCTTGCTGGTTTTAAGTTTCTTTCACTAATTCTACTATTATGATTGAGGGAGTTTTCTTTCTGTATTTCCATTGAAGTTTTGATGCCTGCTAGCTGTTCGATGAAATGCCTGAATGATTTTTCTCTACATATCTCTGTTGAGGTTTTGATGAGAAGAGAAATATGATGCATCTGAGGATGGAACAACGTCTGGAAGCGAGATTGTGCGCCTGAGAAACGCGAAAAAGTGGCAGAGCGCCAGTGCCTATCACAACGACGGTTACGTCTCAGCGGAATGTTGCCTCTTTGAACGCCGCAGTGTGCCAATCAGCTTCATCGTCATATATCAGGGCAGTGTTATTTTCCTTCTACTGGGTTAATTTGCTGATTTTGAATATCTGAATTCATATCTGTCATTTAAGTTTATGAAAGATTGCAGTTCTGAAGTTTATATGCTGGATAACACTGTTGCTGGCTATTATCTTTTTGTTTCTGAGGAATGGTTGCACAAGACTTAGGGTGTTTGCTGAATATTTGTTATGTGATTTGTTAGGCTGTGTAGTCTGTCATGCTTGAATTGAAGATTGAGATTTTTTGAGTAACTGAGATGTTCATTGTTGCCTTGATTTGAATACTGTATGAGGAAAATGTGTAAAGAACTGTTAGAAGAGTATCCAAATGTTATTTAGGTGTGCTCTAGGTTAATTCTGCCTGACTTGCATAATGCTGCTGCCTTAAGAGTTGTCGACTGTAGCTCCTATTTTTGCTTTACTAATCAAAGGCATGAGAAGACACTCAATTTAAATATGTGGTTCTGAAATAGAATGGAGGATTTTTAAGTTCAAGCCAAACTGCAGCGTGCTTTATAGGGGAACTCTCTATCACTAGGGTAACTTCCCCTGAAGATTGTTTAAACTGCATTTAACTCTAATTCACTTAACAAATTGAAGTAGTAGTATAGTACCTCCAGCGTGAGTTCTATGGGAAGTCCATTCCACTCCTTAATAACTGCTGCATCGCATTGTCTATTGCTTATCATAACACTGTTTTGCCACTTCAGTTGATATTTAATTTCTTTCAAAACATTAGTAAGTAGTGTTCTAATGACTGTGTGCTTGCTTGGATTCAAGAAAAAGTAAACCTGGCCTTATACGTATAATAATTTGGGACTTCAACTGAACTACTTCTCTAATAAATAAGTGTTTGGATGTTGATTCGCAAGATGTGTGCACAAGTTGAAAAGAGTGTTTTTATGTCAGCTAGTTAACTTACTTTCTGAATATGCTCAGTTGAAACTTCCATTGCTTTTAATGCTGTGCTTGGGTGTTCTACTTGCGTGAAGGTTCTCTTGATTTTAAAGTGTTTTACTAGCTTGGTGGGAATTTAAAGAACTTGAAAATTGGCAGCTTATATCAATTTCTAGACCTGTTTTGTATCTTCTTAATCTTGAACACCCCACTTAGTATTCATGATTATGAAAGATGGTCATTATATGTTCATTAAGGGTGCTATTGTTTTTAATGAGTACCCACCTTGAATCCTTTTGCTTTAAAGATTATTAACTTGTAGCATGACCCTCTTTTACATGCATGTGTGCTTCGCATAGGCTTCAAGGTACAGGTCAAATTTTAGGGACTCATGCAAAGCAGAATTGTGCTTTGGTGGTGCCAGCATCGGGTTATTAGAGGAAATGGTTCATCCGCCAAAAGAGGAGAGAAAGCAGGGAAGGGGAAGACCTCTTTATGCAGCCTCAATGATACGGATAAAAAACATGAGCAATGGTGACTTGTGATTTTACAAGCAAAACCAGAAATAGGGGATAACCACTATCAGATACTTTCAAGGTCAAGGAACTAATCCAGAAGTATGTAATCTCCTAAAAAGGACACTTGAGGCCTGGAACTGAGATATTACGCCTGGTTTGCACAATCTCCTCATTAAACCCCTTTTTTATTCTAATTATTTAGGCGTGCCAATTTTGAACTGTTTAATGTGGTCTCCCTTTGCTGAAATTGAGCTGATTGATTTTCTGGACAGTTCTGATATGTTTCTGCTTTATGTCTTTGCCTAACATGTAAAAGAGATTTATGAGATCTAGAGCTGTTTAAAGGTGTGGTTTCTAAAATTCTTTGCATCTGTTTTGAGATAAATGCTTGCACCTAGAGCTAAAGTTGGGGGCGTAATTGATTCAAGCATGCTAGTTTTTATATGATGTTAACTCTCATACTTAGCAAAGTGGTTTTATTTGTTGAAGTTAAATGAATTGGAGGATGCAATGATCATTTGCTTGGGTGTTTAGTGAATGTCACATGCCCTTTCTATCATGTTGATTGGCTATCTTCCTTTTAGTAAAACTTCATTTTGAAAATTGGGGCACACCTTTCAAAAGTTTGTGAAGATATATGAAAGTTATGAAAAACCGTTTGCATTCTAAATATTGATTTCAGTTTTCAAATTCTGATGAGATTATGGTTTAGCTTGGAAGACTCTTCCATAAGCGGTTTGTTATTGGGTGGGACAAGCTCCTGATGGCGCGATTTAGTTACAAAGTGAAACAAGTTTCACGATGAACTAAATTAGCCCCGGAAAAGCCCACGTAACAGCCGGATTCATTGGCGATGTGTGGGGTACAAATTACCCATTCTACTGAGCACCGCTTTGGTAATCCAACTGGCCATTGGAACCCAAAGCACTTTGAGTCCCGAAATGGGACGATCACACCAAGGGTGGCGACCTACCGCTAGGGTGGTGACCTCATGCCAAAGGGTGGCGACCAAACGCTATGGGTGGCGACCTGTAAGACTCAATTTCTAGACACACAAAAGTCGCCAAAAGGGTGGCGACCTCACGCTAAGGGTGGCGACCTACCGCAAGAGGATGGCGACCTACCGCTAAAGGGTCGCGACCTACCGCCAAAAATGAGGGTAGCGACCTACCGCAAAATGGTGGCGGCCTTACGCTGAGAGTGGCGAGCAAGCCAAACTAATTTCTTATAAGGCACAAAATTCTTTGACAAAATTGGTTTTAACTTAGATTTATTAACTTTATTTATAAACACATGGTCATGATGTTTTACAACATCCTTACTCATGGTCTTGATAAGAGCACATCTTTGGTGGTTGATTTTTCTTTGGTGATTAGGTGATTGCATGCTTATAACTGAATTGTATGATTTGATAAACCTGCTGGAAATGATAAAATTTGAATTATGATTCCTGAGGCAACTGATGATTATTTGTAGTGGAGAAATGTTCTAAACAGGAAACAGGCTAAAGCAGGATGGTGATGGCGATGCGGCAAGTGAGGACACTCCTACTCCTCATGACTTGGACACAGAGTCTGGTGGACTTGTAGACTATGGCGAGTGAAGGAGCATGCGTGCTGGGCGGATCTTCTCCTAGGGACGATGCGGCAGCGACTTCGGCTTGAAGACACATTGTGCTCTCATGCTTCGAGCTCGGTGTCTTGTGGACTGGTTGAGTCCCTTCACCATATTAGGGGACTCGCCTAGGAAGCAACTTGATCCATGAAGATGCTACGAGGGGCGGATGCGGGAGAGATTGGCGGGAGACCATGTCACCAGGCGAGCCAGCTTCTATTCAGCGAATCACGTCATATGTGGCGGGCCACCACGACTCCTTAATCTTGTAGGCGTTTGTACACCATCTTTCTAGGTCCCGCGTCAATCGAAGATTCATGTATTTGCGTATTTCCTTGCGCCTATTGGCGGTTTGTGTTTCATTTGCGCCATGTCGGCGACCTATACGCTTTATACATTCTTTGTTGATCCCGCCAAGTAGCGTGGCTAGATGATCTTCTAGGCGGGGAAGCTATTGCAACTAGAAGCTTGGGAATAGTTCCTGTGCGTTGGTCGAAACCGCCAGCCGAGGAACGCCGTACCAAGTGGAAAGTGGCAACGGGCGACCTACTAGGGGGATCACAAGGGGACAGAGATTGGCAGTCACATTTTGAAGACACACTTCGCTCTCCTGCTTCGAGCTTGTGGACTTGCGGACCAAGGGCGCTCGCCCTTCATCTTTTCACGCCATGTTGGCGACTTGGATTTTTGTATACACGATGGATAAGCATTAGGCAGTTATAGTTTTCTTAAAGACACACTTAGCTCTCATGCTTCGAGCTCGGTGTCTTGTGGAGTTGTGGACTGGGCGAGCCCCTGGAGGGGCAACGCCCAGGGTTTTGACCGCCTCGTGGCGGGACCCCAAGCCAGTAAGGTTGGGCCTCGTTCAGCCAGGCCCACACGGCCCATCAAGGACATTAGCATATGGGGGCCCAACACTACCTCTATAAATAGGTAGCAGATACCAATTGTAAAGGACTCTTGGCTCATTTGGAGAAATATACATGTAATTCAGCATTTCTCTCTCTAGTTTTCTCTCTCTAAGTGCAATCTCTCTACATCTTGGGTACCACCCCCGTTCTCAATGTTCCATTCAGGAACATTGGGCCAATTGGGCCTCCGAAGCAGAGGCCCAACTTAAGGTCAGGCCCTCGCCTTGGGGCGGGCTACACACTGGGCGTTGCCCCTAGAGGGGCAACGCCCAGTCCAATAATTTATAACTAAATTAAATTTATAAATCAAAAGTGATTATTATTATCATTTTTCATTACAATAATATTTTTTTAATTAAACAAATACCTAAATACAATTTAATGGTATATTTAAGTCAATTTTTTTTTTGAAATTTTTAAGTCAATGTTAATTATAAGAAATTGTTATCTTTTAATTAACTAGTGTTACAAAATATCTAAAAAAAATTACTACTATAATTTAATTACAATTATTGAACATTATTTCAAAATAATTGATTATTATAACTAGTGACAGATCCATAAATTTTAGGGTGTGGGAGAAATATTAATATAAGAAGTTTTTTCAGTCGAAATTATTTTTTTATGGTTGAATTCATTTATTTAGAAAGAAAAAAAAAACATCACAGAGTAGCAAGAAAGATGAAAATCGAAAGTTAACATGTTTTAAACCACCATGTAGTAGAAAAGTAGCTTGAATTATATGTTTTTTCCTATTTTTATACTTTCTAACGGTATATCAAACAAGCTTTTTGTTTTTTGGTACACATCAAACAAGCTTTTAATAAAAAAAGTCAATTACAAATTTTAGTGATACAAAATGACAATATCACAGTAAATTGCTAGTTTGCAGCTTATATTGATACTGGAAGTTAAAAGATATAAAGATGGTTCGAATGAACAAATAAATTCTAACATAGAATTGAGAAACAAGAGTGCATATGACGTCTGAAAAGTTATAACTTTAGGAAGAGATGTGGTCGTATAGGTTATTTAGTATTATGGGGGCATATAATATTCTTCTGGTCGTATCGTTGTAACAAAAATAATAGTATCAAATTACTATAATATATAGTGCTCTTACATTATAGAAAATCTCGTGGGGGCGTATGACCCTTGGAGCTCAACATAGGTCTTTCCCTGATTGTAAGAGAATACCTGAACACAATTTTAATGTTGTTGATAAGTCACAATTAAAACATTATTATTTTGAATTAATTATTACTGAAAAATACCTAAATTAATTAATTATGATAAATTAAAATTAATTTATTATCACAAAATATTTAAATACACTTTTAATTTTACTGATAAGTCAACGTTACTCATAAGAAAATATTATTTTTTAAATAATTATTGTAAGAAATACATAAATATAAATTAATTCTTATGTTGATTTATTATTAATGAAGAGTGAGTATTGTAATTTTATTATGTAAAAAATATTTAAGTAATTAATTAATTTTTACTACTTGTGGAAATTAATTATTGTAATATATTATTATACCAAAATACATAAACGAGTTTTTTGTGAAAATTTATTATTATAATATTTAAAGTATTTGAGGGAACTTAATTTATAAAATTTATTATCAAATCATATTTTCTAAACTAAAATACATATATAAAGTATATTACTACGAGGCATAGTGGCTTAATGGTTTCTCTAGCTTCGGGGGATAGGGTGATGCTCACATGGCGGAGTTACTAGCAATGGTGAGGGCCTTAACACTTGCTAAGAAGGACGGGCACATGAAGGTGATATGTGAACATGATTTCCTCAATGTAGTTGAGAGTTTGGAGAGAAAGAAAACTGGAAACCTTCATTCTCGTCCAGCTATTCTTACTGAAATTCGCTGCTTACTGCTACATGACTGGGAAGTTCAATTTCAACATGTGGCCAGAGATAGCACTGCAGACCTACTTGCGAAGCGTGGACTGAAGGAAAAGTGGTGTTTAACCACTTGGAAGACTCCCCTGACTGACATTCTTCAGTTGAAGGAGCTTGGCTAGTTTCTTAGTTTTTTGTTTTCGCTTGCTTTTGTATTTCCGTTATTTACCAAAAAATAGTATTGGATGGAAATACATTTAAATAAAAGAAAATATAATTATGTAATTATAAAGAGACACTAACATACAATCACATATGCCACATAGGACCAAGCAGAAATATTCTTTAATTTAATTTAAAACAAATAAATATATGATGTGACGGAAATTAATTAAATGCATGTGTAAAATAAGTTGACACAAATAGTGCATCAACCATTTTCACTATTATAAAATAAAGCATGGTGAGACTTGGAAATTAATTTGTGCTTCCCACTAGAATGAGTTTTGAAAGGGTGTTGATAGGTTGTTTGTCGTAGGTGTTGTATTTGTCATATTTCTGGTGACTTGGTTACTGTACTCATGTTGAAAGGAGATTTTTCTCAACTTATCAATAAATATATATATTTCTTTTTCAAAAAATAAAATAAAACAAAGCAATGAAAAAATACATTTAATTTAAAACTAGTATATTAGCTCGTACAGTGCACGTGCAGTGCATGAAAAATATTTTAATGTGGTAAACAAAGCATAAATAAATTTCCATATATATATAATCAGATGTATCATATGAGAAAGATGTTTTTACAAGAGAATATGAGAATAAATTACGATCGTTAGATCTCATCATGAGCTGTCAAGATTAAAGGAGGAAGATGACAGGGTCTTAGAGTGGAGGAGTTAGCGGGAGTATGAGGGGAGGGGTTCTGGTGCTAGAAGGATCTTCACCTTATTCATTGGTGACCTATATATAATCAAACAAATTAAACTACAACTAGATTGGGACGTGTTCAATCAACATGGAAACTTTTTAAACCTTATCATCCAATGGAGGAGGAAGTTAGGGAGGAAAGCACGTTTTAGCTTTGTTCGGTTTACAACTATAATTCAGGTGAAGAAGGTCATTCGAAATCTGGATGGAGTTATGATTGAAGGTTAAGACCTTAGGGACACAACAAGGGAGTATCCCCTAATACTATTGTTATTATACATATGAAAGTTATTCTGTTCATTATAGAAGGTATGACTATGGAAAAGGGAAGAAGTCGAGCTACAAGGAAAATTCCTGCTGCTACCATGGTGTAGGGATGGCAATGGGTCTCGGACCCATTGGGTACCCGCTCAAAATACCCACAATGGGTAGGGTAAAAACCCGCTAGACGGGTATGGGGTTGGGTATGGATAATTACCCACAAAAATTAGTGGGTACGGGTGCGGGTATGGGTAGTATAGTACCCAACCCGCCCCATACCCGCACACACTTTATTAACTATTTTTATTATATATACACACTTTGAAATATATATATCAACAAACTAAATTAAAGTTATAAGTTTCTAAGTTACTCTTTTAAAAATGAATGGTTTTACATATTAAATATTTGGATAGTCTTTTGTATTTTTAATTAATGCTCTTTATTTTATAATAGTAGTTATATATTATTTTCTCTTGGAGAATGAAAATTATATTTTTCGTTAACTAAATTGTGGGTAATGGGCACGGGTACGGGCATATAGGTACCCATAGGGTACGGGGACGGGCATTCAAATTGCTACCCACGCGGGTATGGGGACGGGTATGGGTATCTTTTGAAAACGCGGGTACGGGGATGGGTACTATAGTACCCTACCCAGACCCTACCCATTGCCATCATGGTGGCAGCATGTATAAGAGCAGAAATAGGGGTGGACCTTCCATAGCATCGGGTAACCATACATGAAGGGGGAATGGGGAAGATTTTGCAACCGAGCCACAAAATAACAAGAGGGCACACAAAGTAATAAAAAAATATTAACCTCATTTTGATCAATCAAGTTGTTGATTATTTACATTTTTATTTTCGTTTTTAAATCGCTTCATTCGCGAGGAGCCGTATGAGGTGAAAATCTCAGTTTCGCTAATTTTTTTACAGAGGCAATAAGAGATATTTCATAAAATTCATCTAAGATATCCATTCGAAGAACATGGGGACTAGTTGAAATAATGAGCCCCCCCCCCCCACTTCAATTGAGATAATAAAAAATCATTTTTTTAGTTGGAACTTTGGGAGGTTCTCTAAAAAAGATAGCGAAAAAAATGATTCCTAAAGTCGAGACTAAGAGGAATGTATAAACCAATGCTTCCATAGATTTGATCGTGGTTTTTATTTAAAACTAGTTCGATCATTTCATTATTTTACTACCCCTAGATGGAAAGGTCCTTCCTTCCCTTTTTGGCCGGTTTAGGGTTTAGGGTTGGATTTTGTCCATGTAATTCGATCGTGATTGACTATTTTCTACTGGACTACGTCAATAGAAGGCTTCGTTTAAGCTCTTAGTCCATAGACGAGTTGTGCAAATGATAAGATAAAGAGTTAAGCAGCAGACAATACACACAAGTCTTTTATCCTATTCCATCCTATATCGGTGGGCTACATTCATGGCAACAACCAATATTTCCACTATTGAGTATCAAGGACTTATCCTTACAAGTATTATTGTACGTGCCTCTTCAGGCACATGGAGCATTCTTTGTCTTGCCTCTCTAGGTATTGTTGAGTATTATTTGAACCATTGCCTTTACAAAAAACAAGTATTATTTATCTTGCCTCTCCATGCATTATTTAGTATTCTTTTATACACTGCCTCTGTAGGGACTAAGTATTCTTTTCCCACTATCTCTCCAGGCATAACAAGTATTCTTTTACAATTTCCTCTCCAGACATAACAAGTATTCTATTACTACTGCCTCTCCAGGCATAACAAGTATTCTTTGTCTTATCTCTCCAGGAACCGTTGAGTCTTCTTTACCAAGCCTCTACAGGCTCAACAAGCATTCTTTTACCACTGCCTCTCCAAGCATATGGAGTATTCTTTATCTTGTCTCTCCTGCCATTGTTGAGTATTCTTTACCAAGCCTTTGCAGGCTTAACAAGTATTATTTTCCATGTATCTTCAAGCACCCAGATATGAATTGAATACATTAGGGAGTGTTGTTCACATACTTATGAGATGTATACAAATATACAATAAAATCAATTCATCTCTAGTTGTATAGGATAAAGCTAATAGACAATAGGGCCCCTTCTGTTGCAGATCTTGGAGTTGTGACTCCTCTTTGTCTTAGTTTGAGTGGCACATCTTTAGGGCCCCTCTATTATGCCTCTGGTCCGTGTATAGTGCCCTCCCACTACAGTGTATCTCCTAATCCTCCCTCCACCATGATGTTGCTCCCTTCTACCTTTGAGGGGGGGGGGGGGGGGTCATGCTCAACTTCTGCATGTATTGTTTCATCTCGACTTCTAAGGGATTTGGAGTTTGGGGGTCTGGTGCTTGCTGAAGGTGATAGCTTTATGGTTCACAACTTGTTAGATCAAAGGAGGGGAAGTTGTTCTTAGTGCTCTTCGCCTGGGGTGGATGAGGATATTAGTTATGGAGATCTTGCACTTGAGTTTTCTCCACCGAGGCCCATGCCCCGTGGTCACCAAAAGAAAAAACAAGAAGCGTAGCGTGACTCCAAGGGGGTTCCACGTAAGCCTAGGGGTCGACCAAAGAAATATGAATGCGAGGAAAATGTGTGCATCCCACCGCCAGCTAGTCCTTCCTCTTCGTCTAGCCCATATTGCACATGTGCTAGGAAGTTTGGGGTTTGAAGAAGACATTTGTGGTCTGGCGGAGGGCCTTAGACAAAGTTGACTTGTTGGCTTGTAGGAGCTTTGCACCGTTCATTGGGTGTGTTGGTATTTAGGGCTTTGTTGGTGCTTTGGTCTCCCGATTTTGTTCACTTTCTTTCTTATTTTTCTCATGGGATGTTGTTTTTCTTTCGCGAAGGTTTGCAGTTTCTTTAGTCTTGTCTCCTCTTTGAGAGATTGTGCTAGGTTTTCTTTTGATTATTAATAAATCACTTTTGGTGTGGGCTGACCTTGTCCTAGCTCACTAAAAAAATAAACTAAATAAAAATAGATAAAATCTATCAAATCCAACCAAAATAAAATAAAATTTATAAAAGTTCTAAACTCTCCTATAAACACCAAAATGCATGACTTAAGCCTAAAGTGTCCTAAAATGATTGGAAAAAAAACTTAACTAATTAACCTATGAAACTACATGCAAAATAACTAGAATTTGGGAACTATTGTTTTGTCAATTTAATTTTTAAAATCACATTTTAAAATATAAAAACAAAATAATGTAGTGTAATTACATTTTTTTGTCAACTTTTTTCTTCACAATATTTTGGTGTCGGCTGACCTTGTGCTAGCTCACATCTTGAGTGGGTTGTAAATGGTCAGAACTAAAAAGCTCGAGAATTTGGTGGGTTGAAAAAGTTACAGTCATAATAAGAGGCTTGGTAGCTTGGCGAAATTAACACCTCTAATTTTTTTTCTTATTTGAATTAAAACAAATTGTGAATAACTTATCATTAAAAAAAAAGATTAATTTCTATGTACTGACGATGTAAAAAGTTTTATACAATCATTCAATCACAACTTTATATTTCCTATTTTAAATATTATTAATTATGTGCTAACAAAATGGAGGAATATGATTGAATGATGGTGTAAAACTTATTTACACTGTCGATGATAGAAATTAATTAGAAAGCTATTTGAAGATATTTAACTCTAAATTATATAACAGTTCAGTTCGTTGTATTATCACTTTCTTTCACATCTAATTTGAGGAGGTCGACATATATATACAGACAAACAACAATAAATAGCTTTTCCTTGACTAATCTATAAAGTTTCCAATTTAAAGAAGCTTCATTCGTTGAAGAAGAAATCACCATCCAACTTAGAGTCACTGTTCCTTTCTTTTTCTATCCTCTTGTATTGGGTTGAAGTACCCCTTGTGCTTCATTTCAATATATTCTTAATTGCCTATCAAAAAAAAAAACCATCCAACTTTTTCTTTCCTTGTCGGCAACAACGTGCAAACACATAATAATCAGAGTGACATTTTTTAATCCATCAGTGTCCAGTGACACACCTTCATGATCATCAATTCATCATTTCCCTGTTTGATAAGAGTGACTCAGATTTCACCCCATGCTATTGTCCTTATGTCAATGTAACTTCAGCTCGAAAATCAACTCTAGGAGGAGGTAGTGCCACGAAAAATGCCTCTTTGAAATTGCTTAAAATTCCTCTATCATAAGGGCTCCTTGAACCCACATAAGGGTGTCGAAAATTCTCATAAGCAGTCTGCAATACATGAGAAAATAACATAAAACAACAACTAGTTAAGCAACTATTTCCTTTCTACCATTATTTAGTGCCTATTAGGAAATTCTGCTACAATTGACTCTAAATTTAGAATCAATTCTGAAGAGAAGCTTCTATTCCAGTTTTCCAAATTGATACGAGAAAAAAGAAATTAATCCAAACATGTTATTACTTGTATATTCAATTGTGACCAAGTTAAGATTTCTAAAACTACTAACATGGCCCAAGAGTAAAAGTAAAACTCTATGGAATTTTGTCTAGATTTTAATTTGGTATTATTTTGTTAAGTTCTTGCATTTTTTGCTAAAGTAGTTTAATATTCTTAAAGTTGGCAAGAACTTCTAATCAAACTGACCTCATTGACCGCTATCAAATACACATGATAGATAGCAAGGGGGCCTAAAAGCCCGATTGCAGTCAAGCTCAATGCAGCCAATGCTAATGTTTCCGGGCAGGTCTTCACCAATCCAAGAAATGTATCCCCATCTTTCCACATTCTTCGATTTAACCTCCAGCAAGAGAATGCAAATATGTACACATAGAAAATTAAGGTGGACATCACAAGTGCCGTGTAATATCGATGGTTCCTCTGCATAAACAATCATAAAAAAAGTATCAAATCAAGAAGGAAAATGCATTAATTATCTTAGACATGTTATGGTTGTAGTAGTAACTTATGGATAGAGTGAATGCTGAATTTAGTCTAAAAGTGTAAGCGTCGAGTAAGTTAGTACTAGAAGGATGAAACATCGCTCGCAGTCTCTGATTTTGTCAAATAAGGGTCAAAAGTTAATCTCTATCGTCAGATAAAACTTGGGTTAACGTAATCAACATTTAACACAATGAGAGATCATGGGGCCTTCTATAAGTTAACAGTTAACTTGCTCGAGGCTTACAAATTGAGCATTTACTCTCGTGTGATTAGCCATACCAATCCAATGCATTGACCAATCCAAGGGCAGTGATGAGCGTATCTCTCAACGCAATTGTCACAGATCGCACAGTGGCAACTTCTGGGTGGCCGAAAAATCTTGCAAATTCGACAGTATTTCAATTTCATCTCCACCCCATTGACTACTACCTTTTTGCTTTTGGTTCCATTGCTAGTACCAGCCTCTTCAGGACATTCTTGATCGCTCCCAGGAATAATTCCTGGGTCGGTTGTGCTAACGAGGACCAAGTTGACCAGAACCTGCATCAATTTGGCAAAAGTGGTGATGAGTGATGACTAACATAAGTTTAACCAACTATTCATCTGAAAATCAATGCTTCAATAAACTTAAAATATGGACACAAGGGTCTCTATTGGAAATTCATCTACAGCTATTTAAAGCCAAAATCAGTTATGAGAAGAAGTATATGAGTAATTTATGGCTATCCACACAGTCCCTAATCCTTTTCTCTGGTTATCATTCCAACAAGATGAACTGTGTTGAAGAAAGTGCATTCCTCCATCTACAGGGATTACAGTTGTGATTCCAAACCATCTATAGCACCCCATCCAGATGTTCCAAGCAAGGGGGCAAGAGAAAAAGAGGTGAGAAGATGATTCCTCACACTGAGAACACATGGGACAAAGAGCTTCCTCTGATTGTTGAATCACTTGCCTTCTTCTCAGGTTACCCCTCGTTTGAACCCGATCAAGAATCAATCTCCATGCAAATGAGACAGCATTTGAGGGAGCTGGTACCTTCCACAGCTTCTGGAAAATATCAGAACTTGGAACCTGAATAGAGCCCAACAGAACAGCATAGGCAGTGCTTACCGTGTACAATCCTGTGGCATTAGCTGACCAAACCCATTTATCAGGGGTTCCTGAGGTAGGATTGAAGGGGTGAATGACAGTCAATAAGTCTTGTACCATGCTGGTTTCGAAATCCTTCAATCCTCTTCGCCATCGAAAATCCCAAATCCACATTTCACTCGACCATTTACCACAATCTTTAATATTCCAATCTTTCGGAAGAGATAAGTTGTACAGCCGTGGAAAGGAGTCACAAAGCTCCTTGTGAAGACCTGACATGTTTGGTGTACATCTTCCTTAGCTTCGCATTGGTCCATTCATGTTGTATTCTGCTTGGTCTCTAACTTGGACTTGATCTTCATATTCTCCATGTAGATCTTCTCTTTGTCCTCGAGCTAACGCTTTCTCGCCTTTCTTTGTTGCTTTGATTCACTCTTCTTGTCTTCATTTACTTCTCTTGACCTCCTCAGCATCCTTATGACTTTGTGTCATTGTTTCCATGGTCTTTGTCATCATTAAAACATATAAACTAATATGTTCCTTCTTAGGAAAAACTTATGTGAACCTTATAGAAGGGAATCATGCGGACGATTGACCGACATCGTGTTAGACAGGGATATGTTGCATTACGCCCTCGATCGAGGTGGACTCACTACAGGGACATAGTCGGTTTGTGACGGACCCAACGATTTGGTGCACACGCGTGGTCAGGTATAGGACACAGTCAACTTAATGCTACTTATACATGATCGAATGTGGGATGTAATCAGTCGTGAAGAATGGTTTTGGATTGCTTATGTATGATGTATGTCATTCAGTTGTATCTCACTCTGAGGCATGTACCAAATGGGATAAGGGTTGGATCTAGGTAACCGGGTATGGAGCAGTTGGAGCAATGACCATTTATCGGGTACCGAAACAACAGCCCCCTAACTCAAGGTAAGTTGTATGTGGATATCGAGAGGTACAAATTGTTCTGAGCATCATGTGAACTTAGTGTTTTTACCATTTCCGCTTATGTGATTTGGAAGGGTTAATCATTTATCAAAATAGGGGATAAAAACAAAAAACAAAAAATAATCGATACCCAAATATGTATATGTGTAGAAAATCGATTCATTAACTTACTAAACACATACGTAACGTGATTTGCAAAATCTATACCTTCCCCTTAAGCTGAAACTACTTGAAAGGGATCATATTCGCATCAACCTATAATAATGAGTGAAAAACTAATATAAGAAAGAGAGATGTCAGATGTGATGACAGTGAAGGATATATGTGATGTTTAGAAATGGTCAGAGAAAGAGAGATACATTGCTTGTAATATGATTCTTTTGTCACTTATTTTGTACGACTATTTCTACAAGTACCCCCTTCATTCTTAATTTCTTGATGAAGCAACAACCCAAAGCTGCCATTGCATGAGACATTACTAACTGCAGCACGAGCTTTACTAACTGTAGGTTGGATTGGTTCACCTGCTTTTGTAACAGAAATTATAATACTTTGGCTGACACACTCAATAGTTTAGACAATTAATTTGGTTTCTTACTCAACAAGTGTGAGTAAGGATGTGTTTCTTGGTTTAACACCAGCATCATACGCTAATCATAATCATGTTTGAGTATGGAACATTCAGATTATTATGGGCTAAATCTCTCGGCTGAAGTATTACTCAAACATAAAATTTTAATTCAAGAAAATCAAACTGTAAGTTGTAACAATTGAATCAATCACCTCTTTATGGAGGGAGGATGTGTTTTTGCAGGCAGTTATGGAATGAGAAAAGGAAAAGAAAAGAAAAGGAAGTGCTATCTCGTCCTAAACTTTGCCGACAATAAACTATCAAAGGATTTACCAATTTGCAACTTTAAGGAGACCATTCTTCTACTCTTCAGTAATAACTAATGTATGACACTTTTTTAGCAAATGGGGCTTATGATCAAAGCATGATTGTAAGCATTACTCTAATTGAATTGTACTCTTCTTTTCCCCACTAGATTGTGTATTCAGAGAGCTAAGAGGAACTCACGGAGCCATGAATCCATTTTTGTAAAATTCTACCATAAACAAATAAGAAAGAGAACTGAAACAGGGGTTTCCAGGTCCCACTAAAACTACTCACCAACTAACTTTTTTCAGATATGCTAATTATTCTCAGAAACCTTAATATCACATTTGCACTGCTTTAACATGTTCACATTCGTGGACAGAACACACAAAAGAAGTCCAAACATCTTGATGATTCTAGCACTTTATGCATTTAATTTAATAATAAATAAGATTATAGTTCAACTAACAAAGACAAACCCAACCAAAGTATTGACAAAAGGAAAATCCATGTAGGATCGCATTATTTCTTATTCCTTTCTTTCTTACCCAATTTTTGAATCTAAATTACTAAAATGGGTCGCACAATTTGAATCACTTCATAATATAGACCACCCCGACATTAGAGCCTCTGTGAATTTTTCTTCCAAATTTTTCTGTAGATCTTTTTCATATAAATTTTGCAACAAAATTGTCAAAAAATTCCACATGAAATAAATTTTATGTCAATTTTAGACGGGCACAAATTAACCGCCGCTAAGGCTCCACGATTGAGTGCTCTATAAAAGACTAATTAACGAAATCAAGTGCTTGTCTAAGAATGTGATTATATAAATTTTCCCTCAAATAGATTAGTACATATGTATCTGGTGGTGGCTATATGTACAAAAGTTGCAATTCTGAACGAGTTCTGCTTTTATTTTTCTTTTTTTGAAAACACTGATTTTTTTCTAATTATAAAATAATTATTATAATAGTCTATATAAAATTTCACTAGACTGCTTATTTATTATTTGGACCCGTGAACTAAGGTCTCCGTGGCCCACAGTACTTATGTAATTGGGCCTTTTCAAACATGACATAAACTAATTCCCTTTTCGAGTGGCCTACTTCATTATTGACAAAAAAATAAACGTGGCCGTCTTCTTTTACCATGGAAGTCAGTTCTACGAAGTATATACCCACTGTTCCACATGTCAATCCCAGTTTGTTCTTATAGCTAGGGACAGTAAGGATATTTGCAAAATTTAATTGGGGTAAGAAACCGAGAATAATGAATATATGAGTAACAAGCAACTTCATTGTTAGTCACTACCAAGAAAGTGTTGGGCAATTTTCAGTAAGGACCTTACCTCTTTGCAACGATATATACTATGTGTCTATGTCAATGGGAAAAAAAAAGCCAATGTATGGATAGTCCTTAATGGTTGCCATACGTACCACTATTAATATTTAGTATGGTCACACAAGTGCACATATAATTAATTATAGATTGGGTGTAATTTATGTATTTTAGTATATTTAAGTTGATTCATTGCAATGAATGGACTGTAAATGCGAACTCATGTTATGCACCAGTTAATTCAGTAATTAATTGAACTCTTTATGGTTTTGATTCTAAAAATTAAGAAATTCATGCATACCAGCTATTATCATCCAATTAGTCTATGTAATGTAATAGATAGGGGTGGCAAAATGGATTTGGCCCGCTGGGTCAGCCCATTTGGCCCACCTTTTTTGGCGGGCTGGGTTGGGATTTTAAACCCAAATTTAAAAGTGGGTCAGCCCAGCCCAACCTGCATTTTGGCGGGTTAATGACGGGTTGGGCTGGGTCAGCCCACCAACACATTTTTCACTTTTTATTTTAGAAATTTTTTAAAATTTTTATTCTTTAAGTAGATTATTGTAAGGCATATATATTACGACATCCTACCTAAACTAAAAAAAAAAAATTTAAAATCTAGTCAATTATGACTTTCACCTATATAAGCAGTGACTCTTGTTTGTAGGCTATGTTTTATTTAAAACCTTCATGATTGCTCAACATTATCGTTTATAATTGTTGGTTGACTATTATTGGCTGGAGTAAACTCTTGTTGATGATTGTAAAACACATCTAGTGATGTTAAGTAATATTAAGTGAGTGTGTCAAAGAAAAAATGACATTTACCAATGATTTGGTGAAGGTTATTGACACTTACACTTGATAGTTGCTACTGAGGTTACCGTTACAACTTCTAATAACAACGTATAATAAAAAAAAGAATAATGATTCATGAACCACTGAATAGTAAAACACCCCTAAACACCCCTTTTTCCTACGGATTTGGCCAAATAATACACTGAACTAACTACCTAAATACACATGACTAACCATAAAGCACATAACCATGTAAAGTTGAAATTCCTAAGTCATGTGTATTTAGGTGGTTAGTTCAGTGTATTATTTGGCCAAATCCCTAATTTAGGAATTTCAACTTTACACGGTTATGTGCTTTATGGTTAGTCATGTGTATTTAAGTGGTTAGTTCAGTGTATTATTTGGCCAAATCCCTAATTTAGGAATTTCAACTTTACACGGTTATGTGCTTTATGGTTAGTCATGTGTATTTAGGTGGTTAGTTCAGTGTATTATTTGGCCAAATCCGTAGGAAAAAGGGGTGTTTAGGGGTGTTTTACTATTCAGTGGTTCATGAATCATTATTCTAAAAAAAAATTAGTATTGCTATTGGTTTTCTAGTTGAACTCATAACCTTTAAATATAAAGAACAACACTACAAAAAAAAGACATTTTGCGGCGCTTCTGGAAGCATTTTGCGGAACCGCCGCAAAATGTATAATGAGGCGTTTCCTTGAGCGCCGCAGTTACGAGCGTCGGGGGCAGTTCTGCAGCGCTTATATCCAAGCGTTGGAATAACCGCCGCAGAATATAGCGACGGTTAAAAGCGTCGCAGAGTCTGTAATTCATTCCGCCTCTATTTTGCGGCGGTTGCGGTTTATAACCGCCGCAAAGCTCTACAATGATTTTTAAGTTATTTTCTATTTAATTATATTGAACTGCGGAAAATAGTTTATAATCTTTATAAACAGTAGCAAAGAAATCAATCAATAGCCACTTTGGCAATAGGCAAGTGTGTTCTTCAATTTGTGCAAGAGAGGCAAAACAAAAATATATGAGTAAGCAATTGTTTTACACGGAAAAAACTACAACCTGTTGCAATTAAGATTACTGAAAATCAAGTTTATGAATCATTTTGGCACCATTTCAGGAAGATCTTAACATAGTATTTTGTAATTAAAAATATACCATACAAGATGATGGAGGCTTGAGTTCTCCTACAGCTTCCCATAACACCACTGCACCTGTTAACATTTGGCAATATTCATTGACTTAAGTTCAGATATACAAAAACTCAAGTTTCAAAGCACAAAAGATATGAAATTACAAGCCATAATGCTAGTTATGTTATATCCCAATTAAGATAAACCATAGTAAACATTACTTCAATCGCTTTCTTTTTCAGCTTTCAGTGCATTGAAAGATGGTGATTTAGCTCAATCCAGAATCCACATATATCATTGAACAAAGTGGAAGAGCGATTAAATCCATTATATTCTTTTATGAATGCTAACAATGTTCCTAGTCAAGTTCCTACCGTAATTTGACAAACCATTTTGAAAGTATGAGGTTTCCAAAGGTACTGGCCAAACTGAAACCACCGACAAACCATCGTTCGCAAGTGAACCCAACAATAATTCGTCTTTTAGTTTTGTTTGTGAAATTCATGGAACCAGAAGTATGGCTGAGGACAAACTCTAAACTGAACCAAATTGGACCATCACACCCCTAGAACTTGCAAGCATAGCAGAGATACAAAATTGACACATTCATACATGATATATCAATTAATCAATAGAATGACTGACCTCATAAAGTTGCTCTATGATAGCAAATGCAATCGCTGGCTGCATAGCAGAAGTATTAGACACACACAAGCTGAAACAAGAAACAAAAGTGCAACAAG
This sequence comes from Lotus japonicus, assembly GCF_012489685.1. NCBI lineage: Eukaryota > Viridiplantae > Streptophyta > Magnoliopsida > Fabales > Fabaceae > Lotus > Lotus japonicus. The sequence goes on from NC_080043.1 coordinate 27,021,780, forward strand.
TTAGCAGATAACAGTTTCCATCTCATGAGGTAACACCAGTATGTCAACCTTACCCATAGGAATTGGTCCTTCCCCAGCATATGATTTACATGAAGTTCAAGCTGCCAAAAGAAAACAACACAAATTTCAGTCTCATGTCGGATAGGATGAAGGTTAATACATATCAGAATTACCAATACAGAATAGTAAGAGAGGGAAAAGAAAAAGTCTGGTATGGAAGTTCGGATCAGTGATTAAGTATGAATTTTCCACCCTTTTTAAATCTATAACTAACTAAAGCTAGAGGGTTTTCAGCACTGTTCATCAAAAGAAATCTGCAAGGGCCGGGTCAAGGGTCGGGTCTTGGAGCGGTTTTTCCGTGCCCTATGCAGAGATCCGAGACGTACCTCCAAGGTAGGCAGCATCTTCCCTGCAGATTGCTGCAATCTTCCCCTCTTCCCCATTTGCCCCCCTCCTCCACGGATTTCGTATCTCCCCCTCTCCTCAATTATTTTGTTGATAAATGAAATTGTTGGATCTGTTTCTTTACATATTGTCGGCGGGGAAGGTTGTCGGTTGAGAGACCTTCTTCTTTCCACGGCCACAACGCCGTAGCTCCGACTCCGCTCCGCCGTCCGAAGACTGTTCCTGATCTTCTGTCATACTGGAACCACGCCGGAGGGTCTGCCGAGACAGCCACCGAAGCTGCTCCTGAAGGTGACGGTTCTTGGAAGCCTCGGGCCTGTGCAGGTTCTCATGAGGCCGGAATCTACCGTCGGCGAGCTGGTGGTGGCGCGGCAGTACGTGAAGGAAGCTTGCCGTCCAACGATGCCTCTGATTTCGACCTTCATTACTCGCAGTTTAGCCTAGAAAGTGAGGTTCCTGTTTCCCTTCACAATCTCTTGATCTTCATATGAAATCATGAATATAAATTCTGATGATCGTGAAATTGATCTGGTTGTTTTGTTTATCTATGAAGGTTTGCATAGGGAGGAGAAACTGGTAGAACTTGGGTCTAGGAACTTTTTCATGATGCTAAGATGCAGCTTTTGTTTATTTTTTTAGGTGCAAGATGCTAAGTTTGTGTTTGAGGCAAAGACTATTCTGAAAATGGAGCTTCTGGTTCTGTCCACACTCAAATGGAAGATGTATCCTGTGACTCCACTTTCATTTCTGGATCACATTATCAAAAGGCTTGGATTGAAAACCCACCTTCACTGGGAGTTTCTCAGGCGTTGTGAGCATCTTCTTCTGTCTGTGCTTTTAGGTAAAAACTTCAACTTTTTGAGATTTATAGCATTCTTAAATATTAAAACTTTAACTTTTTCGATCTGTTCAAAGAATCAACAAAGACAAGGTCTTGATTTTGTTACCATTTGCTATGTGTGTTTTTGTTGAGCCTAGATTCAAGATTTGTTGGTGTTCTTCCTTCTGTGTTGGCCACTGCAACAATGCTGCATGTTATAGACCAGATTGAGAAGAGTGATGAGGTGGAATACAAAAAGCAGCTTCTGGGTGTTCTCAAAATTAACAAGGTTAGTAGTAATGTTTGGATGTTCATGTGTTTGTTTAAGGAATATTTGTTTATTTAATACACATGAGTAGCACATTATTTGATTTAGTTAAGCATCTTAGATTAAATGTACATGAGTAGCATATCATTTGATTTAGCTAAGCAACTTAGATTAAATGCACATCATTAGCATATCATTTGATCTTAGTTAAGCATCTTAGATTAAACAATCACAAATTAAATGCAGATGATTATTAGCACATGATTTGATTTGATCTTAATTAGTTAGGCCTCTGCATTTTGACAGGGGAAAGTAGATGAATGCTATGATGCCATGCTTGAGCTTACTAATGCCAATGATTATGATGATAACAAGAAGGTTAATAAGCGCAAGTATGAGGAAATAATCCCTGGTAGCCCAAGTGGCGTCATTGATGCTGCTTTTAACTTTGATGGTTCTAACGATTCGTGGACAGTGGGGTCATCATTGTTTTCATGTGCCCAAGGAAAAACATGCCGCTACCACCACCCCTGCCGCTGAAGGTGGTGGCGTGACGACGGCGTTTGCGTCAAATTGCTTTGAGGAAGGGGCGCTTTGATGGAGCGGCGGAATGAGAGGGAAAGCTCGCAAGGTAGGTTCTTTTCAGCCGTTTTTCTTCAATGTTCTGTAGCTGATTCTCTGTTCTTTCACAGGTTACAATTAGTTCTCACAATGTTTCATTCTAATTAAGATTGTGCACACAACATGTTCGATAGTTTGCTTTGCTGAAATTCAATTTGTCAACTGTGTTTTTTGTTTCCTTTCAGGGATCAGGAGATGAGGAGATGTCAAAGTTGCTTCATTCTCAGAAAAAGAAAATGAGACAAAAACAAAGAAAGACAGAAGTAAGAGCTAAGACTATATTGTACTAATTTCTATAGCTTCGTTTGAACTTGGTGCATGAAGGGTACTCATTCAGCCTATTGTTTTATTTTGTTTCACAAATTCAGTTGTATACTAAATATGTTTCAATTTATCATATAGCAGTATTGATTTCATTAAAGGTCTGATTTGTTTTCCTGTTTATGCCAACATATTGGTCTTTTTTGTTTTATTTTTCAAATCTTGCATTAACATAATATTTTATCTGATTTGTTTTCAGATCTTCTTTTTCTTCATGTTCAGTCTCTTGAACAATAATTTATTACATTTACAAAGTTGCTCATTGAATTTTCATGCATCTTTATTTTTCCTTTTTACAAGAATCACTTATGCCAGTCAATCTTTTGGACCTGCAGATCTGATTCTTGCTTTGTCCTGGAAATGTGTCCGAGAGGTTCTTTTCATGAATCAACTTTGGCTTCCAGTGACGTGGAATTTCATAGTCCAACATTAAAAAATATCATGGAAACTGACAATGAAGTATTTCAAGAATCAAAACAGTGGGAGCAAGAAAGTAGATATATCTCACAAAAACAAATGGAGTCTCTTGCTGGTGTTATGGATGAGGAGGTGATTGACATCATAACAATGGAGGATGTTATGGAGGAACTATTACAGGTTATCATTGTGTTTTATGCTATATCTACAATTTTCTTAATTAAAAAAGTAAATGTTGATAATCTGATAATACTTTATTCTCACTCTTGACTATGGGATATGGGATCAGATATTCTTCTTTCTTTTGTTCACAATGCACTTTGTTCCGTTTAGGAAGAAAAAGTAAAAAAGAAAGTGGGTTAAGATGACTTCTATTGAAAATTTGTTCTCATGGTAGTCATAAATGTTCACATACTGCCTACTGCCACAAAGCTTTTAAAGGAGTTCATAAAAAGACTGTCACATGAGACAAATTGTCTATATTTCAGGTGGGTTTTGATAAACACAAGAATGGTATTTTCTATTTTGAGCCAAGCTTCGGTGTTTTTTAAATTATGTGTGGTATTGACTTTCTGATCTTTGGTTTTCAAGTTCTTGATTGCCTTTTTAAATGAGATGTATTTAATTTAATCTATTTGCAACATAATAAGAATGAGAATAAATTTCTTTGTGGCTTACACTTGTGATTCACGACATAAGATTCGAGAAGGAAAGGGTGCAATGTGACTACACTAGCTCATGGTCCATTCTTTTCCTTCCAAATCCCAATTAATAAACAAGTTATTTTTTTCTTTTCCATTTGGTAATGGTTTCAATGGACTGAATGGAGGTTGTTACTGATACTGTTAAATTAACTTGGTGGGATAATCCATATGTACCACACACTCATATAGGACTCTTAAAGTGAAAATATCATCACTTTATTTCATATGGTGTTGGGATACTACTTCTGATGTCTCTTTGTCAATCATATGGTGTCACACATGGATGTACTTGCGCATCAAAAACACATTCATTGATATGCTTTTGATGGGTCTTCCTTTTTCTCCTTTCCTCCTTATTGCACCAAGGCTAATTTGTTGAATTGGCAAACATATTGAAGATTGTCGCATTCCTTCTCTGCATTTTGGACCCATAAAAAAATGTTCTTTCTTATTTTATTATTTTCTTGCAGAGCCAAGCTGATTCAAACCGAGTGATTTGAACATTGTGAGCAAATGTGCTGGCTCCTTTTATAATTATTGTATTTCTTTTGGTTATTGTATTTCTATTTCAAATGATAGAAGGCTTGATTCTATGAACTTGGGGTTGCAGCCAAGCTAGGTCTCTCCCTATAGAGAATAGATGTTTTTGAACTATGATAACTCCAATTTAATTTATTAAATGAAATCAATTTAATTCTATGAACTTGGGGTTGCACACCGCCCTACCTTGATTAACATGGTGTTGCCAACCGGCTATGTTACTGAGTGGTTTTTGAATTGAGACGAAACGAGCTTCCCTAAATGCATGATAGGCATCGAGTGGTATGAGTATTGCAGGGTAAACAGGTTCAATTTCACCGATCAGTTGAGATTTTTCAAGCTGAAACCGCCTGATACTTTTCAGTTGTAGTTGTTCGAAACCCTTGAGTGTGTGGCGGTTTAATAGTTTCAATTGAAGTATGTAATAACTTTGGTTCTATGTTTCTTAGCGTATTGTATGTGTTGATGGTTCCTGTTTGTGTACTTAATTTTGACATTGTGAAAAAATAATTAATATGAATATATCAGTATTTGGGATTTGATAAATGGTAATAAAATAATGAATAATTGTTGGATTAAATTGATCGCAATTGTTTCAACGAAATTAATGACTTAGTGCCCGTGCATCGCACGGATATAATCACTAGTGTTTTCTATTTAAAATATGTAGATCAATGTGGATTGTGAGGTACTAATATGCTCTGCCGGATGCTAACTAACTAGAAGAAGTAAATCAATGACTGTATGAAGGTAGATCAATAAGTAAGTATGCTAATTTGTAGTTATGTTGCAGGAAGGAGGACGCGGGTGAAACCATCATACATACTTGCAATTTAAATAGAAATTAAGGATAAACTGGTGAAATTTAATGGAATTTGCTTTCCTGCCACTAATTCTTACTGTGAAGAAGATGGGAAATCATTTCCCTCAATGTCTTTATAAACAAACTCTCTTAAACTTCATTAGATATCTTTGAGTTCAGACTTGAGGAAAAAGAGTGATGAACAAAAAATGTGCTCTAGTCAAACCGCAACTTTTGTTGGGACTGTTATGAGACTCAGAACAAAACAACATAGAGCTAAACATGGTATCCTACTTCTGTTGATACAATACAATTCTAACATGGCCCGTTTCAGGAGCAGGAGAAAAGGTTACCCGATTTAAGAAAGCAAAAGCGCTGCAGCAATGCATTGAAGCAAAAAAGTTATTAGACTTTTTCCTATAAACATAAAATTCAGAAAAAAGAAAAAGGCCTTTGGTATCTCATAGTTAGCAAGTTCTAAATTCTAAATAAATTTGAGGTCATTCAGAAAGTAACACAATGGATAAGTAAAATTCACCAAAAGTAAAATTTACTAATAGTTAGCATGCCAATAAACTATCATATATGTAAATGACACCAATCCAACCTCGTTGACCCCATCTCAATAGTTAGCATTGTTCTTATCTAAATGATAAACCCTACTAGTCAGATCTGAACACAATAGAATGATAACAACAAAGGCATTCCTCATCAAATTCAAACCCAATAGAACCTCAATTTGTATATCAACAATACATGTCAGAAACCACATGAAACAAGTTAAGGAACCTAACCCTTTCTTGCAATACGATCTTCCTCCGTCTCTAGAGAGTACCAAATCGTCCAATAGAATCAATCAGTCATAACCTGCAACAAGTAAGTCACAGTAAGTCGTAAGCGTGAATCGCACCATAGCATTGAAATCGAAAAAATGAGACAAAAAGGGGAAAATGGTTGTATGCATGAATGTAGACAGAAAGAGGTTTGAATTGCATCATAGCAGGCGCAGCGATGAACGGGAGAGAGAGAAGCCATCAGAGTGAAGATATACAAGGTTGAATCATGAATCGAAACAATGTAAATCAAAACGAACCTGAACCAAAGTAGAATCGGAAAAAACCGAAGTATAATCGCAAGATGAGAGTCTTCAATCCATGGCTTGAATCCATCACTCAGTGAGAATCTTCAATCCATGGCTTCAATCCATCATCCACAACGAAGATGAGTTAGGGTTCAGAAGATGAGTTTTGAAATCGCGAAAAAGAAGATGAGTTTCAGAGCAAGAGAAGATGTGTGAACTGTGAACGTGAATGAGACGCGAAGCAAGAGAAATAGGGTTCACTTGACCCCTTTTGATTTTAAAAAAAAATTAATTAACTTGCGGCGCCTTCCCCAACCGCCCCTGATTAAACCCCCGCAAAATACTTAAAAACCGCCAGAAATTGAAAAGACACCGCTGCTATTTGACTCAAACTGCGGCGCTTGGCTAAAACACCTCCAGGACTGCTGCAATGTTACACTTTGCGGCGGTTTTTCTGGAACCGCCGCAGAATGTGCACCTCTAAATGTTGTTTTTCTTGTAGTGCAAGTATAATTTTAATTTTTTCATGTACCAACATATGAAAAGTGAAAGATTTCTTAAAATTTCTCATTGCACATCTTTTTTTTTTTTATTTTACTACATTTTCTAAGTGGGCTAGTCCGTCAACCCGTCGTCCCGCCAAAATATGGGTTGGGTTGAGACTTTGAACCCAAATACCAAAAGTGGGCCAGCCCAACCGACCCGCCAACCCATATTGCCATCCCTAGTAACAGACATCGTGCAAGGCACTCATTTTGAATAGAAAAGCACTAACAATTTTTATTATAAAACCCTAGCTAACATAAGGAATCCCATACATGAGATATAAATTAAATTCTAATGAAGTTTCAGGTTGAAATAAATGACAAAAAGTAATGAAAATACAGTTTTCATAGGAGAAAAAAAATCACGACTTCATTTCGACTGTTAAACAAAAAGTTGAAAATAGTTGGTTCCAAGTGTAGAGTTTTTTAGCTCCGATCCTCATAGTCAGCATCAACCTTCACTCTGGTTTGAGCCTTATAATTCACCCTTTGATGGTATCTACAACAAACCATCAATTGAACATATAAGAAACATAACCATATAAGACTGCACATAATATATTACAATTTATTTCTTAAGCAAATGAAAATTATAGCCTATTAAACTTAATAAGGGATTCCCCCAGAAGGTATAACCACAGCGGAATACAATGTATAAGCATAATAATTGAAGTCAAATTCAATTTTTATGAAAATAACGACGGAAAAAAAGAGAGGAAATTGAGTACTTGGAATTGAAAACTTGTTATTGTAGCTCTCAATAAAGTATCTCCAACTATTATCTTCAATTCCTTCACAAAATCATCACGGGAAATCTGTTTTGTCTGAAATAGAACGACTGATATATTAGAGACATTTCATCAATGAATACATACAATAAATAATTAGAGATGTTGTACATACCTTGTATAGTTCATAATGTGCATTGATAAGAATCATATCACTGGGAGGAATCTTGTCACTAAGAGCAGCAATAAGCACAGAAAAAGGCAGCCAAGGAGATTTCGGAATTTTCATGGCGCTAGCAACCCGATTAGAAACTATTCTCTGAGGAATCTCACAATAAAAAAATCTTCATTAGAGCTGAGAAAATATAGGTTTTAAAACTAAAAGATAAGTATAAAAATCACAAAGTCCGTACAAATCGTACATGAGCACATGAATCTGTTTATCAAGAAATCAACCTCAATAAAACACTAGAGGAAACAAAATGAGATAATGAAACAATGATGAGTTAAAGATATACATTCCTTAAGGGGCGTTTGGTAGAAAGGTGAGAAATACATTCCCGAGAATAATATTTCTGGGAATCTGATTGGTGAGAATATCATTCCTTGGTAAGAATTAAATTGTGTTTGGTTATGATTTAAGATTCCCGGGAATATTTTTAAATTTTATTTAATTTAAAAATTCAAAATGATAAAAAAAATCATGGAATTTGTGAGTAGTGGGAAGTTACATTCACTTTCCCATGGGAATGCAAGATCCCAACTCATTTCATGGGAATCAAATGACGGAAGTTATGAAAGTTATGTCATTCCCGAGAATGTTTTATGCCCGAGCATCCAATTTTCAACCTTATAACAAACACGGAAATGTGATTTCCTACCTCCACATTCCCGGGAATGTATTTTCCAACCTTGTACCAAACGCCCCCTAAGGGTTAGAATAATCATATCCCTTAATACTAGCATCATATCTGATGGTTCTACCCATAAATTTTCAACAAAGTAAAGGCATATCAAAATCACCACTTTTGATATTTTTAGAATCACAATGTCATCTTTCTCATCAAGAAAAATTAAAATGGGAGAAAAAATATTTAAAATACAAGATGAGAGGGTGAAAGCATTATTAGATGAAAACAACATTTAAAAAATTGGTATTAACATTTCCTTTCACATTCTTTTGTAGTCATAACAAAACTTATTCAGGAAAAATAAGTTTCAATCTAGCTCTAATATAATATAACCTCAAGCAACCTTTGACGAAAACTAGCCTCCATTCTTGACATATCAAGAAAATATCAACCATCCATGAAATGAACAAATTTGTGTGCTTCTATAGCACATAAGACTCGATACATCCTATTCACAATTTAATTTACAATTATTTTCATTTAATTATTTTTGAAAAATGGGTAATTTACACATCATTATATTTAAAGTCATCGATTGAAAAAAGGGATAATTTGCTCCATGAGGATTGAAAAATTCCTCATGAAAGGGTAACCACATAGCATAATAATCAAAGTAGTACAAATAGTGCACCAATCTAAAAAATCAGCATAAACAACAAAATTCAAGTGTAAGGAAAAATGCCACTAAATTGACAAAAATACACACACACATGAACAATTTCATGCATATCGGCACTGCAATTAGTGTTCAAACTGCACATCACTGCATAGAAACAACTACGCTCTTTCTAATCAAATTTAATACTATATAAAATGTTTTTAAGTACATTTTATAGTTAAAAGACAAAGTCAAAGAAGTACCCAACCTGAGCCAAAGACACCCATTCAGAAAAAAAAAAAAAAAAAAAACTCCCAAAAAAATACACACTTAGCATCAAACATAGCTTTCAATTATCTTTCCTCTTGTGAAATCAGCTCCCAAGAAATGAAAAAAAGAAGGAAAAATGGGTTCGAACACAAATAGCAGCCAAACTGATATTGATCATCAAGGTGAACTCAAATAATAAAAAAAGACATTTTTTTTGTAAAACATGAGAAAATTATACCTGAGCCTCAATACACATGGAAAATAAACCTAGAATAGCCTCACACCACTAGTTGTATCTCTTTTACAAAGTGTTTTGAAATTAAACTGTGCATCGAATCATAGAGTAGAGAACCTATTAATACAAAAAAAATCACAAAGGGGGATGTCGATGAACCAGTGGGATGTTGTATCACAATACCTAAATACATTTTAAATGTTAGTAATAAGCCAATGACATAAATAAGCCATTATTATTTTTAATTTTTAATGTAAAAAAAATCTAAATAAGTTTATCAATAAAAAATGGTTATTATTAATGAAAAATGATTATTATATTGACTATTGCAACAAATACCTAAATAAGTTTTTTAATGTTCCTCATATATAAGTCAATGTTACTCATAAAAGAAAAATTAAATTGACAACTAATAAAATACCTCAGTAAATTATTTATTTTTATTAAAAGCGATTATTATAATTAATTAGTTTAACAAATTAAATTATATTAAATACCTACATACATTTCTGATTTTAAAAATACGTCAATGATACTAATAAGATAATATTATTTTATTGAATTAATTATCATAACCAAAATACCAAAATATATTTTTTACTAACGATATAAAGTGATCATAATAATTGGTTATTACAACAAAACACATAAATTCATTTTCAATGTTACAAATAAGTCAACATTATAGATAAGAAAATATTATTTTTAATTTATTATTATAAAAAAGTACCTCTATAAATTGATTAGTATAGATTTTTCATTATTAATAAAAAATATTATTATAACAGAATATTGAAACAAAATGCATAAAGACATTTTTAATTGACTATTGTAATAAAATACTTAAATAAAAGACATTCTTGAGCATGTTGTTCTCATGAAGAATTGATTTCAATAAAATATCCTTTCTGCTATAAAAAAAAATAAAATACTTAAATAATTTTTTATTTTTATTCCATTATAATTATAAAAAATATTTTATTAAAAAAACCTTGTTAGTACATTTGTTATATTACTCATAACTTAATATCATTGCTAAAACATTACTATTTTTCATTGATTATCATAACAAAATCCTTAATGAATTAATTAATATTAATTATTGTAACAAAATACCTACATATATTTTTTTATTTTTGAGATAAATCAACATTACTTTTTTTGTGCTGCGGAAACGTAAGTCAACGTTACTCGTATGGTACTATTATTTTTTAGTTGATTATATAAAAAATATGGCTTAATTGCACTTTTGGTCCCCCACGAATAACAAATGTGCATTTTTTGTCCTAAACGTTTGAAAATAGCAGAATTAGTCCCACACGTTTGTCTCCGTTAGCGTTTTTGGTCCCTCCGTTAAAATTTTAACAGAAGTTACTTATTGCACCCCCATTTTACTATTCTCACCCCTCACTGGTACCAGAAATGCACATTTATCATTCGTGGGGACCAAAAGTGCAATTAAGTTTAAAAAATAAAAAAATCAAGAAACCCATCAACCACTTCTTCTTATTCTTCTCCCAATTCCTATCTCTCCTTATGCTATGTTATCTGTCCATACCCAGGTGTAGGTTCATCATTAACTTCCAATGAGAACCTGTAAGAAAAAATAAGTATAAGTTTGAAAACTAACACTCGTATCTCACATGTTTGTGCATGATGAGTACTTGCAGGCCCTGGCAATAAAGACTTGCAACCATGTGTGTGACTGGATAAAAGATGTGGAAAATGAAATATTTTTGCTAGGAGCTAGCCCCTTTTCATGGTGATTCCCATGTAAATACTGTAAACATGTACAATAATTTTAATTTAATACAATGATGCCAACAAGAAGTGGAAGCCATTGTGGATCATTAAAAGGACATATTTCTCTAATCATTTAAGAACTTGATGGAGAAGAAGAAGTGGTTGGTGGATTTCTTGGTTTTTTTATTTTTTAGGCTTAATTGCATTTTTGGTCCCCACGAATGATAAATGTGCATTTATAGTCCCAGTGAGGGGTGAGAATAGTAAAATGGGGTGCAATAAGTAACTTCTGTTAGAATTTTAACGGAGGGGACCAAAAACGCTAACGGAGACAAACGTGTGGGACTGATTCTGCTATTTTCAAACGTTTAGGACAAAAAATGCACATTTATCATTCGTGGGGGACCAAAAATGAAATTAAGCCAAAAAATATCTAATTAAATTGATGATTAAAATTCATTATTAGTATCAACTAAAATGGAATTATTATAATCAACCTCCAAAATTAAATAAATAATTTTCTTTCAAAAAAAACTTAAATATATTATTATAAACAAAATACCTAACTACATATCAAATATTACTATTGAGTCCATGTTACTTATCAGTTACTATTATTTTTTAACTGATTGTTTGTAACAAAATACTCAAATACAATTTTTATTATATTATTGTTATGTTTTCCAAAATGTATATATATTATTGTCAAGTAAATGTAATTGACTACTCATTATTAGTTTTTAATTGATCATTAAGATAAAGTATGCAAATAAATTGTTTACTATAAATTTTTTATTATTAATATAAAGTGATTATCATAATTAATTATTATTAAAATTAATTAAATATACCTCTAATATTACTTACAAGTCAATGTTATTGACCAGACATTATAATTTTTTAACTCATAATTGAATAAAAATACCTAAATAAATTGATTATTTTTAAATAAAAATAGACAATGATAATTAATTTTTGTTAAAAAATACTTAAGTTATTGTAATGCATAAGATATTATTATTTTTCAATTAACTAATAAAAAAAATATTTAACTAAATTAACTTTTATAAATCTATTATCATTATTAAAAAATTATTTTTATAATTTATTATTTTAAATTGATTATTATTAATGAAAATTTATTATTATATTTTATTATTGAAATAAAATAAATAAATTCATTTTTAATGTTTTTTTTAAAATTTAATGTTACTCATGAGTCATTGTTTTTTTTCAAAAATAAAAATTTATTTCACATTACTATTTTTTAATTTAGTATTGTAATAAAATACCTAAGTACATTTATTGGTATGAAGTGAAGTGATTAATATAAATTTTAATTAAACAAAATACATTAATACATTTTTAATGGTAGTGTTAATGATAATACCTTATTATTTTTTAATTAACGGGTTCTTTTACAAAACAAAAATTCATTTATTGAAGTTAAAAAGGTACAACAAAGCAGCTACCATAGAACCTAACAACCCCACCAACAACAAAGAGAAAAAAACCCCAACCCTCGAGAATTAACAAAGTTATGAACCATAAAGGTTTGGGTGATTTTCTTTTAACTGATCTCAAACTTTAATCATCACCTCCTCCTCTCCCTTATACTTAAGTCCTATATCGTTCCCCAAAATCCAAGTTTGTTGAGCTAGAGGCCTCTCTCCTAGTTCCCCATTCGTAGACCCAAGAGTCAATAAAGTTGGCTGAATCTTTTTGTTGCAACTTCCATTCAGACGACTCCTCCCTTGTTTGGATTGAGGACCGACACAAACCGGACTACCAGTATCATCGTTAACATCCTCAACAGTATCACCATGATGAGTAGACCCTGCATCAGGATCGTGTGAAGCTCATTCACCGCCATCCCGGAAGGAACCATCGCACATCGAATTCTAACTTTTGTGGTCGCTTGAGCACCGCCGCTAGGCTGATCCGCCCTCCACCAAACATTCGAAGAATCTCCACCCTCCTTGGCCCCATGGGTGGAAGGAAAACTAGAAGCAACTGGAGCCATCCCATCCCCCTCAGCCATAGTATTACAAAATACCTAAATAAATTTACTATTATAACTTGAGTAGTATTAATGAGAAGTCATTCAGTATAATTGATTATTGTAATAGAATACCTAAAACAATTTTTATGTTGTCGATAAGTCATTGTAAAGACACTTATTTTTAAATTAATTATTCCACCAAAATACCTAAGTTAATTAATTATTATAAACTAGTTATGATTAATTAGAATTATTTGATTATTGTACTAAAATATTTGAATACAATTTTAATGCAACAAATAAGATGATAATGTTACTCACAATAAAAATATTATTTTTAACTAATTATTTTAATAAATAAATTAATTAATTCTTATATTTATTTATTTTATTTTATTGACAGCAAAAGAAGGAGATTTTATAGATAAAAACTTCAAGAACAAAACCTCGAGAAACGGGAAATCCAACCAACAAACCACCCTAGCTTCTAAACCTAAAGTATGAGTCTCATTAAAACCTTACTAGGAAAAACTCATTTGGAATAAAAACCTAGTGAAGGAAAAAAAACAAGTACATCATACTCTAGAGAGCCAAAGAAAACATCCCTCCCACTATCAGTACAACCATTACAAACCAAGAACTAAATTAAAAAACCAAAAAGACAGCATTACAATTTATTGGCTTAAAAGCATTTCTTGCCCCTGATGTATCATGTTTGTACAAAAGTCATCCCCCATCTATTTTTGTCCATGTTTGTACCCTTAATGATACTAAAAAGTGTAGCGAGTACCCCTCCGTCAGTTTGACATTAGAAACTAACAGAGGGGCTGACGTGACTTTTCTTTTTAATTTTTCTTATTGCCACGTGGATTATAAATTAAAAAAAAGATGGCACGTGATAATCACGTGGTTGAGTGCATCTGTGCATGTTTTGCTACTTAAAAGTCCTGAGTTCGAATGCTTCCCACCCCTTTTTCCCATTTTTTTAATTTTGATAATGATGTTGCATGCTACGTGACCTGCCTCGTCGCTAAAGTAGTGTCACGTCAGCCCCTCTGTTAGTTTTCTAACGTCAAACTGACGACAGAGGGGTACTCGCTACACTTTTCAGTATCATTGAGGGTATAAACATGGATAAAAATAGATGGGGGACGACATTTGCACAAACTTGATACATCAGGGGCATGAAATGCTTTTAAACCTAATTTATTCATACGCACCTTTTAGCTTGTGCAAGGAACGTGCAGTCCATAGGAAAAAACTTTTCTAAAATACAAGAATTTGAAAGAAAAAATATAGAATAAATAAATAAATTTTCTTATATATTTATAGTGAAGTACTATTTTTAAAATCAATAACTTTTTTTATGCTTTCAAAAAAAAATAACTTTTTTTAAAATTTACAATAAAAAAGATATAAACTTTAATTAAAAATATGAATTGAAATTTTATGAATTTCTAGGAATTCATTAAGAGAGTAAAAAGTGTGTTGGCCTCACCCTCCAAGAAGATGACTCAATGCAATTTAAGGGTTCATATAAAGTTAGAAATGTAAAATAGAATAATTATTAAGATGTAATATTTAATGTAAAGTGTTACAATTTATTTGCAAATGCTTGATCTGGTTTCCAAATTTTAATGTTGTTATGATCCCTTGTTTATTTCTTCTTAAAGTTTTGGTTGTGGAACTGAGTTGGTTTGTTCTCTCCAGTTTTACAGTAGTAAACATTGATGAACCTTGAGAAAGCATGCTTAAGACGTTCTAGAATCATACATGTTGAATTTTGTTTTGATATTATGTTTGGAAGTTATTATTATTATTATTATCTATATCATTTTTCAAAAAAAAAGTGTTACAATTTATTGCGTTGAAATTTATTCTAATTTTTAATTCTAAGTAGATTGAAATGTACCAAGTTGTAGAGTTTGTCTAAGTCCCCGAATGATAGCTCAAGTGGTAAGAGCTGAGAGACATTTAGATTGGGAGGGAAGGTTCAGGGTTCAATCCCTGGCGGGTGCAATTTAAATTCCGTTGTACCAAAAAAAAAAAAGAGTTTGTCTAAGAAATTTTTTCATTCACAAGACAAATTAAAAATATTTAAAAATAATAATTTAAATAAATTAATGTTTAAATTAAAATCTAGATTACTTTTTTTATAAAGCAAAATTTTATTGGAATGAAATAAAATATGTCAGCAACATTCTCATAAAGGTATATGTTACAAAGAGTCCCAAAGACAACCAATGTTATCAAGATCGGGATCCTTCTTAGGATCGATTAGGGGGTTAAAAATCGTAAATCCTAGGACCAGGATCAAATCTTAGATCCTTTAAGATTCTACTAAAAATGCAAATATATACTCCTTAAATTACATATACATAAAGATTCACATACATCAGAAAAATAACTCATGATTCACTTCAAAATTCACACACAACGACATAATAAATTCATAACATAAGAATCATGGGTCGACATCTGCAAACGGCAGAGAAGCTTCCTAGTCCTGGGTCGGCGCAAAACAGAGTCAAAGACGGTGAAGGTTTAATATATTGGTTCAATCGTCAATGGTTCGAGACTTAGGGAAAGTTTGGGGGTGTCGTTTATGGATTATCAGGTATCACTTTATTTTTCATTAAAAACCATTTATTACTTTATGAGTTTTGGCTGAAATTGGTCTTTTTTTTTTAAATTCTTAAATGGGACGTTGAAATGGGCCAAACATAGAAAAGTCCAAGTCTAAAACACCCTCTCTCCAGGATCGCAAGATCGGGATTCAATGGATCCTTACTTCACGGATCGGGATCCTAATGAGATTCAATTCATTCTTCGATCCTACAATAGATCCAGATCATTGAGGCTTTCTCATATGCTAAAATCGTAAGATCATGGGATCCAGATCGGGATCTTTACAACATTGAAGACAACAAAGGTTCTCATCTCTATAACACCTAAGTTTTGCCAAATAATCTATAATTCGGTTACCCTCCTTTAAAATATGCCTCGGCCCTAAAATATTAACTATAGGCATCAAATAATATATAAGATTAAAATCATGCATTAACCTTGACTACCTTCGATTCTTATTATTGACTCACCTCACAAACAAAGAGGAATCAATTTCATGTACCTCTGCCTCATAAGCTCGTAACTCACCTACGACTTTTGAAATATAATCCACCACCTGTCTATTATGATTCCTCAAAACACCCTATACTGCTCTGCTGCGGAGTTCCTTTAAACGATTCATTCACATTAAATTTCAACTCTAAACCTTCACATGCAACCCAACGCTACACCATCCTCACTTGCTTTACTTTCACGGCCTTCATGCTTTCAAAGCCCAAAGCAAACTAAATTGTGCTATAATTACAGCCTTTCCACCATGCTTTCGTGCACCAAGCCAACCTAGTCCAATATTGAAACAGTTGAAACACGTAAAGGTTTGTTATTAAAGATCATATCATTCCTAGCAAGCCATTTGGACTAAGAAACAACAAAAGGAACAAGATCTCATGATAACTTATCGAATTTCCTTCTCAATTCACCCTACTCCATTAGTGAATTGCTAATGCTTGCTCATATCGACAAACACCACCTCTCTCGCTACATAACGAGGGCCCAAATCGACTAAATTGATGAGGAAAACCACAAAGACACAACAAGGGGGTTGGATTGTGTCTATGGATTTCGATCACGATTGACTAGATCCCTCATAGTTTCTAGTGATAACTTTAGATGAATACATTGTCTAAGGAGGTGCAATGCAGACAATAGAAGTGTTTTAGAGGGTAGCAGACAATGTACACTCGTATTTTATCCCGGTTAACCCAAAGTTAGAGAGTTACGTCCAGCCCTTGGTATCCACCAAGCTTTTCACTAACAAGTATCAAGGACTTCTCCTTACAAGTATCCTCAGGGCTTCTCCTTACAAGTATTATTTTACCATGCCTCTTTAGGCACATACACAAGTATTCTTTCCCATGCTTCTTCATGCACACATACAAGTATTTTTTCTCATGCCTCTTCGGGCACTTACAAGTATTGTTTTCCATGCCTCTTCATGAACTAACAAGTATTCTTAGGAATTCTCCTTACATGTATTACTTTACAAGCTTTTGATAATCATATTTGATTTACATGAGGTATGGTTCATATATACTAAAGAGATGCTTAAAGATCTTGCAAAAATATTCTTCTCTAGTTGTATAGGATAGAGTTGATTGGTTAGGGTCCTCTCAATCCTAATCTTTATGACTTGATAAATCAGTAGAGTAGACATTGAAGACACATGATCATAGTCACTTTCTCTTTTTCTCTTAGGCTTAGAACTCAAATCTTTTCTTTTGAGCCTTTTTCTTTTTCTTTTCACTCTTGCTTTTTCAAGCACAGGCATAGTCATTGTATCTATTTCAATTGAGTCTTGCTTATATTATACTCCACTCTTTCTCTTTTTTCTAGAGGTCTTCAAATACATAGTCTTGCTTAAGTAAAACCTCCGCTTCCAAGAGTCGTATCAACTGACAACAAGCTTCATCTGTTGATGAGCAATTGCAGCATGTGTGAACCCATGTAGGTAATTCACTTCATGATCATTTGAGTATACTCCCCCTTAAATTTTTCACGATGTATCTTTCATTATTTCAATCTTCTGTCTTACATCTACTCTTGTTCACTTTGTTTCACACGCTATCTTTTTCATTTTATTTGGATCTCTCTCTTTTTCTCTAGTTGTCTCTATATCCCGCCTAGCTTACTTTGATCTTTTTCTCATCATTCCATTTATACACTTTTTTTTCATATGATTGTTGCAAAGCATGTATCTATCTGGGTTGTTAGCAAAAGGTTTTCTTGTAGATGTAAGAGAGCAGAAAAGATTTCTTCTGACCACAAGTACTATAAAGACAGTTCTCTTGGCTTGTGTTAGATAGATGAAGACTTAGTAGTACAAAAGTAAGCTCTCAACATGTCTTCGTCGTCCATGGTAGCTGTGAATTGTAATTTTGTTACTTCTTTTCAGCTATGAGTGTTCAAACCTGTGTTGACCCTAGAAAGCTTCTTGGTCGTTGATGCTAAGTGTCAAGTATGACTTTTCTCCTTTTGGCAAATAGGTGTGCTTCATAGGTTTCTGATGACTTGATAGCTTTATACTTTTTCTTCAAATTGTTGTACTCTTATCAGCCTAGGAAATTCACGTGTGAACAAATTTAGTCCTTTGTATCACTTTCTTCAATGGACGATTTGTCTTTCATTTTCTTAGTCCATTCTTCATAACTGTAGTTCACCTTGTAATAGGATCCTTTTGCATAAGTGTTCTGGTCAGACAACTGAGTTCTTGAACATTGTAGCTAAAAGGGAATGAAGGTCTGGACGATCCAAGCTATGAACAAATTGAAGGTGCGAAAAACACTAGAAAGGGGGGGTTTGAATAGAGTTTTTGATAAATGTTTCCCCTTTTTAAAGTTTTGGCAAACTTAAAGATAAGAACTAGGTGCAAAAGAATATAAGAAGGAGCACGCAAGTATTTTATCCTGGTTCACTTGAGATAAAAGCTCAAGCTAATCCAGTCCACCCTTGAAGGTGATTTCTTCCTTCTTCTGATGAAGGCAATCCACTAATCAGGTAAATGTTACAACTGCACTTGAAACATACAAGTAACTAACAATACACTGACTTAGCTCACACTAAGATTCACTCTCTTAGTCTTCTCTAGGATCCGATCAACCTTGATCTCCTAAAGGTAAACTAAACAACTGTTTAAGAAAGTATTGTTTACAAAGAGATTGCTTCTAAAAAGCTTGTAGTAAACACAATGAATTCAAGATGAAATAATGCTTAGAAAGTTTGAATATAGCAGTTTGAATATAGCTTGCGCGTATGAGGGTTAGGGTTTGAACGCTGCATGGGAATGCTACCGTTGGAGGGGCAGATCTGGGATTTCCAGCTTCTGCTGTGGCTGAGAATGTTAGGTTAGGTCGTCAGGATAGTACAACTGCTTTTGTACTTTGGATAGTGACTTGACCTTTACCCTTGTAGACTTCTGATCAGAGGAAAGCTTTGTGTTGGAACTTGTGAAGCTTGTTGATCAGAGTCAGAGGGAAGCATGGATCCTCTGACCGTTGTATCTTCTGATTCTGAACTCAGAGCGAAGTACTTGGTCTTCAGAGCCATTCTGCTTCTGGACTTCAGAGTCTCCACTTTTCAGCTTCTGGATCTTCAGAGTCTTCTACACCATCAGAACATCTGAACCTTCAGAGTGTCTGGGTTGTCAGAACGTCTGGATCATCAGAACTTCAAGTGAGCTGAGTCCTTATCAGAGCTTGATTTACTTCAGATCTTTTGAAGCTTTTCTACTGTTTAGACTGTTGCTAGGATCACTCTTTAAGCACAGTGCTTCTGATTTGTGTGAGTTTGTGTCAAGGTCAGAGCCTGTTAAGAGCACACTCAGAAAACACGTTAGAGTACCATAATTGTTCATACTAAAAGATTAACTTGTAATCATCAAAACATAGAGTTGTACTACTAGATCAAAACTTGATCTTACAATCTCCCCCTTTTTGATGATGACAAAACTAAGTATTTTGATGAACAATTCTTAAATAATAAACTGAATTCACTCAGAGTTTAGAAAAATAGAATAAGACTTATCCTGATGTGAATGGTTTATTTTGCTCATTCTGAATTCAAGTCACTGCTTGATTCTGAGCTTAGCTTCCCCTGAATCTAAGACTTAATGAAAACGTTAGTAATGTCTAGATTCTAAGCCAAAAAAAATATAAGAGTTCAGAGTGAAATTGCATGACATAGATGAATTGGAATATTCAGAGCGCATAGGTATTCAGAGTCACGAATAGGGTATCAGAGTCAAACTAATATCACTTCAGAAGAAGTGAAATGTATTCCTTGTATTTGCCCAGTGACACATCTATGGTCATAAAGGTGGAACTCTTAAATTCTCCAAAAGAAAAATAAATCACACTAACACAGCTTACACATCAAAAACTGGGTTGTACTCCCCCTTTTTGTCATAAGCAAAAAGCTTGGGGTGTGAAAAACTTAGTTTGAAGTACAATGTACTCCCCCTTAGAGAAGGTCTAAGTTAAAAAAAATAAAAAAATGCATGAAGGAGAAATAGGTGAATTAAAGAAAGGTATTAATGCGAATGTAGAACGTTTACCACCGGCCACGGGAGTAAAGAGAAGTTTCAGTTACCAAGGACTTAACCTCGAGTAACTGTAGGAGCAATAACTTCCAGAGAGAAAATGAAGCTTATATAAGGCGATTAGGAACAAGGTAAGCTTCACAACTCGATCAATTCCAAGTATAAGAAAATGGCATCATACATGATTGCATTAGAAGAGCTTAGAAGGAAAGCTTTCAAGGAAGATATGTTCCTCAATATTAGACACCCTGATGGTACAAGAACCATACAAGAGCTGACGAAGACACTGCTGGAAGAAGATCTTGGTCCAGAGTTGGAGAAAGATCTGAAAGAATTCCTCTACTTCGTGGAGGAGATTCAGGAGCTGTGCCAACTTGAGCTGAATCTGCTGAAGGAGAAAGAAATAATGGAAATGAGACTCAAGACAATAGAGGATAGTCTGGAGAAGAATGAGCTGAGCATCAAGCTCGGCAACATAGAATATACACTGGATCGTCTGGAGAGGGAAAGAGTGGAGCAGCGCCAGGAATGCAGAAGAATGAGGAGGGATCCTCCATTCTAGATAGGGAAATGTATGATGTAATGATTAGATTTATATATGAATAAAGAGGGTTTTGCAAACATATGTCATAAATGATGCAATAAGAAACAAAGAATAAACAAGTATAACACATAATGCAAGTATCTTAAAGTTAGGAAAACAATAAATAAAAAGTAAAATAAATTATGGAAGAAAAACGAAAGAAATCCTAAGAACTAGGGCTTGGTAGTACGACACGGAAGTTCTTGAAGAGCTCGATTCATGTCGATCAGGAGAGTCTCATGAGAATTGAGACGTTGTTCCAAAATGTCAAGTCTGGAAGAACTTGGTTGAGTAGAAGCAGAGGGAACATCCTGAGCAGAGTGAGGAGCTTGAGTGGATTGAGAATCAACATGTGTGAAAGGCACTGGTGCAAGGGCTTGACATCTGAGAGCTTCAGCTTGTAACCTTTCAGCTTCTAACCTTGCATTTGCAACTTTTGCAGCCTCTTGACGTGCAGCTTCTTCTGCTTGTTCTTTCTTTCTTCTGGCTTCCTCAACAGCTTCAAGTAACTCAACTCTCATCTGTTGTTCATGCAGAGCCACTCTTCTGTTGAAACGCTGCCTTGGAGCCTCAATCCTCTGATCCCTTTCCGCGGTGAGATGACTCATCATAATAGGAATTTGAGCAATTATCCAATCACTCAGACAATTCCATTCTTAAGCAACAGAGTCAGAATTCTCACTAAGGTCAGTGTGACCTTGCACATTGCGAATCATCAGTGATGCTTCATGATTAAAGACACTGATGCACTCAAGAAGGGAGTTTGGCTTGAGGTAGGTATAGGGAACGATGGAAAGATTTGTTTCAGGAGAAGTGGGGTGGTTGCTGCTATTGGCCTCAGAAGCACCTTGAGGAGAACCAACATCTAAGGTTTGGACATTTGTGGGATGGATCTCAAGGTTAGGCTCAGAGGTTTCAACCTGAGGGTTTGGTGATCTAACCGAGGAATGATTAGAGACTGAGTTTTCTGGTTCTGGTTGAATGGGTTGAGCTAAAGGGTCTGCTGCATTCAGAGGGACAACTGGTATAGGATGATCTGGGTCAACTAGACGTTCTGGTCTAGGTCCAGGGTATCTCCTAGGGCTAGGTACAGTGTGGTAGTACTCAAGAATGGCAGACTCTTATTCCTTCGCAATTTGAACAAATTTGCGAACAGACTCAGAGTTATTGGAGGGTGATGAGTCAGCAACATTCGTAGGAAAAGATACAGAGGGACAAGGTGTTGTGGATTCTGTATCAGTGGTACTGCGAGCAGGACGTTCTGATGCTCTGGGAACAGAGTGATCAGAAGTTCTGGGTTCAAGTTCAGATTGTTCTAGGATAATGGGTTTAGAGGTGTGTGGGTTATATTGAATGGTTATGGGTGAGGTAGGTTCAGAGGGTCTTGGAGTCTGAAGCATGTTCCAAAGAGGTGCTTCTTGTTGAGAAGGTTGGAAAAATGAAGATCTAGGTGAAGTGGGTGGAGAAATCGTTTGTTCAGCTGGTTGAGACTCTAGAATAGGAGCGAGTGGGGTGGCAGTGCGGTTAAGGAGTGCAGAAATTGGGAGTGCATCAAGTGAATTTAAATCATCATCAGTGTCAATTATAGCAGACTTACTTGATGATCGCACTGTAGACCGAGTAACTCTGGCAGGAGCCTCAATTCTTCTGATTACTTCAGCAGCTGGTTCCACACGGGTTGGCTTCTCCACAATCCTGACTTGCTTCTTTTTCTTCTTTGGTGGAGGAGCACCATCATCATCACCATCAGATGGAACATCTGGCTTGGTGGGTTCCTCGTGCTTCCTCTTAGGCTTGTCAGCCTTCTTCTTCTTCTTCTGATTGACACCATCAGAAGGATCAAACTCTTCAGAGGATTCCTCTAAGATGATTTTTCTCTGAGTCTTCTTCTTGGGAGGTGAATCAAACTCTGCAGCTGGTGGCAAGTTTCTGAAAAACTCGTCCACATCTATCTCATACCCTTGTCGCCTCAAATCATCAATGTAGCACAAGATGGCCGTTGGATCATCTGCTTGGGACCATAGAGGGTAATCAACCAGAGGGACTCTTCTTTGTCTGACTTCATCAGAAGTATCTTCATGAACAGGAGCAACCTTTGTCTTGATCAACCCCATTTTTTTCAAAGATGTGGAGGTAAAGACATCACTCGTAATGGTCGACAGATCCTCTGTGCATCCTGCCGTAATCAGATCTTCTATGAATTTGCTCTCAATGAATAGATCTGAGAGCAGTCTTCCAAAAGGAATGTATTTGATGGCAGACTTCAGAGAGGCAGTGGTTCTGGATTTCCTGATACACTCTTTGAGGTAAGAGAACAGGAAGAAGGGAAGGCAGATCTTCTTGTGGTCTTGAATGAAGACACTGCATCACTTTCTGGCAAAAATTGATATAGTCTGGAGAGCTTCCCTTTGGTCTCTGATTTATGCAATGAAGCAGAATCTTGTGCCAGATCCTTAGTTTTGGATGAAGATCCACTACCTTGTAGTCACTCTTGCCAGGTTTATAGGTTGTGTAGAGAGCTTTGTTGGTTTCTTCATTCGTCCTGGGTTTCACCTTTGATTCCGTCAGTTGGAATCTGTAGCCTGTGCCAGTGTGTGCCCCCAGAAGATCAACAATCGACTTTTCTGTGATGATGATTCTTCTGCCAGCAATGTAAGAAACCACCTGAGTGTCATCACAGTCGGCATGTTTCCAGAATTCCTTTACCAGCTTGACATAGACTGGACCTCGAAGCCTGTTGAAGTAATCTTCCCGGCCTTGAACACGAACTTCAGGACGAAGATCATACCCATTTGCAGCAATGTTGTCCAGGTCGAATCTCCATTTAGCAAGAACCTGGAGTTCTTCAGGAGCATTGACACAATGAACGGCACAACCCCGTTCTGCGAGAGGGATCAACTTCCCTTGAGCTTGAGCTTGAGTTCTTTGAGTTTCAGGGCCTGATTGACCAGTAGCTTGACCTACAACCATAACCGGAAATCTGGTTTCTTCAGCAGTTTCTCCTCTGTTAGATCTCACCATCTTGAAGCGGTTGAAGGTTTGGGTAGAAAAGAAGAGGGTGAATAGAGAGAGAAAGAGATCGTGGGGATAAGGGTTTTGAAAAACAAAGAGAGAGAGTAAATCCGGAAGTGATGGAGAACGTGTGTGTATAGTGGATTTTGAAAATAACCGTTGTTGATTTAAACAGCAGAGTAAAATCAACGGTTGAAAATTAAAGACATCATATCAGCAAATAATACACAAATCACACACTGGAGAGAAGCACATCAACACTCATTACGACAGACTGTCACACGGGCACAAGGAACTATGCATCAGGGCTACTGACACACGTTTACTGTCTCCGATTCAGAGTGAGCACCAATGGGTACTTAAACTCTGATGGAGTTACCTTCTGGACTAGACATCTTCTGATAGAGAAGTATCATAGTCAGAGGTTCTGATCCATCTTCATGCTGGACAAAAGTCCATATTCAGATTTTTCAGAATGAAATTAAATCTATCCTCTGCTAAGGGCTTTGTAAAGATA
Source organism: Lotus japonicus (assembly GCF_012489685.1). Classification (NCBI taxonomy): domain Eukaryota; kingdom Viridiplantae; phylum Streptophyta; class Magnoliopsida; order Fabales; family Fabaceae; genus Lotus; species Lotus japonicus. The sequence goes on from NC_080043.1 coordinate 27,046,065, forward strand.
TCTCCCCATTGATGGTCAGTATCAACAAACTTCAGGAGAAGTACGCCCTTCTGAACATAATCTCTAATAAAGTGATACTTTACCTCAATGTGTTTTGCCCTTGAGTGTAAGATAGGATTCTTACTCAATGAGATTGCAGAAGTGTTATCACAATAGATTGGGATATTGCTCTCAAGGATCTGATAATCCTCCAGCTGATGTTTCATCCAGAGCATCTGAGTGCTGCATATTGCTGCTGAGATGTATTCTGCCTCTGCAGTGGATAGTGCTATGGTTGACTGCCTCTTGCTTGCCCATGAGACTAAGTTGCTTCCCAGAAATTGACAATTTCCAGAAGTGCTTTTTCTCTCTATTCTATCTCTAGCATAATCAGCATCACAATAACCTGAAAGCTTATACTCTGATGTTTTCTTATACATCAAGCCAAGGTTAGTGGTGCCTTTCAGATATCTTAGGATCCTCTTAATAGCAGTTAAGTGGGTTTCCCTTGGATCTGATAGGAAACGAGCACATAAATGAACACTAAACAGAATATCTGGCCTAGATGCAGTTAAGTATAGAAGTGATCCTATCATACCACGATAGAGCTTCTGACAAACTTTACCACTTGCATCTTCTTTTTCCATAATGCGTGTAGGATGCATTGGAGTCTTAGTAATTGTAGATTCTGTCATATTGAACTTCTTCAGAAGTTCTTTAGTGTACATGCTCTGATGGATGTATGTTCCTTCTTGTGTTTGATCTACTTGTATACCCAGAAAATATTTGAGTTCTCCCATCATACTCATTTCAAATTCGGCCTGCATCATCTTAGAAAATTCTTTGCATAGAGATTGATTAGCAGAACCAAATATAATATCATCAACATAGATTTGCACAATTAAAATATCATCTTTGTAAGTTTTGCAAAAGAGAGTTGTATCTACTTTACCCCTTACAAACTCGTTCTCCAGAAGGAATGAGCTGAGTCTCTCATACCATGCTCTGGGAGCTTGCTTCAGACCATAGAGGGATTTCTTCAATTTGAAAACATGGTCAGGGTTCTTCTCATCTTCAAAACCTGGGGGTTGATGAACGTAGACTTCCTCTGATATTTAACCATTTAGGAAGGCACTCTTAACATCCATCTGATGAAGAATTATGTTGTGATTTACTGAGAATGAAATAAGTAGCCTTATAGCTTCAAGCCTTGCCACAGGAGCAAAGGTCTCAGTATAATCAATTCCTTCTTGTTGACTGTAGCCTTGAGCCACCAGTCTTGCTTTGTTTCTCGTGACTTCTCCCTTTTCATTCAGCTTGTTTCTGAATACCCACTTGGTTCCTATGACATGGAAACCTTTGGGCTTAGGCATTAAGGACCAGACATCATTTTTAGTGAACTGATCTAGCTCTTCTTGCATTGCCAGAATCCAGCTTTTATCTTCAAGAGCTTCATCAACTGATTTGGGCTCAATGAGAGATACAAGTCCCTTCAGACTCAGAAGAGTCTCTTCTGAAGGTTTGAACATGGACCTAGTTCTGACAGGGGCATTTTTGTTGCCAATAATCAGTTCTTCTAGATGAGAGACAACTATTCTCTTCTTCTTCTGAAGTTGATCAGAAGTTGTTGGAGCATCTGCTGATGCTTCTACTTCTGGAGCAACATCATCTGAGCAGACCTTTGGTTGATTGGCTTCTGATGGATCAATACTGAGATCTGCAAATCTTTCAAACAGTTTTGACTTTTCTGAGCCAAGCTTGTCATCAAATCTAATTTGAATAGATTCCTCAACAGTTTGATGGACAATATTATAAATTCTAAAACCTTTTGATCTTTCAGAATAGCCAAGAAAATAGCATTTTAAAGCTTTAGAATCAAATTTACCCAATTGCTCCTTTGTGTTGAGCATGTAGTAGGTACTCCCAAAGGGATGAAAGTAAGAGATATCAGGTTGTCTTCCTCTGCACAGCTCATAAGGAGTCTTCTCCAGAATTGGTCTGATGGAGATTCTGTTCTGGATATAGCATGCAGTGTTGATTGCTTCTGCCCAGAAGTGCTTGGTCATACTTGATTCTTGCATCATGGTGCGAGCCATCTCCTGAAGAGTTCTGTTTTTCCTTTCAAAAACTCCATTTTGTTGAGGAGTGCGAGGACAAGAGAAGTTGTGAGAAATCCCTTGAGAGTTGAACAATTCTTCAAAGGCTTTGTTCTCAAATTCTCCACCATGATCACTTCTGACAGTAATCACTGAAGTTTGGAACTCCTTCTGAACTTGGGTAATGAAGTTTGTGAACATGGTGTGTGTTTCATCCTTGTGCCTTAAGAATTTTACCCATGTCCACCTGCTGTAGTCATCCACAATGACCAACCCATACTTCTTTCCTCCAATGGATTCAGTTTTCACTGGTCCAAAGAGATCAATGTGAAGTAGCTCAAGGGGTCTTGTTGTAGATACCACATTCTTTGCTTTGAAAGGCTTCTTGGTAAATTTTCCCTTCTGACAAGCTTCACACAGAGCCTCTGATGAGAACTTTAGACGAGGCAGTCCTCTGACGAGGTTTAGCTTGCTTAGTTGAGATATCTTTCTGAGGCTGGCATGCCCTAGGCGTCTGTGCCAAACCCATTGCTCATCATTTACTGACATGAGACATTTCACCTTTTGAGATAGTAATTCAGAGGAGTTGATTTTGTAAATGTTGTTTCTTCTCTTCCCAGAAAAGAGAACAGATCCATCTGCTTGATTGACAGCTTTGCAGCCGGTTTGATTGAAGATCACATCATAACCTTTGTCAGCTATTTGGCTTATGGAGAGCAAGTTATGTATTAATCCATCCACCAGAAGTACGTCGTTGATGACTGGATTTTTTCCATCTCCTATGGAACCTTTTCCAATGATTTTTCCCTTCTGGTTTCCTCCAAAGCCAACGTCTCCTCCTGACTTAAGCGGTGTCAGTTCTTGGAATATAGACCTTATGCTCGTCATGTGTCGTGAGCATCCACTGTCCAGGTACCATGACAAGTGTCTTAACTGAGCTGCATAAGATGTCTGCAACAGGAATAATTTTTGCCTTAGGTACCCATATCTTGAGTCCTTTCTTGTTAGTTTTCCCAGAAGTTCTTGGAACTTTGGGTGCTACAGGAGGATAGTGCAAGGGAACTTGATTATAATTTTAGACATGTCAAGTTTAAATTTCCCTTTTGGTTTTACCACCTTGGGTGTAACCTTTTTTGGAATGATGGTGCCAGCGGGAACAAAATGCTTATGCAAGGATTCGCGTTTGGGCTCAGATGACTCACTTCTCATAGGTTGAGAGTAGCCAAGACCATTGTTCCCATTTCTACTTATGTCATAGATCATTGAAGCCATAAGACTTATATCTATGCCTTTGGCTAAGAACCTTTGAAACGCTTTCTCATAAAGAGTTTCATGTTTAATATAAGATGATGCAAGTTGATCTTCTAGCATGGCATTTTTGGCACGAAGAACAGAGTTATCATTTTTAAGAGAATAGTTCTCTTCAATGAGTCCAGAGACTGACTTCTCATGAACTTCTGATGGACTCATTTTAACAGCATATTTTCTTTTAAGCTCTTTATATTTATTTAACAGCACATCATGTTTCTCCATTATTTCACTTAAAGCAGTTCTTAGCTCAGATGGAGAAAAATTAGAGAATACCCCATCGTCATTCTCAGAGTCTGAGTCATCTTCTGAAGCTCTCGTATCATTCTGTGCTTCAGCATCTCTGCTAGTGGTAGCCATCAGAGCTTCCACAGCTTCATCTTCTTCTGACTCAGCTTCATCAGAGTCAATCGCATTCAAAGCAGGTGACTTCCTTCCCAGAGGACTTCTTTTGATCAGATGAAGATTCAAATCTTCCCTTACTTTTCTTCAGTCCTTTGCCCTTGCTGTGTCTGTTCTTCCAGAGCTTGCTTAATCTCTTTGTGAAAAGAGATAGTTCTTCATCACCAGAAGCATCTGAAGCTTCTTCAGATGAATCTTCCTCTTTGAGGCTTGTGCTCTTTGAGCTCAATCTCATGGCTTCTGAGATGACTCACAAGCTCTTCTAGCTTCAAGGAGTTAAGATTCCTGGAGAGTTTCAGTGCAGTGACAAAAGCCATCCACTCCTTAGGCAAACTTCTGATGATCTTTTTGACATGATCACCACTGGAATAGCTCTTGTTCAGCACTCTGATTCCAGCAATTAGAATTTGAAACCTTGAGTACATCTCTTCAATGGTTTCACCAGATTCCATCTTAAACTGCTCATATTGTTTTATGAGAGCAAGAGCCTTGGTCTCCTTAACTTCTTCATTTCCTTCGTGCGTCATGACCAAGGAGTCATAGATGGATTTTGTTGTTTCTTTGTCAGAAATCTTTTCATATTCAATATATGATATTAAACTGAACAGCATAAACTTCGCCTTGTGATGATCCTTGAAACGCTTCTTCTGAGCGTCAGTCATTTCAGAACGGGGGATCTTCACTCCTGAAGCATCTACTGGATCAGTATAGCCTTCCATGACCATATCCCAGAGATCTGGGTCAGTGCCAAGGAAATAACTTTCTATTCTATCTTTCCAGTACTCAAACTTTTCACCATCAAAGACTGGTGCTCTGAGTTGGTTGTTGTTGTTGTTGTTGTCAGCGGAAGTATTGGCTTGGGTCATCGTTGTTTTTCACACTAGGTTCTGGATCACTGAACACTGTTAAGTGTATAAATCAGAACCGGAGCTCTGATGCCAATTGAAGGTGCGAAAAACACTAGAAAGGGGGGGTTTGAATAGAGTTTTTGATAAACGTTTCCCCTTTTTAAAGTTTTGGCAAACTTAAAGATAAGAACTAGGTGCAAAAGAATATAAGAAGGAGCACGCAAGTATAAAAGCTCAAGCTAATCCAGTCCACCCGTGAAGGTGATTTCTTCCTTCTTCTGATGAAGGCAATCCACTAATCAGGTAAATGTTACAACTGCACTTGAAACCTACAAATGACTAACAATACACTGACTTAGCTCACACTAAGATTCACTCTCTTAGTCTTCTCTAGGATCTGATCAAACTTGATCTCCTGAAGGTAAACTAAACAACTGTTTAAGAAAGTATTGTTTACAAAGAGATTGCTTCTAAAAAGCTTGTAGTAAACACAATGAATTCAAGATGAAAGAATGCTTAGAAAGTTTGAATATAGCTTGCGCGTATGAGATTCTTCCAACCGCATCTTTCAATCTTCAGCCTCTATTTATACCCCAAGGATTAGGATTTGAACGCTGCATGGGAATGCTACCGTTGGAGGGGCAGATCTGGGATTTCCAGCTTCTGCTGTGGCTGAGAATGTTAGGTTAGGTCGTCAGGATAGTACAACTGCTTTTGTACTTTGGATAGTGACTTGACCTTTACCCTTGTAGACTTCTGATCAGAGGAAAGCTTTGTGTTGGAACTTGTGAAGCTTGTTGATCAGAGTCAGAGGGAAGCATGGATCCTCTGACTGTTGTATCTTCTGATTCTGAACTCAGAGCGAAGTACTTGGTCTTCAGAGCCATTCTGCTTCTGGACTTCAGAGTCTCCACTTTTCAGCTTCTGGATCTTCAGAGTCTTCTACACCATCAGAACATATGAACCTTCAGAGTATCTGGGTTGTTAGAACGTCTGGATCATCAGAACTTCAAGTGAGCTGAGTCCTTATCAGAGCTTGATTTACTTCAGATCTTCTGAAGCTTTTCTACTGTTTAGACTGTTGCTAGGATCACTCTTTAAGCACAGTGCTTCTGATTTGTGTGAGTTTGTGTCAAGGTTAGAGCCTGTTAAGAGCACACTCAGAAAACACGTTAGAGTACCATAATTGTTCATACTAAAAGATTAACTTGTAATCATCAAAACATAGAGTTGTACTACTAGATCAAAACTTGATCTTACACAAATGTCTTCTTAGATGATAAAGATCAGACTATGCTTGTGTGGACGATACTAGTAGATGGAGATAATGCTTGAGAAATATAGAATCGGGTTTTGAGAACTTCAGGTGACTTTCTCCGGGGTTTCATACTTCTTTCTTTGCATTGATCTTTCTCATTCTTCATGTTGATCTTAAGTAGTAGCTTTATCATTTTGTCATCATTAAAACATTGCTTCTCCTGAGGTGAGAACTCACTTGAACCTTACAGCTAAGACATAATGCAAGAGAATGTAATATGAACTTTCAGGGCTCACACCACATAAGTTGCAAATTCTTCCATCTGGCAAAGTAACTCCACCTACCAGAGAATTATGCTTCGTTGCCACCTTATTCTTCTGTACCTGTCACAGAAATAAAGAAACATTTGCTAGTGAACACATTCCTTAAATGCTTTGGACCACCCACCCATTTTCTGTAAACCAATGTTCCTCCACTAAAGCACAAAGACCCTTATCATAATAGATTCCATCGTTGTCTCCCTTCCAACATAGCACATCACCCGAATCAGTAGGGACATGTGAATGAATTTCTTGTGAAAATATGTTATAATACTCAAGCTTCCAATCGAAAAATTGTCTCATAAACACAAGAGACAACACCATTGACTATTATCAATTCTCCCCACCTTTGAGATAGCACCTGATTTAGCGCTATCGATATAGACAATAGTATAATCCCCGACAACGGTGCCTGATGACCCGGGAATATATGATATTTTTATTAGGTTTTATTTACTTTAGTTGTCTTTTTTCTTATCTTTTGAGTCTCATATAGTGCTTTTAGGCTTAGTTGCAGTTTTTTATGTTTTCGGCATTGTTATTTGCATCGCTTATCAAAAAAAAACTTTGTTATTTGCATTGTAGTCCTTTTTAGGGTTTTCTTTCATTTTTAGTCTTTTGGTTTGAATCTTTTAGTTTTAGTCCCTGGTATAAGTGTTAGAGAAAGTGAGGGAAAAGTTCGTAAGTTCTCATAATTTGATTGTTCATCTGAATTCCTTGACTTAATGTTGCTTAATGTGACGTTTACAAGTTACAAAAGAGTTTTGATTGTTCATTAAGTGTGCAGGCTTCATGTATGGCTCTTGATGGAGTTTTTTGGAATCTTTTTGATGGTGAAGAGAAAAGGTTGATGAAGGTAATGGCTGATGATAGTGGTTTCATAAGTTGGAATGAAAGGATTGGAGTCCAATGAAGGTCATTGAAGGCTAGGAGTTAAGCTGATGGAAGTTGAAGAGGAGATGCATATCTCGTGTGATGGTTCTCAAAGAATAGAAATTTTCTTGACAATCCAACTAGTCAAATTGAATATCTATGTGTTGTGAATAACATAACATATCAAAATTCTAGCTTGATCCGGAACGAATCCACATGGATAGTTCTATGAAAAGAGGTCAAAGCTGTCAGCACCCCGCGCATGAGGGTGCATTGAGCCACGCTGGTGTGTGGATATGGTCAGTGGAAGTGAATTTAAAGGGCATAAGCACACATGAGTGTGGCATATTGCACATTCATGCGTGCAATGTCATTATTTTTTCTTATAAATACCACATTTGGGTTCTATCATTTATATCGAAGTTGTATCTCATTTAACACTACTTTTTCCTAGATTTTAAAGATGAGAGAGACTTTCTTGGTGGAGAGGAAGGTTGATCCCTTGGGGGAAAATTCTTGAGAACCATGAAGGAAGATGACAGCTCCTCTGGAAGACCATGAGTAAAATTCGGGAAAAAGAACCGATTGTATGGGAAATACTTCAAGATGTTATGCGGGGACATCCCATATTGCTGAATAGAGTGAAGGTATGAAAAACGGTAGAAAGGGGGGGTTTGAATAACGTTTTCAAGATAAAACTTCCACCTTAAAGATTTTGGCAAATCTTTCGAAACAAAATAAGTGCTAAAGATAAGAGATAGAAAAGCACACAAGGATTTTATCCTGGTTCACTTGATAAATCCCTCAAGCTAATCCAGTCCACCCGTTAAGGTGATTTCTTCCTTCTTAGAATGAAGGCAATCCACTAATCAGGTATGTGTTACAACTGCACTTGAAACCTACAAGTGACTAACAATACACTGACTTAGCTCACACTAAGATTCACTCTCTTAGTCTTCTCTAGGATTCGATCAACCTTGATCTCCTAAAGGCAAACTATACAACTGTATATGAAGTTCTTGTTTACAAGGAAAGTGCTTCTAAAAAGCTTATAGTAAACACAATGAAATTCAAGATGAAAGAAAGCTTAGAAGGATTTGAATATTTCTTGCGCGTGTGTGAATGCTTCTAGCCGCTTATTTCAATCTTCAGCCTCTATTTATACTCCAAGGATTAGAGTTGAACGTTGCATGAAAATGCTACCGTTGGAGGGCAGTTCTGGAAATTCCAGCTTCTGCTGTGGCTGAGGATGTTAGGTAGGTCGTCAGGATAGTACACTTTGCTTTTGTACTTTGGATAGTGACTTGACCTTAACCTCGTAGACTTCTGATCAGAGGAGCGCTTCGTGTTGGAACTTGTGAAGCTGATTGATCAGAGTCAGAAGGAAGCTTGGATCCTCTGACCACTGTACCTTCTGATCTTTACTTCAGAGGATCAGTACATGGTCTTCAGAGCCAGTTGCTTCTGGACTTCAGAGTCTTCACTCTTCAGCTTCTGGATGTTCAGAGTCTTCTACACCATCAGAACTTCTGAACCTTCAGAGTCTCTAGGTTGTCAGAACGTCTGGATCATCAGAGCTTCAAGTGAGCTGAGTCCTTATCAGAGCTTGATTTACTTCAGATCTTCTGAAGCTTTTCCACTGTTCAGACTGAACATGGAGAATGCGAAAGCGTTGCTTGGGTCACTCTTTAAGCATAGTGCTTCTGATTTGTGTGAGATAAAATGGAGGTCAGAGCCTGTAAATAGCACACTCAAAAAAACACGTTAGAGTACCATAATTGTTCATATCAAAAGGTTAACTTGTAATCATCAAAACATAGAGTTGTACTACTAGATCAAAACTTGATCTTACAATCTCCCCCTTTTTGATGATGACAAAACTAAGATTTTTGATGAACAATTCTTAAACAATAAACTGAATTCACTCAGAGTTTAGAGATATAGAATAAGACTTGTCCTGATGTGAATAGTTTATCTTGCTCATTCTGAATTCAAGTCACTGCTTGATTCTGAGCTTAGGTCCCCCTGAATCTAATACTTAATGAAAACGTTAGTAGAGTCTAGATTCTGAGCTAAATAATATAAGAGTTCAGAGTGGAAAACTTATGACATAGATGAATAAGAACAATCAGAGCGCATAAGTATTCAGAGTCAACGGACAAGGTATCAGAGTCTTGGGTATCAGAGTCAAACTAATATCACTTCAGAAGAAGTGAAATGTATTTCTTGTATTTGCCCAGTGACACATCTATGGTCATAAAGCTGGAACTCTTAAATTCTCCAAAAGAAAAATAAATCACACTAACACAGCTTACACATCAAAAACTGGGTTGTACTCCCCCTTTTTGTCATAAGCAAAAAGCTTGGGGTGTGAAAAACTTAGCTTGAAGTACAAGGTACTCCCCCTTAGAGAAGGTCTAAGTTTCAAAAAAAAGAGAATAAAACGATGCATGAATCAGAGTTAGGCGAATTAAAGAGAGGAGTTAATGCAAAAGAAGAACGTTTACCACCGGCCAAGGGAGTAAAGAGAAGCTTCAGTTACCAAGGACTGAACCTCGAGAAACTGTAGGAGCATTAACTTTCAGAGAGAGAATGAAGCCTATATAAAGCGATTAAGAAGAGGGTAAGCTTCACAACTCGATCAACACCATAAATAGAAATGGCTTCATACATGGTTGTACTAGAAGGGCTCAGAAGGAAAGCCTTCGAGGAAGACATGTTCCTGAACATCCGGCACCCTGATGGTACACGAACAATACATGAGCTGACGACGACACTGCTTGAGGAGGACCTTTGTCCAGAGTTGGAAAAGGATCTAAAAGAATTCCTTGCCTTCATGGAGGAAGTCCAGGAACTCAGCCAGCTTGAGCTGAATTTTCTGGAAGAGAAGGAAGCTATGGAAAAGATGCTCAAGACGACAGAAGATAGTCTGGAGAGGGAGGAGCTGAACGTCAAACTCAACAACATCCAGTATTCATTGGATCGTCTGGAGAAGGAGGGGGTGGAGCAGCGCCAAGAGTGCAGAAGAATGAGGAAGGATCCTCTATTCTAGATTTAGGGAAGAAAATGTATGATGTAAAAGCATAAGTTATCATGAATAATAAAAAAAAAAATTGCAAACAACAATGTCATTTATATATATATATATATATATATATATATATATATATATATGCAATGATAAACTACTTGAAAGCAAACCATAGCAAGTAATGCAAATAAAATAAAAATAAATTAAGTTAAGAAAAACGAAAGAAATCCTAAAACTAAGGTTTGTCAGAGCGACGCAGGAGTTCTTGAAGAATTTGCTTCATGTCCATCAGCAGAGTCTCATGAGTATTGAGACGATGTTCCATGATGTCAAGTCTGGAGGAACTTGGCTGTGCAGAGCTAGAGGGAACATTCTGAGCAGATTGATAATCTGGAGTGGAGTCAGAAGCAGCAGGAGTGAAGACCACTGGGGCAAGAGCTTGACATCTAAGAGCTTCAGCGTCAGCTTCAAGTCTCTCAGCTTCTAATCTTGCGTTTTCAGCTTGTATAACTGCTTGACGTGCAGCTTCTTCTGCTTGCTCATTCTTTCTTCTGGCCTCTTCAACAGCTTCAAGTAACTTAGTTCTTTGCTGTTGTTCATGCAGAGCCACTCGTCTTGTAAACCGCCGCCTAGCAGCCTCTATCCTTTGATCCCTTTCTGCAGTGAGATGACTCATCATAGCAGGAACCTGAGCAACTAACCAAGTACTCAGACGATTCCATTCTTCAGCAACAGAGTCAGGATTCTCACTCAGATCAGTATGACCTTTGACGTTGCGAATCATCAGTGAAGCTTCATGATTAAAAACACTGATGCACTCAGAGAGAGAGGTTGGCCTGAAGTATGTGTAGGGAACAATGGAGAGATTGGTTTCAGGAGAGGTTGGGTGATTGCTGCTGTTTGCCTCAGAGGCACCTTGAGGAGAACCAATATCAAAAGTTTGAGCATTTGGTTCAGAGGTTCCAAGGTTTGGTTCAGAGGTTTCAACCTGAGGATGTGGTGATCTAACTGAAGAGTGGTTAGACTCTGAGTTTTCTGGTTCTGGTTGAATGGGCTCTTGTTGAACTTGGTCAGGTTGGACTTGTTGGGTTAAAGGGTCTGCTTCATGCAATGGGTCAGCCTGGATAGGATCATCTGGGTCAACTAGACGTTCTGGTCTAGGTCCAGGGTATCTCCTAGGGCTTGGTACTGTAATGTAGTACTCTGGGATGGCAGACTCTTTTTCTTTCCTGACTTCCATAAATTTACGAAGTGACTCAGAGTTGTTAGAAGGTGAGGAATCAGCAACATTGATTGGGAAGGATACAGAAGGACAGGGTGTTGAATCTGTATCAGTGGTTCTACGAGCAGGACGTTCTGATGCTCTGGGGTCAGAGTGATCAGACGTTCTGGGTTCAGGTTCTGGTTGGTCAAGAATGATGGTTTCAGAGGTTAATGAGTTGTATTGAATGGAAATGGGTGAGGTTGGATCAGAGGGTCCGGTAGGTTGGTTCTGAAGCATATTCCAAAGAGGTGCTTCGTTTGGAGAAGGTTGGAAAAATGAAGACCTTGGTGAATTTGGTGGAGATATGGTTTGAGCAGCTGGTTGAGATTCTGGGGTAGGAGTGAGTTGGGTGGCGGTGCGGTTAAGAAGTGTAGAGATGGGAAGTGCATCAATGGAATTTAAATCATCATCAGATTCAATGACAGCAAACTTACTTGATGAACGCACGGCAGACCGAGTCACTCTGGCAGAAGTCTCCATTCTGATGACTGCAGCAGCAGGTTCCACACGGGTAGGCTTCCCCACAGTTCTGACTTGTTTCTTCTTCTTCTTTGGAGGAGAAGGACCATCTTCATTATCACCATCATCACCATCATCAGGCTTGGTGGATTCATCATGCTTCCTCTTATCAGCCTTTTTCTTCTTCTTCAGAGGAACATCAGACTCCTCAGAAGATTCCTCCAAGACCATTTTTCTCTGAACTTTCCTCTTGGGAGGAGAGTCAAACTCTTGAACTGGTGGCAATCGCCTGAAGAACTCGTCTACATCAATCTCAAAGCCTTGCATCCTTAGATCATCAACGTAGCACTTGATGGCTTCTAGGTTGTCTGCTTGGGTCCACAAAGGATAGTCATTCAGAGGGATTCTTCTTCTTCTGACTTCATCTGAAGTATCTTCATGAGCAGGGTCTATCCTCTTCTTGACCAATCCCATCTTCTTCAAAGATGTGGATGTGAAGACATCACTCACAATCATGGTCAGATCCTCTGTGCAGCCAGCCTTTGTCAGATCTTCCACAAGTTTACTCTCAATGAAAAGATCTGAGAGCAGTCTTCCAAGGGGAATGTACTTGATGGCAGACTTGATGGATGCAGTGGTTCTGGACTTCCTGATGCATTCTTTCAGGTAGGAGAACAGGAAAAAGGGAAGGCAAATCTTCTTCTTATCCTGAATGAAGAATAGCATCGCCTTCTGGCAGAAGTTGATGTAATCAGGAGAGCTACCCTTTGGCCTCTGGTTGATGCAGTTAAGCAGAATCTTGTGCCAGATTCTGAGCTTGGGATGAAGATCCATCACCTTGTAGTCGCTCTTGCCAGTTTGTAGTTGGTGTAAAGAGCCTTGTTGGTTTCTTCCTTTGTTTTGGGTTTCAACTTGGATTCAGTCAGTTGGAATCTATACCTAGTTCCAGTGTGTGCACCCAGCAGATTCACAAAGGACTTCTCAGTGATGATTATCTTCCTTCCAGCTATGTGCGAAACCACCTGAGTATCATCACACTCAGCGTGTTTCCAGAATTCCTTGACCAATTTGTCATAAATTGGACCTCTAAGCCTGTTGAAATACTCTTCCCATCCCTGAGCTTGAACTTCAGGACGCAGGTCATACCCATTTGCAGCTATATTATCCAGGTCGAATCTCCATTCAGCAAGCACTTGGAGATCTTCCGGAGCATAAACGCAGTGAACGGCACAACCCCGTTCTGCAATAGGAATCATCTGCCCTTGAGCCGGAGCTTGAGTTGGAGTTTCAGGACCCAATTGACCTGTAGCTTGCCCTACTACCATATGAGGAAACCTGGTTGCACCTGCAGCTTCATTTCTGTTTTGTCTCACCATCTTGAGCGGTTGAAGGTTTTGGGTAGAAGGGAAGATGAAGATGATGAATAGAGAGAGAGAGAGAGAGAGATCGTGGGTGAGAGGTTTAGAAAAACTGAAGAGAGAGAATGTAAAACCTTAAGTGTAGGAGAACGTGTGTGTATAGTGGGTTTTTAAAAGTAACCGTTGTTGATCAAAAAGCAAGTTAAAATCAACGGTTAAAAATTAAAAACATCATAGTAACAGTAAATACACATATCACACGCAGGAGAGAAGCACATCAACACTCATTATGATAGACTGTCACACGGGCACAAGGAACTATGCATCAGAGATACTAACACACGTTTACTGTCTCAGCTTCAGAGTCATCACCAATGGGTACATACACTCTGATAGAGTTACCTTCTGGACTAGACATCTTCTGATCAAGAAGTATCATAGTCAGAGGTTCTGATCCATCTTCATGCTGGACAAAAGTCCATATTCAGATTTTTCAGAATAAAATTAAATCTATCCTCTGCTAAGGGCTTTGTAAAGATATCTGCCCATTGATGGTCAGTATCAACAAACTTCAGAAGAAGTACGCCCTTCTGTACATAATCTCTAATAAAGTGATACTTTACCTCAATGTGCTTTGCCCTTGAATGTAAGATAGGATTCTTACACAATGATATTGCAGCAGTGTTATACAAATAGATTGGGATATTACTCTCAAGGATTTGATAATCCTCCAGCTGATGTTTCATCCAGAGCATCTGAGTGCTGCATATTGCTGCTGAGATATATTCTGCCTCTGCAGTAGATAGAGCAATGGTTGATTGCCTCTTGCTTGCCCATGAGACTAAGTTGCTTCCCAGAAATTGACAATTTCCAGAAGTGCTTTTTCTCTCTGTTCTATCTCCAGCATAATCAGCATCACAGTAACCTGAAAGCTTATACTCTGATGTTTTCTTATACATCAAGCCAAGGTTAGGGGTGCCTTTCAGATACCTTAGGATCCTCTTAACAGCAGTTAAGTGGGTTTCCCTTGGATCTGATTGGAAACGAGCACATAAATGAACACTAAACAATATATCTGGCCTAGATGCAGTTAAGTAAAGAAGTGATCCTATCATACCACGATAGAGCTTCTGACAAACTTTACCACTTGCATCTTCTTTCTCCAGAATGCATGTAGGATGCATTGGAGTCTTAGCAACTGTAGATTCCAGCATATTGAACTTCTTCAGAAGTTCTTTAGTGTACTTGCTCTGATGGATATATGTTCCTTCTGGTGTTTGATCAACTTGTATTCCGAGAAAGTACTTGAGTTCTCCCATCATACTCATCTCAAATTCAGCCTGCATCATCTTAGAAAAATCTTTGCATAGAGATTGATTAGCAGAGCCAAATATTATATCATCAACATAGATTTGCACAATTAAGATATCATCTTTGTAAGTTTTGCAAAAGAGAGTTGTATCTACTTTACCCCTTACAAACTCATTCTCCAGAAGGAGTGAGCTGAGTCTCTCATACCATGCTCTGGGAGCTTGCTTCAGACCATAGAGTGATTTCTTCAGTTTGAACACATGGTCTGGGTTCTTCTCATCTTCAAAACCTGGGGGTTGATGAACATAGACTTCCTCTGATATATAACCATTTAGGAAGGCACTCTTCACATCCATCTGATGAAGAACTATGTTGTGATTCACTGAGAAGGAGATCAACAATCTGATTGCTTCTAATCTTGCTACTGGAGCAAATGTTTCAGTGTAGTCTATTCTTTCCTGCTGACTGTAGCCTTGAGCAACTAGCCTTGCCTTGTTTCTCACTACATCTCCTTTCTCATTCAGCTTGTTTCTGAAAACCCATTTGGTTCCAATCACATGAACACTTTGAGGTTTCTTCACTAAGCTCCAAACATCATTCTTGGAGAATTGATTCAATTCTTCTTCCATAGCCAGAATCCAATCCTTATCCTGAAGAGCTTCATCTATGGACTTCGGTTCAATTAGGGACACCAATCCTTTCAGACTAAGCAGGGTCTCTTCAGAGGGTCTGAAGGCTGATCTGGTTCTGACTGGTTCATCTTTGTTGCCCAGAATCAATTCCTTAGGATGTGAAGCAATGATTCTACTTTTCTTCTGAGGTTGTGAATCAGAGGGACCAGCTTCTTCTTCTGGATCATCTTCCTCTGGCTCAGCTTCCTCTGGAGCTTTGCCTTTGTCAGAAACATTAATTCTCAAATCTGCAAACTTCTCAACTAGCTTTGACTGATCTGAGTCAAGCTTATCGTCAAATCTAACTTGAATAGACTCTTCAATAGTCTTAGCATCAGTATTATAAAATCTAAAACCTTTAGATCTTTCAGAGTAACCAAGTAGTAGACACTTAGAAGATTTAGCATCAAATTTATGCAATCTATCCTTAGTATTAAGAACATAACAAACACAACCAAAAGGATGAAAGTAAGAAATGTTGGGTTTAATGTTCTTCCACAATTCATAAGGAGTCTTATTCAGAATTGGTCTCACAGAGATTCTGTTCTGAATGTAACACGCTGTGTTTACTGCCTCTACCCAAAAGTGCTTAGCCATGTCAGTTTCTTGGAGCATGGTTCTAGCCATCTCCTGAAGAGTTCTGTTCTTCCTCTCAACAACACCATTTTGTTGAGGAGTTCTGGGACAAGAGAAATCATGTGCAATTCCATAGAAATCAAACAGACTCTCAAACTTGTCATTCTCAAACTCTCCACCATGGTCACTTCTGACACGCACAATCCTACAAGCCTTCTCGTTTTGCACTTGGGCTATGAAGGTAGAGAACACAACATGAGACTCATCCTTGCGGGTTAGAAATTTTACCCACGTCCAGCGGCTATAGTCATCAACGATGACCATCCCATATCTCTGTAAGATCAAGTTTTGATCTAGTAGTACAACTCTATGTTTTGATGATTACAAGTTAACCTTTTGATATGAACAATTGTGGTACTCTAACGTGTTTTTCTGAGTGTGCTATTTACAGGCTCTGACCTCAACTCAATCTCACACAAATCAGAAGCACTGTGTATAAAGGGTAACCCAAGCAACGCTTTCGCATTCACCATGTTCAGTATGAACAGTGGAAAAGCTTCAGAAGTTCTGAAGCTATACAAACTCTGATGTGGACTCAGTCGCTAGAAGCTCTGAAGATCCAGAAGTTCTGATAACCAAGAAACACTGAAGGTTCAGATGTTCTGATGGTGTAGAAGACTCTGAAGATCCAGAAGCTGAATAGTGGAAACTCTGAAGTCCAGAAGCAAGAAACTCTGAAGGCCATGTTCTTCCCTCTGAGTTCAGAATCAGAAGATACAATGGTCAGAGGATCTGTGCTTTCCCTCTGACTCTGATCAACCGGCTTCACAAGTTCCAATATGAAGTATTCCCCTGATCAGAAGTCTCCTAGGTTAAAAGGTCAAGTCGCTATCCAAGTACAAAAGCAAGTGTACCTTCCTGACGACCTACCTAACGTTCTCAGCCACGGCAGAAGCTGGATTTTCCAGAACTGCCCTCCAACGGTAGCATTTCCCATGCAACGCTCAACCCTAATCCTTGGAGTATATATAGAGGCTGAAGATTGAAAGAAGCGGTGAAGTAACACATACGCGCAAGACATATTCAAAATATTCTAAGCTTTCTTTCATCTGAAATTCATTGAGTTTACTATTAGCTTTTTAGAAGCAAATCTCTTGTAAACATTTCTTTGATAAACAGTTTGTTTAGTTCCTTTAGGAGATCAAGGTTGATTGGATCCTAGAGAAGACTAAGAGAGTGAATCTTAGTGTGAGCTAAGTCAGTGTAATTGTTAGTCACTTGTAGGTTTCAAGTGCAGTTGTAACTCTTACCTGATTAGTGGATTGCCTTCATTCTAAGAAGGAAGAAATCACCTTAACGGGTGGACTGGAGTAGCTTGAGTGATTTATCAAGTGAACCAGGATAAAATCCTTGTGTGCTTCTCTATCTCTTATCTTTAGCACTTAAGTTCTCGAAAGATTTGTCAAAATCTTTAAGGTGGAAGTTTTGTACTGAAAACGTTATTCAAACCCCCCCTTTCTACCGTTTTTCATACCTTCAATCTCTTGCCACCTATAGACTCAGTTTTTACTGGTCCAAAAAGGTCGATATGCAGAAGTTCCAACGGCCTTGAGGTTGAGACAACATTCTTTGCCTTGAAAGGGACTTTAGTGAATTTGCCTTTCTGACATGCTTCACAAAGAGCGTCTGAAGAAAACTTCAGAGTGGGTAAGCCCCTGACAAGGTTTAGCTTACTCAGCTGAGAAATCTTTCTCATACTGGCATGCCCTAACCGTCTATGTCATACCCATTGCTCTTCATTAACAGACAGAAGGCACTTCACATTCTGAGCCTCCAACTCAGATAATCTAATCTTATAAATGTTGTTCTTCCTCTTGTTGTTAAACAGAACAGAGCCATCGATCTGACTTACAGCCCTGCAAGACTTTTGATTGAAAATAACATCATAACCCTTGTCAGCTAATTGACTTATAGACAATAAGTTATGAGTTAAGCCGTCTACCAATAACACATTATCAATGCATGGACTACTATCTACACAAATAGTACCAGTGCCAACAATTTTACCCTTTTCGTTCCCACCAAAGCCAACTTCGCCTCCAGGCCTAAGTTTTAGCTCTTGGAACATACGCATTTCTCCCGTCATGTGACGCGAGCATCCACTGTCCAGATACCATGTGTAACGCCCCGATTTCTCTAGTGTTACACAGTAACTAATTAACCAATTTTCGTAAAGAGTTTTCGTCGATTCACTTATTAATCTTCAATTAATGACAAACCTTTCATTTTACAAAAACTCTTGAAACATAACCTTTCCAAAAAACACGCGGAAGTAACCAACTTCGTAAAACTTTTTAAATAACCAACTGTAAAGAGTACGAAACAAAGGCCTGAATGAAAATAAAGATTACATCAAAACTTGTTCATTCGAATTTAAGCAATAAAATTGTTCGATACCAACACTTCGGAAACTCTCAACCCCAACAGTAAACAAAAGACTCTCAACCCAAACCCTATTCCTTAGCCTCTTCCTCTTCCTCTAAAGTGTAGTCGTCCTCCAGTATTGGCACGTCACGTAGCATCAACTCCCAAGAATGAGTCATCGCCATTATCTTCACGACCATCTACCCCCCCCCAAATAAACACATAGCAAACAAGCAGGGTCAGGTCCAACAAAAAGAATGATAATGACAAAATCAACAACAACATATATAATATAAGTACATTATATGTCTTTTATGGGAAAGAGTCAGTTACTAACGGAATCTCACTTCACACAACCCACCAAAACTTCCATGGCCATAATCACGATCATCCGCAGATGAACAAATCTCGGAGGGGACTCACCGTACAACCCTCAATCATGTGGGGGAACTCACTGTCCGCCAGACTCACCGTCCGTCCACAGAATCACAAGGCGACCGCAGTCAGCCAATCACGTGGGGACTCACCGTACAACCCACAAAACACCCTCGCGTGCAAGGTACCATCGTTCTCATGGTCCATAGTCCTCACCAGACCTATGTCCAATTATTCACATTTACTTGCAAGCGAGTTTATTACACTTTTCTCTTTGTTAAGTCTCTAAAATCAATCCTAGAGTCTTATCATACTCTTTATACAACAACCTTCACAACACAACATTCACGGGTTACAAGGGAATTACGGCTAGGTGAGCGACCCTTGAACCATTAACTGAGAAAAATAAATATAATCCACGTAAAGGAACGCAAGAACATTCACTCATGCATAATATATCATCGCAACTTCAACATATTGACAGCAGAAACAACTTTCACAAAAATAGAGCCAGAGAATGCATCTTTCAACCAAAAATCACGTATGATACCTTTCTAGAAAGCTATTTTAAATATCTACAACTCTCTAGTTACACACTTGTTCATTTGAGTCCCAAAATTAGGTGATATTAGGCCTTAAAGCTAACTGTCCGGAACAGGAAAAACAGCAGGTGTGACAGTTACTAAACACGACCCCCAGATCACATTACTAAACCAAAAATTATGATTTTTGGATTTCTGGAAAGATATTTCGAAAATCTACAACTTTCATTTTAATCACTTTTTCATTTGATGACCATAAACAGGTAAAAAGGGGCTCTGAAGTCCGCTGTCCAGTACAGGAAACTGGCAGCGAAACTCCCACCTCTAGTTTAAGCTATAAACCATCTCAGCCCAAGGCTTTAAGCTATGTTCCAGCAATAAAATCAAATCACATAGGTCTCATATGATAATAGTACAGCAAGCAAACCTTCAACCCAAACCCTCATGCAAACCCTCAACAATCAAGATTCTTCACAAACAAACATAGCAACAAGTCCCTAATAAACTACCCAAGTCCTAGGACCAGCCCTTACCTTGATTCTTGATCTGAAAAGAGAAGAGAATGAAGTTTGGAAGAACAATCTCTTGCTGTCCAAGTCTCCTTCACCTTCCTTCTCCTTCGCGAAACTCTCTCTATTCGCGCTCTCTCCCTTGCTCGCGCGCGTGACCGGTGACAATGGTGGTGGCTTGGGCGGCGGCTCCCTTCTCTTCTCTCACACGTTCTCTCTTTGTTTTTCACGTGAAGGTGCTGTAGTGTATCTCTGTTTTCTGATTGTGGAAGAATAGGGTTTCCCCCCTTGGCTAAAATCACATGCAACCCACAAGTGGGCTAGGGTTTTGTTTTTCCACAAGCCCGACCCAAGTCCAACCTTAACCCACCAGTCTAATTACCTAATCAGACCTGAAACTTACTAAAACCTAAGCCCTCAAAGGTAAATTCATAATTAAATTCGGACTTAGAAGAAAAACAATGTAATAATCCCGCTGGCACTGTACAGCCGGAACTACGTTCACTAAAACGGGGATATCTGGAGCTACAGATATCGGATCGACACGAAACCACTTGGAGAATTTTCTAGACTTGAAGGTCTACAACTCTCATGAAGGAAGTTTTCCCAAATGAAGTCGTTAAGACCCTCTAAAAATTCACACAAGTTGACAGTTCTAATCTGCCAGTTATCAAACATTAGCTAAAACTTCAATTTTATTCAAACTTCCATAAAATTGTTCCAAATTGAACTTAGGGCCTTACAATACCACCCCCCTTAAAATAGTTTCGCCCTCGAAACTTAAGGGTTTACAAATAAATCGGGACGTGACTCCCGCATCTTATCCTCTAACTCCCAGGTCGCATCACCGGTTTCTTGGTTCCACACGACCTTCACTAAAGGTACCTCCTTGTTTCTTAAGCGCTTTATACTTCGATCGACGATCTTGATGGGTGGCACCTCCATTGTCAGATCATCTCTCTGCTGTATATCGTCTGGCGTAATCACATGCGAATCATCTGCCATGTACTTCCGCAACTGCGACACATGAAGAACGTCATGGATGTTGGATAGGAACGGTGGTAGGGCGATCCTGTACGCCACCGGTCCAACTCGCTCCGTGATCTGGTATAACCCAATTAACTTCGGAGTAAGCTTCTTGGGCTTGATTGCCCTTCCGACACCTGTCATCGGGGTAACCCGCAAGAAGACATGGTCTCCGGCCTGAAATTCCAACTCCTTTCGTCGGTTGTCGGCGTAACTCTTTTGGCGACTCTGCGCGGTACTCATCTTTTCCTGAATTCTCCTGACTTCCTCGGTGGTCTGTTGCACCAATTCCGGGCCAATCACCAAATTTTCTCCATCTTGATGCCAGCATAAGGGCGTACGACACCTCCGACCGTACAAAGCTTCGAAAGGTGCCATGCCGATGCTCGCATGGAAACTATTGTTGTAAGTGAATTCGATCAATGGCAGCATCTCATCCCAACTGCCCTTGTGATCCAACACACAGGCCCGTAGCAAATCTTCCAGCGACTGGATTGTCCTCTCTGTCTGCCCATCGGTTTGGGGATGATAGGCAGAGCTCAACCTCAACTTAGTTCCGAGGGCCTGCTGCAAGGCTCCCCAAAAGTGAGAGGTAAACCTCGGATCTCTGTATGACACGATGATGGTCGGTACACCATGTAGACGCACAACCTCAGCCACATAAATCTCCGCCAATTTCTCCACCTTGTACTTCAGGTTGATCGGCACGAAGTGAGCGGTCTTCGTCAGTCGATCAACCACTACCCAAATTGCATCAAATCTTCTTCGTGTTAGGGGTAACGCCGTCACGAAGTCCATAGAGATGCTATCCCATTTCCACTCCGGAACATCCAAAGACTGTAGTTTTCCTGCTGGCTTCTGATGTTCCACCTTAGCCTTCTGACAAGTCAAGCATGTCGACACATACTCAGCTACTTGTTTCTTCATTCCAGGCCACCAGAAGTGAAGTTTCAAGTCCTGATACATCTTGTTCATTCCGGGATGGATACTCAGTCTACTCTTGTGTCCCTCATCCAGGATCAATCTTCTCATCTCTACATCGTCAGGCACACATATCCGTCCCTTGCATCGCAGAATATTGTCATTCCCAATAGAGAACTCTGGTGCCTTTCCCTGAGTCACACGGTCTCGCCACTCAGCTATCCCTTCATTAGTCTCTTGTCTAGACTTGATCTCTTCCAAAAGTCCACTTGACACCGTCACCATTCCGAAACTCAGTCTTCCTGGTGCGAGCTTAACCTCCAAGCTCAAATCTCGGAAAGCCTCCAACAGTTCTAACTCCTTGACCATCATTGAGGACACATGTATAGCCTTCCGGCTGAGAGCGTCGGCTACGACATTGCTTTTCCCCGGATGGTACTGTAGAGTGAACTCATAGTCCTGAAGGAATTCCATCCACCTCCGCTGCCTCATGTTCAGATCCTTCTGATCAAATAAGTACTTTAAACTCTTATGATCGCTGTAGATCGTGAACGTACTGCCATAAGGATAGTGTCTCCAAATCTTGAGAGCATAAACTATGGCAGCCAACTCCAAGTCATGTGTGGGGTAGTTCTTCTCATGAGTCTTCAACTGCCTTGAAGCATAGGCAATTGCTTTCTTATCTTGCATCATTACACAACCTAAACCATTGTGTGACGCATCACAGTACACGTCATAAGGTTCTCCTTCCTTAGGTAAAGCTAGTATGGGTGCGGTGGTCATCCGCTTCTTCAAATCCTGGAAACTAGCCTCACACTTCTCCGTCCACGCAAACGGTTGATTCTTCTTTGTCAACTGGGTCAACGGCGAAGTCAACTTTGCATAATCTTTGACGAATCGTCTATAATAGCCAGCAAGCCCAACAAAGCTTCTGATGTCGCTTGCTGTCTTTGGTTGCTCCCATGACAGAATCGTCTCGATCTTGCTAGGATCCACTGCCACACCCTGACTTGATATGACATGACCCAAAAATTTCACCTCCTCCATCCAAAACTCACACTTTGAGCCGTTCGCATACAGTTGTTTCCCTCGCAACACGCCCAACACCTGGCGCAGATGCTCCTCTTGTTCCTCTCTACTCTTCGAGTAGATTAGGATGTCATCGATGAATACTACCACGAACTTGTCCAGGAATGGTCTGAACACTCTGTTCATGTAGTCTATGAACACTGCGGGTGCATTAGTAACTCCAAACGGCATCACAAGATATTCATAATGCCCGTATCGAGTCCTGAATGCGGTTTTCTGGATGTCAGATTCCTTAACTCGGATCTGATGGTATCATGACTTAAGATCTATCTTCGAGAAAATCACCGCTCCTCTAAGTTGATCCATTAGGTCGTCTATCCGAGGCATCGGATAACGGTTCTTCACTGTCACCTTATTCAGCTGTCGGTAATCCACACACAATCTGGACCTCCCGTCCTTCTTCTTCACCAATAGCACAGGTGCACATAAACGCACACAGGCGTACACCTTGGGGCGCAAAAGGGATTCCAAAGCCCACTCTTCCTTCGATTGACATTCCATCAATCGATCTCAGAGTTCAAACATCTTAATATAATCAAACACTTAGTCTCAAGTATCACGGCAATGATACTAATCAGACAATCTCACAGTCAAGCAAACATCTTAGCACACAAGTCTACCCAATCTCACCGCGAAGTTTTGAAAACACCTTTATCAAAAACAAAACACCACAAGTTCGGAAACTCGTAAGCGCAAAACCCTTAGTGCTCTGGTTTCTCAACCGGAGCTCTGATACCACAATGTAACGCCCCGATTTCTCGAGTGTTACACAGTAACTAATTAACCAATTTTCGTAAAGAGTTTTCGTCGATTCACTTATTAATCTTCAATTAATGACAAACCTTTCATTTTACAAAAACTCTTGAAACATAACCTTTCCAAAAAACACGCGGAAGTAACCAACTTCGTAAAACTTTTTAAATAACCAACTGTAAAGAGTACGAAACAAAGGCCTGAATGAAAATAAAGATTACATCAAAACTTGTTCATTCGAATTTAAGCAATAAAATTGTTCGATACCAACACTTCGGAAACTCTCAACCCCAACAGAAAACAAAAGACTCTCAACCCAAACCCTATTCCTTAGCCTCTTCCTCTTCCTCTAAAGTGTAGTCGTCCTCCAGTATTGGCACGTCACGTAGCATCAACTCCCAAGAATGAGTCATCGCCATTATCTTCACGACCATCTACCCCCCCCCCAAATAAACACATAGCAAACAAGCAGGGTCAGGTCCAACAAAAAGAATGATAATGACAAAATCAACAACAACATATATAATATAAGTACATTATATGTCTTTTATGGGAAAGAGTCAGTTACTAACGGAATCTCACTTCACACAACCCACCAAAACTTCCATGGCCATAATCACGATCATCCGCAGATGAACAAATCTCGGAGGGGACTCACCGTACAACCCTCAATCATGTGGGGGAACTCACTGTCCGCCAGACTCACCGTCCGTCCACAGAATCACAAGGCGACCGCAGTCAGTCAATCACGTGGGGACTCACCGTACAACCCACAAAACACCCTCGCGTGCAAGGTACCATCGTTCTCATGGTCCATAGTCCTCACCAGACCTATGTCCAATTATTCACATTTACTTGCAAGCGAGTTTATTACACTTTTCTCTTTGTTAAGTCTCTAAAATCAATCCTAGAGTCTTATCATACTCTTTATACAACAACCTTCACAACACAACATTCACGGGTTACAAGGGAATTACGGCTAGGTGAGCGACCCTTGAACCGTTAACTAAGAAAAATAAATATAATCCACGTAAAGGAACGCAAGAACATTCACTCATGCATAATATATCATCGCAACTTCAACATATTGACAGCAGAAACAACTTTCACAAAAATAGAGCCAGAGAATGCATCTTTCAACCAAAAATCACGTATGATACCTTTCTAGAAAGCTATTTTAAATATCTACAACTCTCTAGTTACACACTTGTTCATTTGAGTCCCAAAATTAGGTGATATTAGGCCTTAAAGCTAACTGTCCGGAACAGGAAAAACAGCAGGTGTGACAGTTACTAAACACGACCCCCAGATCACATTACTAAACCAAAAATTATGATTTTTGGATTTCTGGAAAGATATTTCGAAAATCTACAACTTTCATTTTAATCACTTTTTCATTTGATGACCATAAACAGGTAAAAAGGGGCTCTGAAGTCCGCTGTCCAGTACAGGAAACTGGCAGCGAAACTCCCACCTCTAGTTTAAGCTATAAACCATCTCAGCCCAAGGCTTTAAGCTATGTTCCAGCAATAAAATCAAATCACATAGGTCTCATATGATAATAGTACAGCAAGCAAACCTTCAACCCAAACCCTCATGCAAACCCTCAACAATCAAGATTCTTCACAAACAAACATAGCAACAAGTCCCTAATAAACTACCCAAGTCCTAGGACCAGCCCTTACCTTGATTCTTGATCTGAAAAGAGAAGAGAATGAAGTTTGGAAGAACAATCTCTTGCTGTCCAAGTCTCCTTCACCTTCCTTCTCCTTCGCGAAACTCTCTCTATTCGCGCTCTCTCCCTTGCTCGCGCGCGTGACCGGCGACAATGGTGGTGGCTTGGGCGGCGGCTCCCTTCCCTTCTCTCACACGTTCTCTCTTTGTTTTTCACGTGAAGGTGCTGTAGTGTATCTCTGTTTTCTGATTGTGGAAGAATAGGGTTTCCCCCCTTGGCTAAAATCACATGCAACTCACAAGTGGGCTAGGGTTTTGTTTTCCCACAAGCCCGACCCAAGTCCAACCTTAACCCACCAGTCTAATTACCTAATCAGACCTGAAACTTACTAAAACCTAAGCCCTCAAAGGTAAATTCATAATTAAATTCGGACTTAGAAGAAAAACAATGTAATAATCCCGCTGGCACTGTACAGCCGGAACTACGTTCACTAAAACGGGGATATCTGGAGCTACAGATATCGGATCGACACGAAACCACTTGGAGAATTTTCTAGACTTGAAGGTCTACAACTCTCATGAAGGAAGTTTTCCCAAATGAAGTCGTTAAGACCCTCTAAAAATTCACACAAGTTGACAGTTCTAATCTGCCAGTTATCAAACATTAGCTAAAACTTCAATTTTATTCAAACTTCCATAAAATTGTTCCAAATTGAACTTAGGGCCTTACACCATGATTGGTGTTTCAGTGGAGCTATCAAGGATATCTGCAACATAGATAATCTTGTCCTTAGGTACCCACTTTCTGGGTCCTTTCTTGTTAGTTACCCCAGAGGTTCTGATCACCTTGGGTTTCTCAACATGATAATGTAAAGGAATTTTTGCATGATATTTAGACATGGAGAAAGATCCCTTTTTTAGAGGGGGTTTAGCAACTTCAGCAGGTAAAGGATCAGGCAATATGGTACCAGAGGGAACAAAGCATTCATACAAAGATTTTTCTTTAGACATAGAAGGCTCATTTCTAATTGGTTTAGAATAGCCAATGCCATGCATTCCATTTCTGCTTACGCCATAGATCATTGAAGCCATTAAGCTTCTATCTACGCTCTTAGCCAGGAATCTTTGAAAAGACTTTTCATACTTAGATTCATTTCTACAATCAGAGGCATCACAAGCAACTATTTCTTCTAACTTAGCAATCTGGTTCTTAAGCACAGAGTTAGAATTTACCAAAGCATGATTATCATTTTTCAAATCAGAAATAATTTTCTCATGTTCAGAAGGAATCTTAGAAGCAGCAGATAAGTCCTTTTTCAACTTTTTATGCTTAGACAATAAAGAGTTATACTTATCCATGATATCAGACAAAGCATGTTTCAATTCAGAGGTTGAGAAAGAAGAGAATACCTCATTTTCATCGTCTGAGTTGGGATCTCCTTCTGATTCTGAGTCAGAGTCAACAGCATCCTTTGACTCTGCTTCCTTGTCTTTGACAATAGCCATGAGTCCTTGGACTTCACCATCAGAGTCAACATCCTCTGACTCTGATTCATCAAAAGTCACCATCAGACTCTTCTTCGTCTTGAAGTGCTTCTTTGGCTTCTTGTCCTTCTTCAACTTTGGACAATCACTTTTGTAGTGCTCTGATTCTTTGCACTCAAAACATGTGACTTCCTTGATTGATGACCTCCTCTGACCTGAGGATTTAGACTTTCCTTTAGCCTTTCCAGAGCCTCTGTACTTGCTTTGCTTGTGCTTCCAGATGCGGTTGAGTCTCTTGGAGATCAGAGTCAGCTCATCTTCATCAGAATCTTCTGATGCTTCTTCAGATTCTTCTGC
Source organism: Lotus japonicus (assembly GCF_012489685.1). NCBI lineage: Eukaryota > Viridiplantae > Streptophyta > Magnoliopsida > Fabales > Fabaceae > Lotus > Lotus japonicus. The sequence continues at coordinate 27,072,974 of NC_080043.1, forward strand.
TTCAGCTTGGAGAGCCTTTGACTTCTCAGACTTAGCCTTCTCAGATTTGGATTTCAAGGCTATAGACTTTTTCCTCAGATCTTGCATCTCAGAGCGCTTCAGCTCATGGCATTTCAGAATGCTAATGAGTTCTTCTAAACTCATACGCTCGACATCTCTTGTGAGCTCTATTGATGTCACTAAAGGCATCCAGCTTTCAGGAAGACTCCTGATGACCTTTATGACATGATCTTTTGTAGTGTAGCTCTTGTTGAGAGGTCGTATTCCAGCTACAAGCAACTGAAATCTAGAGAACATTTCTTCAATGGACTCATTTGGCTCCATGATGAAGGATTCATACTTTTGGATCAAAGACAATGCCTTTGATTCTTTGACTTTCTTGTTTCCTTCATGAGACAGCTTCAGGGATTCAAAGATGCCTTTTGCAAACTCACGATCTGTAATCTTCTGGTACTCTTCATAGGAAATAGCACTTAGAAGAATTGCTCTTGCTTTGTGATGTTGTGAGTACAGCTTCTTTTGATCTGCAGTCATCTCTGACCTTGGGATCTTCTTGCCTTCTGCATCAACTGGACGCTCATAGCCATCCACAATAATATCCCAGAGATCTGCATCAAAACCCAGAAAGAAACTTTCGAGTCTATCTTTCCGATATTTGAACCTTTGACCGTCGAACATGGGAGGCTTTGCATTGTATCCATCTTTCTGTGTTTCACTGGTGGTAGCCATTGTTTTTCACACCGGCCCGGATCACTGAACACTGTTAGGTGTGGTAATCAGAACTTGCGCTCTGATACCAGTTGAAGGTATGAAAAACGGTAGAAAGGGGGGGTTTGAATAACGTTTTCAAGATAAAACTTCCACCTTAAAGATTTTGGCAAATCTTTCGAAACAAAATAAGTGCTAAAGATAAGAGATAGAAAAGCACACAAGGATTTTATCCTGATTCACTTGATAAATCCCTCAAGCTAATCCAGTCCACCCGTTAAGGTGATTTCTTCCTTCTTAGAATGAAGGCAATCCACTAATTAGGTATGTGTTACAAGTGCACTTGAAACCTACAAGTGACTAACAATACACTAACTTAGCTCACACTAAGATTCACTCTCTTAGTCTTCTCTAGGATCCGATCAACCTTGATCTCCTAAAGGCAAACTATACAACTGTATATGAAGTTCTTGTTTACAAGGAAAGTGCTTCTAAAAATCTTATAGTAAACACAATGAAATTCAACATGAAAGAAAGCTTAGAAGGATTTGAATATTTCTTGCGCGTGTGTGAATGCTTCTAGCCGCTTCTTTCAATCTTCAGCCTCTATTTATACTCCAAGGATTAGGGTTGAACGTTGCATGAAAATGCTACCGTTGGAGGGCAGTTCTGGAAATTCCAGCTTCTGCTGTGGCTGAGGATGTTAGGTAGGTCGTCAGGATAGTACACTTTGCTTTTGTACTTTGGATAGTGACTTGACCTTAACCTCGTAGACTTCTGATCATAGGAGCGCTTCGTGTTGGAACTTGTGAAGCTGATTGATCAGAGTCAGAAGGAAGCTTGGATCCTCTGACCACTGTACCTTCTGATCTTCACTTCAGAAGATCAGTACATGGTCTTCAGAGCCAGTTGCTTCTGGACTTCAGAGTCTTCACTCTTCAGCTTCTGGATGTTCAGAGTCTTCTACACCATCAAAACTTCTGAACCTTCAGAGTCTCTAGGTTGTCAGAACGTCTGGATCATCAGAGCTTCAAGTGAGCTGAGTCCTTATCAGAGCTTGATTTACTTCAGATCTTCTGAAGCTTTTCCACTGTTCAGACTGAACATGGAGAATGCGAAAGCGTTGCTTGGGTCACTCTTTAAGCATAGTGCTTCTGATTTGTGTGAGATAAAATGGAGGTCAGAGCCTGTAAATAGCACACTCAGAAAAACACGTTAGAGTACCATAATTGTTCATATCAAAAGGTTAACTTGTAATCATCAAAACATAGAGTTGTACTACTAGATCAAAACTTGATCTTACATAGAGCACCCACTTTGCATAGATTAGGGATACAAGCCTTCCAACCTATTTTAGTGGAAGGACGTGCTATTTGTTTACATCCATTAGTGTGTAAGGGGTTAAATGCAGACTTTGATGGGGATCAAATGGCTATTCATGTCCCTTTATCTTTGGAGGCTCAAGCAGAAGCTCGTTTACTTATGTTTTCTCTTACGGAGCTTTTGTCTCCGGCTATTGGGGTCCAATCTACCTTGGGTTCCATCTTTCCTCTTTTCCCCTATGATGTAATTTGATTCACTCTTGTTCAATACACTTTATGCAATTATAATTATGGATTTTATTTGTCTAGAGTTCATCTCCATGCTTAATTCTTCTTTTGGTCAATTGGTGTTATAAGAGTTTCTATGATCCATAAACACATTGGAAAATTGATATGGATTGTTGTATACTTAGTTAATTTAAACGGAAAAACACATATGTCTCAGGTTAATTGATTCTCTTTGTACTTCATGTATCATTTGACCTTATGATGATCTTCATGGCTTGCATGGAAATTGGGAAATTGGTGAGTTTAGTAAATGAGAGAAACTGCCACTTGCATTAGTCATCCGATGAGAGGCTTGTCTTTGGGTAGGGTTGACATTTTCTAGGTGACAATAGGAGAAATTAACCCTTAGGTAATAAAATCATGAGTTGGGAAAAAGGTCTAAACCGAGTGACTAGTCGGGATACTCATCGCTAAGATAAGATTATCTAGTTATGAGCCAATGGGATTTAATGAGTGACCGTCTTAGATTTCATCCACTTGGACATGAACTTCTTGGGATAGGAACAAAACTCTGGGTATATCTCATCAAGTAGGTTTAGACGATAATGCTCTTTTCGTGATTACTAGGACTTAAGTAATTAAGGCTAGGATTTCAACGGGTAGGTTCTCCTAGCTAAGGAATTAGTAGGTGAATGACTCTTATCAACATCTTAAATGTTAAATATATCTTGTATGAGTATAATGGTTGAGAACAAGTTGTGGATCAAGTAAAATCACTTCCTAGGTATGTTTCTTCCTACTGCACCATGTAATAGAATATGAGCCAAATAGGAAACAGTGGATGTAAGACCCGATTTTATGGCATATTATTTTAAAAATAATACTAAATAATATTCTGTGAATTTCTTGTGCTATATGTGATATTATACCTTTTAAAAGGGGTGATTAATTTTTAGAAGAAATATTAAGTCTTAGAAACCTCTAGACGTTGATGTACGCGACGATACGAGCATTTTGACTGTAATATTGCTAGGGTTCTGCGACGGCGACTTTTAGGTCAAAATCGACCCGACAGCAGCGATGAGTTGGCGAATCGAGTCGAGGATGACGATTTCGTGGGCCACACCTTATGGGAAGGTGCTGGGAATGATTTTAAGAATATTCTATGAGGGAATATTCCTTGGTTTTTTTTCTAAGGTTTTATTTAAATAAAATGGGTTTTTATTTAAATAAAATGCATTTAAATAATTTTAACCTATGGTTTAATATCAAAATTTATTCTGAAAAATATTTTTGAGATATTATGAGAGTGGTGCACGAAATTTTGGAGCCAAAACCATTGATGAGGTTTTTAATTTTAAATTTGAAGTTTTGATGCATTTAGGAGGGAAATTGTGTATTTAATGCATTACTTATTTTGGGTTTTTATTTAAATTATTATTTTAAATATTTTTTTGAGTAAATCTGAGCCTGGTGAAGGTGGTGGACGGCCAAGGCTTGTGGCGGAAGGAAAATGAGACTTTTGCAAGTAATTTCCTTTTCTGACTAGGTTTTATGAAGGAGAAATTTTAGGAATTTTGATTCCTTGACTTTCAATTAATGGGGGATTAATTTTTGAACTTTTAAAACCTTCAAGGATCTTTTTATATCTGATTTAAAACTCTTTGGATTCAGATTTGTATAGTTTAAATGATTAAGGATTTAAATGCTATTTTTTTAAAAGGGTTTAATTAGGAAACAAACCTAAATTTGAGGGCTGAATATGGGGAGCATGGAAAGCTCTAGAAACCCTAACATGGGCTGAGAATTTCGTGGGTTTGGGCTGCTCCTTGGGGAGAAAGAAAAGCATTTAATGCTTGGCTCTCACCCCTCACTATAAATAGAGCATTTCCCCCCCTCTCATTTCTTCACACCAAGCTCATTTGCTCTCTCCTCTCTCTAGCCGTGAGCTTCCTCTCCCTCTCTTGTCTTTCTTTTATTTTTTTCTTGTTTTAGTTTCTAAGCCTTGAGCAAGGCCATTCTCAATATGCTATGTGGTTGCAGCTTAAGCTGATCTGCCAAAAACCAGAAGAGAATGATCTTGATCGAGTTGCTTAGGAATGTTTATGAATGTGGGGTTTTTCTTAAAGAAATTCATGATGTTCTTATAGTATTCTTATGATCTTCAAACAAGGATTTTAGAAAGGAGGTTTTGATCTTGTGAAAGGAAAAGTTTTGGTTTTTCGAGGTTTAAGATAAAAAAAATTTGAAACGACGAGGAAGGGATATATTATCGCTAAACGACTACTTATTCGTACCGTTACTCTATCCACATGACTAGGAAGTTCGAAGCGAGAGTGATCCCGCCAAATCCAAAGTCCTAGGACGTGTTCTGCTGTGACTAAGGTAAGGGCACTTCGGCTATGATTGATTGTGATTGTTAGAAAGCATGGTACTAGGACTATCGATGATATATGTGCTAGATAAGTTATATGATGATAATGCAATAAATGTTAGATAGTATTATTATGAACATGCCTATATGCCTAGGGTGTTAGCTACGTTTATTGATATGCATGCAAGTTACTATGTTATGATATTTTGTTCATATGATATGAACGTGATAGGCTTAGGGCCTAGTAATGATGACTGACTTGCATGGCATGCATTATGGACCAAGTGACCTGGACTGGGCTTGGATGGCCACGACTAGTGACCTGGACTGGGCTAGTCGATGGTGACATCACTACTACAAAAAGTACTTTTCACATCGGGCGAAAAGTACTCTTCACATCGGGTATACAACCGATGTAAGCAAAGGTGATGTGGTATGTCCCCACCTTTTCACATCGGGTACACAGCCGATGTGAAAACTACACATTTCACATCGGTTTATGCAGCAACCGATGTTAAAAGTATGTTTAGTAATTTCTTTTTCAAATCTGCACGTGTATTTCACATCGGTGGAATCAAATACCCGATGTGAAAACTACACATTTCACATCGGTTTATGCCGCAACCGATGTGAAAAGTCTGTTTAGTCATTTCTTTTTCAAATCTCCACATGTATTTCACATCGGTGGAATCAAATCCCCGAAGTGAAAACTAGACATTTCACATCGGTTTATTCCAAAACCGATGTGAAAAGTCTTTTTTTAAAAAAAAAAAAACAAAACCAGTTATGTTTGGAATCAATTAAAAAGTCATACCTAGCACATTTTCCATTCAGAAATAGCTCATAACTAATTTAACTTTCCAAAGTTTCAGTTACAGAAAGTGAAGTAGCACACACTGTTAACCTAACATAGAAGGAAATGAGAGAAAGTGGATGAATATTATTTTCATTAACTAACCCTTCATTAGTACATTGCACTAACTATCTCTCAACCAGTATAACTAGCTCATTCATTACATAATGAATCTGATGAACAAAAACTGCAAGTATAGATAAACACATACCCTTAATTTAGACTTTCTACTAAATACATGCTCCAATCTTTTTCCCCATAACGATCTTTTTCACCACCTACATATGGAAGAATATAAGAATAAAGATGAGGGAGAAATAGAGAACTAAATCAACAAACTTCAGCTTTCTCATTTATTTACATTGATCCATTGCAAACTTATCTTTTCTACATACATACAGGTTAAACAATTGAAAATTAAAAACAGGAGTTAAATCAGGATGGCTAAAAGAGAATAAAAAATTGAAAAGCAAGAAGCAGCTAACACTGAAATTGTTAAATGACAAAAAAATGAAAAGCCAAATACAAAATGATGCAGGTAAACAGTTAAGGAGTAAGGGATGTGAATTTCTAAAATGACAATTGAGGCCTGCAACAATAAAAAACTCAGATCATACTTTTATGGACATGGATGAGGCTCTGTGAATTTTATGAGCAAACGATGATTATGAAACTTTGGTAATCAGAATTAGCAGCATGAAGGAGTGCTTGTTTTTGCAAATAAAAAAAAAAGAGAAAAGATTTGGGTAAATGTGAGACCTCATAAAATAATCTGGCCAGAGACAGTCACCGATGTGGGAGAGGAATCAATATCAATATAGCTAAACGAGTGGCAGTAGAAATAGCTAAACGAATTCCATCAAGTTCAGGTCTAGCGATCACTTGACAACCCAGGCGTGATCTGTATAACAACCAAAATTAGTCTAAGAAGAACTTTGGGGAAGAAAATGGAAAATAAAAATTTATGTTCCTAAGTTACCTGGATAAGAAACCTACGTTTCAAAAAGCCCAAAAGCTAGGTCCAACATGTCATTTTCCTCATCAGTTGGATCTTCCAATTTATTGTATTGTTCTACGTCCTGCACAAAGTTCAATAATTTAACTCTTGTAAGTGGAAGACCGTATTTCAGGAAAAATAAATAAATTAATCTCAAGCAGCAATTTACTGCATATATCACCCATGATGTACCATGACTATAACATGGCAAGTTGAACATGCAAGCGAGCCTTCACGTATTCACTGCATTTATCATATACAGTACAGTAGGAGTGATGTTTAAAACTGAATCATAAAAAAAAATTATAACGGTCATCCAGTGTCAATAGATACACTTCCAGCTGCAATAGTACTGATAACATAATTTCTATACAAAGAATGCTAAAATTCATGTATCAACTCTCAATTACCAGTGTCTTTGTGAGCATGATTACGAGAAAAAGCTTGAGCATCTCTCAGACTTCCTATAATCTCCACATCAATGGGTTCTCCAAAGGTTTCTTTTTAAGCCAACGGGTGAGTATATCACATAAACGCTTGAGTATCTTTCAGGCTTCCTAACAGGCAAGCACAACATACACATTACTCTTCTTAACTTTATCAACAAGTATCAAGTACTATATAGAATCAAATATACAGATACATGTCTCAGAAAAGCATACGGATGCCTTTACACCAGCCTACCCTTCCAGCAACAAATCCAGAATTTGTTCAGATCATACACATGTTTTCCAGCTAAATGAAACTAGCCATGATTCTTAACAGTTCTAGAAATAACTCTCACACACAACTCTTTTCAAATAACCACCACTTTTATCTCTCTTCAAAAAATCATTCTCTAGCTAGGAAAAAAGCAAGGAATTCAAAAAGAGCAGTTAAACAAACAAGCAAATTAGAAATTAAGATCACTGAAAATGAATATTACTATCTATCATATATTACAATCTTTACGGAAATCATCAATGAACTTAAAGGGTGATAAAAAAGTACCTTCTTTATTAATGCGGTCCCCTTCTCACTAACATAAATACCATCAAGAAACTTCCTGATATCCTTGTTCTTAACATGGCATTTATGTAACAAAAACAACAAAATAACCAAAATTAAAATCCAAGCAAGATAAAAATTAGACAACAACAAAGTCAGGCATTAGCATGTATCCATAGAATGAAAAAAAAACTGTACCTGATTGATAAGGGCACATGACCTAGAAACAAGCTCAATGTCATTTCCATCGAAAACCAACTCATCCTTCACCTTCTCAGATCGCACAATGGAAACTCCATCAAGCATATCCACTTTCCTCACCTAATCACACAATGACAAAATCCATAGTTCAATTAATCAACAAGAAAAATCATACTTGAATTACCCAACTAAACGAACAAACGAATGCAAAATTAAATTACTTGAAAAAAAGCACATTATTGACACAAATGCACAGTTCAAAGTTAATAAAAAATAAAAAATGATCAGCACTTAACCAGTTAAACAAACAAGCAAATGAGAAACTAAGATGACTGAAAATGAACATTTTTATATGACCCATATACCAATCTTAACGGAAATCATCAAAGGAGTTGAACATAGGGTTTAGGGTGAACGAAAAGTAGAAAGCTATGGATCTTGATGCCCTTGTTGTGATTAGTGATGCTAGCGTTGATGGGAAAATGGGCATAGACGAGCCTCATCTTGTGGGTACCGAACCAGGCCTCGATCTTGAGCTTCTTCTTGCCTTTCTCATCGGTGATGAGCTGGAAATCCCCGCAAGGGCCTTCAACCTTGATGCTCACGCCGTCGGGGATGTCCATGGTCTCTGATGAAAAGATCTTCTTCATTCTCTGATGAAAGGATTTCAAACATAAGGCCAAAATGAAACAGCAGAGGTACAAATTGAACTATTATGACTCAACAGTTTTACCCTACACTAAGTTGTCGAATAATTATTGTATTACTATGTATTGCAATCACATGGACATTAAAACACTGAATCGTTCCAATCAACTTCAGCAGGTGCAGCAATGGAAGCCATGGCCTGCAAAATCACCGCATACCCATTACACGCAACACACATAAACAACAAAAGGGAATCGATTTTGCGAGGTGAATGGGAAAAGGGTATTGTTGGATTGAATGAAAGGTACCTTTTGAACGCGAGTGGAATCGAGCCGGCGATCCTCGACGCCGTCAGTGAGCTTGTCGAAGATGCGATGAAACGGCAGTGCGTTGGAGAGGTCCAACCCCGATCATCAAGTTGTTGGGCTGCGGTGCGTTGGAGAGGTCCAGCCCCGATCGTGGAGTCATGTTCGTCCAGCCTTTCCATGAGGGATTGGCTTATGGATATCCAAAACGTCTGCATGCATGTGCACGAGCATTGACTAATAATAACTTAGAACTATGAAATAGTTTCCTATACTTGTGAAACCTAGAACTTAAAATAGTTCCCTTATTTGTGAATGTTAGCTTAGGGAAGAAATTGTGATTGATAGGGTAGTATACCCTACTTATGATATGTGTGTGTTAGAAGTTGACCCTTGCTTGTTTGATGTTTGTTGTTTGGGGCGCTTAACGCCTAGACAACAAGCATGCGTGTGATCAGTCGAGATGCGGTCCTATACCTGCTTGCTGTGGACGACCACAAGGCTCGAGACATCGACCGCGCGATCGATGGTTCAGCTATGGGATTGGCGAGAGAAGAGGATACGAGACGATGTGATGCAAGCGTTGGAGGAGGCCTTGGAGGGCACGCGACCTATGAGTCGGGTACTGAGTGTGATAATTGAGTATGTACTTGGGGTTGAGGTGAGTTTGTTTATAGGGTTCGAACCTAACCTAGAGACCTTCTTGTTGTGTTGGCTCGGGGCGGTCGAACACTAGTTTAATCATTATGTTGTAATTTGAAAGAATCATTGTACGCTTCCAAAGCTTTTATTAGTAAAATGAATTATTCAGTCTACTTCTCAAGTTACTACTTTTTATTTGTAATCAATGTTTCGAAAAGGTTTTTTATTTCAGTTAAAATTTACACACGTTTTTGGAAAAAAAGGTTACTAAAGTGACCCTCGAGAAATCGCGGCGTTACATTGTGGTATCAGAGCTTTGGTTGAGAAAACCAGAGCTTTGGGTTAGTGGTCCCTAGGAGTTGAGTCCGAGAGAGTTGGGTAGAACTTGTTTGCTAAGATGGTTGATTGACTTATGAGATTGTCTGGAGCGTCATTGCTGTGATGCTCAACCCTTGGAGTCCTTAGACTTTCAATTAATGGGGGATTAATTTTTGAACTTTTAAAACCTCCAAGGATCTTTTTATATCTGATTTAAAATTCTTTGGATTCAGATTTGTATATTTTAAATGATTAAGGATTTAAATGCTCATTTTTTAAAAGGGTTTAATTAGGAAATAAACCTAAATTTGAGGGCTGAATATGGGGAGCTTGGAAAGCTCTAGAAACCCTAACATGGGCTGAGAATTTTGTGGGTTTGGCCTGCTTCTTGGGGAGAAAGAAAAGCATTTAATGCTTGGCTCTCACCCCTCACTATAAATAGAGCATTTCCCCCTCTCATTTCTTCACACCAAGCTCATTTGCTCTTTCCTCTCTCTAGCCGTGAGCTTCCTCTCCCTCTCTTGTCTTTCTTTTATTTTTTTCTTGTTTTAGTTTCTAAGCCTTGAGCAAGGTCATTCTCAATATGCTCTGTGGTTGCAGCTTAAGCTGATCTGCCAAAAACCAGAAGAGAATGATCTTGATCGGGTTGCTTAGGAATGTTTATGAATGTGAAGTTTTTCTTAAAGAAATTCATGATGTTCTTATAGTATTGAGTAAAGTACACTCACCCCCCTTAAGGTTTGTTAGAATTACACTCCACCCCATTATTATCTAAAATCTACATCCCACCCCATTTTATATAGAGGAAAATTTAGTGTCGAAAAATATTCTTCATTAATAATTAGTTATTATTTAAATTGTTAATCAATAATTACAAAAAAAAATTCAATATAATCCAATAAATTTAAAAATGAAAACATCACAATCCTCCTCATTCTCTCAATCGCGTTTTTCCTCCGTAAATTCACAATGCAAATTATGCAATAGCACACCTGCCCGATTTACAAACCATATCTCGAACATAGTGAAACATGCTTGTGTTTTCATATTTGGTAATAATTCAATTTTAATCAAAATAATCTCTTTATACCTCCAATTTTCAAAATTGGGTTGTAGGCCAAAAAAGCAACACAAATGGGTGAAGAAAATAGAGAAACAAAATTATGAAAATATGAAGTGGATCTGAGGTTATTAGAGCCCAACGAGGCGGTGGAGCATCGTTTTTAACAAAATCCAACAATATCTTAGACCAACAGAGCGTTCGCTCACAACTTATAGGGGTGAAATTCACAAGAAGTAGTTGAACAAGTGGCTTTAGGGATGTGCGATTCACGTTCTGGGGTTCAGGTCGCAACAAAACTTTGAGGCATGGTGGTGCCATGGGGTTTCACATTGTGGGACAGTGGAGCCGTGTTAAAGGGAGTAAAGGCTTGGTGGTGGCCGTTTGTGGTGAGAAATATGATTTGAAGATAGATGGGACGTGGACTTAACAGAGTGGGTGATTTTTTAAAATTTAATTCAGTAAAATTATTTTCATAAATTAATATATGATAGTGTATATGCATTAAATTTATTTAAATTTTAGTTTTTAGTAGTGACGAATTTGTTTTCGTCACTAAATTTTGCCTTTATAAAAAATGGGGTGGAGTGTAGATTTTTAAAAAGAATGGGGTGGAGTGTCATTCTTGCAAATCTTGAGGGGGGTGAGTGTATTTTACTCTATAGTATTCTTATGATCTTCAAACAAGGATTTTAGAAAGGAGGTTTTGATCTTGTGAAAGGAAAAGTTTTGGTTTTTCGAGGTTTAAGATAAAAAATTTGAAACGACGAGGAAGGGATATATTATCGCTAAACGACTACTTATTCGTACCGTTACTCTGTCCACATGACTAGGAAGTTCGAAGCGAGAGTGATCCCGCCAAATCCAAAGTCCTAGGACGGGTTCTGCTGTGACTAAGGTAAGGGCACTTCGGCTATGATTGATTGTGATTGTTAGAAAGCATGGTACTAGGACTATCGATGATATATGTGCTAGATAAGTTATATGATGATAATGCAATAAATGTTAGATAGTATTATTATGAACATGTCTATATGCCTAGGGTGTTAGCTATGTTTATTGATATGCATGCAAGTTACTATGTTATGATATTTTGTTCATATGAGTTGAACGTGATAGGCTTAGGGCCTAGTGATGATGACTGACTTGCATGGCATGCATTGTGGACCAAGTGACCTGGATTGGGCTTGGATGGCCACGACTAGTGACCTGGACTGGGCTAGTCGATGGTGACATTCAGGGGAGGCCCTGAATAAGGACGAACGTGAAACGGTAGTGCGTTGGAGAGGTCCAACCCCGATCATCAAGCTGTTGGACAGCGGTGCGTTGGAGATGTCCAGCCCCGATCGTGGAGTCGTGTTCGTCTAGCCTTTCCATGAGGGATTTGCTTATGGATATCCAAAGCGTCTGCATGCATGTGCACGAGCATTGACTAACAATAAATTAGAACTATGAAATAGTTCCCTATACTTATGAAATCTAGAACTTAAAAGAGGATACGAGACGATGTGATGCAAGCGTTGGAGGAGGCCTTGGAGGGCACGCGACCTATGAGTCGGGTACTGAGTGTGATAATTGAGTATGTACTTGGGGGTGAGGTGAGTTTGTTTATAGGGTTCGAACCTAACCTAGAGACATTCTTGTTTTGTTGGCTCGGGGCGGTCGAACACTAGTTTAATCATTATGTTGTAATTTGAAAGAATCATTGTACGCTTCCAAAGCTTTTATTAATAAAATGAATTATTCAGTCTACTTCTTAAGTTACTACTTTTTATTTGTAAGCAATGTTTCGAAAAGGTTTTTATTTCGGTTAAAATTTACACACATTTTTGGAAAAAGGTTACTAAAGTGACCCTCGAGAAATCGGGGCGTTACAGTGGCCTTAAGTTGATCTCCTATCATTTGCATCACCAGCCCAATCTGCATCGGTGAATCCAATCAACTTCAGTTCTTTGTTTCTTGATGACCCGGGTTTTGTCCTAGTTTTTAGGGTCTTTTCGTTGCTTCTTTATATCATTTTTCTTTGTCTCATGTAGTGTTTCATCGTTTTTCATGCATTTTTTCCTTTTGTTTTGCATTTGCATGCGTTTGGTAATTTAGTGGTTCTTTAGGGACGTATTTTAGTTTAAATTTGGGTCTTTGAGTTATTATCACTTGATTCGAGTCCAATGTGTGAGAAGGATGGTTAAACTTCTGATATTTTCCAAGTTTGTCTTAATGAGTATTGCAGGTGAAACTGATGGAACTTGGAAAGGCAAGAATTTTGGGGCCTTGAATGATGTATTAAAGAAGGCTGGAGTTAAGGTTGGTGGCGAGCAATTGGCGCTCGAGGACCCATAATTAGCGCTCGAGCGCCAAAAGAAACAGAAACTTGGAAGCTGCAAAAAAAAATCATTGGCGCTCGAGTGCCCCGTACAGAAGCTCGAGCGCGCGGCACAACAGTGGAGTTTCAAAGAATTGGCGCTCGAGCCCGGCACTAGCGCTCGAGCGTCTGACACGTCAGAATTTCTCTATAAATAGTTGTTAAGCTGTTTAGATCAACATCTTTTGTATCTTTGGTATATTTTTGTATTTCTTTCATTTCAATAAACCTAGAGAGGTTCTCCAAAGCTGAGAGGCTTGCTTGGTGGAGAGGGAGATTGACCCCTTGGGGGTGGGTGCTTGAGTACCATGGAGGAAGGTGACAGCTCCTCCGGAAGGTCATGTCTCTCATCCACCTTGGGTTTCTTCTTTCCTCTCCTCCCTTCCTTGTAGGTTATTTCTGCTTCTATGAAGTAATTTGATTCACTCTTGTTCAGCACACCCTTATGCAATTATATTTATGGATTTTCTTTGTCTGGATTTCCTTTTCATGCTTAATGCTTCTTTTGGTCAATTGGTGTTTTAAGAGCTTTCATAATACATAAACAGATTTGGAAGACTAAAACTCTTAGATAATAATATCTTGAGTTGGGAATGAGGTCTTAACTGAGTGACAGTCGGGATACTCACCGCTTAGATTGGATTGTCTAGTTAGGAGCTAAAAGAATCTTTAGAGTGACAGTCTTAGATTTCTTCCACCTAAACATGAACTTCTTCAGATAGGAACAAAGCTTTGGGTATGTCTCATCGAGTAGGTTTAAAGCATAATGCTCCTTTAGAGATCACTAGGACTGCAAGGAATTGAGGCTAGGGTTTTGACGGGAAGGTTTACCTAGCTAGGAATAGTGGGTGGATAGCTCTTATCGGCATCTTGAATGTTAAATCCATCTTGTATGAGTATAAGGGTTGAGAACAAGTTGTGTATCAAGTGAAATCACTCCCTAGATTTGTTTACTTTTTTCTTTTCTCGTTATCTTTATTGTCTATCTCTTTGAAATAAATTATCATCTTTGAATTGCTCATGTAATATCTAATTAGTGAGATTAGTACGTAGCAACACGATCCCTGTGGAGACGATATAACCCGATACTATACTACGATTGAGTCTTGAAAGAGATTTGATATTAGTTAGTTGAGGACCCCTCTTTTCTTCAAAATCCCTTTCATGTTAATGTGTTTTTGCCTATATTTCTACATGTTAATGTGTAAACTAAATAGAACTCTCAATTCAATTCAATTTCGAGAGTAGAAATTCTTGATTAATTCATTTCCTAGGTCCTTATTCCTGACCAAACTGTTGTTTGTGTGAGGAAAAGCAAAACGCTTGCATTGATTCAAGGTAAATTATAATAAAAAAGAAATTCATTGATAAAAACTCAAATTCATACATAAACTGAGAATGTTAAAACATAACTAGAGAAAAAAAATCATCAACTCCAAGTACTGTAAGGAGATTAACCAAGAATGGCTAGCATGATTAGAAGCATGGAAGAATTGAATTCAAAAGCTCCAAAGCAAGTTCTAGAAATGTTCCCCTTGATCTCCTTTGATCTCCAGAGAAACGAAAAGTGGCTTCCAAATGCAAAAGTTAGGTTAGAAAATGCTAAAGTTGCATCTCTTATGTTGTGTTTGGCGCGGTCGTGCCAGAACAAGTATAAATCTGGTGTGGTTGCGCCACTTATCTATTCGGGTGTGAATTTTCTTCCCTTTTTTATTTTCTGCCCTTTTTTTCTTGATTCTTTCATGAATATCAGCAGATAATAGAAAATAACAACCTTAAGTGTAAGCTTATCCACTCTAATCAAAGCAAATAAAAACCTAACAAAATCTTAAAAAAGATAAACTAAATAAAAATAAAGAAAATCTACCTAATCCAACCAAAATAAAATAGAATCTATAAAATCCTAAACTCTCCTAAAAGCACCAAAAATGCATGAACTAAGCCTAAAATGTTCTAAAATGATGGGGAAAAACTTAATTAATTAATGATACTACATGCAAAATAACTAGAAAATATCCCTAAATCCCGAGTCATCAGAGTCTCACCAACTTCTATATCAAGCGAATATTTACTATGCCTATTATTAAAAACTTTAATTGTAACTTTAATATCAAGTATTAAAGGTAAGTGTCAATGACCTTCACAAAATCATAGGTAAATGTCACTTTTTCGTTGATATGAACTCACTTAAGCTTCTTAAGTGAGTTTACTTCAGCCAATAATAATCAACCACCAATTATAAATGATAATGTTATGCAATAAAGAAATTTTTGACAAAACCTGCACTTGGGGTGGAAATATGGGTTGGAGGGATGGCCTAGGCCCCAACTGTCCATTGGTCCGCCAAAATGCAGGTTCTAGGATTTGGGTTCAAAATCCTAACCTACCAAAAAAGGTAGGTCAAGCCCATTTTACCACCCCTAGTCGGGCAAGTTGACGTCGGCTCGAGTGGGGCAATGTTGGGCTGCGAGGCGCCGAGTCAGGTAGGCAAAATGGGCGGGTCATTTTTAGGGTTCATATCAGGTTTTAAGGCCAATTTTAAGGTTCTTGTCAGGTTTAGGGTTTAGGAACGATTTTAGGGTTATGCCGAATTTTGTGTCGATTTGAGGGTTTATGGTCGATTATAGTGCTCAATGTGTGTTGGCGTTGGGCGGGTCAGGCTTGTGTGTCCAACATCGGATCAGGTGGGTTAGAGCCAAGTCGGGCAGGTTGACGCCTAATCAATTTGGAATTAGGGTCAAGGATAAAATTTGGGAACTACTTTTTTTGTCAATTTAATTTTAAAAAAAAAATTACTTTTTATAAAATTCAAACACTGTAGTGTAATTAAATTTTTGTCAATTTCAAAAAAATAATTTTTCAATATTTTAATCAACTATTAAAATGATAAAGTGTGGATCGGCTCTATCCTAACCCACATCTTCAGTGGGTTGAAAAGGTTACAGACATAAGGAGCTTGGTGGGCTCATGGCCAAATTAACGCCTCTAATTTGTTCTGAATTGAAAATAATTGTCAATGACTGAAAAAAAATCATTGAAAAAAGTTAGGAAGCTATTTGAAGATATTTAACTCTAAACTATATCACAGTTCAGTTCATTCACTTTCTTTCACATCTAAATTGAGGAGATCGACATATATATGCAGACAAACAACAATAAATAGCTTTTCCTTGACTAATATATAAAGTTTCCAACTTGAAGAAGCTTCATTCGTTGAAGAAGAAATCGATCACCATCCAACTTTTTCTTTCCTTGTCGGCAACAACGTGCAAACACATAATAATCAGAGTGACATTTTTTAATCCATCAGTGTCCAGTGACACACCTTCATGATCATCATTTCCCTGTTTGGTAAGAGTGACTCAGATTTCACCCCATGCTATTGTCCTTGCTATTGTCCTTATGTCAATGTAACTTCAGCTCGAAAATCAACTCTAGGAGGAGGTAGTGCCACGAAAAATGCCTCTTTGAAATTGCTTAAAATTCCTCTATCATAAGGGCTCCTTGAACCCACATAACGGTGTCGAAAATTCTCATATGCAGTCTGCAATACATGAGAAAATAACATAAAACAGCAACTAGTTAAGCAACTATTTCCTTTCTACCATTATTTAGTGCCTATTAGGAAATTCTGCTACAATTGACTCTAAATTTAGAATCAATTCTGAAGAGAAGCTTCTATTCCAGTTTTCCAAATTAATACGAGAAAAAGGAAATTAATCCAAACATGTTATTACTTGTATATTCAATTGTGACCAAGTTAAGATTTCTAAAACTACTAACATGGCCCA
The DNA here is from genome assembly GCF_012489685.1 of Lotus japonicus. NCBI lineage: Eukaryota > Viridiplantae > Streptophyta > Magnoliopsida > Fabales > Fabaceae > Lotus > Lotus japonicus. The sequence goes on from NC_080043.1 coordinate 27,089,770, forward strand.
AGAGTAAAAGTAAAACTCTATGGAATTTTGTCTAGATTTTAATTTGGTAATATTTTGTTAAGTTCTTGCATTTTTTGCTAAAGTAGTTTAATATTCTTAAAGTTGGCAAGAACTTCTAATCAAACTGACCTCATTGACCGCTATCAAATACACATGATAGATAGCAAGGGGGCCTAAAAGCCCGATTGCAGTCAAGCTCAATGCAGCCAATGCTAATGTTTCCGGGCATGTCTTCACCAATCCAAGAAATGTATCCCCATCTTTCCACATTCTTCGATTTAACCTCCAGCAAGAGAATGCAAATATGTACACATAGAAAATTAAGGTGGACATCACAAGTGCCGTGTAATATCGATGGTTCCTCTGCATAAACAATCATAAAAAAAGTATCAAATCAAGAAGGAAAATGCATTAATTATCTTAGACATGTTATGGTTGTAGTAGTAACTTATGGATAGAGTGAATGTTGAATTTTGTCTAGAAGTGTAAGCGTCAAGCAAGTTAGTTACTAGAAGGATGAAACATCGCTCGCAGTCTCTGATTTTGTCAAATAAGGGTCAAAAGTTAATCTCTATAGTCAGATAAAACTTGGGTTAACGTAATCAACATTTAACACAATGAGAGATCCCGGGGCCTTCTATAGGTTAACAGTTAACTTGCTCGAGGCTTACAAATTGAGCATTTACTCTCGTGTGATTAGCCATACCAATCCAATGCATTGACCAATCCAAGGGCAGTGATGATCGTATCTCTCAATGCAATTGTCACAGATCGCACAGTGGCAACTTCTGGGTGGCCGAAAAATCTTGCAAATTCGACAGTATTTCAATTTCATCTCCACCCCATTGACTACCTTTTTGCTTTTGGTTCCATTGCTAGTACCAGCCTCTTCAGGACATTCTTGATCGCTCCTAGGAATAATTCCTGGATCGGTTGTGCTAACGAGGATCAAGTTGACCAGCACCTACATCAATTTGGCAAAAGTGGTGATGACAAGCATAACTTTAACCAATAATCAATGCTTCAATCAAACTTAAAACATATCACAAGGGTCTCTATTGGAAATTCTTCTACAATTATTCTAAAGCCAAAATCAATGTTGAGAAAGAAGTATATATGAGTAATTTCTGGGGTATCAAAATTTATTCTAAGACAAACATTGTTGCAACTTGAAATCCAAATACTTCTTCACAAACACAAAAAAGTTAGTAAAACATTGGTTTATAATGACATGGGTTTAGGGACCAACAATTAATGTCAACAATACACCGAACATAACAACGATGGCTGAGTGATGTGGCACATCTTTCCCAACATATCTGGAAAAAATCCAACTTGAAAGAATTATAGAAACCGTGGTCAAAATAAACCCTCTTGGATCAGGACCACACATGAGTCTTCCATGAAAGAAAAAGACCTGCGTCATCAAAGTGCACAAATTTTAGGAACTAAATAACTCATGTGACGAACATCATAGAGCATACAAAGTTTGCAAATTGCAACTTTACATTTCTTCCTGGCCAAATTTGGTACACTCTAGTTGTGTCCAATTTCTCAATGACACCACATTGAAGAAGTTGATCATGACAATTTCTCTTCACTTTAAGCAACTTTGTCTTTAGAGCACTCATCAGACTCTGATTTCCACAGTCAAACTTTTTTTCAGTTGCTTTGTCTCTTTCATTTCTTTCAAATATTTCACCACCTTCTTCTACTTCCCCACATAAATCAATGGGTTCCATCACTTCTATTTCCAATTCGGTTGCTTCCATTTGCCTTTCCATTTCCATGACAGACAGCAATGAAGTTATCTTCGAAACTTAAACTGTACCCAATGTAGCAATAACCACTCACGAAGGGTGTTTTTTTTTGTCAACAAAATTTCAACTTTACAAACCGTTGCCTTCAGTTATTAATTAAAAATGGGCCCAAATTTTTGGACAGGTACTTATCACTTTGCCATACAGCCCAACTACGGATTAAGTGGATAAGTATATGCTAGTGATCGAGTTGAAAGCGCGGGAAAATGAAAGAATACGAATTAGAATAATTGGGCTTTTACTTTTTGGTTTATAAATGTAGCATGAACGGTGAAACACACATTTGGGATTAAGGCTTATGGTTCATTGGAAATATAGCAGTTGAAGTTGTTTGTTTGTTATTTTGTTTAAGAGTCTGTAGTTCACTCATCAAGTTTAGTTGGTTTTACCTACCGTGGGACAATTTTGAAACTGGCCCATGGTGCTCCACTTTAATATTAGCCTTTGGATATATCAATAAAAAAATGAACCGTTTAGATTTAATTAACTTTTTTTTCAAAAAAAAAGATTTAGTTAATTTTAAACTTGCAATTCCAATATTATCCTTCTCTCTTCTAACCTAACAGAGGCTTTTTCTCTCTCCCTCCCATGGCTCTCTCCCCTCTGAAATCGCCGTCGGCCACCTCCCATGAATCAAGAGAAGTGAAAGCAAATTGCAGATAGAGACTTACGACGGAGGAAGAAGATAGGTTTTTACCACCTCCTTTCCCACCTCCTTTGCCTACTGTTGCGCCGCCGTCACCACTCAACACACTTCCAGATCTGGATAGCTCCATCGTGCTTTTAACGCTCCATCTCCCTTTTCCAGATTTGGATCGCACCTACAACCTCCGCCCATGTGAATCGGCTACTGGAAGCACCTTCTTTTCCCGATCCAAGGCCGATGTCGCTCTTCGGCTCTTCCTCCCTCTCCGAAGCGTTGTGCCGCCACTGCCATTGTTAAGCCCGCATCGCCACCGTCACCCATCCCCTTTCTTTTCTTGAAGGATGCCGCTGTTGATGAAGACTTGTTTTTTTTCTGGCGATGAACCAGTCGTTGGGGACAGAGGAAGGTTCCTTATTGGCTGCGCCGGGGACCACCACGTTGTGGAGGAGGAAGGAGTCGCCGGAGTGAGGGAGGGTGAATCCCGGTGGGAGGTAAAAGTTGATGATGGAGGAAGGGAGAAAGATGGAAAAAAACTTAAAAATGGAGGATAATTTAGTCTTATCAATAAAAAATGAAATTGTCCCACCGTGGTACAGTTTGGAATATAACTCACCGTAAGCGCAGCCAATTTAGTTGGCTCGATCAACATTGAATTCACACGGCCACATAAAAAGGTGTAGGCTAGGAGTCAACCTCAAGACCTTACTTCTACAAAGGAGAGACAACCATGAAAATTGATTTCAAGAAAGAAAAAAAGGTTTATTCAACACCTAGCATTTGGTATCATGTGCATATTTTTATAATAACTAGAGAGAAGCTTTAGTGAGTAATGTGATAGAATTGATTTCAAGAAGAAGAAAAAAAAAAGGTTTACTCAAACATGCTAGAACCTTCATTGTATATTAAAACCTGATTGATGACTTTGATCTAAAGTTTAAACGGACGCAGAACAATATGCATGGATAGGGTTGTCCACTAGACTAGTTTGGACTAAGAGTTTTGGTTTTTACGAGTTGGAAAACAACACATAACCAAGACCACGTTCGTTTCGATTTTAACCAAAGGCGTGATCAAAGGCGAGGACGGCGAAAGTACATACACCGAAGGGTCTTCAAATTGTGAAGCATGCAGCGGATGTACGAAGGATAAACTTGGATGTCATGCAGATGCAGCAAAGGTTCGTCTTCTTCAGCAGACAAAGAAGATGGAATGAAATAGTGGGAGAAGGAGGAGAGAAGAAGACAAATGTCTTCTTGATGAGGGTTGTTGAGAGAAAGGGAAGGCTTGGTCTTGGTGGCGGTGGTTGTCAAAGGGGATAAGAGAGAGAGAAGGAGGTAGGGCTCGGTGCGGCTAGGAAAGGAAAAGGCTAGAGCCTCATACTAGGATTTAAGTCTTTGAGACCCTCCCTTTCTCTTGTATGGCGCAAGTGTGAAACACTATCAGAAGGGAAAACTGCTAGATGGCTCTTTTAGGGTTTTCCCTCATATGGGTTAGGTCGCACCCTACTATTGTCTTTTTTTTGTTCTACCTAGGTGTATCGGTCGGACCGATTTTGACGAGTTTTTTTTTTGCCAATCCAAGCCCAACCACAAAGAATTGAGTTTTTGTCACCCGTGGAAACCCATTATCTAACCCAACCCACCCAATTGCACAAAAAAATCCTCATGTATGGCAATTTCGAATCAGGCCAGATATTAATGGGAACCTATAAGACGTTGTAGTCATGAACATAGAGCTGGTGAATAAAAATTTAACTAAAGAAATGTCAAAGTACCAATGAATCCTAAACAATTGACACAACCAGAATTAATTATAACTGTTGTAACTCCTCTTTTATTTTCTTTTTTTGATATAAAAAAATTAGGATGAGGGGATGGTGCCCCAACTAATGCAACTCTTGTGGAGCTAAATAGTTCTTCATTCATCGTTTATATACATTAAATATAAGCCTGAATAAAGTTCACTTCATATGCACCCCCACTTTCAAAAATCCAAACCCATGACTTATACAACATTATGTTACATTACATGTCATTAACCTTGCAACTTCAAATCGCCATTTATTACATTATTAAGAACTATACTAGCCTAATACCCTTTAATAAGATGCTGAAACAAGCACTTTATAGTTTATTGGTGAAAATGATATCATAGAGATTCATATTTCATCAGCCAAATTTTGGGATTTGAGAATGGATTGGAATCTCATTACCAGACTGTTAAATCATCACTAACACACAATCCAAAATAATGTAAACAGGTGATAGAACAAAAATTCATCATGGTTAAATCTTCAGGAAAATTGAAATATGTAAATGTAAACATGTCTATCATTAAAAAATTGACAGCAAATTAATTGGTCTTCAATAGCATTTACTGTCTAGAAAACAAATCAAATACTAATTTAAGTTCCAACAAGCAATTATGGACAGAGGGCCACATTTGAACTGCAAAAACTCAACAAAACACAGTATCATACTGCAACCATACAATCAAAAGCAATGTAAAATCATCACTAACAATCACAATCCAAAAGAATGTAAACAGGTGATAGAACAAAATTTTATCATGCTTAAATCTCCAAGAAAATTGATAAATGTAAATGTGAACATGTCTATCATTAAATAATTGACAACAAATTAACTGGTCTTGAATGGCATTTACTGTCTAGAAAACAAATCAAATATACTATTTTAAGTGCCAACAAGAAATTATGACAGAGGGTCACATTTGAAGTGCCAAAATTCAACAGAACACAGTATCATACTGCAGTCATACAATCAAAAGCAATGGAAGACGGTTTAACCTGTTCACACATCATCTTTACAATGGCAGGAAAAGTAAATTAGAAATGTCAAGCCACTCATGACTCATCTATTCCAAACTATAAACCATGTTCTAGGATGCCTTGTCCTGCTATAACCAATTGCTTCCTCCCTTGAGCTATCCACATTTAACTAAAAGCTCTACAATACAAATAAACATCATAGTCACTCACCTCATGAGCAACTGCAAAACTATGAGAATGAGACACAGCAACTACTTGATTAGCATCTGCAACTAAGACTGCAATGCTACACAGTTCATCCTCAATTATCTTGGCAAAATGTCCACAATCAGAAAGAGGCATATCAAGCAAATGCATTCAACTATTTACCTTATAAGAAATCTCCAGGAACACTGAAGTTCTTCAATAACTTGACACCTTTCAAAAAAATAAATGCATATGCCTGGCAACAAGATAACGCTTAGAAAATATCTAATAAAAAACACCCCATATAGAACAATAAAACAAGTACATGTTAGAACATAGGACAAACTGTATGCAAGCAATAACTTTCTTGCAAGCAGAATTAAGCAATAGAGACACAAGTATAAGTAAATCAGTAACATCACAAATGCAGCACAATAAATTAACACAACAGTTACCAAATGAAACAGACCTATAATAAATTCAGCACTAATTCATCACAATTTAGAACACATGCACATACCATGAAAGCAACAAATCCAATCTCATAAGGGCAAACCTGCAAGTCCCAAATAAACCAAATAATCAATCACAGAAGTTTTCAACTATTTACCTTATTAGAAATCTCCAAGAACACTCAAATTCTTCAGTAACTTAACACTTTGCAGAAAAACAATTGCCCTGATGACAACATCACTCTTAGAAATAGAAAATATCTAATTAAGAACACCCAAAGAGAACAAAACAAGTATATGTTAAACAATAATTTTCTAGAAAGCATCGCAAGCAGAAGGAAGCATTACAAAACAACAAATATAAGTAACCCAAACAGTTACAGTTGAAACACAACAATAATAAATTCAGCCCTAATTTATCACAGTAACAAATGCACAAATCACAATAACAACAAATCGAATCTCAAAAGGCCTACAACTGCACCCTAAGTCCCAAATAATCAAACACACAAGTCAATCAGAAATCTTAGACCACTGCAGATTCATTCACTGTTGCATCCATAGAGGATCCAGATTGCAAAGAGATACCCAAATTGGAGATATCAACATAAATCGAGGATCTTAATAGCATTCAGATCGAACTATAATCACAGACAAATTAGGAACGCAGCAATAATTAAAACCGTAAAATCAAAATCATGAAAATGGAAATTGAATTGTACTTTATTAACTTGAACACTATCGGAGTAATTTCATTTTTGTCTACATAATTCAACAGGAAAAAGAAAAAACCAGATGCTAAATCTACAAATCTAAACCGCTCCGGCGGCTCGAAACAGCAGCGAGCAGTCCTCAGTTGGCGAGGATATCTGCGGAGAACGAGTCGATGATCAGATCGGTGGAATCAGGCAAGGGAAGGAAGAGAACAGACTTGGGAGCGCATAGCTTCTTCCGCTGGGGGAATCGGGGGCCGCACATGGTGGAGACGAAGAAAGGGAAGGTATGTGGGGGAGTAGGCGGTGGGTTGTGGTGGTCGGCGGCGGCAGCGGCGGGGGAGGAGGAGGACGGAGGAGGAGGAGGGAAGTGAGGGATGGAGTCGTGACGGTTAGATCTGATGCGGGAATCGCGGATGCGAGCGAGGGCGCCGGGTTTGAGATACTTGTGGAAATTGGGGGAAGGGAGGGTGGGTCTGGTTCGTGGGTGCTTCATCGTCATGAGAGAGAGAGAGAGAGAGAGAGAGAGAGAGAGGGTTTGAGGTGGGAAATGGTGAATGAATGAATGGAGGGGGGGATTAGGGATTTTAAGTGAAATGTTGTGAGAGAGGCGGGAAAGAGGGGAGTGGGGGTTGGATTTGGGGGGGAGGTTGTGAGGGTTTCAAAACACGCGATATGTAATGGAGGCGGGATTTTTGTTTTTTAACGCTCTTTTTGTCTTTGGTTTTGCCTCCGAGCCAATTTTTTAATTTTACTTTTCAATTTTAGTTACCCACCATGGCATCTAAAGATCTAACCCTATCAACAACACGCATCCTTTCCTTTTCTTGCATTTATTTATTTTTCTGGCCAAGTGAAAAAAAAAAAAAACTAAAATTCACGGGTTCGGCTCTTCTAAAATAAGAGATTCATTTTTAAGAAATAATGTAAGTTATCATAACTAGGATGACCATTGGTCTCAGGGTCTCGGACCCATTAGGCATCGCTAAAATTAGTGACGGATTCAGAAATTTTATGTAGTGAGGGCAATATTAATATATACATATAAATTCGTAATAAAAAAACTAACATATATTATTTGAAGTGATGACATTTTTTTTACCAAATGAGACACAAGTGAAGACATTTTTTACAAAAGGGGCCACTAAAAACCACATACTTTTACTACTCAAGTGAGGACATTTAGCAATGTGAGACACAAGTGAGGGCATTTAGCAATGTGGGACATAAGTGAGGGCAATTTTTATCAAAGAAATCATCAAAAACCACACATTTTTACTACTCAAATTTTTTTCTAATGCAATTTTCTATATTCAAGTGAGGGCACTTGCCCTCATGCTTGTCAACTTGTATCCGTCACTAGCTAAAAGTACCCATAATGGGTAGGGTAAAAACTCGCTAGATGGGTATGGGTACTATAGTACCCAACCCGCATACACTTTATTAATTATTTTTATTATATATATACACTTGGAAGTATATATATGAACAAACTTAACTAAAATTATAACTTTCTAACTTACTATTTTTTTAAAATGAATGATTTTACTTATTAAATATTTGGAGAGTCTTTTGTTTTTTTTTGATTAATGCTTTAAATTTTATAATAGTAGCTGTATTATTTTCTTTTGGAGAATGAAAATTGTATTTTCGTTAACTAAATTGCAGGCAATGAGTATCTGTACGGGCATATAGGTACCCGGAGGGTATATGGACCAAATTGCTACCCACGCGGGTATGGGGACAAGTACGGGTATCTTTTGAAAATGCGGGTATGGGGATGGGTACTATAGTACCTTACTCAAACCCTACCCATTGTCATCTCTAATCATAACCATTGATTGAATTGACTTATTGACTTTTCAAAGTAAGTCATCATATTAATTAGTTTATATTATTATTTCCACTAGAAAAAATGTTCAATTTCGTCTCTGAAAGTGTAAATGTCAGACAAGTTAGTTTATAGAGGAAAGAAATACTTATGGTGGTCCCTGATTGTGACAAATGCCGGTTAAGTTAGTCCTCAAGGTAGATAAAATGTTTGTCAAGTTAGACCGTCATTTGACACGGTTAGAGAGTGCGAGGATATATCTTCTTCTAAGTAATAACGTATGTGACGCTTACCTCTTTTAGGAGCAAAATTGAACATTCGCTCTAATAATTTTTCATGGGACATGATACTACACAATTAAATTGTTGTAGTGACACAGCTGGAACTGTATAGCATCTTAGATCATCTCCAATGCAGTGCTTTAGGGTTTGATCATACCTTAAGATCTCGTATTTTAAATTTTATTGCATTAGAGCGAATTAATGTGGAGGGTGTGAATTCTTATTTTTAAGGTTTGTATCTGAATTAAGACACCACACCAAAGTAGGATCTTAAATTATTACTTTTTCTATTACATTAATGTGCGTTATTATGGAACACTACCACAATGTGGAAATAAATAATATAAATATATCAGGTATTGTAAGACCCAACCAAAAGTAAAATAAGATACTCATTAAAGCAAAATGTGCATCGGTACCTTATGAGTACCTTATATTCTATATCACATTTCATGCCCATATAAAGAGTGACAATATACCAACTAAGGTGCGAAGCATTGGATGTGCTCTTATAGTACCGTAGGGTTGAATCTTATCTTAAGATCTTAAATTTCTTTGCATTGAAGCAAGTTTATTTGGAGGGTGTGAGATCATATTTTGAAGGTTTGTATCTCAATTCTTAGCTAACAGACCCGACCAAAGCAATATCTTAAATTAAAAAAAAAAAAGCTTTTATTCATGTGGGGTATTGTGGGACCCCAACCAAAAGGTATTGTAAGATTCAACCAAAAGTAAAATAAGATACCGCCATTGATTTGTGAACTGAACTCGCTCTAAACCGAGCGACCTGACCTACACAATAAGGGATCAGCGTCTCTGGCGGGTCCTCTGCATAAAGCTCAGATAGCATCCTAACGAGTTGGGCTAATCCTGAGTAGAGGCTCATGAAGCCATAGCAATGCCCAAATATAATAGACCTAAGGTTAAGACTTTAGCCCCACTATAAAAGGCTAAACCCTTCATTCAGTGAGATGAGTTACATTCATTCTTATCTTTATCTTCTAAACGATACTAAACCCTAGATCTGAGAGTGTTAGGTTCGTGTAAGAACATTTGGCGCCCACCCTGAGCTACAGAAAACCATCTCTTTCGACCTCGAGGGTGAGAGTCTGGGCTGGTTTTACAAGTCAACTATTGTGGTTGCAAGAGCGGCGGAACAAATGGCGCAACCGGCTATGGCTGTAGATTTGGGTTCAAACCCTGCGCTGCAAGCGATTCTAGATGTATTAGACGGGATGCAGAGGGCGAACATAGCTTTACAGACGCAAGTGGTGGAGTTGACGTGTGAGCGGACTAACCACCAGGGAACGGATTGGAGAACCACAACGACGGTTGTCAACTTTCAACTGTTTGCCGCCGCAGTGGTAAACAACATAATACTGAAACATTTGAAGACGCTTGTTCTGGATCCGTATTTCGGCGACTCAGATGCGCAAGACCACCTCATCTACTTCAACTGCGGGATGGTCATCGTCGGCGTCACTGACGTCGTCAAGTGTAAGCTTCTCCCCTCCGCCTTCAAGAAGTTTATGATGACATGGTTCACAACTCTCCCAGCTGAATCAATAGCATACTTCATGGAGTTCTCTGCGAAATTCCTTTAACAGTTCTCGGCGAGTCGAACCGAGAAGGCCATGATAGTCACTTTGTTCACGGTGGTTAAGTGGGAGGGCGAGTCCATAAAAAGTAACTTGTCTCGTTTCAACGACCCGTCGGTGCATCTAGAGGATGCCATCCCGACGGTGTCTGTGGCGGCTTTTAAGGATGGTTTGCGACAGGTTCAATTGAACGAAAACCTAACAGGGCATCTCGTCGAGTATATGGTTGAGATTAGGGCGCGTGCGCGCAACTACATCTTGGAGGAGGAGGACAACAAACACAAGAAGAAGATGGATGAAGTCTCATCCTTGGGCAATGTCGAAACCTCGCGCCCCGCCCAGAGGTGCGGTCTACCCATTCCTAACCGAGTTGCATCATATCAACAGCGCGCGTAGCAGGACAAAGGCGGTGCGGCGGTTGGAGTGCAAGCTTCGATCTAGGTTAGACCAGCAAAGGTATTTGTTTATAAGACAAAAAGCGTCAGGGGCCATTTTTCTTGATCGCACCCTTGGCGAAAATTATGAAGGAGGCAACTCACCTAGACATGGTAACTTACCCAAGGGTTACTAGGAAACCCCCGACCATGATAGACTTGGCGAGGTGGTGTCTCTTCCACAATGCGGTGGGCCACAACATCAAGGAATGTTGGACTCTACATCGTGATGTGGAGTTGTTGATCAAGGAAGGACAAATCCTGGAGTTTGTGGCGGATTCTGCAGCGGAGTGAGAGGCGCCACTTAAAACGTTGACAACATCTATATGGGAGACAAATCCAGTGTTGGTAGATCCGGTGGGCAACATCTGTAGCATACCAGGTGGTTTCCGCAGCGGACGCGAAACTAGTTCAGCGAGAAAGAGGTATACCGGGATGGTTAACTATCTTCACGCAAGAGAGCATGACTTTGACCACCTTGACATAACTTTCTCACCGAAGGATTTTGTTGGCATGTTTCCTCAAGATGGTGATCCCATTGTTGATCTTATAAGGAATATCGGTTACGACACGGAGCAGGTTCTGCTTGATCAAGGTAGTTCGATGGATTTCATCTACGACGACGCCTTCGAGAAGTTGAACTTAAATCCAATAGCTCTGAAATTGTATCATGGAAGCTTGGTGAAGTTTTCTGGGGAGAAAGTTGTGGCGAGAGGTTGGTTGGAGTCGGACACAGTTTTTGGCAGAAGAGAGAAAGCTAAGCGAGTACAAGTCAAGTATTTCGTGATATCATGAATTTCTTCATAACATGTCATAATTGGACAACAAACGCTGAATAAGATTGTAGCGTGGATTTCTACGGCTCATCTTACAATCAAATATCCATTAAGCAATGGGAAGGTAGGCGTGGTGAAGGTCAATCAGGAGGAGACTCAACGAGATGGGAGCAAAGGAAAGGCACATGTTGTTTGAGCTTGGAACTATGGATGATCCATTTTTGGATCCTAGAGATGACTTGAAAGAAGGTCGACCCCAATCTGCGAAAGAAACCAAGGAGTTGACAGTGGCAGGTCGAGTGCTGAAAGTAGGAGCCAATTTGAGCTAGGAACAAGAGGGGTGCTTGGCTAAGTTGCTAGGTGACAATTTGGACTTATTTTCTTTGAGTATTAGAAATATACCAAGAATTGACCCGAACTTTGTGCGTCACCAACTTGCAATATCCCTAGATGCCAAGGTGGTGGTACAGAAGAAGAGGAAAATGGGTGAGGAAAATATGAACGCCATCCGCCAAGAGACTAGTAAGCTGATGGAAGGAGTGAAATTGTTTAGAGTAGCACAAGAAAGAGGGGTTTGAATTGTGTCATCAAAAAACTTGGTACAGCGAAATTGTGAGAGTAGGGAAGGAGTCAATGAATGCCATCATTTTATCCTGGTTCACCCCCTGAGCGATAGGGCTACATCCAGTCCTTGGCTATACCAAGATTTCACTAAGCTCAAGTATCAGACTTCTCCTTACAAGTATTCTTTGACCCCTGCCTCTTCAGGAAAATCAAGTATTCTTTCAACACTGCCTATTCAAGCAAAACCAAGTATTCTTTGGACACTGCCTCTTCAGGCAAAACAAGTATTTTTAGGACTCATCCTCACTAAGTATTATCAGGACTCCTCCTTTACAACAGTATATAGGACTTATCCTCAAACAATCTTTTTCAAGATCATTTCATCTACAAATGTCTCTTCTAAAAACAATGATGGTAGATACATTTCAGGTAATGAATCATAAAGTATTTTTGGATGAGGTTTGACTATAAGACTATACTTTATATTATATCACATGAGAGAGTAAGTTAGAGATTTGACTCTTAAGAAAAAACTTATCTTCATGTTGAAGTAGACGATGTTGATGATCCTTTTTGGGTGATGAGCTTTGAGGCTTCTTTTTCGCTTAAAAGTGTTGAGCATAGAAGCTCAATCACGATGAGCATAAGCGTTGAATCTGCATGTCTTTTGTTCTTCACTTTATACTCTTGAATCTGCTGTGAGAGAAAGATAGTCGTTGGAGCATGTTCTTCATAGAGCTTCTAGCTATTGGATCAAATGGTACATTGTGTACTTGATCCAGATGCGTTGTTGGCATAGTACTGTTTGATTGAGACTTTTTGCCGAAAAGATGTATTCTGTCACCTTGTAGGTAGCGACGCGTAGGTCTGAGCTTCTATCTGTTGGTATATAGATATAGAAATCTGATAGGGACACCTTTGTACTTCTTGCTTTGCATTGTCCTTTGTCAGAACACGTGATTTTGAGTTTGCAAAACTTCTTCAAGAAGCTATTTTAAGCTTTTTACTAATTTGTCTTCAATGGTCATTCGTTAGACTTTGCAACTTTCATCATTTCATAAACCTTGTTCCACTCAGGCGATCTACTTTGATTGCTTTTATGCTCCTGTGATCTTTCCTTTCTTCATCGTTCTTCTTGTTCTTCAGACGATGTTTCCTTGCTTCATTCATTCTTCATGTTGGTCACTAGGAATTTAGAGATAAGCTTTGACCAATCATTTGAAGCTTCTTTTCTTGAGATGGATTGTCTTGAAGTATGTTTCGTGGATTAGTAGATGATAGTAAGCAAAGACAATAATCTATATTCTGTTTCTCCATTTCTTGTATGAGAGAGAAAGAGGAAACTTGATATGTTGTCGTTGTGCTTGTTTCCTTGATCAACGTGCTTCATAGTGTATACCTTGATTTTTTGAACTTGACTTTCTCCTCTAGATTGTCAGAGATGTATTTCCAATTCCTTTGGCGCTCATTCTCTTAGTATAGCTTCGTTCGTTCAAACCTTGAGATAGATGAGACGTTGAGTGCAGTCTTCTCAAACGATCTGATAGCTTTGCTTGTTCTGCATGAGTTTGTTAAGTTCAAATGCTAATCATATCGTCTATCGTGTTTTGAATGCTAATAATTTTCAAGAGTATAAGTGTTGTGATTAAATATCAAATATGAATTGCATTTCAATAAATCATGTAACACCCCGATTTCGGTGGCGTCACTTTAGTAACCAAAAGAAATACTTAAGCGGAAAAAACGTGAATTATTTTTTTTTCGACAATATAACTAAAGACAGAAAGCAATAAACTTCCCAACAAAAGATAAAAGAAACTACTATACAACTATATATACATGCCTCGCTAAATACAACCACGTCACGAGTAACCTCCAGTGACGAGTGACAGAAAGAGAGTAACGCCCGAAGGCAATATGTACAGTCCAAGGTAAAAATACTGTGTCCGCAACACTAAACCTCAAAATCTGAGAACAAGTTGGCCCAGCGGCCTAAGAAAAGACCCCCTAAATCCAACCAGCTCTCTGTGATCTCCATAGGAAACCACACAAAAAGCTACCGGTAGGAAACTACCCTGTCCCCAAAACTGAAGCATGACGGTCAGAGCATCGACACTACTCCTACACTAATCCCTACCCGAGGAGCCCACACTAGCACTCGATCCTACACGCTAGCGCGGTCGTCATCCGAATCTGCATCTAGGACGACTAAGTCGACATACTCAACACTGCCCTCTCTGTCCACCCTAATGCGCTCCTGCACTGGCCTCTCGGGCTCGGGGCCCAGAACGAGATCCGCGACGACAGCAGCAGCAGTAGACGGACTAGACTCCGTCGAAGCCCCACCTACTGGCACCTCCTCAGAGGGGTCCTCATCATCCGAAGGGGATGGTGGCGGTGGAGGTCCTCCCAAGCCGGGTCCACAGTGTACACCTGGAGGCAGGTTGAAGCTCACTATGTGCCTCCTCATCACCCCCTCCGTCAAGCGTCCGAATCGGTCGACACGGTCCTCCATGACCCGACCGGTGTAGGTCGCACGGTGGCCCTCGGGATCGACCACCCATGCACCTGGGTCGTCTTGATCAAGCATCTCGTACCTGGTCCCCCCCGAGGGGCTGACCATGGTAAACCAATCCCCCATACTCATCTGACAAATGGCGTAGTCCGCCCAAACACACACAGCAGACGCGAGGGTCAACTCCAAAGAATTATATAATTAATAAAACCAGATATAATTATAGGATAATAAATACTTGCCTCTCAGGCTTATAAGTTTTGGGATAGCTTCCTAGGGTTGCATGTATCACAATGAATATAAAGAACCATAAAAACAAGTAGCATGCCTCAAAAATAGGATAAACAGTTACCAATCACACTCAGCAACTAAGTCAGCATGTATGTTGCATGAAATGCAATGCTGGGTAACAAAATGCATTCCGGAAGAAGGATGGACACCGTCGAGTCAGCCCTAACACCGGCCAAAGTGGGACCATTCCGCTCGGGCGTCTCTTACACCACACAAAAGTAGTCAGATCAGCAGTGAACCCGTAGGTCTGCCATTTCGTCTGCTACTGAGGACCACCGTAGTGTCCTAAATATGGAAATCCGGGTCTTATGACCATTTTGGAATCCACCGAGGTCCGGTATCACGCCGTGTATTAACCTCAAAATGAGTGCATGAATGCAAGTGATTAGCCAAACAACGTCTCCGACCTCACCCGACACGTCGCCACGTGTTCTAGATAACTTAAAGTCTCTAAAAGAATACCCTAAGGTAAATGTCGATTCTGCGACAAAATACAATTAATCATAAACAAAAGAGTGCAACCACTCACGACAACTCTCCGAGTCATCAATGCTCTCACGAAGTCTCACGCTTCTGTGGAGTCTCACACATTCACAAAGTCTCACGCTTCAGTGAAGTTTTATGCTTTCACAAGGTCTCACGCCTCAGTGAATTTACACACTTGCACGAAGTCTCACGCTTCAATGAAGTTTCATGCTGTTCACGAGGTCTCACGCCTCAGTGAAGATCCATGCTTTCCACAAGGTCTCACGCCTCAGTGGAGTATCACGCATTCACAAGGTCTCACACCTCCGTGAAGCTTCTCGGCTCATCCCTTGGATGGCTAAACAAACTGCTCCCAGAGCGAATGAGTATCAACATACCCAGAACTCGCAATCTTCTCAACACTTGGATCCGACGACACTTCTCGTTCTCCAAAACTAAACTTCAATCCAAAGCTTGCATCCGAGATTGTTATCTTTATTTAAAGGTTTAGAGGTTGTTTAATATCTTATGAATTTTCTTTGTAAAAATAGCTCCTTTTTAGTCTTATCGTATTCCCTATGAGTTTCAAAGTTCCCATAATCCCAAGTAATTCCCTGAGAAGGTCTCGATCCATTGGAGCATGACAAGGTCCGAACTCCGTTCGTCCTTTTAAAACTCTCTCAAAATCTCATAAAAATTTGGCATGACCTGCCCGTAAACCTCACTCTTCAGAATCTCAGGTACAAGTGGAATAGCATAATAAAACAGCTCAGTCAAAAGCATAAACAGCATATTCCAACACATCCTAAGTTAACCATGTAGCACATAGCATGTGAATCATTTAGCACACAATATCATGGCATCAATTACTCAACAAGGTCGGCCGAAGCCTCAGAGAACAATTCAGACATTTAGCAATTAAGTGCATAACACATAAATCAAGTCAAACTTGTCGACACCTAAAGCATTATCTAGTAATTCAGAGAGTAGCCCTCACCGGTGGGTCTTCCAGCTTCTTCCTCAAAATGTTCTTCAAGCTCTTCTCCTTGATCTCTGGGAATCTCCTCAAACGAACCTTAAGCAAAAATCACAGAAATCAACACCAAGAGTCAGAAACTCAGCAATCAAAGAGTCCTAGGGTTACACGGTACACTACTACCTCCGTGGTACGACAATCTAACGCGTTAAGACAAGTTTTCGAAAAATCGGATTCTCCCCCCCCCCCTTGATATAGCTCTCGGCCACTTCCTTTAATTGGGAGGGTCGATTTTTCTTCGATCAAACTTGGTTCCTGGGTTAACATAAGCCGTAACTAAGACGGTTCTAGGCTCGGAAAAATTTTCGGATCGAAAACTGATATAGGGGTAGTTTGGTCATTATTTTTAGCTCAAAATTTCAAAATTGGATTTTTGAAAAACAAATTGGATGGGGACGTCCACAACGACGTTTATGACGACAAATCCTACTAGCACTAAGCCAAGTCGATAGATTAGAGCGTAAAGGTTGCGACTTTGCCGAAAAATGGGTATTTAAGGTAGAAATTGATCCCGGCGGCATTTCGTCGACATTCGACAAAATCTAATCCGCAGAACACGCTCAGGAGCATGCAGGGGAGAAGTTTAGACACTGAAATCAGCGTATTTGAACAGTTTTTCAAAAACCTCAAAATTTTGAACTCAGAAAGTCGTAGGAGAAGTGGACAGAAACGACGATTCGAAGGAGAGTATAGTTTACCTACCTCGAGGTCTTCGATTAGTGACGATCGGTGAAGCAAACGGGCAAGAAACGACGAAGATCCGGATCTCTCTCTCTCTCTAGGTGCTCGCGGGTTTGGGGAGGGGAAATGGGTATTTTTTTGCAAAAAATCTAATTTTCAAGCTATTTATAGGTTTTGGAAAAAGCGGAAAAAAGATTTTTTTGCGATTCCGATCTTTCCTGCGCGTTCCTCTGCGCATTCTAAGATAGGTTCTGGCGACAGAATTCCAGAACTCAAAACAGGATTCTTGGAATTAAACCAAAAGATCCAAAATCGGCATAAGTCGGTGTAAGTCGGATTATCCCGAAAAACTACTTTTTGCAGTGATCGTCGGATGAGAAAACTTCCTTCTGAAGAAAGATTAGGAATGATGAGAGAAATAGGAGAACGCGGGTGGAATCTTCTTTTGCAGCTCCGAATAGAAAAAAGTCTTCATCGTCTGTCGATCTTAGGTTTTCTGGAACTATCAGGGATTCCGTTTCGGCAAACTTCCGAGAATTGGAATTTGACGTTCGTACTTTCCAGGATTTCGCATCGAAATGATTGTTTAAGGACGGAAAAGAGAAGTTCTAACATTTCTCTGAGGATTTTTGGAATTAGTTTCCATCGTGTCCTAAAGCGTAAATTAACTATTCACTAATACCTTTGACCTAGGATTAAGCGTATGTTAGTCGTGCTATAACTCTTTCGGTTTTTCGATAAATTCTTGGACTTTTCCTGAACCTTTTTCCTTCCCAAATTTATCTTAATCAAATAACTCTTTTATTTTATTCACTTATCCAAAGCGTTAAAACTTGGGCCTTACAAATCACACTTATGCCCTATTTCCTTGCCGTCTTTTATTCAAAGTATAAGACTACATAAAGAGACGTTCAAGCAAAGAAGAGAAAAGACAAAAGCATCAAAGGAAGACGAGACAAGCTAAAGAAGTCAAACATGCCTCATCGTCTTCACTGGAAGATCAAAGGAAGATTCAAAGCATCAAGGCAGACTATATAAGCAATGAAACGTCGTATCTATTGAATAGTCTGACCAGATGAAGAAGAAGAAGAATGATCAAAGCTTCAACGCACATCATGGATAAGCCAAGGATGACCAAAGGTACAAGGCAACAACACTAGCAAGGAAATGCTAAATTCGCTAGTCTACTCAAAGCTGAAGAAGACCAAGAGACAAGAAAAGTCAAATTAACAAGATCGTCTTCAGAAGGAGAAAGCCAAAGTATCAAGCTTCAAGACTACACACATGAAAGATCAAGATAAACTATTGGATCGTCTTAGAAGACTGTACTCAACGTCTAATACGTCGTCTATCTCAAGGCTGATCAAAGGAAGCAATGTCAAGAGAAAAAAGTGCCATACTCAAATCGAAATATCTCTGACATTCTTGAGGAGAAAGACAAGTTCTGAGAAATCATGATGAGAAAGTTGTAAAGGGCTTCAAGCTGGGCCCCAAAATTAGGTACAACTCAACCGTTTGAAAGAGGCCTTAGTTAAGAATAGTTGCTCCTAACTAAGCTGCCAAGTTTAAGGGACATTGAGATTCACACGATACATGTTGGCGAAGATTGATCTCTAGACCTCTTTCACTCAACTCATATATCCCCTAGATATTTTTGTATTTTTTATATGGTTACTTGTACGCTTGCTCATTTTTTATTTGTATTAATATTTTTTTTGTGCATCGGAAAGATAAATTACACCCTCCTCGGATTGATCCCTGGACCACCCCCACCCAACCCATATATATGTCTCAGAACTTTTATTACTTGAGCTATCATTCTTATTTAAACATACATTAACATATATTATTTTATGAATATATGAATATTTTTTGAACTAATGAATATATAAATTTAAATACCACAAAAATTGTTGACACTTATATTTTACTTATGAAATACTCATTATTTTTTTATACAACTTAATATTATTGAATTCTTTCACATTAAAGGGGGGATAACTTTGTGTTAGTTAACTTAAATGTTTGATAATTATTAAGTAAAACTATAGGACATCATAGTAAAAATTGTTTATTCTTGATTTTGTTGATAGGCTGCTATGGTAAATCTTTATGTGGATGATCGATAATGTTGTTCTAATTTTAACTGAGTTGTCTTAAAATAATATCTTTTATATCAAATTAATTAATATATTGATATTTAAACCAAATTTTAGACCGGGATACTTGCATCAGAGCAAGAAACGACGCACACTAATCTAAACATTGGGTCAAGACTCACAAGCAAAGTCGGCCCACCATCTGACAAACTAAAAGCCCAACTTTTCTCTTTAAATTTCTCGCTTGTCTTTTCTTACTCCTCACAAACACATAATTAGGGTTCTCTATTGAGCTCTTCCCCAACGCCGCCAGCAGAGAGATTCATTCCACTATCATCCAATCCATCCAATACATGTGGTGTTATGACTTACTTTGTTTAAGTACTTCTCTTCTCTTACATCTTAATCAACTAATTTTACATGTTAATCATATCTATTTCTAAGATTTCATGTATCTGCTTAGGTTAGGTTCTTTTGATCTCTTATTCAAGGTTGGTGTGCTTCCTCATTTGCTTAGATCGATATTCCATGGAACGATGAATTGGGTTTCTTCTGTAACTATGTGTTGGATTTGCTCTATTTTAAAATAAATCTTTCGACGAATGTGATTGATTTTATTAATTTTTCCACAATTAGCCACATATTGTGGTTGCGGTAAGTCTTCCATTTTTCCTACTTCGTTTAAATAATTTAAATATCATTTTGCTGGAATTGCTTGTGTTTGTTGATTCTGTTGTATATTACAAAATAATTGAATTGAAATTGTCTTTTGTTGATTAATAATGTATGATTTCATTTCCTATTAATTTCATTGTGGTGTGATTTGATCATCATTCTCAATTTCCATGAGTTTGTTTTACATTTTTTTCCTATTTGATTAGCCAATTTTATTTAAATGTTAATAAGAGGTTTTCTCAAGTCAATCTGATATGATTTTTCAGTTTGTTTGAATTGTCTGAAAAGCTTGGGTATTATAATAAGTTGTAGTTATCTATTAGAAAACTTCATAACTTAGAACCATGACAACACTTACGTTAATACTCAGGGAGATGTATGTTTGCATAGGTGTTGAACCTCCAAACGCAATGCATGCAAATAGAATCTTTAATAGATTGTGGTTGATTTTCAATTTTTTTAGTGAATAAAAATAGGGTTAATGGTCAAATTGGTCCATGTGTTTGTAGTGACTTTTGATTTTAGTCCCTCCCCGGAAAAAACTAGCCGATATCTCCCTGCAGTTGCAAGCATTTTGGTTCTAGTCCTCGCCGGAGGGCGGAGCTCCGGCGAGAGTGCTGAATGGCAGACCAGGGCTGAAGTTGGCATGCCACATATAATTTTTAATTAAAATTTTAATTTCATGTGTGTAATTAATAATAATTATTATTATTTTTGAAATTCAGAAAATTTTCTTAAACCAAATTAATGAAACTAATTTAATTTCTAAAGTAACTAAACAAAAAACCAAGATTGAAATAAACCCAATATAATCAAGTAGTTATTACTCCATCTTTCACCAGAGAAAATCCAAACAATGCCTTGTAAAAGCAGGAACAGAACTTCCGTTGAATTTAAAGAAAACTTTGATAATTTTTTTATCAGAAACATCAATCCAACATGTCTTGACTCACTAATCTGTCATCTTCTTCATCTTCTAACACACTCCCCTCCCTATTTTTCCCCCCTTTTCCATTCTCCCTCCTTCCCCACTCTCATTCCTCCTTCCCCAGATTCGAGCTCACCCAGTTAAGAAACCCCATGCCCAAAAACTACAAACCCAGAACAAAGAGGAGGTCTGATTTCTTCATTACCATGGCAGGCCAATGAACCAGATTCGAGTTCACGCACGTGATGCACCTTGCCGTGCAGACGGCGTGAGGTACACCATGGAAAATCCCCATTCCCACGTCCACAGCAACATCGCCGCCCTCGTCACGCTCACGGACGCAAATATGCGAACTCGCAACATGCCGTTGTTTGGGCCTCGTCAAGCTCCGTCTACGGCCTCAACGAGAAGCTCCGTTCTCCGAATAGGATCGAACTGACCAACCCGCAAGCCTCTACGGTCTACGCCGCGATGAAATCCGGCTAGTAAATTACCCACACCTACAACCACATCTACAGGCTATCCATCACCGAATCAGATCTGAAGGACCACATCTACAGGTATTTGATGGTGAAGGCGGAGAGAAAATTGGTGGACGGAACATATTTGGGCATCATCGTGGGAGGAGGAGAATGTGAAGAAGCGGAAGATGAAGAGAGTAGTGAGTGTGATGTTGAGTGGGTTTGAGGAGTGATGAGGAAGATTTTGATGCAGAGAGTAGTGAGTGTGAAGATGAAGAGATTTTGGTGCAGTTTTCATTATCTGGGTTTTTTTTTCAATGTGGTGTCTTTCTACAATGCCGATTTGAATCTTTCTCTTGGAAGAAGAAAAAAAAAAGATGAAGAGAATGAATTTATTTAGTTACTTTAGAAATTAAATTAGTTTCAATAATTTGTTTAAGAAATTTTTGTGAATTTCAAAAAAAAAAAGAATTTTAATTATTAATTACACACACGGAATTAAAATTTTAATTAAAAATTATATGTGGCATGCCACGTCAGCCCTGGTCTGTCACTCAGCACTCTCGCCGGAGCTCCGCCCTCCGACGAGGACTATAACCAGAATGTTTGCAACTGCAGGGAGATATCGGCTAGTTTTCTCCTGGGAGGGACTAAAATTAAAAGTCACTACAAACACAGGGACCAATTTGACCATTAACCCATAAAAATATAAGCATTTTCACAGCTACCCACCCCTCTTTTTCCCTAGACTTTTTTAAAAAATATTATGAGCTGAAATTTAAACGTTGCAATATGCAGAATAGCTTTCTATTGAAAAACCGTGTTCCCTTTCAATTAATGCAATTTTAGATTTGTCTTCATAAAAAAAAATAATTGAAATCACCTTTGGGCTTGGTATGTTATCCCCAGAAGACAAGCTTGCTATCTAGTTTGAAGAACCACCTTGGAATGGTGCATGGTCTTTGTTGTTGTTTCAATGAACTTGGAGCAATGCAAGAAAACCGATAAGAGTTTTAAAGGAAAAATGTGGCATTTTCTTCAGGTAGGTATGGACAAACTCATCAACCAAATAGAAGGGGTTGACAACTCAAGTTTCACATCAGAGGATTACATGCCCTATTATAAGTATCATTCACAAATTTTGCTGCTTAATTTTCTTTGATTTTTGTTTGGTTTTTATTCTTCCAATTTTATACATTTCTTTTTTGTGTTTATGTTAATTTATTTAGGCATGACTTGCATCAAGAGGGAAACTTATGTTGTGTCTTGTGATTGGTGAGAGTTTAGAAAAAGCATTACTTGAACTTCAAATTTATTCATAGATCATTTTATATGTAGAGTCTATCTGGTTTAATAGTAACCTAAGTGCACCTATAATGAAAATACCTCTAATCAATTAGGATGTTTCTTATATTACATTTAAATAGTTTCTTTTTCATTCAACTTAATTTCAGCAATGTTTAATTCGATCTCAGCCTTGATTTTCCTTCTCTGTAGTCATATAAATTGTAAACTTGCATTGAGAATCCAATATTGTTTTGTATATCTTAACTTCGATGTCTAGAACTATTTATAATATGTGTACAAACCAAGACCAATTGGATGATGATAATTACAAGCTACTCTATGACAAATATAAGAAGGTCTTTGAAAAATATATCAATTCCACAGTAAGTTAGCTTGATACTTATTCCTGATTTCACAATACTAATATTGCAATTATCATCACCCAGTTGGTCTTGGTCTGCACACATATTATAAACAGTTCTAGACACCCAAGTTAAGATATGCAAGACAATATCAGATTCTCAATGTCAGTTTACAATTTATAAGGCTACATAGAAGGAAAATCAGGCTGACATTGAATTAAACATTGCTGAAATTAAATTGAATGAAAAATAACTATTTAAATGTAATATAAGAAACATCCTAATTGATTGGAGGTATTTTCATTATAGATGGCCTCAGGTTACTATTAAACCAGATAGACTCTACATAACCATAAAATGATCTAGGAATAAATTTGAAGTTCAAGTAATGCATTTTTCAAACTCTCCTCAAGCCCAAGACACAACAAAAGTTTCCCTCTTGATGCAATCCATGCCTAAAGAAATTGAGACATACACAAAAAAAAGTATAAAACTAGATGGAAAAAAAAACCAAAAAAAAACCAAAGAAAATTAGGTCGCAAAATTTGTGAAGGATACTTATAATAGGGCATGTAATTATTTGATGCGAAATTTGAGTTGTCAACTCCTTCTATTTGGTTGATGAGTTTGTCCACACCTATATGAAGAAAATGTCATATTTTTTCCTTAAAACTCTTGCTGGTTTTCTTGCATTGCTCCAAGTTCATTAAAACAACAACTAAGAGCATGCACCGTTCCATGGTAGTGCTTCAAACTGGATAGCAAGCTTGTCCTCTAGGATTACATACCAAGCCCAAAGATGATTTCAGTTAATTTTTTTTTACTGAAGACAAAATTAAAATTGCATTTATTGAAAGGGAACAAGGTTTTACGATAGAAAGCTATTCTGCGTATTGCAACATTTAAATTTCAACTCATAACTTTTTTATCAAGCCTGGGGAATTGAAAGAGAGGGGTAGTTGTCGAAATGCTGATGTTTTGATTCAGTAGAGAAATTGAAAATCAAGCACAACCTATTAAAGATTCCATTTGCATGCATTATACCTTTGGAGGCTCAACATCTACTATGTCATACATCTCCCCGATTATTAACCGAAGTGTTGTTGTGGTTCTAGGTTATGAAGTTTTCTAGTAGATAAAATAAATATCTAAAACTTGGCAGAATACCTAAGCATTTCTACAGTTCATGAAAACTGAAAAATCATATCAGATTGACTTGATAAACCTCTTCTTAACAGATAAATGAAATTGGCTAATCAAATAGGAAACACTGTAGAACAAACTCATGGGAACAAAGAATGATGATCAAATTACATAACAATGAAATTAATAGGAAATGAAATCATGAGTTTACTCTTTGAGTTAATTGGTTTTCCTTCTTGGGTTTCTAAATTCTGCTGTTAATTGGTTTTCCTTCATTCCCTTTTTTTAACTCTTTGAGTTTACTTCTTTTACGTGTCTCAGCTACATGAGAAGATCAATAAATAAGTTGTGAATGTTGTATCAGCTATGGTATTTTCTGCTTTCCATTTTCATATGTAAACTTTAAGGTAGTGTTTGGTGACAGAACAAAATAAGACACAATCGAACGAAACATGACAGAACAAGACGAAACGGAACAATAATGTTCTATGTATTCTGTTTGGTAAATCAAGTCATCTGAACAGAACCATAGTTTTAATTACATATATAGTCTTGATAAGCTAACTAATACTATATTTGTTTCAGATAAAAAAGTTAAAAAAAAATTAATTGAAAAAAGCGATATTTCAAAAAATAATTTGAAACAAACGTACTCTAAAGTGACTTTTCCATACGAGTATGTGTGGATTTCTCTGTATAGTGTGAGTTCTTTTGTTGGAGGCTTATGAAATAAAGAGTTGCAGTCAGCTCTTAATCCCAAACAGTTGATGTGACAGAGGTCTTTCGAAGTGGCACTTGTGCGGCCCTGGGAACATGTGGGTCATCCCTGGGTTTGTTGGGGAAGCGTGTGTCATCATGATTTAATATGCAAGTAAGGGTATTTACTAGTGATATGCGGGTTTTTTTTGGATGAGCAATTGATTAAATAGATAAAGACACAATGGGTGCCACCCATATATAAAGTCAAGGTAAAACATTACAAAATAGTAAGAAAACAAAACAGGGAAAATGAAGAGAAAAAACGAGGGGGAAAGAAGACACGGCGCAAACAACACGCAGCTGGGGAGAAAAATAAAACGGCTTGGAAAAGGGCTTCAATCAGTAGAAGCAAGAGAAGATACAATGTCCCAATAAATCATGAAAGCCTAGAGAGAGCCAATTATCACCGACAGCAGAGAAAACCCACTGGAGTCATATCCCCTATATATCTTCATCAAAACCATATTAAATTGCAGACTTGAGACATAAAATAGGCTGCTGAAGCCATTCATACAAAAAAGGTGGAATCCTTTGAGCTTCCCTGTAAGCCAATGCCATGCTCTGATTTGAGCACCTTCCAGTAATTCCGATCCTTCTCTCACAGTTCCCCCATTTGAAAATCACCTGATTTCGGTGTATCCAAAGAGTCCACACAATTGCATACCACACAACCTTAAGCCTCAAATTCTGGTGCAAGTTTAAAGCACTACAAGTGTGTTGCATCAAATGCGAACTAACTGTAACATCTCATCCACACTTCAGCTGTTACTGGGAAATCAAGCAGTATATGGTCTAAGTTTTCTTCTACCTGCAAACAGATTGGGCAGTAAGAATCATCTGATGCATTGATAATTTTCCTCTTCCGAAGGTTGGCTCTTGATCGTAGTCGATTCAAAATCACTCTCCATATGAACGCAACAATGTTTGATGGAACACGAGAACCCCAAATAAGGCTAAAGATTGGGTCTGCGACGTCAAGTATAGGTCTTTGTGATCGTTTATAGGCTGTTTGGACCGTGTACAAGCCTCGCGACTCTGTCGTCCATAGCCAAGAATCATTAGTTCTCTCCGTAAGTGGCACACTTCTAATCAGATTGTGCATCTCCATCAGTAAATTTTCCTCCCGGCTGCTCAAGAACCTTCTCCATCTAAACGACAACCCCCACCTACCTTCCTCCCATTTCCCCATATCACAAATGGTGTTGTTTTTCTGCACAGTTAAATGGAAAAGCTTACGGATGCTAGCGCTTAGCGGTTCATCTCCACACCAAGCATCCTTCCAAAAGCGAATCAACCTCTCATTTCCTACTTTCTGGCGGATCCCCGCATCAAACCAGCAAGATCCCATCTCTGATTACATGAAGGTGATATGAATAATTCTTAGTCCGGTAAAGAAAGATACTAAGGTAGTGTTTGACCCAGCTTTTTTTTTTTTACTTTTAAGTTACTTATAAGTTAAAGTTGGGCCAAACACAATTTTAAAAAAGTTCTAAAATTTTAAGTAGCTTATTTTTTATAACATGAAATAGAAATAAGTAACTTTTAAGAAAAAGTTATTGAGAGGAGCTTTTAACTTATAAGTGACTTATGACTTATGACTTATCCCGTTAGTTCCTCATCTGTTCAAGGTCGTATCTTTTTCGTTCAAGAAAAACAGAAGCTGCTGTCTCAGACTAGACTGTTTCTACCATGGACGAATCTAGGTCGTTGCTCATGTCTACTCAAGATGAGCGTTCTTCTAGTATGCAATCTTAGAGAGGAGATCGAAAACCCTCCAAATATGGCCTCCAGATCGGCCTCTGTAATCTTCTGGATTTAATCCAAGCCACCAACGATGTGAGGTGAGTCTGAGGAGCAGCGATTGAAGAGCAAGGAGCCCTAATCCTTAGGAGAAGTGGATGGAAGAAAGGGATGATGGGAAAAGGGAAGCTATTATTCTTGAAGAAGGAATCGCTGAGGGCGAAGGGCTTTGATTGCAATAGAACCGTCAAGAGTAGTAGGGTCTCCTGGAACAGCCTTTGTTTGGCACGAAGGATCAAATTGCAATTAAATGGAGGAGGGATCTGGAGTCATTATTTAGGATGCTGCTTGCCAATTGATGTCGTGGGCTGAATTCATTGGTATTCTTATCAATTTATGATGACAGTGACAGTGTGCTGCGATTCAGTTTTCCTTGATGTCCAGGAGCAAAGACCTTTATGTTTTATTGAATATTTATCATTTGGGGTTATCTTAGCTTCTTAGTGCCTTCCATCAAACTGGAAGTGTTGTGTGAATCTAAAGGAAATGAAGATGCATTGTGCATATGCCTTGTTATTAGTTTTAATCTTTGAAAAAAATCCTATAAGAGTGAAGATTTGGATGATGTATATTTAAATAAATTCAAATCTTTAAGAAAATTCACCAAACATCTTTTAACTTAAAAGTAACTTTTAAGCTATTGTTTTTTAAAAAATTGTCAAACAACTTCTACCTTTTTTTTTAAGCTCTTACTAGTACTTTTACCCGTGCGATGCACGGGGGTGTTCATTTTTTTTTCTTGTGCGTATTTTTTCTAAATTTGTGCTATTTTTTATGTTTATTGAAAGAAAATTTATGATTTAAAAAGACGCAATTATTTTTAGATATAAACAAACATAAATTTGTAAGTTTATTTTCCGCGATGAATATGTATATTTTTATTTTGTAAAAGCGCAATTATTTTATTTATTTGTTGTTTTTGCCTTTTGTTATGAGCATTGATTAAAAATGTACTAATCACTACATTGCATAAGAAGTCTTTGTCTATACAATATTATCACTTAAATACTCTCAAGTTTTTTCCAAACAAATTCTGGCCTTGAAAGATGATATGATAACAACAAAGTAGTAAAAAGTCTTTTAAAATCGTTTGTAATATACCTCAATGCAAAGTTTCTATTACTCAACCAATGTATTCTTTATTGTCTTTTAGTAAGTCCATTGCATAGCACATGCCCTTATGCCTGCCTATAAAAAAAACATGCCCTTGTGCCTCATATGTGTGCCCTTTAGAATTTCCTAACTCATAAAAATCAAATAATAATAAAATCTTTTTAAAATAATTTTGAGGTAAATAGAAGAAGGATATAGCATGACATGGATGGGATGACTGAAACCATCAAATAAAATTTGCACTACCACTACTTCTGTTACAACAAATGCCTACAAATCATGTTGGTATCTTTCTCTCACTAACTTGAGCACATTTTTAGGACTTCATTTTATCATTTAGCTATCAGATTTCTGTTTAACAAAAGATGAAATAGTCAATTCTCTAAAAAAATAATTGAGGGAACAGTTTCATTTTTAACCATTTCATCCCACACAAAGAAAAAATAAAAGAGAAGACTTTTTTTGTGTCATTTGGGCACCAGTCTCCACGGGGGAAAGGGACCCCACGTGACTAATTTAGCTCGAGATACGGTATTGATGTTCCTGGCCACAAATGTATTATTTTTTACCTCAGAGGGGATCGAACTCGAAATTCACCACTTGTGGTTAAAAGAGAAGACTTTCACTGTTTTAATTTGTATTCTTTTTTTTATTCTGTTCTTTTCTTTTACTTTTTAATTTCTATTAGTTTATGGGTTGTTCTTGTTCAACTGGTTTCCGTTCGAGAATACCCAGATGAAGTCTCAGTGTTGTTCTTGGAATCAAACAGCTCTCTCTCTCTCTCTCTCTCTCTCTCTCTCTCTCTCTCTCTCTCTCTCTCTCTCTCTCTCTCTCTCTCTCTCTCTCTCTCTCTCTCTCTACCTATTTCAATCTTTGATGAGCTTTATCAAACATGTTATGCTTTTTAATCTCCTTTGACTTCTTAGTTTGGATAAGGGGTAATTCAAGCAAAAGCCTAATATCAAATCTCAGAATTTTCTTGGTGAAAATAACATGAACAAATGCCAAATAATACACGGGGAAAAGGAGCACTACTATATGTACATTCCCCATTTCCCATCATGAAATTTCCCAATAGAAGCAAAAGATAGATTAATCAAAAGATTTAAGAACTTTATGGTGATACATTGATAGAGATTTGAAAAGAAACATCTTTCTTCTCCTTGTTTGATTGCAGGGACGATGAAGTTAATAGGATTGAATGAAACACCAAATCAACATACATATAGAGCTCCTTTTTGTAAGCTTCTAAACATTCAAGCCAGGTGGTTAGGACTCATCGGAACCCCCATCTGAGTTGATAATGACTCCTGCCATATCCGTGCTTATATTTATAGCTTTTTTGCTCTTCTTTTCTTTTAAGAGAATTTAATTTTAAGCAACAACAATTGTTCTCTCCAAAGCCTCCAATGTGTGTTTTCTTGAATTTGCAGCCATGGACACCTCCTACCTTTATGCAATATGAGAAAATAACTCATTGAATAAGTAACCAAAAACATCAACATATAGTAGCTTTAAACAAAACAAAAGACAACTTAAAGCACCATTTCATTCATAAGTTCTCCTCAGACAACCAAATGTAGAATGAATGCAGAGTAAAAAGGATAAGTTAGGACTTAGGAGGCATCATTAGGCCAGTATAAGGACAATTGTTAGTCAGGCTCAGAGAATTATAAGGGGAGTATGAACACTCTTTGTTTTTCTTTTATGAAAATAGCTACTGCTGCCATCGTTGCTTGTCTCTAGCAGATTCAAATTGACTTTATCAACTGGGTTTCCTGGAATAAGATCAAAATGAAAATGAAACTACCAAGTCTTTAAATATAGCTGAAAGGGAATTTCATTTAGAGAAAGTTATGGAGAACTTCACACCTTTGG
The DNA here is from genome assembly GCF_012489685.1 of Lotus japonicus. Taxonomy (NCBI): domain Eukaryota; kingdom Viridiplantae; phylum Streptophyta; class Magnoliopsida; order Fabales; family Fabaceae; genus Lotus; species Lotus japonicus. Next base: position 27,119,352 of record NC_080043.1, read on the forward strand.
CATTATAAAAATTCTCTCAGTCATATTTTCTAAAACATTCGGATTGAGTAATCAATGGAAAAAAAATTTACTTTCATGAACCACATCATAAACTCTATGTAGAACACATGTCTACAGTTACTGGGATAAAGATGCTGATTCAAGAAAAATACCATGAATATATATATATTTGCATTAGAAAGTTAAGAGAACTCTTCAAAGAAACATCATGCCACAGGGTAATGTTCTAACCAATTCAGAACTGCAATAGCCAATAACTCAATAAATCTAAGTCTCAATCCATCTCAGAACCCACCACTTTATTTATGTAAAATTTATTATTCTGAGCACACAAAAATCAAACAGATTGTTCGATTTCAAATCTACAAAACTGATATGGGGAACTGATCATCAAACATCAACACATTACAAAACACACAAAGCGGACCCTTTATTCAAATCCCCCCGCCCCCCATTCAAATAGGCAAATTAAGTACCTTTAGCCTCTGTTTTAAATTAGCATAATCTCCATTGCTCATGATTGGTTTTTCAGGCACATCTGCTTCCAAGAATTTTTGCTCATCAGAACCTGCGCATGTAGTTAACAAATAAAAAATGAGATTAATTTAGCTAATTACAGGTTAGCAAGAAATCATGTATGTATCATTTCAGTTTCAGCTCCATACCTAGCATTACAACACTGCTCCCTTCCCACATTTGAGATTATCAAATTCTTCATTTGACATGATAGTCTTCCCACGTAGTAGAATGCCTGTTCAACAACCAATTTCAAAATTCAAGTTTAAATTCATCTGCTTTGAAACTATTAATAATTAAATAATGACTGACAGAGCATTCATGTTGATATCCTTTCCGATGCCTCCTCTCCCTCCTGTGCGCCTGGGACCGTTCAGACTCTGCCCTCAATCCCTAACCCCCAATGGTGATTGGCGACGACCACCTTTTGAATGCTTATAATAAGGAGAGGAAGAAACACACAAACAAATTTGTTTCCTATTGTCCTAAAGTAACAATGAAAATCTTCTCAATAATAAGGCATCTCATGCTGTGAACAAATATTATAGAAGGAACGCTTAAAATAAACTGAATGACTCTACTTGACTTCACCTTGGATTCCCTCAAAGCCTCTGATGTTCTTCGATTGATCGGCGTACTGGTCTCTGCATTCCACCCCTTCTTCTTGGTCCACAATGTTCCTCTCTGTCCAGTATCATACATGACTTAAGGTTCGCTTGACTGAAAGAAAAGAGATCAAAATAGTGACTTTGTAAGGTTATTTCTTCTTCATCAACATTATAAGTTGCATTGCTTAGAAAAAGACACACATGCTCAAATAATTACAAACTAACAAAAACAAATAATCAATATTAATTCAGAAGTCTATTTTTTTGGGAAGAATGTTTTCACTTGTTTACGCCTCCTCAAACTACTAAATTTAAAGACACCAAATAGCAATCAGAATTCAATAAAGCTGTCAAGCATTTTAATATATAGGAATGGAAAACATTCTAAACTTTCCCCTCCCTAACAACTCTCCAAACAAATTTTCCTACCTTCATTTCTCTCAATAAGTAATAACAATGTAAATCTTTAAAAAAAATGAATAGTATCATTATATTTAGTAAGTAATTTTCATGTGTAATGGCCTATCTGGAAAACAATAAAGAACCTAACCTTGCCATCTATATCTCCAATAGAAATTGCATTAGTGAATCTGTTCATTGCACAATGAACTGAATCCATTTCCTGACGTTTGGAATTGAGCAAGTCCTGAGCAGCTTTCTCTACTTATATAGCAGCTTTAACTTCTTGATTATACTCCTTGCAAATGGCCTGATCAAATTATCATTCAAAATGACCCAGGAAAAAGGATAAGAAAAATAGAAGGAAAACACAAAAGCAAAAGAGGAGAATTTTTCTTCCTACCATAAAAAATGGATGCCATGGCCTAATGAGAAAAATGGAGACTTCTTACCGGTGTGGCGTTCTGTAATTGGAGGTAGAAACAAAGTGAACTTACCTGGAAATTAAAACATTAAAATGTCTCAATAGAGATAAAGAATGTGAATCTAACAAACACAAAAAAATTGAGAGAATTTGAAAAGAGAAAAAAAAAAGAAAGGGAATGGCTTACCGAGTGATATAGCATGGTAGGCTTTGGATTTTGCAAGTTGTGCAGCATTCATATGTTCCTCTGTTACTGTTACTTCAGCAGAAGGAATTCTAATCTTCCATTGAATGAGAGTTTAAATTAGACACGAAGTTGCGTCAAAATACTTCCTTTCCAATTATGAGGTTGATCTTCTTCATGGGGTTATGGAAAAGGATTGCACAATCAGCGCAAAGAACATTTATGATGAAAAGGAAGATTGAACACCAATGGAGGGATCATGGACGGGTTGGAACCTATTGTTCCAAGCACCCAGATTAAAATAAATAGGGAGATTGGAAACTCATACAGCAGATCGATGGAACTGGGATACCCACTCAAGCGAACGGAACACGGAAAGCGCAGGCAAAAAAAAACGTTTAAGAAAGCGAACAGTGGAAACGTTTTAGAAATTAGAAGGGCAAGAGGCAAGAACATTGGAGATTCAACGAACGGCTGTGATTAAATTTAATTGAAATAATTAACATATTTACATAAATATCCATGTTTAATTTGAGATAGGTGTACAATTAATTATTGAATGACAAAATTACCCTCCAGGCTGAAAAACTCTCATTTTATATAGATTATAGATAGATTATAGATAGATAGATTATAGATTATAGATAGATAGATAGATAGATTATAGATTATAGATAGATTATAGATTATAGATATAGATTTTAAGCTTTGACTTAAAAGTTACTTTTAAGTCCTAAAAAAGTTAGGCGAAACACTACCTTACAAAGAATTATTAAAAACCATCATGTAATCAATAATATCCCACTAAATTTGGGCTTTATCGGGGAAATGCAGTGTTTTAAAACTCGGCTCGGTGATCGACTCGGTCGAGGTACTGAGTCAATGAGTCACTGGTCGGACCAACGAGTCATTGGTTCGATTGCTTAACTCGGTGCATTTAATAAAATTCTAAAAATTAATAATACTAGCTAACATTAATTAATCTTCAAACTCTAAATTTTAAAATCATTATCATCACACAAATATTTAATTGAAAACGAACAACAAAGGTTGTACTCAACAAAATATGACAAATAAGTTAAAAATATCATACTAAAATATAGGTTCCACACTTTAATCATAAATATAGCGCACAAATAACTTAATTTAAATTATTGTTAAAAAAATGTATATATTAAATAAATGGCACAAATAATTATTATCAATTTTGGAATTGTGATTTTAGTTATCTTATCATTATGTGATAAATAACTATGTTCAATACAAAGGATTTTATAGTGCAACTAGTGTTGATTATATATATATAATATGTTGTAAGCATTATATCAAATCTCTTGCTTGGCTGAGTGGTAAGGTGCCTTGTGTTAAACATGCACGGAGCAGGTTCGAATCCCTGCCAGGCACATTCTAATTTTTTTTTCAACAAATAGAAGCAAGAGAAAAAAATTGTAAACTCACCGGTTCAACTGAACAAGACCGAGTCACCGGTTTAACTACAAAACCGGCCGAGCTGCACCGGTTCATACCGGTTCCAGTACACAACCGATCCACTGAGAGGCTCGGACCGATCAGGGGACCGAGTCCCGGTCCAACCGGTCGGACCGGCCGGTCCGAGCCGAGTTTTAAAACCATGGGGAAATGACATTATCTGATTCATATAGCCAACCTAATTTTTTGGGATATGACTTTTATGGTTGTTGTAGTGTCATACCATCTTATTGACCAAAAAATTAAAAAAATAACTCCTTCTTTAAAATAAATATCTTTTTTTCTTGAGCAAACTAAAAAATCTGAAATTGCTGGGAACCGTCCAAGTTTGTGGTGGGCCTATCATCCAATATTATTCTTAGTCTGCTTCGGTGGCTGAAAATTATTTGTCATTTTTTAAACCATCATGAGATATGGCAAGAAATATCAAAATGCAGTGATACACTATGGTGCTTCGCAGGCGCATGCCTGATCATCGACCCTTCCATTTCGATTTCGGATCCTTGTGCTTTCAACGGTTGGCGTAGTTTGCGGTCACATTCTGCGCACTGCCATGCGAATTGCAATTCTTATTACCATAAACTGAATACCTGCCACGAAAACGAGCTGTATGAAAGAAAAACGAATGATTCCTTTCCTTTAGTTGAATAATCAAAGATGTTGAAAACATGTGGAACTATTCGTCGTAGTGGTAATAATAGGAGTGATTGCATTAGAGAAATACTAGCCTGCAAGACACCATATGGTTTTTTCATCATTGATGCGAATAGTTGAACGATACAACTTGATCACTCCACTTGCGAATCACATATTTGCCTATAATCCTATATATTCTAAGCAAGGAGACCTCGCTAGGAAAAGACCACTTTACAACGTGTTTGAGTTTATTTTTTAATCCTTTTAAATTTCTTGTCTTTACAAGTTACAAGTTATTCTTATACTTGCTTTTTGTTTTTTCAAAGTCATTCAACCCAAGCTGTTGGTTTCTGAACACATGTTTAGCAAGGAACCTGTAAATGGATTATTTAAAACAACTGAGTAAAGTATATATAATGTATGTGTTATTTGTTTCAACAAAATTGTATGTATTACTATTATGATAAAAGTACTTTCAAAAAAAAACTATTATGATAAAAGTAAACGATAGAGTACTAATTAGAAGAGTTTAGAGATTCAAATTTTTTTTAAAGATTTTTCAACAGATATCAAAGTCAACCAATCAAACAGCTGAATTAAAATTTCTGTTCAAAAAAATAAATAATTTTAAGTGATTCCAATTTTTTAATTATGGTCAACGTCATTAGAATTTGGAAACAATTAAATAAAATGGCAACTACTTTCTTGTTTGATTCATATTTTGTTTATTTATTTATCTAAAAACCGTTTTTAGAAATATTTTTTAAAAAAGAAAAAAATTTGAGCATATGTCTTTAAAGAAAATATATAAGGTGAACCATTATAAAAGTGATTAACTGATATGGCTGTTAGATATATATAATATTTACAAATAAAATATTTATTTAATCCTATATTTAACGGCCAAGTATAATGGTTTACTAGTGAACCACTTTTAAAATGGTCCACCGTATGACAACCATTTTTCTAAATTAAAAAAAGCTGATTTAATAATTAATGATAAAAACAAAGGTTAATGGTTAAATTAGTGTCTAAGTTTGTAAGCGAGTTTGATTTTAGTCTCTGAAGAAAAATGACGTTTTGTGGCGGTTAAAAACCGCCAGTAATTGTAAAAATGACTGTCGCTCGCTTATCAATTCATGGACTAATTTAACCATTAACATATAAGAGATATTTTGATTTTTAAGTTTAAAAAACTTTTGTTTGTTTGTTACAAGTTTGAAAAAATTTAGAGAAGTATTTTCTATTTTTATTTTTATTTCATTTTCTACAAATAGTTCACTTTCAACTTTTTAAAATTTAGAAAACTTGTATGTTTATTTTAATTTTATGTTTTCATTTCCATCCTGACAGTGACACCGCCTCCGCCACCAATGCTAACACCACTATTGCCACCTCCACTGCCATGTAAAAGTGATAAGTAGTTAACAATATATGACAGGTTAGATATAATATTTACAAATGAAATATTTATTTAATATTATATCTAACGGTCAGATATAATCGTTTATCGGTGGACCACTTTTAAAATGGTCTATCGTATAACAATATGTTTTAAATTAAAAAAACAACTGATTTTTTTTTGGTTAAAAAAAAGATTTAGAAACAAATGATAAAAACAAATAAGAGATTTTGATTTTCGATTTAAGCAACTTTAGGCACACTTAGTTTACAATATTTTTCATTTTCATTCTCTTAGAATATAGTTTCAATTTTTAATATTTAAAAGTTAGAAAACATGTATGTTTGTTGACTTTCTATTTTCATGATCACCAAGACTTTGCTACAGCCTCCACCACATCACCACCACGCCACTGCCACCATCACCAACACCACCACTACCAACACACCAACACCACCACTACCAACCCACCACCACCATCACCACAATCGCCACTACCAATTACCTCCACCGCCACCACCAGTATCATCCGCCACCATCGTTTTTTTATCTCATTCCTTTCTATCATTTTCATTTTCACCATTTTTTTTTCTGTTTTAAATAAATTTTAGAAAATATTTTGAAAGAATTCTTTTTCTAAATACCAACCTAACATATTTTTTATTTTAAAAAATGGAAACAAGAAATTAGCAAACCCTAGCTCTGTCTCATAAAATAGATAGCTTAAGTGGCAGGAGCTGTAAGACATATAAGTTGGGTAGGGGAGGTCTAGATTGGGTAGGGGGAGATCCAAAGATCGATTCCTGACGGGTATAATTTATTTTTTCAATGTACAAAAAAGAAACAAACCCTTGCTCACATAACAAATTTTTAAAACTATTCATAATTTCATATAAAATGATTTTTATTCCTTTCCATTTTTAAAAACTCAGAATAATTCCGGTGTATTTTTTTCACTCATTAGCAATAGAAACATCGAGGCAGCAACCCAGCCCAAAAAAGCTACGCAATTCAATTCACTGTTGTTCTCTTCTAGAACTACAACCAGCCCTCGCTCTCTTTTCACATTCGTTCGTTCTCCACACGCCCCTTTCAAAAACCGTTACACGCTCGCTCTCATATGCTGCATGCTTGAATCGATTTACCATGGCTTCCTCAGCCTCTTCTCTCCTCAGGTCATCTCGCTCCAAGCTCTTCCCTCCTTCCTCCCTTTCTAGAATCTTCCCCTCTCGCTCTTCCCCCCACCGATCCCCCGCCTTCTCCACCGCCGCGCGCTCCGCCGTCCACCGGTGGAGCCACGGTGCCCTATGGAGGTCTCCTTCCACCCTCCGCCCTCAGATCAGAGCCTTCGTTCCCCTCATCGAACGCTTCCACCGCAGCATCGCCACTTCCGGTACTTCACTCCCTCAATTTCGGAGCTCTTTTTTCTGTAGTGTTGTTTTCATTTGATCTAACACCTGTGATTTTATCGTTGAATGTGAATTCTGTTTTGCTTTTTTGTTTTCTTGGAATGGAATCTTCTGTTTGACTATGAGTGAATGATTAGTACGTTAACTTTTTGCGTTTAACCTTGCTTTCTGTTTTCTGTTGAATATCGTGATTGTTTGAAGGATCGTGAAGTTTGCCTTATCTGTTGAATCGTCGTTGTTTGAATTTGTAATATGTTGGTGCTGAATTTTTGTGTGTTTCTGAGTGTTGTTTTTGTCATCTAACATATTTGCAATTGCTGCAGCTGGTGAAAATCCTTTCAAAGGAAACTTGACGAGTCTCCCCAAGCCGGGTGGCGGCGAGTTTGGAAAATTCTACAGCCTTCCTTCTCTCAACGACCCACGAATTGGTAATTTGCTGGTTCCATTTTAGTTCAGTGGTTCGGTTTGAATTGGGTTTTCTTTTTGTTGTCTTTATTACTAGAATTTTGGGTGAAATGTGTGTTTTTGTCCCTTTATCATGTGTTTGATAAAGGGATCAGTCTCTCCTTCAGAATTGCACATTCTCCTTGCATTTGCTTAAGTAGGTAAGTTGCTGATGGTATCAACTTTTGTTGGTATATGACAGATAGGTTGCCATATTCTATCAGAATTCTCCTTGAATCTGCGATTCGTAATTGTGACAATTTCCAAGTTACCAAAGAAGATGTTGAGAAGATTATTGACTGGGAAAGCTCTTTTGTGAAGCAAGTTGAGATTCCTTTCAAGCCCGCTCGTGTACTCCTGCAGGTACTTTATTCAATTCTAGGTGCAGCGAAAGAGTTATTATCATGGATGGGTGATGTTAAGTAGTAATACACATTCCTTCATTTAACACCTATCCTTTTTTTTCCTTCCCTCAGGATTTCACTGGAGTGCCAGCTGTTGTTGACCTGGCTTGCATGCGAGATGCGATGAATAAGCTTGGCAGTGATTCTAATAAGATTAATCCTCTGGTATACACAATTTCATCACTTGTGATTTTAATTATGTTTTAAAAGTTCTCAGATTCATAGGAGACAAGCAGGGTTGTACATGGTATTAGATTATGCTTAATATGTTTACAACTTGGTTTGATTTTAAACTTACTTTAAGGTCAAGTATTGTTGGCCGAGTTGATTTTGAAATTATATTTGTGAGAAAGAGAGACAATGTGAAACTCTTACTAATTAGATTGAAAATAACTGTTATTCTTTTTGAAAAAGTTTGAGATGTTTTTGAACCATTTTGCACTCCAAGATGGATCATATTAAAAATATTCTTTTAAGTTTGAGCAATTACACACTACAAATTTAAACCATATAATTTTTGTGAAATCACAACAACCTATCTCCACAGTACCCAGTCATGGTGTTACCGAGGAGTTAAACAAGCTCTTTTTAAAGCATATTTTGACTGTACTTTAGGCTTGCTATAGTATAAGTGGCTCTGAGTCTGAACATTGCTTGTTGCCAGGTTCCTGTTGATCTCGTCATTGATCATTCAGTTCAAGTTGATGTGGCGAGGTCAGAGAATGCAGTGCAGGCTAATATGGAGCTTGAGTTCCAGAGAAACAAGGAGAGATTTGCTTTCCTAAAATGGGGTTCGACCGCGTTCCAAAACATGCTTGTTGTTCCTCCTGGTTCTGGTATAGTACATCAGGTAAGTTCAGAATCAGACATATAAAAAGATGTCATGGAGTATATTCTTCATTGTTTTTGGTTGTTGATACTGCTTATGATGTCTCGAATTCCAGGTCAATCTTGAATACCTCGGACGTGTTGTATTCAACACTGAGGGCGTACTCTATCCTGACAGTGTGGTTGGCACTGATTCACATACAACTATGATAGATGGACTTGGAGTTGCTGGATGGGGTGTTGGGGGTATTGAAGCAGAGGCAGCAATGCTTGGCCAGGTATGATTTAAATATAATAAAATGTTGATTATATAAAAGAAGTAATGAGCGGATGGTTTATTCTTTTAAGTTACATGTTTGTGTACTTTTTCTATTAACTTTGTTGATCCTAATTCTGTGTGCTATGGTAATGACAGCCTATGAGCATGGTGTTACCCGGTGTTGTTGGATTCAAGTTGTCTGGAAAATTGCGCAATGGTGTTACAGCAACCGACTTGGTTCTAACTGTTACACAAATACTTAGGAAACATGGTGTTGTAGGGAAATTTGTGGAGTTTTATGGTAGTTAAGTTCTCCTGCATCTCCTTATTTTCAGCTTGTGCTGCCCTGTTCCAAATAATGACCTGTTCGAATGGTTTTTGTTCTATAGGTGATGGTATGCGCCGATTATCATTAGCTGACAGGGCCACTATTGCCAATATGGCTCCTGAATATGGAGCAACCATGGGCTTCTTCCCTGTAGATAATGTGACGCTACAATACCTCAAGTTAACGGGAAGAAGTGAAGAGACTGTGAGTATCACCTTATTTATTATTTCCCAATGATGTAAAATGCCTATAGGATTAGCTAACCTTCATATTTGGCTGAACATAGGTGGAAATGATAGAAGCCTATCTCAGGGCAAACAAAATGTTTGTGGACTATAATGAGGTAATTCTAGTTGAATGTACATTCCTTTTAACAAAACAAGTACGTACTAATGTTAGAGGTATATAATGCTAATTTGGTTTCCATAAATTCAGCCTCAACAAGAAAGAGTTTATTCATCCTATCTTGAATTGGACCTTGATGAAGTTGAACCATGTATCTCAGGGCCAAAGAGGTAAGACAGTAAGAGACTTGCTTTACATACTGCCTGGTATTTTAATGTGAGTATTTAAACTTCTCTTTTAAGTGACAATTCATACTAAATGATACCCTGGCCAGGCCTCATGATCGGGTGCCTTTGAAAGAAATGAAGACTGATTGGCATGCTTGTCTTGATAGCAAAGTGGGGTTTAAGGTTAGTAATGCTGTGATATTCAAATATTGTTCTATTTTTTGTCTCATGAAAAGATGATTTAATGGTTTATCTATATAGTGTATTAGCTCGCAACCATTTGTTCAAAGCAAAAATGCAACTGTCTGCCCATTTCGTTGTTTTGTGATAAACTACTGACTGGGTTAAATTTTGTCAATTTTCAATTGTGTGCCTACAACTACAACGAACATCTGAGATCGACATCACAGAACAAAGTTGAAATTGTAGCCTCAAAACACAAATTGTATTTTACTATGAAGAAAAGCAAATCAACTTGTTTAACCTTTTTTCAATAATCAAATGGTAACACTGTGTCAAGGGGAAAAATTACCCTTCTGTTTCCTGAATCTGGAATCTAAAAAGTGATTATTTTACTGGAAATCAGTCCTATTTTTGGAAAAAAAATTCTATCTCTATCATCTGTCACTTTCTATGATCACAGTAGCCAGATTTCAGAGAGCATTATAATAATTAGAATGCAATTAACTTCTTTTCTTAATATTAGTCATTCTGATTGTTTCAAGTTGCAGACCTTCAACTTGAAGGCGCAGTTGCAGTCACAAAACATGTAATAATAGTTATCCTACATGTTTTCTTTCAATACAGGGATTTGCAATACCGAAAGAAGCACAAGGAAAAGTTGCAAAGTTTGATTTTCATGGGCAGCCAGCAGAGCTCAAACATGGAAGCGTTGTGATTGCTGCAATCACAAGCTGTACAAATACATCAAACCCAAGCGTTATGCTTGGGGCTGGTCTTGTTGCAAAGAAGGCTCATGAGTTAGGCCTGAAGGTTAGGCGTTGATATAAATATTTTAGAAACTGTCTTTCTGCTCATTTTCAACATGATATCTTTACTATGATACCACATTTCGTGGCAACTGTAAAAAGGGCATTGTTTTCCTTTTATGTTGTCCTCTTCTAGGTAGTAATTGTTGAAATTCTCACTGTTTGCCAGGTTAAGCCTTGGGTGAAAACAAGTCTTGCTCCAGGCTCTGGAGTTGTTACTAAATATCTGCTTCAGAGGTATTTCACACTTCTTATTATAATATTATATTATTCTTGTAATTGGTATTATAATGTAATTTCCCTCTACATTCTGCACAATTTTGGAAAAATATATACCAAGTTAAAATTTGTTCTTTACTTTCTTTGCAGTGGCCTGCAAAAGTATCTAAGTGAACAGGGTTTCCAAATTGTTGGATTTGGTTGTACCACGTGCATTGGCAATTCAGGGGATTTGGACAAATCAGTTGCTTCTGCTATCTCAGAAAATGGTAATTGGAATATCCTAAAAAATATTATGTCTATAACTGTAGCTGATTTCTATGCAATTCTTACTTTTTCTTTTAACATTTAGATAACATCTTAATCATATTCTGCTTTAAATTACCTGTACTAATTAATTCTTATATGGTTTCATGCAGACATTATAGCATCTGCTGTGTTATCTGGGAACCGGAATTTTGAGGGCCGTGTGCATGCTTTGACACGAGCTAACTATCTTGCCTCGCCTCCGCTGGTTGTTGCTTATGCGCTTGCTGGAACGGTATGTATGCTTTCTTAATATTTCTAATATATGTATGAAATGTTTTTGGTCCTTGCTTCTTCCATATTGTCCTATTTTCATGTCTCTTTTAAGACTAGTTCTAAGATTATTTATGCCAAGGACTTGGTAAAAAACAAGTATTGAAGTTATTGGAGGCTAATTACAAGCATTGATATTTTCTGTTAGTTACTTAATAAGATATCCACCCTCTTTCATTTACATTTGTTCAGCCTCATGCTATATGTAATGTATTAGGACTCAAGCTGAGTGCCCGAGTCCAAATGCATTCTTTATTAGCTTTTTGGTTTTCCTTTTCTCAAATTCTCCTATCAAACACTTCCTTAGACCCGACTATTTAGATACTCACATCCAGAAGTCTGGATCTTGACTTACACTTGGCAATGACTTTGGTAGTTTTTCTGTTTTCTCTGACATTGAGTTTCATGTCACAATAATATTTAGGCATTTTCTCGTGTTTATAAGCTTTATTTAGAACCTTGTTTTATTGTTGTAGGCATGCTTTATTTGATACTATATTAAGGTTGATCAAAATTTGGAGTTTATAATATTGATTTCCCTCCAAATGTTGTTAACATTCATCACTCGCCTTTTGGTCAAATTTCCAGGTTGACATTGATTTTGAAAAGGAGCCAATAGGTACAGGGAAAGATGGCAAAAATATCTACTTAAGAGATGTTTGGCCATCCACGGAAGAAATTGCACAGGTGAATGATGTCCACTGTTCTCATTATTTGAAATTTACTCTGAAGATTTGAGTCGTTTGACATTGTGTGCAGCAAAATTAACTTTGGTTGTTTGATTCGTAGGCTGTCCAATCGAGTGTGTTGCCTGACATGTTCCAAAGTACATATGAAGCTATTACCAAGGGTAACGCTATGTGGAATCAACTACAAGTTCCTGCTGAGAAGCTGTACTCATGGGATCCCAACTCAACATATATTCATGAACCTCCGTACTTCAAGAACATGACCATGGATCCTCCTGGCGCTCATGGTGTGAAAGATGCCTATTGCCTGCTAAATTTTGGTGACAGTATAACAACTGATCACATTTCTCCTGCTGGAAGCATTCATAAAGACAGCCCTGCTGCAAAATATCTTCTGCAGCGTGGGGTTGAACAGAAGGACTTCAACTCTTATGGAAGTCGTCGTGGCAATGATGAAATTATGGCAAGGGGAACCTTTGCTAACATTCGTCTTGTAAACAAGCTCTTGAACGGGGAAGTTGGCCCCAAGACTGTTCATATTCCCACAGGGGAAAAGCTTTCCGTGTTTGAAGCAGCAGAGGTGAGCTATGCACTACCCAAGAATTACTTGTTTTTTATTACTGCTTTTGAACTTCTCAAGTGGCTGTCATATTATGCCATATCATCATATTTTGAAATGGTCTTTTCTTAATTGCTTTCTAAAATTTAACCTGACAATGTCTCATTGAAGAAGAAAACCTTGGTGAATTTCTTTATAATGCTTATTAGATTGTGATTGTGAATTCTTTTGCTTATGTGGATGTATCATCTATTGAGTCTTGCTTATTCAAATAATGAACCCCAAATCACAACTTTTTGCTGCCATTGCATGGGTTATTGTTACGTGATGGCCTTGTGAACTTTACCTTTTGGTTTAGTGGGATCTCCTCCTTTGAGGACATGCTGAGGGTATGGTCATGGTTGTAAATCCACGTGGTTTTATGATGCATAAAGTGCAATTTTATTTTCTTTTTCCCTCTGTATGAAAGAACTGGTGGATACCTTTGTACCAGGGAATGTGATAAACAGTTATTAATTTTAGCTCTGCTAAGTTTCTGATCCCCTGGATTTATTCTCCTATGTTAGAAATACAAGACTTCAGGACATGACACCATTGTACTGGCTGGAGCTGAATATGGTAGTGGAAGTTCCAGAGATTGGGCTGCCAAGGGTCCCATGCTATTGGTGAGTCCCTCCATTTGTCATAGCCTGTAATTTGTCTTTCTATTTGGTTTTCTGAACTACTTGTGAGACTAATATTCCTGACATATTTGATGTTTACATTTTTTTGACAGGGAGTTAAAGCTGTGATAGCTAAAAGTTTTGAGAGAATTCATCGCAGTAATTTGGTAGGAATGGGTATCATTCCTCTTTGCTTCAAATCTGGTGAGGATGCTGACACATTGGGATTGACTGGCCATGAACGGTTTTCCATTGACCTTCCAAATAATATCAGTGAGATAAGGCCTGGCCAAGATGTCACTGTCAGAACCGATAGTGGAAAATCTTTCACCTGCACAGTTCGCTTTGACACTGAGGTAATTTCTTAAGCTTGTCCTTCATTAATGTGTGTTTGTTTTGTTGATGCAATTTTATATCCAAATGTGGTCCATCACTCCCTCATAATTTAGTTTTTTGTTCGAGCTCAATGGCGTAGTGTGATCCATAGAGCCGACCACACTTGGTGGGATAAGACTTTTGTTGTCGTTTTTGTGGTCCATCACTGGGATCTGCTCGGTGTTGACTGTTGAACCACATATTCAGCCTTTCCGAAAAACTTGTCTCTGATTCGCCGAACCTTATATTTTCAGGTGGAGCTGGAGTATTTTAACCATGGAGGCATTCTTCCATATGTCATCAGGAATCTCACTAGGCAGTGAAGTCATTGTTGATGGGAAATATGAAATACTTCTGCCACTGCATGTGCACCTTTACCTTTCAAGTGGTAATAAAATGTGAGAAATTAAAATAAATTTCCTATAAGTAGGAAAGAATCCCTTAAAGGGAGGCGATTTTTTTTTACGCTTCCAGGTGTTTACATTAGGCCTGCAAGCAAGCATTGATTTTAGATTTCTTATTTGTGAGATCCGTGAGCCATTGAGCAGTGAAGACAATTGTATTTTGTATAAGCTGGTGTGATCCCTGCTTATGGCAGCTACATGAACTTGTAGCCTTTTCTGTTCTTGTGAAGTTCACTTCATTTTTGTTACCACTATAGTGAATTAATTTATACTGTTTTTTATAGGTTAGAGTTTAGATATTCGCTCAGATTGAATTTGCTTGTAACAATGCTGTGTTGAAAAAAAAAATGCATGGAATGATGTCAAAATCGGACGGAACCATTGATTATTTGTAACACATCAGTGTTTATTATTAATTTTCAAAAATGTTGTTGACCATTAAATGAATAGAAGTGCTAGTAATAAACTCTTCACACTTACTAATACACTATGATCGGATGAAGTTTATGTGAATCTCATTAAATTAATGAGTTTATTTGGTGGACCTTATTTAGGTTAAACTCATTAAACAGGTTAAGTTGAACATATTTGAGAACGCCGCGGACATTGCTTGCCCCGTTAATGTTAACCAACTGAGACATAGACCTCCCAAGGAACTCAAGGCTTTCCATGTAGCACTCCACTGTTGAAACACACCAGACATGAATCTTTACTCATGAGACCCAAATCTATAAAAGTCAAATAGCAGCCAACTAGCATCTCAGCATTGAAATCTACTAATCCCCAATAAGTGTTTTGTTCCTTGTGTGTTTTGTTCTTTTGGTTGGGGTGCTGTTTTTTGTTGGCTTTTGGTGATTTTTCTAGGGGGATGTGATTTTCATCTCAATCTCAACTCAGAGGGTTGTTCTCATAATCTTTTCTAATCTCAATTGAATAAAGTTTTAGCTTTTCTAAAAAAAGCAATGACCTTTAGTCCTTTATAAAACTTCCTCACGCAAATAGAGTCTTTCGTGGTTGCATCTACCGTGGGTTAGTTAAACAATGAACTATGGTGGTGCAGGTAATGTTCTCCACTTAATTTACAAAATGCCCATTTTTTCTTTTCACTTCCCTTCTTTCTCCTTTACTTTCATAGTCTCTCTTTCAACTACACCTTGATCTGTTGATCGTCCTTTGAAGAATGATGTTGGATCCCATTTTTGTCGCCGGTTATGTTTCTTTAGGTTTTTGGTCAGCACTCTATAGCACTCGATAGGATTTTTATTGATGGGGTTTTTGGTTTGCTCGGTTGGCTTAGGTCTCCGTTTGTGGGTGTCGAGCGACTTGATAGCTTCCCTTGTTGGTTGAAACTTTTCGCCGTTTTTCGATTTCAATGGGACCTTTGCAATGGGGTAGACATTAGGGGTTTTTGCTTGTTTAAGCACGCTTTGGTGCTTTCGGGGTTTTTCAAGGGTTTTGCAATAGTGTAGGTTTTGGCCAGTTTATGCTGCTAGGTTATTTTATCCATGTTGAGAGGAGTTGTTTCTCAACACTTTCTATGTATTAATATATATCATTCTGCTTTCAGAAGAAAAAAAAAAAAAAGAACAACAGAGAAAATAAACTAGTTAAATGAGTATTTATAATTTCAAAGTTTGACTTTTTACGTGAGTATAAAATAAAATCTTGAATTTTAATGAAAAAAATACCAACTCAATATATCTTCTCAAATACGTTTTTAAAAATAATAATCTGAACCAAATCATTTCATAAGTTACACATTGATAGAAATTTAACTTTTGACTTTTTTAAATTTTTTGTATATTTTATACCAAAGCAATTAAGGCATTATTGTTTTGATGCCTTTTAATCTAAAAAGCAAACAATAAAATTCAAATTAGACTCCATACGTGTGACATTGATTAAACTATTTGTCGGTTATCTATTGTAAAATAATTGTAATTTGTGCTTGAAAAGAACCCAAAGACTAATTAAGCTGAGTAAAACTGGATCTGAGAGTGGTATATATATTGATAAAAGTTGAGTTACAATGGGTATGGTAAGCCTCCTTTATCTAATTTTTTTTGACATTTAATACCAAAGGAAATAAGGAATTATTTTCTTATTGACTTTTGATTAAAAAATAACCACTAAAATTAAAATTAGACTCCACACGTGTGACATTGATTATAATATAACCTTTGACTTTTTAATTTTTTTTAAATTTAATTGATATTAAAATTAATAATTTTTTTGAATCAAAAGTTAATAATTAAAATGCACGTATTTGGGTGAAAATTTAATACTTTTTTATAATTGAAAAAATTTAGATAAATTATTTATTGTTTGTAACAAATTGTACCAAGGAAAATAGTTTTGAATTTCATAATTAATTATGAGTGTATATAATATCTGAAAAATCAGAATTAATTATAGGTAAAAATTGAATTTTAAAATTATTAAAATTTCAGAAAAATAAAATATGACATCATCTACCTACTAAGAATAATATGAGGTAGGGAAAAAGTTAAGAAAAACAAAACATGAGGGGGTGACTATAAGTTACTATTTTTTCATTTCAAAAATAATATATAGTATAAGATATATAAGATAAGTTAAGATATTTAGTAATTCTGTTTTAATTGAACCACGGTTCATTTTTCCAATGATCTACGGTAGGGATTAATTGACAGAGAACACAACACAGAACCATTCTATAGTTAAGATCCTACATACCATTCCATAATCAAGCTCTATATCACATTAATTTCTAGATCAAATTGAGCCCACTCAATTCATGTGGAAGGTTCAATTAGTAAGCGCTCCTACATCAAATAAAATTAAAGAAAAACACAGTCATTAGTTACAAGTATATAGCAGTGGTTGAAGTAGACATATTTAAGACTTCAAATCTTGAATGATTGATCCTCTGGAATAGATTCTAAAGCTGGCCTCCAAGAATTTAAGCCCCCATCATTCTCTTCAATTTTGGACACACTTTTTTCTCTCAACTTCATATCGCTTAGCAATTGTGCTAATGAAGTTTGAGGAGCATCATTCCCATTCTCATTCCTCAACATCCTTTTCAACTCTTCCTTGGTCACCACAAGTTTAATCCTCATATTCCCACTTCCTTTACAACGTCTATGATCTTGATCTTGCACGTTGAACCTTACCTTCTTACTTTCTTTTCTCCTTGCCTTTTCCAACTTGGGTGATGAAGAAGATGCTTTCATTATTTGCTCAACTTTTGTGCCTTCTTCATTCTCATCTTGTGCTGCTGAGATTTGGTTCTTTCTCACGCAGTTCCCCATGTTAGTGATAATAATGAATCAAGAAAACCGAGATATTATATATAGAGAGGGGAAGAGAATGCACATGGATATCCGGTTGTTACGCCGGGTATTTGAATTAAAATGGAAATTTTTGATTTGATTCTCTTGCTTGAGACCGGCACCGCATTGAATTATGCTTTTGGCTTCCTATTTGTCTTATATTATAGGAACATCTTGATTTTATTGGTATAGCGGCCTTAGCTTTTGCTTTAGCAACATTGAGCGTTTGTTTTTAATTTTTAATTTGATAATTAATTGAGCATGGATTATTTTAAGTAAGAAATTGCCTTTCAAGTTTGTTTTGGTGCTATTAGATATACCTCCTCCACTTAATACAACCATATTCTGAAACATTCAAATATGATTGGACAACTCATTTAGTGAAAGTACTTCAATCCGATACATTATTTAAAGAGAATTAGACATGACAAATAACAATTACCATGTGTCAATCTAGCAAAAAAAAGCTAATAGGCCTAATATCATATTGGGCAGCCTGAATGTTCACTACTACAGAAAAGGTCTTTCGTCACGGTTAAAACCGCCCATTTGTCACGGTTTAACCGTGACGATAGAAGGCGTGACAATTGCTCAATTGTCACGGTTATAGGCGGAACCGTGGCAATTGACTCACCTGTTATCGCGGTTAGTAAATCGTAACCGTGACAATAAGTTCCTTCTATTGTCACGGTTACGTCCTTAACCGTGGCAATAGAGGCCCTCTATTGCCACGGTTAAGGACGTAACCGTGACAATAGATTCCACCTATTGTCACGGTTTTAACCGTGACAATAGGTCATATTCTGCGAAATAGCTACAGATTTTTTGATTTTTTTTTCCTGGTCTGTGCATAAATTTTAGTACATTTATATTGAAAAATAAATTGCATAAAATCACCAATATTCAGATATTCTAGCCAAATTACTCAAATATTCCAACCTTGAAATGAATTTGTATTTCTAGCAAGCAATTAAAAGCAGAAACGACAAAATGGGTGGTACAGGACACTAAATTGATTTTTTAGATTGTGGGTGCTCAAGAATCATGTTGGTCAAAAATAGAAAAGTTTATTAGACTCCCTATTAACCTTTCACAAGTTGTAATTATTCAGATCAGATCTCCAGTATGCATTTTATTGGCAACAAGAAGATTCTGCTCGACAACTTGAATTAATATCATGTTAAATAACAGCTCATTCAATCATTTCAAATAACAATGTCTAAGAGGTTCAGGATTATAACTAATAAGGCCTACCAACCCTGAAAAGTGACTCCGCAACCACATATTAAATAGCACATATTTCAAATTCATACAGCATTGAGACTCATTCAAAAAAAAAAAAAATAGAGAAAGAGAACAAAAGTCCTACGCAGAACAAGATGCCCATAAACATGAGCTGTTATCTCTTTTGCTCACCGGAGCTTAGCTTTTATGGGTACATATGTTGTCATGAGCTCATATAAATGAGATAACCAAACACAAGGTGACACAAATTAAACAATAGACATAGAAGTAAACTACACATGATAAGCCTCCGTTGACCTGGCCTCAATTAGTTCTCTATTTCTATTTGTCAACATGTACTGTACACAGTTATCTCTTTTGCTCACAGGAACTTAGCTTTTATGTATACATATGCAGCTTAAATTCTGAACCATATGTCAAAACTCACATAATTGATACAAAGCAAGGAAAAACAAATCAAGCTGAAATGAAGGTAAGGCAAGGAAAAACAAAGCAAAGATGTAAAAAAAAAAATACCTTTTTGACAAATTGATACAACAAATTAACCAAGTAACTTTGCCTATGACTATGAGCTCCAGCCGTGGCACTTGCTCCTCTGCAATTTTCCGATTCCCAAGCAGGATACACTGATTGCAATTCTAATCCTTCAAAATAAACAAGAGTAATTAAAATTAGGCAAATACACAAGCAAAAAAGAAAAGAACAAGTGGGAATTTACAATGAAAATAGCAATACAGTTACACAAAAAAAATCAGCACTCAAAGAAGGTGCAGGACAGCAATTCATAATAAATCATCAAGACCAGGCCAAGCAATTCAGGTCAGATAACATCATAAACTTTTCAAACATGTTCTTTTTTTATGGGTAAGCAAAATTGGATTAATATGGAGTACTAGGGGTACTCCATCCCAAAGAATACAAACCAAAAGACATCCGCTAATCATGTGAAGTGAATCAATTATGCTAATCATCTGATTATTAAACTAACTAGAACTGACTGTATGTTACTGATTGAGTTGGTGATGCACTGGTGCGGCATCCGCTAACTAAACTAGCTGTAATGATATGTGGAAGGAATGCAGAGATTATTGAACTGAATTGCTGATGAATTATAATTTATAAGCCAATGTTCTATTCATCAACAATGCTACAACCTACCCTAACCCATTTCCAAATGTGTCTGGAGTCTCAGCAAGACTTCCGAACGCTTGATTTTTTTAGGTTAAATAGTTCCTATAGTTTACTTGATTTGGATTCGGTCCTCCAAGCTGTTTTCCCCCCTAATATTGGTTTCTTAGGGTGTGTTTGAGAGTATTTAGGGGAAGGGAGAGGTGGCTGAGGGGAAGGAGGGGTGGCTGAGTCTTTTGGGAGTCTTTAGTTTGGGAGTCTTTATGCAACAGAACATGTTGCATAACGGAAACCTGGATGATTTAACAATTCTTATAACCCA
Source organism: Lotus japonicus (assembly GCF_012489685.1). Classification (NCBI taxonomy): domain Eukaryota; kingdom Viridiplantae; phylum Streptophyta; class Magnoliopsida; order Fabales; family Fabaceae; genus Lotus; species Lotus japonicus. Next base: position 27,139,678 of record NC_080043.1, read on the forward strand.
TCACCAAACTACATGCTACATTTATAGAGAGAACATACACCAACTTATGACCATCTCTCTCTCTCTCTCTCACACACACAAACACAAAATTCCATTGTTCCAAGATGAATCACTTACATCATCATCATTGAGTTTACATGTCTCACTGAAGTACTTGCCCATGCAAACACCACAATTGATGCAACTCTGCTCAACCTGGTAGTAGCAAAAATGAGCACAAGAAAGAATCAGGTTCAAAAGATTCTAAATGATGCAATGATACCACAATACACACCAAGCCACAAATTGGACAAATACTTACCACAAAATCTAGTTTTTTTCTTCTCCTTTTTAACTTCAAGCCAACAATTTCTCTAATTTTTATGACCTGCAAAAAGAAAAAGGTTCAGATATTGTTAAGACATACATTGTAAACCATGTTAAACTTCAATTTCTCTAAAGATCCATGTGGTGCTTGGCAAGAGATCAAGAATTGATAAAGCATATGCTGACAACAAACTATAACTATGAAAGAACATAAACTACATTAGACTGGCAGATTCATGCCAAGTTGCTAATGAATCATTGTCAACCCAAAATCAATGCTGACTTGTAAATATTTCAATGTCTGCTCCAAGCTCTAACTCTGATTTTCCCTTCTTCAGTTGCAGGTAGATGAGTCAAAAAGTTAGAATTGACAAAATAATGTTGACAAAATAACCAAACATGCAATGAATTTGACAAAAATCAAAAGTGCATTTACCATTAGGAAGCAGCTTTTGCATTATGAAACCCTTTCTTCAATTCTGCAACTCTTTTCACACAAGCAGCCTTGGATTTCCAGAATTCCTTTCAGAATCGTCGCTTCTCTTCTCCCAGATCATGTTGTCCACCCTGTGTTGCACAATGAAGGCTGCATCGCTTCCCACTGTCCAGGTTTCCACACGGGATGCTTCGTCATCTGCTTCTTCAAACCTCAACGTCCTCTTCACTCCACTCCTTCTTCTCCTTCTCCGCCACCGCCGCCATGTCGTTCCCCTCACCTTTGTGGTGCTCGGATTTCGCGAACCTGACGGCAGTGCGGAGCAACGACGAGTTCCTCGATCTGCGGGTTCTGGATCGCCGCTGCAGGGGAGGCTTCAGGTCGTCGTCGACGGCAGGGGCATGTTCATCGGGGAAGGGGATGATGAGGACGCGGACGTCGCCGCCGGCGAGGGAGAGGTAGAGCTAGCCAAAGGGTTAGGGATTTAAAGGGTTACGATCGTAGGAAGAAGAGAGCAGCGGCGGTGGTAGATAGGGAACGGGTCGATGGAGAGTGGGAGATCGAGTGGGAGAGAGGGTTTAGGAAAAATTCTGAAAAAATTTGAAGAGTAAAGTTCTCTATTGTCACGGTCCATAAAAAAATTAATAAAATATTGTTACCTATTACCACGGTTCCTTTTATAACCGTGGTAATTGCTCTATTATCACGGTTCCGCCTATAATCGTGACAATAGAGACGTGACAAAATGTCATTTCTGTAGTAATGGTTCCATAACTATGCAAATCATAAACCAAGTTGAATAGCTTGAACGATCAGAACATCTCGTTCAATAGTTAGCCGAACGGAACTAATCCGACATGCACACTTATGAGACACAATTGCAAGGTTGCCCTAAGGACAACCTAAGTCATCCGTAAAGACTTCATTTAAGGCTTAACGCTTGAATATGATTCTCACAATGTCTATAAATACATGTTTGGTCAATCATTTACGTGATGAGCATTATTCATTTTGCTAACTTATTATTCTTCTATGACTTTGAGCTTTTTCTCTATACTCCCATACTGACTTGAGCACCAAAATGTCTTTGCAATATCTCATGTTGTGTCAATATCAGACCACTATATAAAAAAATCCATCCAAAACCATGCACCATAAATAAAATCCGGAGCATCAACTAACTCAAATTTTGAAATACAACTACCAGTGGCAATTACCATGATCGTTGTCGCAAGATACATACTAGATGGAATGACGTGTTTAGTTTTAAGTATGATTCAAACTAATGTTAAACTCGAAGGTGATGCCCTATAATCACTGCTAAGAAAGTGGTACATCTCCTTCAGTAGGAAAATTGGCAGTGCCTTAGCACCGCACGACAGCGTTAAAAATATTACTATGATGTCACTGTTTATCTTTAATATTGGTCAATCCCATTATTTCAGTTGGGGGGTCAATATTTGGCTACCAATTTGATATGGTGGCCGACCATTTAAGTTTTTATTTCAATTTCATCAAAAACCTTGAAATGACAAAAGGGCGAAAAATTAAAAACTACTCCATCTTTTGGATATTGTACTGCGATTAGCAAATCATCAAAGAATAACCAACCATGTAAATACAAGTAACTTGGCTTTTCAATGAGCTTGCACAGTTGCACTGATATTCAAGTTGAAACTTAATTGTTAAAAATCATTAAAATAACCAGAACCTGCGTAAGATCGATAACAGAGTTGTTAAAGCAAAACATTGAATATCTAGTTGTCAGGACTCAGGATAATAACCAACCAGCCAGGTGAAGGCAATTGAGCCGCAATGAACGTACGTACCCATAGTTTTAGTGTTTAAAGAATAGGAACGTGAATACGAAGAATTCATTCTGATGGCAGAGGAGGAGTCCTACGCAGAAAGACATTCAGCACCAATTCAGGACACAACACATTTAGGATTATTTTGTGCTAGAGTGAAAATGGATGGAGTGAAAATAGAAGGAAAGAAAATGAAATAAAATAAACAAATTAGATGTAACAATATAAAACAATGTTTCATTTTTAATTATTAATTTTATTATTTTGAAAGGGTAAAATAAAAAGGATTTAATAATTACGGTAAAGTTTCCCATGCAAAAATCTAACCCCTCAATCCAAATGTGAATGTTTATCATTTTGTTATCTCTGAAACCTAACCCCTAATTGGAGCTTTTTTAAGTTGTTAGAGTGAGCTGCGTTTGTTTCTTCTGGTGTCGTCGTCCTTTTGTGGGGCTTGTGGGTGTGTTGCTCTGTTGAGGGTTAGTTTTCAAGTTTATTGTTTTTTTCTTTAGTTTGTAGTCTTGATTTGTTGGCAATAATGATATATACACACCTCATTTTTTAAACACTTCATTTCCACATCTTTTTATTTCTATCTCTCTTCTCTTATCATTTATCACATCTCATACTTTCTTTCTCTTATTTTTTCTTTTCTTCTGATCTTTCTCATCATTCCACCTCTCTCCACCTCAAAGAAAGGTATGAAAGAAACATTATTCATTTCTTCGGGGTGGCTTGTGTTTTGGAGTTTTCTATTGGGTGTCTTTTGTTTTTGATCAGGATTGCTAGATCTAGTGAGAAGGATCATTTCTCACTAATATATCTATTTTTTGAATAAAATTTCTGCTTTTGAAAAAAAAAAAAAGCGTACCCCGGCCCAAACTTAATGAATCGATGTAGAAAAGGGAAAATGAAATAAACACACGAAAAGAAAAACAAATCCTACTTAGAAGATAAGAGACTCTCACAAAGGAATAAGGAAAAACTCAGAAAGGCCTTGAACAAAGGTCATGAGGAGGAGGAAGCCCCATTCCCTTTAAAGGGGGAAGAGAGCCTAATGGTTGTTTCTTAGTTGCAACTTTCGGGCTAGTGTGATGTTGGCTTTTAACTCTCTATGGATCAATCTTACCTCTAAACCCATCCTGATGGTGGTCACGATCAAATTATTGATGAAGTAGACCGAGGTTTGAATTTACTTAGTATGTATGCAACTCTAAAAGTCCTAAGAAAAATATTTGGCTTAATTGTATTTTTGGTCCCCCAACTTTTGCCTTGCTACGAAAATCGTCTCTAAACTTCAGAATTAGCAAAAAACGTTCCTGAAGTTTACACCCGGTTGCAAAATTGGTTTTCCGTTAAATTCTGTCTAAAAACTAACGTTTTCTGGTTAAAAAAATAGAAAAAACATATTTCTTAATCAAAACCATTAGATTAATTGGATCTGAGTTTCAACAATGAACCAACCATCACCAACCTCTCTTCACTCCACCACCATCACCACCACCGGCGAACGGCGGTGAAGTCGCCAGAGAAGAACTGAGGATTGAAACCTCTTCTCCTCGTGGTGGTGTCCGTTTCTTCAAAGGCCGAAGGAATCAGCCGAAAGATTCATTTACAAGTGGCGGCGGTGGCGGAACGACTATATGACTTGGGCGTTTTGTTGCGGACGACGAGGGGAGTATGCTGGTGGTGGTGGTTTCTTCAGATGGCTCGTGGTTTGGCCGAGATCGGAAAGACAAGGTCTGAGGAAAAACCAGATCTAGTTTCACTCGTAAACGATGATGGATTTGAAGGGATCCAAACTCAACTCCAGTGCTAGAATTGTGAATCACTAAATCGTTATAGCCCAGAAACTCAGAAAATTCAAAAACCCAAATGATCAAAACCACAAAAACTGAAAACCCCAATTGAGATTATCCCTAAAACAGGTGCAAAGGTGGTTCCTTTTTGTCACCATTGAAACACCAAGCTTTTGGGCTATGAGAAAAAGAAGGGATTTCCGTGTTACCTTACGTCCATCAATCTTTCTTGCTCTGATATAATTATTTGGGATATACACAGGTTGATTTTTGGAAATCTTTCTTGCTCTGTTGTTTCTCGTGGTTTGCTATGGATGGACCTCTGTTTCTTTGCTCTTCTATCTGCACAACTTGAGTTTGGTTTGGATATATATTTTTTTTTCTGGTTTGCTTTTGTTGTTGTTGAATGATAAAAGAATGATGAAGATAATAGTGAGTAAAATTTTCTTTCTGATGTTAGATCTGAGGAAGAAAAGATAAATGAAGAATACTATTTTTTTCTCAATTTTATTTTTTCTTTATTTTTTAATTCATTTTTAACGGAATATTCTGTTAGTTTTTAGACAGAATTTAACGGAAAACCAATTTTGCAACCGTGTGTAAACTTCAAGGACGTTTTTGTACTAATTTTGAAGTTTGGGGACGATTTTCGTAGGAAGTGCAAAGTTGGGGGACCAAAAGTGCAATTAAGCCAAAATATTTAATGAACTTGTTAAGTTCTCCTTCATCCAACCGATCTTACTTTCTCATGACTTAAGCCGAGTTAAGATTAAATTTACTCACTATGTACATAATCCTCTAAATTCAATTGTCACATATGGAGGTTGATAGTTTAAACCAGTGTTGTTAATGGCGGATAGCGTCGCGTAACGGCAAGCCCAAAAATCACAATAGCGCTATAGCGTGTTGCACTATGGCCGCTACGCTGAAGGAGGAGGAGGAAGAGGAAGAGGAAGGAGGAAGAAGGAGTATATCTCTGTTTTATCGGGAAAAATAGAGATGAAACAGAGGAGGGGAACGCAGAGGCAAGGTTGAAGAAGGTCCAAACGCAACGTTTCAATTAAACACGTGAAAACCCCATAATGTCCTTTAAAAGTTTCAAATAATGTTTAAATCTGAGGACGCTTTGGGGTTTTCACCCTAAAAAGTAGGTTTTAATCCCTCACGTGAAACGTTGCGTTTCATTAAAGAAAAGAAACCTCCAAAATGCCCTTAAAAAATTTAACCTAATGTTTAAATCTAGTGGCATTTTGGGGTTTTCGCACTTGGAAAGTAGGGTTTTTGTCCCTCTTTCTTCCTCGCATCGCCATCACGCTCAATTAACCATGCGTGATTTTGGCCGCGATCGCTCCTGCTACCACCGCGACGCAATTTGAACGTCACTACGGCCTCCTGCGTCGCGCCCAACCTCCGTGCCACCACACTCCGCCGCTATTACGCCGCAATAGCCCACCAAGCCATGTAGGATGGTGAGAAGCTCTATTTTAAGAATTTAAGAGTCAATATTACCACTAAATCCCTTCGACCAACCACCATGGTCATTTCAAACCAAACCACCAAGACTGCAACCCATAATTACCCAAAGAGCTACCATCAACATTTAGAGCAACCCAGTTTACAAGAAATCTCTCTTAAGCCACCCACCATAAAGCCAATTGGTGCTCAACATACTGAAACGCTTAGTTGTAATCAGCAAACAAATTACTAGCAAGGCAAATAATAGTGGTACTCGTCAAAGTCATCCTCTTAACTATAGTTTCACAATGTCGCTTCCAAATCGCCCAAGCCAGGAGAACAAACACATGTAGAGAAATTTGATCAATGATGGATTCCAACATTGGGAATTCGCGCCTCCCAAAAATGAGCAAGAACGCCAAAACCAGCGCCATGCCAAACAACCTGGGCCTGCAATCACGAATGCAATACATGATCGACTACACATGAGCACGACACAAACTGCAAATATTGCTTGCAATCATCCTCCTATGACACAAAACTTAAGTCGTGGGAAGTGTCAACTGATTGGCAAGCCAAATAAAGAAACAATAATGTTTTGTCCACCAATCAGTTCCATCTCCACCTTGGTGGTAATGAAGAAATATGAGATAAATAAGTGATATGATATGATATGTGATGTGACAAGAAATGCATAAAGAGTTAGGAAGAAAAATATGTGGGAAGAGAAGTGAGGTGTGCATAAATCATTACTCCGCGAACACACGACATAAAGCCGCCAACCATTTTGTTCAAAGAGAACAGAGCCAAAGATACCATAGGCACACCGTCTAAGAGAGAAAGTCAACTATAACCAGTGTTATTAAACTCTGCTCGGTGATCGACTCAGTCAGGGCATTAGTCAATGGGTCACTAGTTCGAATGCGTGACTCGGTGTATATTAAAAATTACAAAATAGTCCAATACAATAGAAATTTAATATATAAATAAGGCTAAAAAACACTTTTGGCCCCTGGAGGGTAGACGGTGCACTGTTTGAAAACATGAGGGGTAGAAACATCGACAAAAATAGAGTAGGGGCAGAATTTGCACAAACTTAAAACATCAGGGGCCAAAAGTGTTTTTTAGCCTATAAATAATAAAAGAGGTTTTAAAACATTAAATAACATGCTGGTGGTGTAGTGGTTAACATTTCTTTACATTTCCTCAAGGTCATGTGTTCAGAATATACAAAACAATTTGAAAGGCCCAAATATATTAAATATTAATTGCACAACTCTAAAAGGGTTTCCAAATGTGAACCATTATCAACATAATAAAAAAAACACAAAATAGGTGACTCGCCGGTTCAACAAAAAATCGGCTGAGTCATTCTGACTCAGTCCGATTTGAATGTATGACCAATCCGATTATCAATTAGAACCGACTAAGTCACCGATTCACAATCGGGCCGGTTCAACTAACCGGTCCGAGCTGAGTTTAATAAATAACTCCATGGATTTAACGAATCCAAACAAAACAATCAAACACATCCATATCAGAATCCAACACAAACCGCAATCGGGAGGATAACGTCAAGATTAGCCTGCGGCAGCTGGGTAAACATTATAGCAAACATCAATACGTCCAATATTCATAATGACATCAACTAGAGTGATCTGAAAATCATGAATATCTACTAAAGGAACCATACCATATATTTAACAGATTTAAATAAATGAAATGGATGACGTGAAATTTTTAATTAGTTTCTCTCTCAAATGGTGAAACGAGATTCAAAATATATATATTTTTTTTCAATTTTGTCACTATCCCACACAACATATCAAAAGTTTGTTTAGTATTTAACGCAGCTTCGCAACGTAAACCACGATGACCAGTTGCTTGTGTTCCGTTTCATCCTTTCATTATCACCTCACCGCACTAAAAAAAATCAACGTTTTTGTGCATAAAAAAAATAATACACTCAAAATTACTATATTTGATATATATTGAACTTTTTTTTTCCTTCCAAATTTAAGGTTTCTTTGATCATTAATCACAATTCACAACCCCTGGATAGAAAATATGGAACTTCTTTTCACCCTGATGACTTTGATAGCTTTCTCTGTTCTGGGTCTCTTACTGGCCTTTTTGTGTTTCATTATGATGATCATGTTCATGGGAAAATCCATAGGAGACCCAGAATACCCACCTGTGAAAGGCACAGTTTTTCACCAGCTATTCTACTTCACCAAACTCCATGACTACCACACTCAAATGGCCAAAACTCATCCAACTTTCAGGCTTATTGCTCCTGATCAAAGCGAGGTGTACACCATAGATTCAAGAAATATTGAACACATGCTGAGAACAAACTTTGATAAGTACTCCAAAGGCAAGTATAACCAGAACATCGTGAGTGATCTTTTTGGTTTGGGTATTTTTAATGTTGATGGTGACAAGTGGAGGCAGCAGAGGAAGCTTGGTAGTTATGAATTCTCCACAAGAGTTCTTAGAGATTTCAGCTGCTCTGTTTTCAGAAAAAGTGCTGCCAAGTTGGTCAGACTCATCTCAGAATTTTCCCATGAGGATCTGGTTTTTGATATGCAAGTGAGTGGTTATGTTTTCCTAGAAAGCAGTGTATGATTTTTTTTTTTGTGAATTCTTATTCGCTACGACAATCCTCATAGAGCCAGACATTTTAGTAGGACTAGCTAGTGAATGCTCGATTTCGTCCCTAAATGTGTACGCGTTGGACAAGTTAGTTCATAGAAGAAAGAAATACATCGCGGTCCCTGATTGAGTCAAGTGTCGATCAAGTTAGTCTACGTGGTTAAATAAAACATCCGTCAACTTAGTATATTGACAACATTTGACAAAATCACGAACCGCAAAATATTTCATTCTTCTAGAAACTAATTTGTTTGACTAAATTGAGCATTTACTCAGAGCTATCTCTCCAATCAGGAATTTTTTCCATATACAAAACTCCAACTCAAGACTTTGCTTTATCAAGCATAACCACTTGAACAAATCACCTATTGATAGAAAGTAGTAAAATTGTGAAAGGATAATAATTTTGTTGAAGTTGAAATTGTTGTTTAGGTGGCTTTGATTCCATCATATGGTTCTTGTTTCAATTTATCATCAGCTTCAAGCTAGTGTTCCCAATTCAGTCTTGAAAAAAATGAACAAACCTATAAAATTTATAGGTTAAAGTATATATACTACTTACATTTGGTCAGGAGCTGGAGTTACATTAACAAATTTTCATTTGAGTTGCTAACTTTACATCATACAGTCTTACAATCCAAAGCATGATGTTTGTTGTTTTCCTATAGGACTTACTAATGAGAAGCAGTTTGGATTCCATATTCAAAGTTGGATTTGGAGCAAATTTGAACTGCTTGGAGGGATCAAGCAAAGAGGGAAGTGAGTTCATGAAGGCCTTTGATGAATCAAATGCTTTGATTTATTGGCGCTATGTTGATCCATTCTGGAAGCTCAAGAGGTTTCTTAACATTGGTGGTGAAGCTGCCCTTAAGCGCCATGTGAAATTATTAGACGATTTTGTCCATGGAGTCATAAAGACCAGAAAAGCACAGTTGGAACTTCAGCAAGACTCTGTGAGTTGATAAATTTCTTAGCACTCGAGATAGATGCATTGATTGATTCATTTTTCATAAAGTAACATCATTTTTTTAAATGTTCAACTTCTGAGGCAAGTGTGTTCACATTATATAAAATAAATCATTCATAAAAAGCGTGTTAAAAAATTATGTTTAAAAGAGTGCGATGCTAGCACCGCTTATGGTTGTTCTGATTTTCAGAATGTTAAAGAGGACATACTATCAAGGTTTCTGATGGAGAGCAAGAAGGACCAAACAACTATGACCGACCAGTATTTGAGGGACATAATTCTGAACTTTATGATAGCTGGCAAGGACTCGAGTGCAAACACTCTTTCATGGTTCTTCTACATGCTCTGCAAGAACCCTCTTGTAGAGGAAAAGATTGCGCAAGAAGTGAAAGATTTCACTAGTAGCCATGAAAGTGAACCCAACATAGATGAGTTTGTCGCCAATTTAACAGATGCCACACTTGATAAAATGCATTATCTTCATGCAGCATTAACAGAGACCTTGAGATTGTACCCTGCAGTCCCTACGGTACCTTTTCTAAATGTTCTCAAACCCATCTTGAATTATCTATTTCTTGCTACTCTTCAAAAAAGAAAAGAAAATTGTAGTAGGATGTTATAATCCGCATAACATGCTTCTTATCGAGTTCGTGCTTATGATAGTTGCACACAAGGCTATATTTATTTATAGTCCTAAAGTTGAGTACATTTAAGTATAGGGAATAAGAAAAGGTTATCAACTAATACTATATGCTAATTGCCTAGTAAGTTAGCTGTTAATGGTTAACCAGTTAACCTAACAAGCAACATTAGCTGTTATGTAGATTATGTGCATGTTTGGTTTCCCGTTGGTGAAATAATGAGTAAAATCACTTTTGGATGACAATATAGATGTTTGAGAGTCATCTCATATGATTGCTTTTAATCTCAAAATCAATTCTGGTAGAAGCTAGCGAGTGTAGCTTATACGTTGAACATAATCAATTGTGAGATTTTACAACTGATTTCACAGCATTACCTTGCAAAAACCATTTTTTCATAAATGTATCCAAACACCAAACGTGAATCATTTCACTTTCAACTGACTTCAATCCAAAATAAATTGTGACAATGCTGATCTAAACACTGATGATACAATCTTTGGTATGATTCAAATTGAAGGATGGGAGGACCGCAGAAGCCGATGATGTTCTTCCTGATGGGTACAAAGTGAGAAAGGGTGATGGGGTGTACTACTTGGCCTATGCTATGGGTCGAATGTCTTCCATTTGGGGGGAGGATGCGGTGGAATTTCGTCCTGAAAGATGGCTCAACAATGGAATTTTCCAACCTGAATCTCCATTCAAGTTCATTGCTTTCCATGTTTGTTATCTTTGTTTTCCTTTAACTTGCTTGCTTGATTATACTTTTTTGATTAACCATTCTAGTAAGTAATCTTCAATGTGATGTTGCAGGCTGGGCCTCGTATGTGCTTAGGGAAGGACTTCGCTTACAGACAGATGAAAATAATAGCAATGACTCTTGTTCGTTTCTTCAGGTTTAAACTGGCAAATGGAACACAAAATGTGAATTATAGGGTCATGTTTACCCTTCACATGGACAAGGGCCTCCCCCTCCATGCAATTCCAAGATCTTGAGTGTAATACTGAGAGCTATATGATATGGCTCTGCCATCTCTTGCTTGGTAAAAGTTGTAAAAGATATGTTGGGAAAACACTGAAATCCTCTCTTCCACCAATCAAATTATGTCATGTTATTTAAAAATAACACATGTGAGCTTATAATTGTCATACTTATACTTGCATGACTTAATTTGATTAGTGAGAAAGATACAAGAACACCTAATTGGGACATAAGACCTTCGTCTGTTGATCAAATACTACTGATTTATCATTGTACTTGATATGTTGTCTGTAAAATTAAAATTAATAGATTTAAACTCACATTTTGAGCAGTTACCTAAAAAATGACAGTGAAAATATTAACTTTTAATCATCTATTTGATAGCTGAATTTCACTTTTGATTCCTCATTTATTGTGATTCTGCGATTTAGGTTCATCATTGTTAGAACTGGTACTGTGAATCAATGAGAAAATCAAGAACACTGAGTAAGAAGATGAACTATGTAGAATCTGTGTATTGAAACTGAGAAGAAGAACTGTTACAAGATAGAAAACAGTTACAGAGATGTCTGCAATTCAGTTCTAACCAATCAACTCTATAACTGCCTCACTAGTGAAGACTAAGCTTCACTTGTTTATACTAGTCATTACAGCCGGCACACTCTAGCAAAACAGAATTATCTATCAAGAGCTAAGTAGCTCGGTTCCTTCTCTCATAAAATTTCCTAACAAGAGGCCTAACTTGACTAGAAATCCTATCAATACTCCCCCTATGAGAACCACCTTGTCCTCAAGGGGAAAAGAAGGAAAAACCTCCAACATCTTTGAAGCGCGCTCCTAAGAGTTGTCGCTGGATGGCAAATCAGCCCATTTCACAAAAACTTCCATGTTGCCTCCAACATCAGTCATCCACTGCAGAATATCCTCTAGTTGGACAGCCAATTCTAACTCCTCAGTCGGCATAGGAGGAAAGGTCTAAGGGGAAAGGTGAGATGTCAGAGCCTTCTTAAGCAAAGAAACGTGACACATCAGGTGAACCTTAGATTCAAGAAGCAGATCTAACTTGTAAGCCACCTCCCCAACTCTGCTCAGAATCTGAAAAGGGCCATAATACTTAGGAGCCAATTTAGCATATGGTCTATCAGCCAGAGACTTCAGCTTATAAGGCTGAAGTTTCAAGAAAACACATTCCCCCACTTCAAATTGCACCAACTATCTGTGCTTATTTGCTTTTGCCTGCATCTGATCTTGAGCTTTCGAAAGATTCTGTCTCAGGTCAGCAAGTAAAGAATCTTTTTGCTAGGCCAATTGGTTGACATCTTCCAGCTTGGATGGAATAGTGCAGCCCTTAATCAACAAGGGTGAATCTCTACCATAGAAGGCTTTAAAAGGAGTCATACCCGCATACGCATTATAATTGCTATTAAACCAAAACTCAGCCCAATGTAACCAATTCAACCAAGTTTTAGGTTTAGGGCCAACGAAACAGAGAAGATAGGACTCCAAGCACCTATTGGTCACTTCAGTTTGACCATTCATTTGAGGAAGATAAGTTGTGCTATGTTGTAATTTAGTGCCAGCCAATTTAAACATCTCTTTCCAGAAACTGCTGAGAAAAATTGCATCTCTAACCGATACAATTGTTGAAGGAAAACATGGAGCTTCACTACCTCTTTCACAAACAAGGCTGCTACCTCCCTAGCAGTGTAAGGATGCTCAAGCGCAAGAAAATGAGCATACTTTGTGATCAATGATGACAAAGATTTTGTCCTTACTTCTAACCCGAGGAAGCCCTCCCTCAAAATCCATAGCAATATCTTGCCACCCTTGGCAAGGAATACACAAAGGCTGAAGTAGTCCAGCCGGAGAGAGTGTGGAATATTTATTCTGTTGACACACATCACACTCTTCAATAAATTTCTTAATATCACCCCGCATTCCTTCACAAAACAAAAAGCTGGAAATCCGCTTAAAAGTTTTGAACAAACCTCAATGCCCACCACAAGGAGAATCATGACATTCAGCCAATATGAGAGGTATCTTATTAGATCCCTTAGGCAAAACCAGCTTGCCTTTATACAAAAGCCTCCCCTTTCTGAACTCATAACCATCATGAGAAGTAGGAGAAAGAATTAAATCATGCACCAATTGTTGTAGTTTAGGATCGTGCTGCAATTCCTCAACCCAAGAATCATCATCTTCTACATTTATAGCTAAGAGGGCAGCATACATATTCCTTCCAGACAAGTTGTTAGCGGCAGTGTTCTCCATTCCCAACTTGTATTGGATCTCAAAATCCAATCCAATGAGCTTAACAGCCTACTTAAATTGCTCAACACTAAACAAACGCTGGTCTGTCAAAAACTTGAGGCTTCACTGATCAGTTTTCACCATAAAATGGTTGCCCAAAAGGTAATGTCGCCGCTTGATCACGACCTGAACCAATGCCATTAGCTCTCGCTCATAGACAGACCTTTGTTGGGCTCTAAGAGATAATCTTGACTCCAAAAAGCAAGAGGCTTACCATCTTGCATCAAGACAGCCCCCAAACCCTTACTAGAGGCATCTGTTTCCACCACAAACACCTTATTAAAATCTGGAACAACCAATAAAGGAAGATTCACCATGGCAGATTTCAAAGACTGAAATGCAGCTGTAGCTTCCTCAGTCCAACAAAACTTGTCTTTCTTCAAAAGTTCAGTAAATGGTTTTGCCAATTTTCCATATCCTTGGACAAAGCGTCGATAATACCCCGTTAATCCAAAGAAACCTCTCAGGCCCTACACATCCGGAGGGACAAGCCAAGATGTAATAGTTGTAGTTTTAGAAGGACAAGCTGCCACTCCTGCTCCAAAAATTACATGGCCCAAAAATTCAAGACTAGACTTTCCAAAGCTACACTTCTTCTTATTTGCCCTTAACTCATTCTTTGACAACACAGCTAACACTTGTTGAACATGAACAATGTGATCAGCCAAATCCTTGCTAAACACCAAAATGTCATCGAAAAATACAAGGACAAACTTTCGGAGAAAAGGTTTCAAAACCTCATTCATGAGGGCTTGAAATGTGGACGGAGCATTGGTGAGACCAAAAGGCATCACCAAGAACTCATAATGCCCCTCATGAGTTTGGAAAGTCGACTTCTCTATATCACCTTCCTTCATCCGGATTTGATGATAGCCCGACTTCAAATCAAGTTTAGTGAATATAGCTGCACCATCAAGTTCATCAAGTAGCTCCTCTATGATAGGAATGAGGAATTTGTTAGGAATGGTGATTTTGTTGAGGGCCCTATAATCTACGCAAAAACGCCAACCACCATCTTTCTTCTTGACCAAAATAATAGGATAGAGTAAGGACTAATGCTTGGTCTTATGATTCCAGCTTCAAGCATTTCAGAAACTAGCCTCTCTATCTCCGTTTTTTGGTAGTGTGGATACTTATAGGGTCGAAGGTTAGGTATCTCAGTGTAAGGCCCAAGTTTTTAAACTTATGCTAAGTGAATAAACTTCTTATTCACGATTAGGGTTGATGTAATGCAAAGGGAAACCTGAACAAAAGTTTATTAAATGAAATAAATTTATGAAGGAGAAAGTTCAGGAAAAGTTTAAGGATTGTATCGAAGTCGATAAAAGTTATAGCACGATCGTTATACGCTTAAACCTAGGTCAGAAACCCTAGTATATAGCTAGTTTTCACTTTTAGGCACGATGGAAGTTAATTCCAAAAATCTTCAGAGAAATGTTAGAACTTCTCTTTTTCCATATATCAAAATCGTTTCGAGGCGAAACTCTAGAATCTACGAACGTCCGATTCCAATCATCGGAAGTTTGCCGAAACCGAAACCCTGGTATTTCAAAACCCTAGAATCACCCGACAATGAAGACTTTTTCTATTCAGAGCTTCAAATGAATATTCCACACGCATACACCCATTTCTCTTGATGATTTCAATCTTTCTTCAGAAGGAAGTTTTCCATTCCGACATCCGATGCAAAAAGCAACTTATCGGGTAAAATAGTTTTACACCGACTATGCATTAGTTGCCAAAAATACAAGGAGACATCTTTTTAGTTTTGGAATTCTTTCGCCAAAACATATCTTAGAATTCACGGAGAATGACGCCGGAAAAATCAGATTCGCAAAACTTTCATTTTCCCGCGTTTCGCCAACCTCTATATATAGCAAAGAAAGGAAGAAAAATCACAAAAAACTACCCATTTTCCCCACCCAAACCCGCGGCCAAGAGAAGAAGAAGGAGGAAGAGATTTTGTTCAATCCTTGCTTGATCGTCGATCAATCAGTTGCTGCTTCAAGGCTTCGAGGTATAGTCGCTAATCCTTACCTCTGATCGCTTTTTCCATAGCTTTTCTGTAGACTTTTCTGAGCTGATAGTTTTGAGGTTTTTGCAAAACTATCATGAATATTTCATTTCTGATTCTAAACCCCTTCCTTATGTGCCCAAGATCACTTCTGCCGGGTTAGATTTTCCGTTATGTCGCCGGAATTCCGCCGGAATCAATTTTAGCCTTAAATACCCATTTTTGGAGTTTTTGGAGTAAAGCTTCAACCTTTAGGCTGAAAACTATCGCCTTAGCTTAGTGCTAGTAGGATTAGTTGTCATAAACGTCGTTGGTGACGTCCCTGTCAAATTTGATTTTTGGGATTTCAGTTTTGAAAATCCTAAGTTAAAAATCATGACCAAAATACCCCTGCGACAATTTTTGATCCGATAATTTTTCCGAGTTCAGAATACCCTTAGTTACGGCTAATGAAAGCATAGGAACCAAGTTTGATCGAAGAAAAATCGAGTCCCCTAATTACCTAAAGTGGCCGAACCTATTAAGGGGGGAGGAGGAAATTTCCTTTTCCGAAAACTTGTCCTTTCGCGCTAGTTTATCATACCTCGGAGTATGTACTACTTCGGGTAACCTTAGTAAGCATTGATAGCTTAGTTTCCGATAGATTCTGATAGTATTATGTGGTTTTACTTTAAAGGTGCTTTTGAGGATTTCCCTGAGGAACAACACTTTGAGTGTGAGGAAGCGCTAGACGATCACTCTGGAGAACCTACAGGTGAGGGCATCTCACTGAATCTCTAGTTAATACTTAGGGTCGATGCTTTCGACATTGTTTACTGTTTATGCACTGGTTTGTGTGTGATTGGAAAATGTTTTCTGAGGCTTCGGCTGACAATGTAGATGATGCATCTACTGAATGTTTTTGAGATTGACTTACATGCTATGTGCTATGTGGGTAATCTAGGATGTGTGGTGCATGCTTTATATGCTAAGTGCTATGTGTTTATTCTGAGATGTATTGATATATGACATGTTGTTGACTGTGATGAGTTAATTATGCTTCTGTAATGAAATCTGAGATTCTGAGTAGAGAATAGCGGGCAGGTCATGCCGATTTTATTTTGAGAGTTTTGAGAAAGTGTGATAGGACGAATGAGATTCGGACCTTGTCGTGGTGTTGTATGGATCGAGACATTCTCTGGTGTCATTTGGGGATTAGGAGATCCCGAGAACTTATAAGATTTTGCGATAAGACTAAAAGGATATTATTTTGAAAAGAAAACTCATAAGACATTAAACAACCTTTAAATCTTCATTCAATGATAATAAACTCGAAAGGAAGCGTTGGATGCAAATCTTAGTTTCGGAAAACGAGAAGTGTCGTCGGATCCAAGTGTTGAGTATGTTGATGTTCTTGTGCTGTTGGGGCAGCTGTTGTTGTTGTGCTGTTGGAGCAGCGTTTGTTGTTGTGCTGTTGGAGCAGCTATGTTGTTGGGCTATCCTGGGGATAAGTCCGGGAAACCGTTAGTTTCCGAGAGTGTGATACTCTGTGCTCGTTGAGCAGTTATGACTATCGGTTTGAGATGAGTCGGATGATTTGTAGATCATCATGAATTAAGTGTGGTTGTGAAGTGTTGTCTTTTGTCGCAGAATCGACTTTTACCTTAGGGTAAGCTTTTAGAGACATTAATTTACCTAGAACACGTGGCGACGTGTCGAGTGAGGTCGGAGACGTTGTTTGGTTAATCACATCGCATTCATGCATACATAGGAGGTTAATACACGGCGTGATACCGGACCTCGGAGAATTCCAAATGTCGTCGGTTTCCAAAATGGTCATAAGACCCGGAATGCCGTGTAAGAGCGTTTGTAGACGTCTCTTGTAGCAGACCGAAATGGCAGACCTACGGGTTACGGCTGATCTGACTACCGTTGTTGTTGGAGTAAGAGGCACGCGGGCCGAAATGGTCCCACCGTGGCTGGTGCTAGGGCTGATCCGTTGATGTCCATCCGTTTCGGATTGCATGTTGGTTGACTCGGTTAACCTGCATATCATTTCATGCAACATGCATACTGACTTAGTTGATGAGTGTGATTGCTATTTGATAATCTTACTTGGAACATGTTAAGTGTTATTATTGTTGTTATGTTTTGTGGAATATGCAACCCTAGGATGTTATCCCTAGCTATAAGCCTAAGCGGCTATTTATTATCTGTACCTATTGGGTTTATTATCTACTTAGTTCTTTGGAGTTGACCCTCGCGTCTTCTGTGTGTGTTTTGGCGGACAACGCCTTTTGTCAGATGTCCATTGCGGATTGGTTCACAATGGTCCACCCTTCGGGGGGGATCAGATATGAGATGATCGATCAGGACGACCCTGGGTCGTGGGTGGTTGACCCCGCGAGCCACCGAGCGACGTATTCGGGGCGTATCATGGAGGACCATGTAGATAGTGGAGGACTCTTGAGGTCTGGAGTGTTGAGGAGATGTTCTATCAGCTTCAACTTGCCACCGGGCGTTCACTGTGGACCAGGATTCGGAGGAGCACCGCCGCCACCGTCATCTTCAGAGGACGAGGATCCCTCAGAGGAGATTCCAGTGGGAGTGCCTTCGGCAGGGTCTAGTGCACCCACCGTTGCGATCATTGATGATCAGGGTTCGGGCCCTAAGGCCGTGAGTCCAGCATCAGAGCGTACTGCGGTTGCGAGGGGAGGACGGATAGGGTTGGTAGACTTAGTCGTTCTGGATTTTGATTCAGACGACGATCATGCTAGCACGTAGGTTCAGTGCTGGTGTGAGCTCCTCGAGTTAGGATTAGTGTAGGAGTAGAGTCGTAGCTCTGAGCGTCATTTGTTACGTAGGGGACAGGGTAGTTCCGCCTATAGCTTTTTGTGTGGTTTCCTTACGGGAATCACAGAGAGTTGGTTGGACTTAGGAGGTCTTATTTTCAGACCATTGGGTCAACTTATTCTCAGTTTTGAGGGATGGTGTTGCGGACACTTCACCCTTTCATTCGGTTTGTACATATTGCCTACGGGCGCTACTCTTCTATTACCCGTCACTGGAGGTTTACTCGTGACGAGGTTGCTACTTACAGCGGGGGCTGTTTATATATCGTATATTAGTTTTATTACTTTTCGCATTTGGGTTTTATTTAATTCAGTCTTGTCTTAGTTATTATCGAAAAAAAAATATACACGTTTTTCCGCATTAAGTTTATTGTTGGTTACTAAAGTGACGCCACCGAAATCGGGGTGTTACACTCAGCCCCCTCCTTCAAATAAATAGCAGGGTCTAACCTCCTATTAGGTGGAAGACCTTGAGGATCCTCAAAAACCACAGAATAGCGCTACAAAACTCTGAAATAGCTTCCGAAATGACTGAAATCTCAGTTGTTTTCTGCTCAGCAGTGTCATACTGAATCAGCAAGCCCTCCCCTTCCTCTTTTAGAATTTGCATAAAGGCACCATAAGATAATTCTGTCTTAGTTAAAGAAGG
Source organism: Lotus japonicus (assembly GCF_012489685.1). Classification (NCBI taxonomy): domain Eukaryota; kingdom Viridiplantae; phylum Streptophyta; class Magnoliopsida; order Fabales; family Fabaceae; genus Lotus; species Lotus japonicus. Next base: position 27,158,531 of record NC_080043.1, read on the forward strand.
ATCACCAACCAATGTGATCATCGTGCCATCCTTAGTTAAAGTAAGCTCCAACTTGCCAAATTGGCTTTGACCTCTCCCAAACTAGAGAGCCAATCCAAACCCAACACTAAATCCACCCCTTGCAAGGTGAAAAAATAAAAGTCCTGCTCAATCTCCAGGCTATGCAATTTCAAACACAAATTGGAACACTTCCCCATACATTTCACCCGGTGACCATCACCCACTTCTACGATGTAAGAAGGTGTCTTAGCTACCATTAAATTTAGCTTATGAACCATCTCTTTGGAAATGAAACTATGAGAAGGTCCACAATCTATGAGTGCCACAACAATCTCATTCAGAACTTCCCCTTGCATCTTCCAATATTTTTTGGAAGTTAGTCCCGTCATTGAGCAAAAAGATAACTGTAGGGACATGAAAGTTTCTACCTCATGAAACTCAGTATCACTGTCCCCCTCATCATCTTCTTCTAATATAATCATTTGAAACTGCTTATTTTTGCATATATGCTCCCTGTGATAGGGCTCATCACATTTGAAACAAAGTCCCTTCTCCCTTTTGTCTCTCATTTCAGCCCTTGTTAGTCTTTTGAAATCACCCCCCTGAACTTATTCACTTCCCCAGCCTGAACACTAACAAGAGAAGTAGCAGAATTACCAGTTTCATTTGTCTTTTTTAACCAAGGCTTAGTATCCACAGTCACAGTCTTTGTGTAAGAACTAGTTTTTAAGTGATTATTAGATTTACTAAAGGTACTGGTTCCTTTCTTAGTCCAAACCAGATTTTTCTCTTCAATCAGGAAAGACTTTTGAATTAAATCAGACAAAGACTTCAATTAATAAAGTCTTACCTCCACTTGAATTTCCTCTTTCAAGCCATTCATGAAAATTCTTGATCAATGGCCTTCAAAGCTCCTACATATTTCTCGAAGTCCTCCACGAATTCCACCATTGTCCCTGTTTGTTTGAGTGCCAGCAACAACTCAAAGGGATTTTGCACCATTGATGGTTGAACCCTTCCCAAGTCGGTTCCGGATTGTACCTCTCCCACCAGTGATACCAGCTCAACGCTCTACCCTCCATGGCCACCAAAGTAGCACGCAACGTCTCCTCCTCATGAACGCTTAGAAACTCGAAGTATCGCTCCAAACGGTGTGTCCAGCCGTACGCATCGTCCCCGGAGAAGATTGGAATCTCGAGCTTCCTCCACCTCTCGCGCTCGACGTGGTCGCCCAGGGATCTACCACCGCCGTCGCTGGATTCTGCTTCTTCCCTGCGAACGGTTTCGCCGCTGCCGCAGTCGATCTTGGCCGCGAGAGCAGCCAACAAATCCTCTGTGTGTTTTACAAGCGCCTCTGCCAATTCCAATCGCGTGCGCCATTCCTCATGCTCCTGCTTCCAATCGCTCGAATCTCTCACCATGCTTCTTTTCTTCATGCAATGCGGAATAGAAGGAAGCAAAATCAGGGCACCAGGTCGGTGCTCTGATACTAGTATTAGAACTGGTACTATGAATCAATGAGAAAATCAAGAACACTGAGGAAGAAAAAGAACTCTGTAGAATCTGTGTATTGAAACTGAAGAAGAATTTTTACAAGATAGAAAACAGTTACAAAGATGCCAACTGAATTGCCCTAACAAATCAACTCTATAACTGCCTCACTAGTGAAGACTAAGCTTCACTTATTTATACTAGTCATTACTAGGAATTACAGTTGGCACACTCTAGCAAAACATAATTATCTATCAAGAGCTAAGTAGCTCGGTTCCTTCTCTCATAAACTTTCCTAACAAGAGGCCTAACTTGACTAGCAATCCTATCAATCATGTTTAAAATGAGTGATTTTACTCCTTGATTTTCTTTATGTGTAAACTAAAAATCAAATCCTTCTATTTGAGTAATGTCCAAAATGTAACAAAGTGAGCTTCTCAAACGCTCATCAATCAGTGTGGATGTCACACTAGCCTCAAATTCACTTATCAATAAAGTCAAAATAAAAACATAATTAAGAACAAAAGGCATTTGATATGAGTGATGGAGAGTTTCATTAGGCATTTTTGGGTTTTTTGAATTGGTGTTGTTGTTTCTGGGATTTTCAAATTGATGTTGTTGTCTTCGAGTTTTATGGATTCAGATTGATACCAAAGGGGGAGAATGGAGATTTGGGGTGATGAGGCAGGTGATGGGGAGGAGAGGTGGGGGAAGGGAGCGGGAGCAAGGACAAGTTTTTGTTTCTAGGTTTTTTTTGTTCTTGTTTCTAGATATCAATGGCAGATCCAACAACAGAGGAGGAGGAGCTTATAGTTAGGAGGGAGATCCATCAAAAGTTCATTTTTGTACAATTTCATATGACGATTGGCCTCAGGTAACAACATGAGCCTTTCTAGCACGCTTTGTTTTCACTCACGCGCTCTTTAGAAAAACCTCACGGAGGTCACCTATCCTATATTGCTCCAGCACAATAAAAGGAGCAAATTTCACATGAATTCAACTCAAAAAGAAATCTACCACTAAAAGAATATTAGGACAACAAAAACAATTCTATGGTTTCTTTTTGCTTTAAATTTTCACTACAACTAAATATAGCAAAAAACATAAAGCAAATTAACTGATTCAATCATAAAGACATATAATATTGCAATCAATGAATCCAAACTTAAATAAACTGAGCAATGATCTATCTTTACCATCAGGAAACCTTTTTAATTTTTCCAGAGAAGTATAGCCATTAAACACAGCAGGGGAATGTTTGATTCATACTCGCAGGCTACTGCTTCTTATCGTGAATTTCTCTGGCACTGATGAACTCGCCAACGTAGAACTCTCATGGCATCTGCTTTCGACCACACTGTTTTGTAAAAACCAAATTGCACAAATCAAAATCCATGCAAAAAAATCTAAACTTTTACGCAAATGCTGCAAACCTAAGATTTCTAGGTTTTGAGGAGTTCAAAAATCAAGGTGGGGAGGGAAGCGAATTCTTGATGGAATGGTGGCGACCATAAAATTCGAGGTTTGGCTCCGGCATCCATAAAATCGAGGTGGGAAAGAAGCAATACTTGATGGAAGGGTGGCGACGATGTGTTGCGGTGGCAGTGGGGAGGTAGCAAATGACCCTTGTAGAAGAGTTCATCGGAAGGACTGTGGGTGGTGAAGGGTTTTCGCTTTGATTGAAGATGAATGCTATGTTTGGTTGGGAAGGAAAGTGAGAGGAAAGAAAAGTGGAAGAAAAGAAAGATGAAGGAAAGTGAAATGATTTTTTATATTTTTTGGTTGAATTGAAAAGTAGGAGGAATGGAAAAGTTATTTTTGAAAAATGTATCCTCATTTGGACAAATATATTTTTTTGCTTACAAAAATACTTTTTTATACTTGAGACTATCTATATATTATCAATTTGAGAAATAATAGGGAAAAGGGAAATTATATAGCAACCGAAACCAAACCACAGCTTGGTGTACATGTTAATGGCCTGGGTCTACTACACGTGAAATAAATGGCTGAATGCTTTGTAGAACATGTTGCAGTTTTCACTTTTCACTTTTCACACTGCAAAGACTAAAAAGGAGCCCAAGACGGGCAGGGGTGACCATATGGGGCGCTTGTTGACATGCATACGAGGTGTTTTCTTCTTATTTGTATCTATATAGATAGATTTATATACGATTTCTGTGGCTATTTAATTGTTTAATAGAAATCAATTCAATTGGCTCACGAGTCACACGAAGGGTAATTTATATTATTATTTTTAGTGTAGAGACTAGAGGACAAAACGAAAACGGTCTTCCTTTTCACTAAATTGAACATACATAAAGGATTGGTATATATAGGGTGCCCGTATATATATAGTCAGCATTTGGATTCACTCATTTCTTGTCAAACTTTTATAGAGTAATGATTCACAATATACAGTCATGTCAAACTTTTATAGAGTAATGATTCAGACACCTCACTTATCTCTCATTTCATTTTTTATTTTACTTTGTATTATACGTCATATCAAATATTATATTATTTATTTCTCTTTTTATTTATATAGATGGAGGTGAAAACATATATAAATAAAACATTATTCTATTAAACTTTATACTTATCTCCATGTTTATTCTTCAATAATATTTGGTTCACACTCTAAACACACTTACCCTAACTAGTGAGATATGAAGAAAAAATATGAAATATGAAATATGAAAAATGATGTGGTAGAAATAGAAAAAAAAAAAAAAAACTTATGAAGAAAATGCGAGTGAAAATGTGATGAAAAAAGTGAAGTGTGTGAATGAATTAATACTTATTTTTATGTATACTCACAATTTCAACTTTTGTGATGAATACTAAATCACTTCTCAAGATATTACTACTATATTAAGGATCAGACTTTAGGAATTTAAACATCTTTTAACTCATGCAACTGCCATCCGTTAGGTTATCTAAATTTTTATAAGGTTCAAATCTTAATAACAATGATACATGAATCATCAAACAATGTGCAAACACTTTTATGAAACTCTCTTTATCTCTTTTCAGGTTACATTACATTAAAAATTGCATCTATCACTTATTTATCATCTCTTTCTATCTTTCTGTCTGTACTCGAAGGGTGTGCACACAAAACATTATCCAAAATTAAATATAAAAAAAAGGGTTAGGAAGGCGTAAGAATACTTTGTTATTTTTAAATGAGGTCCACCTAATATGAACCCCTAACAAAAAAGTCTAAATTTGCACCCATATATAATTTGACCTGTTATAGACGGGTGACAAAGGTCACATTTTTTTGAAATGTATTAATCTTTTAACATAATACCAAATTATCTAGTGCTTCCTCACTAGTCCCAGTAGATGAACACCAAAAGCAACACGAACACCAACTCAGAAGGCCAGAACCTTCACCAACAACAATAACAACATCACAACTAACACCTCTCACAACCTGGCTGATCCATGTCACTTCTACCACACACCCAACATGAACACCAATAACAACAACTTCTACCAAGCCAAGAAACATGGAGAGAGAGAGAGAGACCCAATTTTAACCAGTATACCCCAATCTCCATGAGACCCAAAGCCCAAACCAGCACCAAACACTTCGACCTCATGGTTCTGATCTCAAATTTGAACATGCCTCAACACTTTAGCTCGCTTTGGAGTTTTGAGTAGCGATTCATCGGATATGGTAGAAATGACAGATCCTAATTGAGCCACCACCTAGAGTGGACAAGACAAACTAAACGAGGTATGTAGTCGGAGAGGGCGTCACAACCTAGGTCGAAACGGAGAGTGACACGGAGTATGTCCTTGGTGCAGTCGCGAAGGAAGTTGAAGTCATAATATAAGGAGAAATATAGAACCCTAGGGGGCGCGTGGGAGAGACGCGTCGAACCGGGGTTCAAATAGTCACATGGTTGGTGGAAGTATTTGGATATCCGGTGAGAGGGCGGGCTCCATGAAATCCAATAAACCGATCTTCATTGGTGAGACCCGACACTGTCCATTGTCGTTTGCCTCCGTTGATGAAGTGTAGTTGAAGGAGATATGGGGTTGTTAGAAGGAGGATGAGACATTTGATAATTTTTTTTTTCATCAGCCAAATTGAAGTCCTCATATGAGAAGGAGGGAGTCCATGGTGGTAGGAGGGGAATCAGGGGATAAGAGGAGACTGATGTGTTTATTTTTATTTTTTGTTTTTTTTACATTGAGGTGTAACATGTAGTAGGTAAAAGGGGAAAATGAATTGCACATACCTCTCCACCTCCACTTGGTGGAAAGAGACATGAAAAGAAAAGAGAATTAAAGGATAAAATGTGTAACTTCATAAGAAAAGAAATGAGAGATAGATATAAAAAGAAGTGGATATGAAATGTTAAGAAAAATAGAGTGCGAACATATCATTGTTGTACTATAATCTCAGTTCACCTTATTTTGTTATTCATCTAAAATTTTCACATATATGGCGGCTTTAATTCCTTTGTAATTTTTTCTTTTTAAGTTTCTCCTTCTGATTATGACGTAAACAACCACAGACAGATCAAATTTTTTGATGTTGTGAGGGCAATATATACATAGGCTATGTTTGACATGTCATTTCAGCTAGCTTATAGCTTATTTGACTAGCTTAAAAGCTCCATAAAAGTATTTGACGAAAGAGCTTATTTCAGTAGCTTAAAGCTTTAAGCTATAGGCTATCTCAGGTAGCTTAAAGCTTAAAGCTTAAAGCTTATAGCTTATTAAATATATTCTCATTTTTATCCTTATTATTTTATTAAAATTCCACCTTTAGCCTTATATGTAAACCTATTTACTTATCAGTTATCACACTTGTCTCATATGTTCACCGTTCCCGAACACAAATAATTACTACTTCGGAATAAAACAAATAATTTTATATTACAAATTATTTGTTTTATTCTATTTAATTTAATAAAAATATATAAAAATAAATAAGTAAAAATTAAGATATTATATTTTTAAGATGATAAATAACTTGAGTGAAATTAAAATATTTATAATAATTTTAATATTAATATCATTTAGGTATTAATGTGAAAATAATGTAATGTTAAATATCAAAATAATTATTTAAGTATGTCATTTTATGTCATTTTACAATTTTAGCTTGTTCAACAGCTAATTTTACCAAACACTTTTGTTCCAATTACGTAGCTTTTCAGCTTTCAGCTATCAGCTTTCAGCTAGCTTTTCAGCTATCAGCTAGCTTTTCAGCTATCAGCTAGCTTTTCAGCTTTCAGCTAGCTTATCAGCTAGGCGTGCCAAACATAGCCATATAAATTCGTAACAAAAATTAACATATACTATTAGGAGGGCATTTCATACCAAAGGGGACACAAGTGAAGGTTTTTTTAACAAAAAAGGGGCATAAAAACCATATATTTTTACTACTCAGGTGAGATCATTTAGCAATTTGGAACACAATGATGACGTTTTTACCAAATGGGCCATAAAAAATCACATACTTTTACTACTGATTTTTTTTCTAATAATGTTTTTTTTCAAAATCAAAGTGAGGGCACCTTCCCTCGTACACTTATAAAGTTATACCTCCATCCGTTCTCATACACAACACAAAAGGGTATATATATGTAACACCCCGGTTTCTCAACTGAGGAGTCACATTAGTAAACACGATTATTTCGTAATCCTAAGAAAACACGATAATTTTTTTCCTTTTCAAAACAACTAAACACAGTTTAATAAATAACGTAGTCTTAATTAAACAACCCGTTCCCGACATATAATAATATTGTCTTACAATAGCATAAGTAAGTTTCCAAATTAAGTGCGCACACTTAAACAGTGGCGAAAACAGGATTTTTGTAACAGAGTTTTCAGATAGCGAAGAAGACTCAAAGCATAAACTACTAAGAGGAAACTATACAGCTTCTTCCATCCTTGCTCCGCCGGTTACTATCCCTCCTCCATCTCAGCATGGCTAAGCATCGCCAGAAGGCTCTTCATCGCCTAATAGCGTTAAGCGCCCAAATAACAAGTAGCAAATATAATGGGTTAACTCCATGCAATTACCAAGTATAAAAGAGAAAATCATGCTATTCAAATTTAATTACCTAGCATGGTAAATAAACTAGCAACATAACTAAACTCATATATCAACAACATAACATAGATTAACTCAGATAATAATAACCTCAACAATGTAACATCAAATCAGATATCAATAAACCAATAACTAAAATCCAACAACATAGGGTCAGGTGTTAGTTCCCTATAATGCAACTATATGCTGCTACCAAAATGGATCGATCAATAACGTCTCGCAAGATGGAACAATCACGCGGGACCACACCCCACCTCATTGCCACTTAAAGACCAAGCCCTATATGCCAAGTCAATCAACAACAATGCCCAAACCAATGATTTATTCGGAGTAACTACATGTTATTCCTATTATCAACGAACATAACTCAATTCAATTGCATACCAACTCAGTTCAATGACAGAAACCAGTAAACGGCCGAAGCCTCTCAGAAAACGAAGACACACGTCTCAAGAATGACACGAAACCAACGCCAAAATTTCGACAATTGAAAGAGCTACGCTATAGCTCAGGTCATAGAGACCCAAAAATTATTTTTGGACACGGTACCCTAACAAACAGGTTTCGGCCACTTTAGAAAATAGGGTTTCCGAACTTTTTCTTCGATCTAAATCAATTCCTAGGTATTCTTAGGCGATATCTAGGCCAGGGAAACTCTCAGAAAAATTATCGGATCGAAAACTAGAACAGGGGTATTTTGGTCAAGATTTTTAGCTCGGAAACTCAAAATCAGAATTTCGAAAAATAAATTGGATGAGGTCGATACCAACGACGTTTATGACGACTAATCCTACTAACGCTAAGCTCAGTCGAGAATTTTTGATTCAAAAAGCGGAACCTCAGCATAAAATGGGTATTTTGAGCAGAATTGAAGTTCTGCGGCGATTCGACGTGATTTGGCGAAATGTAATCCGCTAAACATGCTCTTGGGCATGCAGGGAATAAGTTTAGACAGAGAAATCAAGTTATTTGGACAGTTTTACAAAAAGCTCAAAACTTTGAGCACAGAAAGACATAGAGAAAAGCGACAGAATTTACGATCAGAGGTAAGGAAAAGCATCAGTACCTCGAGGCCTACGCGTAGCAACGAACAGAACGACGATCAGACAAGAATCGGTGAAAATCTTTTTCTCCTCCTTCCTCCTTGAAGCTCACGGTTGTGTGTGTGTGTTGGTGGTGATGTTTTTTTTTGTTTTTTTTTTTTCATTTTTCAAGCTATTTATAGAAAATGGAAAACACGGGAAAATGAATATTTCGCGATTCCGATTTTTCCTGCACATTCCTCCGAGAATTCTAAGATAGGTTCTAGCGACAGAATTCCAGAACTCAAAACAGGTTTCTCAGAATTAAAGCAAACAATCCAAAGTCGGTGTAAATCTATTTTACCCGAAAAACTACTTTTTGCAGTTGATGTCGGATGAGAAAACTTCTTTCTGAAGAAAGATTAGAAACATCAAAAGAAATGAGTGTATGCGTGTGGAATCTTCGTTTGAAGCTCCGAATAGAAAAAAGTCTTCATCAAAAGTTTACTTTAAGGTTCTTGAGCTAACAGGAACTCGGTTTCGGCAAACTTCCGATAATCGCAATCGATCGTTCGTACAGTCTAGGGTTTCTTGTCGAAACACTAGTCGTGGAAAGGAATAAGAGAAGTTCCTATATTCCTCTAAATATTTTTGAATATCGTTTCTACAGTGCTTTAAGAGTAAATTAGTCATTTACTAACGTTTTCGCCCTAAGGCGGAAGTGAATGAAACTCGTGCTATAACCTATAGCGACTATATAACTATTCTTAACCATTTCCTGAACTTTCTTCGTCATAACACTAATCCAAACATTAAACACGAGTCAAGTTCCTCTCACGCTTACACATAATCCTATGCGTGAGTTGGAAATTAATTATTTATTTAATTCTAAAATCTTGAGTCTTACAATATACATGCATTTTACCATAAAAATCAGGATTCACGGTCTGTATAAATGACATTTACGTTGATGTTTCTTTTATATTATTTCCCTTCAAACGGCTAATGGCCTCTTTTTTGTTTGGACATCGAAAATTTGACAGAACTAAAAAACAAAACTACGACACAACTAGAGAATCCTTGAGGAGAATGAGCTGAAGCTCACTTGCCGACTGATTAATGTCTTGAGTCCCCGGAGAAGAAACGCTATATCCCTGTTTGAGAGCTAGTCCGCAACTGCATTGCCATCTCGATATGCACCCAACTAACAGTCACCCGCCAATTTTTGGACATGAGCTGAACAATATCCCGTTGGATTGGTGCTTGAGAATGGTGATTCACACGGTCCAAGCTGTCATCTTCCAAGATGGAAACTAAATCATTGCAGTGAATGTCACAAGAAACCTTCTTATACCCATGATTCCAAGCCATATGAAGCCCATGTTTCAGAGTCAATGCTTCCGCTGTAAAGGGGTCACCACCTGCTTCAAGGAACATAATCCAGTTATCCAGCATCCCACCTTATCACGCAGGAGACCTCCGCCTCTCATACAATTCTCAGCTTCACGAAAGCTCCCATCAGTATTAAGCTTGAGATAATAATCTAAAGAGGGTTTCCAAACATGGCTCATCAAACCTGCCCCAAGACAAATTTGATAAGGTTGCATCGCATAAATGAAGTCATCATGGTCTCGAGTCAGCTTTTGCCACGCTACATGGTAGGGGTGCACGCGGGTTGGGTTGGGCGGTTTTTCAGGCTAAATAGAACCCGAACCGATCAAAATTGATTGGGTTGGATTGGTTCGGATTTCTTGATTTTACACCTTCGGATCCGATCCGATCCAACCCGACAATGTTCGGATTGGTTCGGATGGATTGATTGGATCGCAATTAAAATAATATTAAATCTGAAATATTTTATAAAAATGGAAAAAAATATTAAAATTTCTTTAAAAACCTCAAAACATGATATACTAAATAGTATGGAAATGATTAAAAATAATATACCAAATAGCATGAGATAGGAAGTATCACATATCATAATGGCATCAAATGGCTAAAAGCCAAATACCATAAAATATCAAAATGCACATGACATCCTTGATTCATAATCAAGTGCGCATCCATATCTTGAATTACATCCATTTCTTGAACCCATGATCCAAGAATATCAAGTCAAAATTACATCCATATCTTGAATCTAACTCCAAGTACAAAAGTGCACATCATCCATACTACACAGTACACATTAGTCATTAAAGCAAACAAGTCAAAGACATATCCTAAACTTCAAGGCATAAATAGTCCAAGTCACATCCTTGATCCATAACCATAACAACTCCATAATTACAAGACAAAATAGCAAGAGTACATAACTAGTCCAAGGGTACAAGTGATGAAGTGAACATCCATAACCATGACAAAAAGAAAAATCAGCAACACTGCATAACTCCAATAAGCATAGTTTCTAGCATCCTGCAAATAACAATAAGTCAGTAACACATTCATTTCATGTGTAAAATTAGCAAAATGAATAAAATTATTACATTTGAATATTACCTCACTAATACTTCCTTTACCAAGTGCCATCACCATCCTGATCATAACATCCAACTTCAGACATGTCTAATTATACAACATTAAAATGAATATCAAATTTTCAAGTTTAAAACCACATAAAAACAAAAGAAGCAAAATTAAAATCATATCAATCAATTTAAACAAACATACCGGTCTCAACTTGCACCACATCAGTAGGTTTATTATGCACCTCAGCAATAATCTTCCTAGGGGTGTCCTTCAACCAGTTTTGGGTGCATACCAAAGCCTCAACCGTTTTAGGACTCAAGGAACTACGGTAGGAATCAAGAATACGTCCTCCGGTGCTAAATGCAGACTCAGATGAAACTGTAGACACTAGTATAGCTAACAGATCCCTAGCCATGCGTGAAAGAACATAATACTTCTGCGTCTTGCCTCTCCACCATTTTAAGAGATCAAGATGCACATCATCCTCTCCATCATCCTCAATGTATCTCTCTAATTCATTTTTCTTGTGTTCACCCAATTTTTTCTTTTGTCTCAATCTATACTCATCATCAACAGATAGACTTGATTCAAGAACACTAGAATGTGAAATGGAGGACGAATCAGAAGATATCACACTAGTAGCTTCACCATCAGGCACAATAGGATACTTAGCTTGATAATATGCAAACAACTCCTTGATAATATGTTTCAATTTATCAACCACAGACATACATTCATCAGCAGCATACATTTTTGTCAAGCTAAACTCAATATAATCCAATTTAAAACGAGGATCAAGGAACAAAGCCACCAACAACATATAATTCACAGATTCCATATCCCAATACTTGCCAAATTTATCTTTCATTTTAATGGCAATGGACTTCAACCCAATATCATTCCCAACAATAAATGAGTTCAAAATTCCATGAATATTAACCAACTTGCGAAAGAAAGAGTTGGAAGTAATTTTCAATGAAGAAGAAACCGCAAGTGTAGTCTCATAAAAAACCTTCAAGAATTTCATTATAGTGCGAGCACGAGTCCAATCATCATAATTAGGACACCCCGGCCCTTTATCCACAGTAAGACAATCACATAAGAGAGATCATCATATTCTAGTCTATCAAATGCTCTTTCAAACTTTTCAGCCACCTCCAACATTAAATAGGTGGAATTCCACCTTGTTGGCACATCAAGCACAACCTTATGCTCACTAGTAATGTTTGCCTCTATGACACATTTTTTAAAAATGTCATTCCTAGTTGGAGATGACCTAACATACCTACAAGCAGCCCTTATCTTAGTAATGCAAACCTCAATTTCCTTCAACCCATTAGAAACAATGAGATTTAAAATATGGGCACAACACCTCATATGCATATACTTGCCATTCAATAAAGTTTTACCATTCCAAGCACTCATATTCTTAGTCAAATAAGAAAGAGCAGATTTGTTAGCACTAGCATTATCCACTGTGACACAACAAACACTAGTGATCCCCCAATCTTTCAAACATTTCTCCAAGGTTTTCCCTATGGTATCCCCCTTATGATCAGCAATCTGCCCAAAACCAATTATCTTCTTGTTTAATTCCCACCCTTTATCAATATAGTGAGCGGTCACACACATGTAACTCATATTTTGAATAGAAGTCCAAATATCAGTGGTTAAGGACACCATTTGATAGTTCATGGACAAAAGAGACATCAATGTCACCCTCTCTTCCTTAAACAACCTCATGCAATCTCTATACACTGTTATGCGACTAGGAATTTTGAATCTAGGCTGAGCCTCAAGCATGAAACCTTTAAATCCCTGATTTTCAACAAACTTAAATGGAAGTTCATCCAAAATAATCATCTTTGCAAGCTCCTCCCTAGTTTTTTCTTGGTTAAAGTCCACTAATTTAAATGATACTGCAGTATCGCCTTCAGCCTCTGAACCTAGATGAAGTGTTTTTTGCTTCTTGTCATTTTTCCTATTAGGGTTCTTCATGCATTTTTTACCATGTTTCAATAAATTGCTAGTTCCATGAGTAGAGGTATTACCTGCATAACATTTTCCACACCAAATGCAGACTGCCTTGTCACCACCCTCTTTCTTAAAATTATCCCAAGCACTTGAAGGAGGTCTAGAAGGAGGTTTAGAAGGCATTTCAGTCGCTTTTCTTTTCTTGCCTCGTCCTTCCACGGAAGAAAGCTCTGGTTCTTCATCTGCAGATGCAGCAACAGAAAAAGGAGTATGAGTGCTTCTTGTTGGTGGAGTGAGAGCACTCCCTACTTGAGTCCTAGCAATTTGATCTTCGGTCATATTAACTCTAAACAACAGTCAAAGAACAACAAAAATTAGTTATTTATTACATTACAACACAGTTGGGTGTATTTAATTTGAAATAATATAACAGCTTCTAACAAAGGAAGATGATGAACATATTCATAAAAGAACAGTACAAAAAGAAAAAATAAATTAATCAGTCCATAATAGGAACATATTCATAAAAGAACAGTACAAAAAGAGAAAAATAAATTAATCAGTCCATAATAGCTGTTTGGGTAGTTCTCACCTACTATGGAATTGAGTTTGATCCAAATGTTTTGAGGTAAAGAAACTAAACTTACTTTATCGGTTTGAAACATGTTAATACTTAATTCTACTTTTACCTACTTGATTGTTGGATTACTTATGGTGTGAAGTTTCATAATTTATGTAGATTTGCGAAGCAGTATGCTCTTCTATTACTCGTAAATCAAATGGCTTCTGGATTGTTCAGAGCTATTACAGCACTTGGTAGAAACATGATTGTTGCTAATACATTTGGGTCCTTTGCACTTGTCATGCTTATTACATTGGGTGGCTTCATTCTATCTAGAAGTGAGTTCAACTAACAGAAAATAACAAGGTTGTTACTTATTATTGTAGAATGGAAATTGATATTAATGCTACTTTCATTTCACTGTCATTGAAACAGAGGATATCAAAGGCTGGTGGATTTGGGGTTACTGGACTTCAACTTTAATGTACGGGCCAACAGAACAGATAAAAAAATAAATAGCACAGAACAGTAACACAAGCCTTTCGAGTTCCGCTACCGCATCATGATGTACACACTCCTCCACACCGATCTCCGCTTCGGCGTCATCTACACCGACGCCGTCACCGGCACCGCCGAGGTCGGCTGCGTCGGCGAGGTCATCAAGCACGAGCGTCTCGTCGATGACCGATTCTTCCTGATCTGTAAAGGTCAGGAGCGGTTCCGTGTCACCAAGCTCGTCCGGACCAAACCCTACCTGGTCGCTCAGGTCACATGGCTCGAGGATAGACCTTCACCTGACGCGGACCTTGACCTGGATGGGTTGGCGAGCGAGGTGGAGACGTATATGAAGGATGTGATTCAGTTATCGAATCGGTTGGGTGGGAAACCAGAGAAGGAGGTTGGGGATTTGAGGAGGAAACTAGAGAAGAGGAGAGAAGATAAGAGGGAGAGAAGATTACCTTTGATGGCCGATGGAGGCGACGCAAAAGAGCTGTTGGAGGCGGCGACGACTTCTACAGAGGGGGGTTGAGCGAGATCGGCGACGTACAGAGAGAGCTGGAGGCGGTGACGGCTAGGGCATGGTTGAGGGCAGGCGGCGTGAAGAACTGAAGTGAACTGAAGAGTAAGACTGAAGAGTAAAAAGTGAAAATGATGAAGATGAATTGTGAGATTAGGTTAGTAAAATTTAATTTTAATATTTATATTTAGTATTTACTTGGGACTTGGGAGGGAAAAAATATATAATTTTATATATAATATAATAATATATATATCCGGGTGGTCGAGTTGGGTTGGATGGATTTTTCTGGAACCCGTAATCCGATCCGAACATGGTCGGATTGAAGCAAATCCATCCAATTAAATCCGATTGTCCGATCCAACCCGGTATTTTCTTTTCGGATCGGATTGGGTCGGACGGGTTCGTCGGATTTGCCCGACCCATGTGCATCCCTACTACATGGAGAGGCCAAGGATTGTCATCAAGGACCATATTAATTATCATGAATGGCCTCTTTCAATAAGGCCGAAATTCTATAACAATTTAAAAAAAAAAAGCATACAAATATTGAATAGAATTTATTTAATAATAAAAATATGTCCTACTTTAGTAAAAATATAAAATTATTCAATAATTAATAATAAATCTCTGTTTTTTTCTGGAAAGGCTAGGAGTAATAAATCTTTATTTAGTAAAACCAAAACAATTTTTTATACCTAGAGTTATGATGGTGGGTGGGAGAGCTGCTCCAATCCAAATTATATATAAAATCATCTGACTCCCATTTCAACAAAGCCACTTCCCACCTCAACATAGCAATAGCAAAATCTGCTACGTCTACAGACAAGCCAATCATTCAGCATATTCCTCATCATGAGTTCAGAAAACAAGAACCATGGTGATGAAGCATCATCACTTCCGCTGTTACCACACTCCTCCTCAACCTCTAAGCATGAGTCTGACGGCGAGCTTGAGAGAATTCTCTCCGACACCACCGTGCCCCTCCTCACCCGCCTCGGTCCCGCCACCTGGATCGAGCTCAAGCTCCTCTTTCACTTGGCCGCCCCCGCCGTCCTAGTCTACCTCATCAACTATGTCATGTCCATGTCCACCCAAATCTTCTCGGGACACCTTGGAAACCTTGAACTCGCCGCCGCGTCGCTTGGTAACGCCGGCATCCAAGTCTTCGCTTATGGTCTCATGGTACCCCTTGTTTATCCTTCATCCTTATCATCGATCTTCATTCATTTCATCCATTGGCAAGTTTTTTTTTTGAACTCATCCATTGGCTTGTTGATTAGTGTATGATATAGCAATAATTTTTTTTAAAAAAGATTTATGACATGATCTATTTTTTTTGTTTGTTTAATTTATGACATGATCTATGTAGTCAGATATTCTTCTCAGATATAGTCAATGGTAATGATTGAATTTAAATAAAATAATACTATTAAATTAAATACTTATATGGCTATATATATTATATTATTAAAGAGGTTAGTTTTTATGCATTATGCATTGATAGTGTAAAAAGTTTACAAAGTCATATAGTCACAAGTCTTCGTAGGATAGCTCAAGTGGTAGGAACTGAATGACAAATGGGTTAGGTAGGGGACGTCCAGGGATCGATTCATGACGAGTGCAATTTATCTTTCGATTTACCAAAAAGAGATAGTCACAACTCACAACCTTCTATTTTTTATTATAAATATTATTAAAATTAAAATTAATTATGAGTTAGCAAACAGAAATTCATACTGCACTGCTGGTACATAAAAATTCATATTTTTAATCAATATATAGGTATTTAATTTAATAGTTTTATTTAAATTCAATCATTACCATTGACTATACATGATTGTACGATGGAATTGATTCTTGAATCATAAAAATGATTATTAGATCATTAAAGCAGATATGTTCACATGAATTGTTTCTTAAGATCTAAAAGTCTCAAACACTCTTTTCAACCTATCTTATTAATTCTTTCAAAAAAAAAAAACCTATCTTATTAATTTGTTAAAAAAAAAGGTAAAAAGCCTATCTTATTAATGAATTCGTGTTTATTATGGTACTTAAGTTAGATAAATATGTGATACTTAAAATGACATGTATTGATAAACGTACATGCTAAAAAAAAACCTACATGCTCTGATTGAGTTAGTATTTATATATTTATATTGGTATTTTATTTTATAAATTTTAAATGTTAATATTATTATGCAAAGTAATCTTTCAAATAGTTCTCAACTTTGCATCTCCTCTACAGCACCATCGATTTCATTGTTTTCCTGTCATGATCTCTAGATGTTACCCTCTATGTCGTCAATAAGCATCGACTGCCAAAACTCTATTGCACATGATAATAATCAACGGGGCCACTTAATGCGGGTATGACACCCAGAATAATTTATGGGTGCCACAGAATTCATTATTAATTAATTAGTTGAAATTTATAATTTCAGTACACCTCACTTAAATTTTGGTATCACATTGTTAAAGAGAGGTTGAAAAGAAAATGTTGCTAGCATTTTTTTAAATTTGACTTACTTTACTTTACATGAATGAATTCATTTAGAGGATAGTACGGCCAAACTCATTTCTTTTTTTTTTTGTTTATGTATATGTTGTTCTTTAGTTGTGTACATTATTTCTAGTTCCTTAAATTGGTTATTGTAAATGTTATTATATTTGTTTATGATAAGATGAGCTCTTGATGTTACAGTTGGGTATGGGAAGTGCTGTGGAGACGCTATGTGGACAAGCATTTGGTGCTCACAAATATGAAATGCTTGGAATCTACTTGCAGAGATCAACCATCCTTCTCTCTCTTGCTGGCTTGGTTTTGACGTTGGTATACATTTTTAGCGAACCCATTCTAATTTTTCTCGGTGAGTCCCCACAAATTGCGTCCGCAGCCGCGCTTTTTGTGTGGGGCCTCATCCCTCAAATCTTTGCATATGCCGTGAACTTCCCCATCCAGAAGTTCCTTCAAGCACAGAGCATAGTCGCGCCCAGCGCATACATTTCAGCCGCCACGCTGGTGTTGCATCTCTTGCTGAGCTGGGTGGCAGTTTACGAGGTTGGGCTAGGCTTGTTGGGTGCGTCGCTAGTTTTGAGCTTATCGTGGTGGATTATCGTGATTGCGCAGTACGTGTACATTTTGAAGAGCGAGAGGTGTAAGCGCACATGGCAAGGATTTTCGTGGCAGGCATTTTCGGAGTTGCCCGAGTTTTTCAAACTGTCGGCGGCATCTGCTGTGATGTTGTGCCTGGAGACTTGGTACTTTCAAATTTTGGTTTTGCTGGCAGGGCTGCTTCCTCATCCTGAGTTGGCTCTTGATTCCCTTTCCATTTGGTAAGTAACTCTTTGAATTTTTATTAGTTTCTTAAATTTTAATTGATTAGTAATTGAGTTTTAAAGGTTAATCTTGTCTATTTGGTGAGCTTCTCTCCGCTCTTTCTTCTTTTTCAATGTGTTTTTGAATGAATAATTCAATGTTGTGTGGTAGAATTTACTTTTTTTCTCCAGGTTAAATTCGATATGATAAATACTAATTTCTCCACTAATCATCTCTAGCAATTGTCTTTACCAATTGTCGGCATCTTCATTAGGGAATTTATTTTGATAATATAAAATTTAGATTTCATTATTATTGTTGAGTACGTCGACGTTTGTTGGTGTGGTTTTTTATTTGATGCCATAGCAGGAATCAATACTTGACAAAAGTGACTTATGCTTTTTATTATTCCTCCATGTGGAATAGAAGGGATATGTTATGATTCAAAGTAGGAAAATTAATCATTGGATATAGTAAAACGGGTAGATAATTGAGTTTCTTAAATATTTAGTTCGGATTTAATTTTTATGAAGTGTGAGTGTGTATGAAAAATAATTTGTTGGGAGAAGTGTGATAGCTATGAGGATACCTTAAAAAATAGAAAAGTTAATATTTGACTTGTACTAATATATTAGAATCCAATTAGGCACATATAATTGAAAATCAACTAGGAAAGAAGGGACTATGAAAGGATTTAAGATAAAGTGGATCCTTAAATATATAAGCCCTGCAATTATGGGGCTTCTTGTCCTTCACAGAGTTGCATGTGGTTCTGCACAAAAATGCTGCATGTCTTGGTAGCATTATTATTTGCAGTTCTGCTATGCGGGTACAAAATCCTTAATGGTGGGGGTCGAGGCACACAAAAAGAGTAAGAAGGGATCCTGAGTTCTAGACAGAGAAAAACAAACAAGAGAGTGAACAACAGCTCAAAAGAACACGTGATGAAAATTATGATATTTTTGTTGCGTTTCAACCTTCAAATCATGACAAGTTAAATTGGGACTGAACTTGTGGGCCTTGTCTTATTATTCAGTTGTGGAAGGTGGGAGACCATCGAAATTATGTGTCTAATTTGATTTACAAACAAGGAGGTTCTGTTGATTTTTGTTCTGTTTTTTTTTTTAAAAAAAACTTGTTACTAATTATTTGTTATTTGTTATTGCAGTACCACAATTAGTGGGTGGGTGTTCATGATCTCTGTTGGATTCAATGCAGCTGCAAGGTAAGATTAAGTCCCTTTTTTATGTTTGGAAAATTTCCATTAACTTAGTTAGGTACAAGAGGCATATATATATATATATATATATTATAGGCAAATGTTAGTGGTTAGAAATGTTAGTAAATTAATCTCTCTTCCGGCCGGGTTCGAACCCGGGACCCTTCACCCTCACCCCACACAACCCTTATGTCCCTAACTCTTACTATAAAATCAGGAACTTTTAATTTTGTAAGCGTGAATAATCATAGGAACAATACTTCATATCACTAATAATGAACATGTTTTGGTATTACAAATGCAGTGTGAGAGTGAGCAACGAACTTGGAGCAAGAAATCCAAAATCAGCCTCATTTTCAGTTGTGGTTGTGACATTGATTTCATTCATAATGTCGGTTATTGCAGCACTAGTGGTGCTTGCATTACGGGATATCATTAGTTACGTCTTCACAGGGGGTGAAGAGGTTGCTGCTGCAGTCTCAGACCTTTGCCCACTGCTAGCACTTTCTATTCTCCTCAATGGCATTCAGCCCGTCTTATCAGGTAACTGATTTAGTTCATTTTCCTCAAATTAATAACATCAATTCTGGATATGCTTGTAAATTAATTTGTTTAGGACAAACTTGACATCAACTAGTAAAAGCTAAAAACATGGGTTTTACATCCACTAATTTTCAAATTTGTTTCTCATTTTTTGTTTTAAGGCCAACTAAAAGTTGTTTTTGTTCTCTACTTTTTAGTTTCAACATATTATTTGATTTTCTCATAAATGACACAATCTTATATCACCAAATTTTTTATTTTCTGAACCCAAACAACTTATTTTATTTGCTTTTTTTATATAAAATTATTTTTAAACTAATATTAACAAACAAATTTACTAAAAAGTTTTATTTAAAAAAAAATCAATTTTGTTTTATAAAATAGTTTCCAAAAAAAAAATCATAAATTATTTCTAAAAACAGTTCTCATTTTTAGCTTTTAAAACCTATATATCACAATAGTTCAGAGATGTTTTCTATTTTTAGTTTTTAAATGACCCTTTTATAAGTTGTAAACCACCTCTTTCAAACCGTTTTATCTTTTCTTTTCAAAAATAAATTTTAAAAACTACTTCCATAAACCATTTTTAAATACAGAAAACTAAAACGGAAATCAAACAATCTCTTGGATATTTTTAGATTTTAGTTTTAAAAACTGAAAAATAAGAAATATTTTTAAAAGTAGGTTACAACAAATAAATATTTTTTTCAATTTTTAAAAAATAGGAAACGGTTTTTGAAAACTACAACCACATGTGACTTTTTATTTTTTGAAACTACCACACGTGACTTTAGTCTATAAAAAAATTGTACACTCTCTTAAACATCTCAAGATTTTTTGGTTATTTTTTTTTTTTGGTTGCATGGAGGGGCGAAAGCCCCGGAAAGCACTAATGCCACACTCCTTCCAAAGGAAGCGAGGCCATGGGATCAAGATCCCTTACAAGAATACTATGACATTCCCCAAACGGAACATCCCACCAATGCGTCCCAAACTCTAACCCCAACCCTACCTTGGCTAGGTAATCAGCAAGGAAGTTCTCATCTCGCGCTCCATATTGAAAGACCAACGAATCGTGTACCCCTTGGGATCTAAGAATATCCTGGACAATATGTCCATATTGGTGACTACTGGTATCCTCAGACTCAAGCAACTGAATAACCTCAAGACTATCACTCTCAATAATAACTTGAGGCTGCTCGAGCCCCATAACTAGGTCTACTGCTGTGGCTACCGCCATGAGTTCTGTGAGAAAAGCATTATCCATCACAAAGTCTCCAAGGTTTCTACTAAAGCCCCGCTTCCATTTCCCCTCCGCGTCCCTCAAAACCCCACCACAGCTAGCCATAAGATTACTACCCAGCGCTCCATCCACATTCAACTTATGCCAGCCTCGATCGGGGGAAGTCCAGCGACAGTTCCGATCCCGAGTCGGATTGCTATCAAAGATCCCTCTCCTCTCTCCATTCAGGTCTACCAGTGCACTAGCCAGCTCCGGCAGCGAGGACTGGTGCTCAAGCCCTAAGGATCGCAGAAGGCTCCAGATACGCGCACCACTGAACGGAACTTGGTTAAAAATCCAATCATTCCTCATTCTCCAAATTGCTAGAAGGGTTGAAGCAAAAAATCGAGGCCAATCCACTGCAGAATTGCCAATTAAGCTCCCAGAAATATTACTCACTACCCAGTCATCCCAATCACAAGAGTAGAAGCCTTGGTTACCTCTGTTCCTTGGGTAAACCGCATTCCAAAAGCCTTGCACAGCACTACAGTCCCTAAACAGGTGAACCAGAGTCTCTGCTGAGCAATGGCACATTGGACACACCTCATTAGCAGACATGTGACGTCGGACACGCTGGACATTCGTGAGAACCCCACCATTAAGCAACTTCCAGATGAATACGTGAACACGTTGAGGCCCTTGCAACTTCCACACCCCTTTCCAAACCTTGGCATCCGTCTCATTATGCGTCTTTTCCGCTAGCAGATTATAAGCTGATTTCGTCGTGAATTTCCCAGAAGAGCACCCGGACCATATCACCTCGTCCTTCATATTGTTATTGAAAGGAGAATGAGCGCTTAATATCTCCTGGATGAATCTTCCTGGGATGAGATTAGTAAACATATATAATTTCCACCCTCTGTTAACCTCATAAAACTGTGAGATCGGAAGGTCAAGCTGCTCCTGAGGTACTGCCTGAGTAGCAACGTCCGCGAGGACATGTCCCGACAACAGCCACCGATCCCGCCAAAACCGGATGTCTTTCCCATCTCCCACCTTCCAACTGCAACCTGATAAGAGCTCCCCCCACGTCTTCCGGATTCCCTTCGACATCAAGGATTCTTTCGAGCAACGCGACACCTCTGGGATTTTGTCCTCCCGACACCCATACTTCCCTCTGAGGACCCTGACCCACAACGAGGAAGGTTGTTGGATCAACCCCCACCCAATTTTCATAACCTGAGCTCTATTGAAGTCATGTGTTCTGCGGAAGCCAAGGCCCCCCTCTGCTTTCGTGTTACAAACCGTCTCCCATTTCACCTGATTCATCTTCCTGGAACTCCTTGTTGATCCCCACACAAAATTCCGTTGCAACTGGTCGAGTTTCGAGCACACTCCCTTTGGCAGCAGCATCGTTTGCATGGCATAGGAAGGCAACGCTGCGACTACGGATTGGGCTAGCGTCACTCTCCCTGTTAGGCTGAGAGATGAGGCTTTCCAAGCGGATAAACGCTTTTGGGACCTATCCAGAATAAAGTCATATGTAGCTTTGGTAGGGGTTTTGTGAATGAGCGGGACTCCTAAGTACTTCCCCAGGTCAGAAGTTAAAGGAATCCCCGCCATGCTACTGATTCTCGACGCCTCACTACGGAGCACATTCTTAGAGATCAGAATTCTCGATTTCTCCTTACTCACTTTCTGACCCGATGCATTACAGAAATCCTCTAGGCATCTCATCATAACCTGAACCTGAGCGGACGAGGCTTCTCCAAATAAAAGTAAGTCATCTGCAAAAAAGAGGTGAGTAATAGGGGGGCCCGCCTTAGATAACTTAACTGGTTTCCAATTAGAGTTATCCACTTCGCGTTGGATTTGGTGGGCTAGCCGCTCGATACAAAGCACAAAAAGGTAAGGGGATAGGGGATCCCCTTGCCTGATTCCTCTCGAAGGCACAAACTTCTCTGTCTTCCCTCCATTAAACATCACCTGAAAGGAACTCAAAGAAACACAGCTAAGAATTAAGTTGCATAACTTCTCATCCAACCCTAACTCCAAAAGAGTATCCAACAGGAAGCCCCAATCCAATCTGTCATAGGCTTTCTCTAAATCAATTTTCATAGCCACCCATCCCTTCCTCCGCTTGAGATACCTCATAGAATGAAACACTTCCTGAGCTATGACAATATTATCCGAGCTTTGTCTCCCAGGAATGAAGCTGCATTGGTTGGGTGCCACCAAAGCTCCAAGCACTCCTTTCAAACGGTTTGCAATCGTCTTTGTCAAAGTCTTATAGATCACATTACAAAGACTTATAGGTCTAAACTGGGACAGGAGGCTAGGTCTATCCAGTTTGGGAATTAGGATAATAAGAGTGTCATTAATCTCGCTAACCTTCTCTGGATTCTGAACACACTCCTGGATTAACTTCACCACTGACTCACCCACCACGTTCCACTGGGACTGAAAAAACAAAGGGTTCAGGCCGTCCGGCCCTGGAGCTTTTAGAGCACCCATACCAAAGACCGCGTCTCTGATCTCCTCAGCTCCTATAGGACTTCCAATCTCTCTAAGCTTCTCTTGAGGTAGACGCGGGAAAGCACCTCTAACATGATACCTTATCCCCCCTCCACTGGTTGTGTATAAATTTCTGAAAAACTCCACCACCATAGTTTTCAAAGTGTCATGATCGGTCACCAGAGTACCATCTTCCGTTGACAACGCCTCAATTTTGTTCCTCTTTCTCCTTACCATTGTTGTCGTATGAAAAAACTTCGTGTTACGATCTCCGTGTTGAAGCCAAGTAACCCTACTCTTCTGTTTCCACAAGACTTCTTCCTGGATCAGAACCTCTTGGTACTCCTTCCACAGACGTTTCTGGAGTTTATCAAGGTAAGGGCTAGGTTGCATCCTGAGTTTACTGTTAATTCCCTCCAGTCTCTTCATTAGTCTACGTTTTTTCTGACCAATCTCTCCAAACACCTGGGTATTCCACGTCTGTGCAGCTTCCCGGAAGTTCCCAGACGCTGCCCCCCAATCCTTATTACCCCTCCACGCTTCCTGGACTATGTTGGGGAACCCGTCATGAGTCAACCAACTCGCAAGGAAACGGAAAGGCCTATCTAGGCCAAACTGCGCGTCATCTCCGAACTTTATAAGGAGGGGCGAGTGGTCCGATTTCATCTTAGGTAGGTGAAGAATAGAAGCCTCCGGGAACGCGCTCACCCACCTCTGAGAACCAACTGCCCAGTCTATACGCTCTTTAACTCCCCTCCCCTCCCAAGTAAAGGGAGGACCTTTGAAGCCCATATCTGACAGGAGACAATCAGCCAAACAATCTCTGAATTTGCCCATTGACACAATATTTGGAGGTGCTCCTCCCATCTTATCCGAGGCACTCAAGTAAGTGTTAAAGTCTCCCATCACGACCCAGGGATCCCTCACATTACTAGAAATCCTACGCAGCTCTGCCCATAGCACCCCCCTAATAGCTGCATTAGGGCTACCATAAACGAAAGTTGCTAGGAAACTCGGCTGACCATTTTGAGGAGAGATCCGCGAATGCACAAACTGGCGGTGGGATGAAAGCACTTCCACAGAACCCCAAAGAGAGGACCAAATAATCCAAATCCCTCCTGAAAATCCTTCAGCTTCCACAACATAAGACTTGTCGAAACCCACTGTCTTCATAATTGAGTTGATTCTATCCGACCCAACTCTAGTCTCGTAGAGAGCCATACAAGCAACGTTGTATCTAGCAATAACATCCTTCAAAAGAAGGGGGACCCCTCTAGCCCCAGCACCACGAATATTCCAGCTCATAATGTTGTACAACATTAAAAAACCTTTGAGTCTAACAGTAGAGTTGCTTAAGAACTCCTAGGAAACCGAGGAGATAAACTCCTTTCTCGATCCTTGTGGGTACCAAAACCCTTCTCATGCGGGCTACCCCCCGCTGGACGGTCCACTCTGGTGTTCTTGCCATGTCCATTCCTGCCCCCTACGTTATTACGCGCTTGCCCAGTGTCCTGAAGCCTTCCATGTTGGTTACGTGCTTGATTTTTAAGAATTTTAATGGATGTAGGGCCCACATTCGCTTGCTCAGTTGTGGGACCCGGTTCCCTCATGCTGCCAACACCCCTCGTAGTGGACATGGTCTCAGTACTAATCCCATGAAAGTTAGTTCTCGCCGCCTCCTTGGGATCACCGCTTGCCGCCTCCTTGGATATGACACTCTCCTCAGGGCTGGTAGCTGGGGCATTAATTCCTGCCCCAATCATTGGGCCTGGACTCGGGTTTTGCGCCTCTACCGAGGTTGACCCCTGGTTACCGCTGGCTGTTATTTGCTCATCATGACTAGCCTTTTCAGAAGCAGTGGGCCCCTCTCTGACACTCTCATGAAGGAGAATATTCTCTCCCTCTGAACCCCTCATAACTGCAGATCCCAGAATCCCGCCTTGACCTCCGTCAACTTCCATATTTTCCAACACGGAAAATCTGGTTCCTCCCACCTTCTTCGCCGCCGCTGGCGCTCCCCTTCCCCCCACCGGCGACTGCCGTGAGGAGTACCGAGCTGTCCTCTTCGCAATCATCCAAGGGCCAAAATCACCTTCCTTCTCCGCCTGAGGGATCTGCAGACCTTTACTTGCCTCTACCATGCCTGCGGCAGCCTTCGGACAGGTTTCTTTCTTATGCCCAAACTTTCCACACTCAAAACATATAAGATTGAGGCCTTCATATTCTATTTTAAACTCCTCATTCTCAAACACAAACTTCGATATCAAAGTCTTTCGCAAGTCTACCTCAACACAGATTCTTGCGAATTTCGCTCTCTCAGCAGTCACTCCGGTTTGGTTCTGCCATGTATAATCATCTACTTTGACGAACCTTCCCACAGATTTTCCTATCTCCTGGAGGACTTCCTGGTCATAGCATTCGACCGGGAATCCTGGAACCCGAAACCAAACCGCAACGCGATTGAGTTCTCCTTTGGATGGGATGAACATTGGCCTCCATTGTTGGACCACTAGGTAATGTCCCATAATCATCCAAGGACCTCCTGAGAACGCATGAGCATAATCCACTCGATTTGAGAACCGCACCACGAAGAAATCAAAGTCTAGGTCTATCACCTCCAGGTCTCCATTTGGATGCCATAGATTTCTCAACCTATCCTTAAGCAACTTGAGGCCAATGCGCTTGCCAAGCAGCTTCACAATGATTGAGTTCTGCCAAGGCTTGCTAAGCTCTCTCCGTTTCTCCTTTGAAATCCGGATCACGGGGCACAGTGGATTTCTCTCCACCTCTGCGCTCCCCCCCTCCTCAAGATCACTCTCGCTTGAGTCAGACTCAAACCCCTCCGGGGGAATTTCCTCACTCTCCTCCTCTTCCCCCCCGTTCACACCAGCACAGATGTCCTTGTACGAGATCACTCTCCTGGACGGTTGTATCGCAGTATCATTAGCCTGCACTAGCCCATTAATCCCTCCTCCTTTGTCAACCCCCGGTGGATCACCGGCGTCGTTCATACCGGCAACTAGCAAGTGAGCACTCCAGAGAGAGAAAAACCCTAAATTGACTTTACTATGAGACAAATTTTATTTTTTTTTATTATTATTTTTTTATTTTTTATTATTTTTTTTTGGTTATTTTTGAATTCTAAGTTGGACACACACAATATTCTTAATTATTACTAGAAACTACTCAAACTAGCTAGAGACCAGAAAAGAAATTACTCAAACTAGTGCATTGAATATAACATATCACATATGAATTTGAAGGTGTGGCTGTTGGATGTGGATGGCAAACTTTCGTTGCGTATGTAAACGTGGGTTGTTACTACGGTGTTGGCATTCCATTGGGCGCTGTTCTCGGCTTCTATTTCAAATTTGGAGCCAAGGTATGTTATCATGTTGATTGTGTTATTTTGGAAGTTGCTTTGACTCCTTAATCTGCACTTTGATGTATATTAGCTTTATAAATTTTTAACAATGTTAATATATCTCAATTATTTCATATATTTTGTGGTAGGGAATATGGCTGGGAATGCTAGGTGGCACAGTTATGCAAACAATAATTCTAATGTGGGTCACATTTAGAACGGATTGGATCAAGGAGGTAAAAACATCCCATCATCTCTAGAAAAAAATTATTCTCATAACATTGTTGGAAATGAGAAATTGAAGTTATTATTTATTAGTGTCTAATAATAAATGTTGTTCTTTGTAGGTAGAGGAAGCAAGCAAGAGATTGAACAAGTGGGAGGAAAAAACAGAGCCACTTCTAAACTGAAAAATTGAATAACGCATGTGGGCCATGCTATTCAATGATATTGGAAAAATGGCAGCGTAACGTAATGCAGAGGCTAAGTTT
The DNA here is from genome assembly GCF_012489685.1 of Lotus japonicus. Taxonomy (NCBI): domain Eukaryota; kingdom Viridiplantae; phylum Streptophyta; class Magnoliopsida; order Fabales; family Fabaceae; genus Lotus; species Lotus japonicus. Next base: position 27,185,827 of record NC_080043.1, read on the forward strand.
GTTTTTCAGTTTGGGCAGGTCAATGTGGGTTTGAGTTGTATTGAACAATGTGTCACTATGTTTGGATGGCTTCAACTCATATTCACCTTAACTCACTTTGTGTCCAAAACCCACTTTCACTCAACTCCACTCAATCCTCACTTCTACTTTGGATGAAAGTTGGTTGGTACATTGATATTGAACTTTTATAGTATTATACACTATGAAAGTACTTTTGGTTAATATTATCCAAACAAAATTAATTTATCAAACTTACTTTTAAAATAAAAGTATCCAAACATAAATTACATTACAACAAACTCACATTAATCCAAACTCTGTTTTGCAAACCCATATTGACTCAAGCAAATTATGAAGATTAATTCTATAGCTAAAGGAGGGTCATATAGGTTCCTTTCATTGTACCAATATTTAGAATTGAGAGATTGTTCCATTTTGAGGCAATGAATTATAAACTTAAATTGTCATTTTTTCCTAAAATTTCTAAGTCGATGACCATTGAATATTGCTTTATTAGCAACAAGCCAAAACCAAGGGAGCAGAAATGTAAGCTGGTGATGAAATCATGGTAGAGGAGGCTGATCTTACGGAAGCAATAGAAGACAAAGCCCAAGAGATCGCGGTAATGGTAGAAAGTATAGGGAAATCATTCTCCAAGAAAGACTAGGCAAGATCTTTCTCCTCGGCGAGAAAAAAAGATGAAGCAAAAAAAAGACGCAAAAGTTCTTCTCCAGGAGAAGATATTATTGAGGAAGATGGTCATGTTCATTTCCATTCAATTTCTAAAGTGTTCACTAAGGGAGGGAGTTCACCCAATGCTTGTAAGAAGCATAAGAAGCACTTAAAGGTCATGATAATTTTTGGCAGCTCATAAGAGGGTGTTAAGCCCTATAGTCGGGCCAACGATCCAATCTATCCATTTTACAATGAAGGAGTCATGGTCAATCATGATGACCCAATGGTGATCTCGGCCACTGTTGTGCTTCAAACACACATGTAAAAGAGAAAATGCACTTCATTACAAAAGTAATATAGGATTTAACTCCCAATTATTCTACTCAAGGGACTAAGGCTTGGACGTTAGGCTTCTGAGGATGGGTTCATTGATTAGGCAATCAAAAATTTGTTGGAAATGTAAACATGCAAAAAATAAAGTAAGTGTTAGAGATAAATAGACATAATATCCTACGGGATATTTCTTTATTTAATTATTGATTTACTTTGTAATATGCCTCAGAATATTCTTAGCATATTCTGTCATTTTATTATTATAAATAATATTGTCTACCTCACACACAATTTGTGGTGAGAGCATCCAATCTTACATGATATCAGGTTTAGGTTGAAACCCTAGCCTCCAACCCTCTGCGGCCACCTTCTCTTTTTTTTTCTATTCTAGGTACTGCCGCAGCTACCTTGTCTTCCGTGCAGTTGCCTCTCTTTCTCTTTGCAGTCGCTGACGTCACTTGCACATGTCTCTGTGCTGCCTCGCGCCCCGCGCCGCCTAACTTTCAGTGCGCTGCCATTTTTTGTCCCGTAGCTGCCTTGGGTGGTCCACACGCGTCAAAGCTGCCTCCTTTTCTTGTTGACCACGCAGCTCTTGCTTTTCCGTGCGCCGTTCCATCCACTTGCAGCTGCCACGCGCCAGACCCTGTCAGCCCTCTGTCTCCCGCCGCCAGACAGCCTTCACTAGCCGTCAGACATCGTGTTTTGTGCGGTGTCTTCCACGTGACCCACACGGTGTCCTCTCTCCTCCGTTTCTTGACGTTTTCCGCGCCGTCAGACAGGATTCTGTCCTCCCAGGCCCCGTGCTTCGTGTCGTAGCCTTGTGCACGTGTGCTTTTGGTTCATATTTTTCTTGACAACTTGCTTTTCTCCCATGGCTTCCGATGCTACTCCTCCGACTTTTTCCATGAACACTTTGGTACATATGCTTACGGTGAAACTTAAACCAGATAATTTTCTTCTCTGGCGTAAACAGGTTACTGCTCATCTCCAGAATCAGAACTTGTATGATATTGTTGACCCTACCGTCGATCCTCCGCCAGAATTTACTCAACAGACATTTGCACAAACTGTTGCTCAACCACACCGTACTGGTTCTCCTTCTCCAAATCCTCTTTATGCTGAGTGGCAGACTCGCGATCGTAATGTCAACAGTCTGCTTCTTTCCTCTCTCACTGAGGAAGCCTTATCTGAGACTCTCAGCGCCACCACTGCTCGTGATGTTTGGGTTGCTTTACACTCTGCTTATGCCTCACGCAGCAAGGCCCGTGAGCTACGTCTCCGTGATGAACTTCAACTTATGCGTCGTGGCTCTCTATCAGTTTCCGAGAACGGGCGGAAATTTCGCACTATCTGTGATCAGCTGGCTGCTATTGGTGCACCTGTGCCTAATGATGATAAAGTTCACTGGTTCCTTCGTGGTCTTGGCCCCTCATATGCAAATTTTTCCACGGGTCAGCTTGATCAGGTACCCCTACCTTTATTTACTGACATTCTTTGTAAGGTCGAGAGCCATGCTATTTTTCAGGCTTCTCTTGAAGAATCAGTAACTCCTCCGCCAGCTGCCTTCCATGCGAGCAATCAGCCCCGCTCTTCTGGTACTCAGTCTTCCACTAGTGGCAACCGTGGAAATTTTGGTGGCGGTTCTCGTGGTGGAAATCGTGGAAACTCTAATGGTGGATCTCGCCAGCGTCGCAATAATGGTGGCTCTGGTCGTCGTGGCTCTTACACTCCTCGCTGTCAAATTTGTCGTGAGCAGGGTCACTATGCTGATAAGTGTCCGGTTCGTTGGGATCGTTCTTCTGAGTCTGCCAATTTGGCCCAATCCTTTGTTGCGGGTTGTTCGTTGGATAACTCCAACTGTTCTGATTGGTATATGGATACAGGTGCCACCTCTCATATGACTCCTTCTCTATCTCAGCTGACGGACTCTCAGGACTATTCTGGTAATGACCGTGTCCTTGTGGGTAATGGGGCTGGTTTACATATTACTCATACTGGTTCTCGTTCTGTTTCACATTCTGTTCCTTTATCTAATGTTTTGGTTGTGCCTCAGTTAACTAAAAATCTTGTTTCTGTTAGCAAATTGACTCGTGACCATCATGCTAAAGCCGTTTTTCTGGATGATTCGTTTGTGATTCAGAACCGAAAGACCGGCGCCATTCTGGGAAGGGGCAGATGTGATCAAGGACTTTATGTGCTGAATCAGGACTCGCAGGCGTTGCTTACTACCAGTTCTCCATTACCCCGTGCCTCCTTTGAATTGTGGCACTCCAGATTAGGACATGTTCATTTTGATATTATCAGACAATTGCATAAACATGGTTGTTTAGATGTTTCCTCTATTTTGCCTAAGCCCATCTGTTGCACTTCTTGTCAGATGGCTAAGAGTAAACGATTAGTATTTTATGATAAGAATAAGCGAGCTTCTGCAGTTTTGGACCTTATTCATTGTGACTTGTGGGGACCGTCTCCCGTTGCTTCTGTTGATGGTTTTTCTTACTTTGTTATATTTGTTGATGACTTCTCTCGTTTTACTTGGTTTTATCCTTTGAAGCGTAAATCCGATTTTTATGATGTGCTTCTTCGCTTCAAAGTGTTTGTGGAAAATCAGTTCTCTCGGTCGATTAAAGTTTTTCAAAGTGACAACGGCACTGAATTCACAAATAACAAAGTACAAACTTTATTTACTTCTTCTGGCGTGCTTCATCGTTTTTCATGCCCTCACACTCAGGCTCAGAATGGTCGGGTTGAACGGAAACACAGACATGTTCTTGAGCTTGGTCTTGCTATGTTGTATCACTCGCATGTACCTACTGTCTATTGAGTTGATGCCTTCAGTTCTGCAGTATACATTATTAATCGTGTCCCCTCTAAGGTGTTATCTGATCAGATTCCTTTTCAGCTCCTATTTCAGGTTGCACCTGCGTATGCTAATTTCCATCCTTTTGGATGTCGGGTGTTTCCGTGCTTGCGTCCCTACATGAAAAATAAATTTAGTCCTCGGAGCACTCCTTGTATATTTCTGGGATACAGCAGCAGCCACAAGGGATTTAAGTGCTTCGATCCGACGACTTCTCGCACTTATGTGTCCCGTCATGCTCAATTTGATGAATTTTTCTTCCCTTTTGCAGGTTCAAACTCTTCTCCCCATGACTTGGTGCTTTCTACATTTTATGAACCGGTTGCGGGATCCTCTCCATCTTCACACCCTGTTATTCCTGTTGTTCCGGAGAGTTCCTCCCCGATTGGTCCTCTGCCCTGTTCGTCTTGTGCTGACCCAGATGTTCTGCCGGTTCCTTCTGATGATGCACCACCTTCGCCGGTCCTTCAGGATGATGCTCCGCCTTCGCCAGCTCCTCCTTCCCCAGCACAGCCAGCCACTCCTCCTCCCGTGACTCAGGCTCCGCCTGCTTCACCGCCGGCTACTCCTCCTGCTGCGGCTCAGATTCCTCTTGCTCCTGTTGCTACTCGCCCGCAGACTCGCTCTCAGAATGGTATTTTTAAGCCGCATCCGCGTTATGCCTTGTTCATGCTCAGCCTACTGGTCTTCTTACTGCTTTGCATACTGTTACTGAGCCTAAGGGATTCAAATCTGCTATGAAGCAACCTCAGTGGTTGGCAGCCATGGAGGATGAACTTTCTGCCCTTCATAAAAATTGTACTTGGACTTTGGTTCCTCGTCCTTCCACTACCAATGTTGTTGGAAGTAAATGGGTTTTTCGCACTAAATTCCATAGTGATGGCACTGTTGAGCGCTTAAAAGCGCGTTTGGTGGCTCAGGGTTTCACTCAGATTCCCGGGTTTGATTACTCTCTTACTTTCAGTCCTGTTGTCAAAGCTACTACTGTACGCCTTATTTTATCTCTTGCTGTGCTTCATAATTGGCCGCTTCATCAGTTGGATGTCAAAAATGCTTTTCTTCATGGTCATCTCACTGAAACTGTTTATATGGAGCAGCCTCCTGGATTTATTGATCCTCGTTTCCCGAGTCATGTGTGTCGGTTGAACAAGGCCCTCTACGGCCTCAAACAGGCGCCTCGTGCTTGGTTTCAGCGCTTGAGCTCTTTTCTCCTGCGTTATGGTTTTTCGTGTAGTCGGGCTGATCCATCCTTGTTCTTTTTCTACAAAGGACATATTACTCTTTATCTTCTTGTGTATGTGGATGACATCATCCTTACCGGTAGTGATCCTTCTCTTCTGACTCAATTTATTGCTCGCCTTCATGCTGAGTTCGCTATTAAATATCTGGGTAAGCTTGGCTACTTCCTTGGTCTTGAGATCACTTACACCGCTGATGGCTTGTTCTTGGGACAAGCCAAATATGCGCATGATTTGCTTTCTCGTGCTATGATGCTTGAGGCCAGTCATGTTTCTACGCCCTTGGCTGCTGGTTCTCATCTTGTCGGTTCTGGTGAGGCTTACTCAGATCCTACGCATTATCGCTCTCTGGTTGGGGCTTTGCAGTACTTGACTATTACTCGCTCTGACTTGTCATATGCTGTTAACAGCGTTAGTCAGTTTCTTCAGGCTCCGACTGTGGATCATTTCCAGGCTGTCAAACGAATTCTTCGTTATGTCTGTGGCACGCAACATTTTGGTCTTACGTTTCGTCGTACCTCTCCCCCCGCTGTCCTTGGTTATAGTGATGCTGATTGGGCTCGCTGCACGGACACTCGTCGCTCTACTTACGGCTATGCTATTTTTCTTGGTGATAATCTCTTGTCTTGGAGTGCCAAGAAACAACCTACTGTTGCTCGCTCTAGTTGTGAATCTGAGTACCGAGCTATGGCTAATACTGCTTCTGAGCTGGTTTGGTTGCTTAATCTTCTTCATGAGCTTCGTGTTCGGTTATCCGCGACTCCTCTTCTTCTTAGTGACAACCAGAGTGCTTTGTTTATGGCTCAGAATCCTGTTGCTCATAAGCATGCCAAACACATTGACTTGGATTGTCACTTCATTCGTGAGCTGGTTTCCTCTGGTCGCTTAGCTGTTCGTCATGTGCCCACTTCTCTCCAGCTTGCTGATATCTTCACTAAGGCGTTGCCTCGACCATTGTTTGACCTTTTTAGATCCAAGCTTCGAGTTGGTCTTAATCCAACGCTAAGCTTGACGGGGGGTGTTAGAGATAAATAGGCATAATATCCTACGGGATATTTCTTTATTTAATTATTGATTTACTTTGTAATATGCCTCAGAATATTCTTAGCATATTCTGTCATTTTATTATTATAAATAATATTGTCTACCTCACACACAATTTGTGGTGAGAGTATCCAATCTTACATTAAGCAATTAAAATGAAAAAAGAGTTCACATTTGAGAAGCCTCAAGGTTGCTAAAGTAATTGAATCAGATCACCTAAGTTTATATATTCTACCTAGATTCCTATGAAAGACAATTGTATCCTTAACCAGCCAATACATTGCAAGGCTATACTAACTACCTACCAAACGTACTACCTAGAAACAATCGTCATGTAGGTCTGGTTGAATGATTATAGGTGAAGTGCGAGAAGCTATCTTATTTCTAGATAAATTGAGAGCAGAAATGAGCTAATCCTAAACTGTAGGAGTAAATTATCATTAACTACATTCACTTAATTTCATCCCATTTTAGTTAAATTAATCCTCCTTGCCAAGTGAGAATCAACAACTAATTATGATTAAATTATGTTGTGATATCACAAGTACAAAGAAGTAATACCAATCGTAACAGAAACTTAACAATAAAATAATTAAAACAGGATTAACATCATCTCGTACATAGCAACCTAGAGAGAGGATGTTTAGCTATTCATCATAAAAAGTAAACAAACAGTAACCATACTAGCTAGCATCATACAAAGTAGAGAGAAGATACACGAACTAATTTCCACAGTGGTTCTACCAGAGCGCTCCAATAATCCTAATTTAGAATCCTAAAGTCTCTGTTTTACGTCTCTAGTATCCATGTATCCAGTTTTTAAACACTGACATATCAGTCCCATTATAAAGAAATTAATTTGGGCTTATAAACATGTTAGTTGCGCAGACGTGCATGTTAAGTAGCACGATCGTCCTAAACTTGACAACAATTGGTCATACTAGCACCTTATGTAGTTGTGCTTCAAAATTTTAACTATGCTCCTCCGCGTGAGTTCTGCTCTTGAACAACAAACTTGACTTTTTGCTGTGTTTTTCTTGTTTTTCTTCTTTTTTTCACTTTTTTCACTCATGACCTTGCTATGAAACCTTTGTCATAAAAAGCATGAGTTTTGTGTGGTAATGAAATGTTTGTTACGTCGGTTAACTCCCCTTCTTATTCCCTGGTTTTAGTTCTGAAAATGACAAGAGGAAAAGTTATTAAAGCTAATGATCTTATGTGTTTATAATGTTAAACAGATACAGGTACAGAGATCAAATAAAAGAAGAAAAGAAGAAGTTAAATGTGAACATGTCTATACAAATATATAAACTTTATTTTCTATCCAATTTCGTACAAAGATTCTATCGTCTGACAAATGCACACCAAGTCAAAGCTTCAAATGAAAAGATCACAAAGCAAGACTTCTAAATATATAATGATACATCATCCCAAGTCTACAAGAAGTCAAGCAAAGAATCAATAGACAACACAAGAACACCATCAGACTATGGAAGCATCAATTGTCTATATGAAGTTTAGTATGTCGAGTATTGTAGACATTCATCATCCACAAAATGATAAGAGTATAGTATGTGATTGACGCAGCTAGGATCACAGCGGGACGACACATATGAAGTGTGAAAACAGAAGAGTCGCCACCAATATTTTGTAAATGAGAAAACATCGGAAAACCCATAAAGAAAATGGTCTTCGGAACCAATTTAGACCCGAGAGTCTATACATGTGGGGGAGGTACTAGCACCCCATATCGTCCGTTTAAAAAGAAATTACCTCTAATTAATCATGCAAAAAAAAGTTAGCTTTCTAATTATCGCTAGAAAATGTTTATGACTTTTATTAGTCATGTTTTGTCCACTAGTGCTTATTTGGACCATTCATAGAATAATGCTTAGTTATTTATTTTTAGCTTCTATGACTCTTTTGCTAGAACAAGTTGAATTTGGAGTTAAAGTGATTCGAATGGGGTGTGTTATATATCGTTGGAAAGCTAGAAGAAAGATCTACAACGTTTGTGTTCATCCAAATCGCAGAAAATTCCTCTAGTTTGCAGAGTTTCTTTTGCTGATCGTGCGAGACTGGAACAATATGGACTAAACTGATCATAACTTGTGCTACAAGACTCGAAATTGAGCCTGGTTGGAGACTACAAAAAGCCAACTCGAAGAGCTACAACTTTCATCGCAAAGAATTTGCAGAATCGGCCACGTACAGTGGTTGGTACAACTCTGAAGTTAGAAAACCTGTTAGCACTTGAATTGGGTCAGTTGAGCAATAGACCACTTACTCTCTTTGTGCTTCGATTTGCACCGGCTGAGGTTAGCTTTTGAATTATGTAAGATATTACTTTCAGAGCACGTTTACTTGGAGGAGAAGTTGATTATTAGTATAAATAAGTGAGGTTTAGGCTTTTGTTAGATACACCTTATCATCTCTTCCTCTTTAATCCTTATTTTTATAGTTTTAGTATGAGTTGCTAAACTCCTTAATTAGTCTTCTGATTTTTAATATTCTTGTGTTTGCAAACCTAAGGTTCATTTCTTAATAAAAATCCATTTTTGTAATCAAATTTATTTATGTTCTTTAACTCTTGCTTTGAATATTATTTTCGTTTGAAGACGTTTGAATTCAAGAAATATTCCGTTTTAATTATTTTTATCCAAGTGACTTGAGTCAGTTAAAAGATTCTTCAACTGATGATGATAAATGAAGCGATTCTAAATTTATTCTCTAAGAACGTAAATCTCTAACACCGATTAATAGTTAGCTTTGCAGATTCCGTGATCATAGATAGTTCTTGTACTTTTAAGCGGCAAAATTTTTCAAGCTTCTTAACTTGAATGAACCATATTCTGAACGATTGTTCCGTGGAGAATTAGGATTTCCATCTCACATGATTTGATGTAGAATTATTTTTAGAAGGCTTGTAGAAGCCGAAGTTGTGATTAGAGGGCTTGAAGAAGCTGAAGTTGAGATTAGAGGACTCAAATAGGCCGGAATTGAAATAGAATGCTTGAAGAAGTCGAAGCTGAACATGAAGGCTTGAAGAAGCTTGAACTTAAATGAAAGACTTGAAGAAGTTGGAGTTTGACTGGAGAAGCTTGAAAAAACTGGAATTGGTTATGAAAGACTTGGAAAGTCGGATTTAAAATGTAAGGCATGAAGAAGCCGAACTAAAATGGATGGCTTGAGGAAGCCGAAAAAATAATTATTGAGAATTTGCAGATTTTTACATGACTTTTGATTTTGTATCTAAGAGTTGTTCATGCTACCAAAGGGGTAGTCAGGGTAAATGATAGAAATGTTATTCCATTACCTTCTTGATTCATTTGAAGAATTATTATTTCAGAATTCATTCTACCAGTACTCAATGAGATTTATGAGATAAAGGGTAGAAATGCTACTTCATTACCCTCATCGATTTGTTTGAAGAAACATCGTTCAAAATGATACTCAGTTACAATCCTCGTATAAATGTTGCTTATGAACTATGAATTATATTCTAGGATTTTTTTATGAATTTAAAGTGTGCACCGTCGGTGTAAACTTTGTTTACACAGCCACCCAATTGAATTCTGCCACATGAGTAAATATATTCTTGTTTTAATTAAAATTTAAGGTGAGAGTTATTATTCCACCTACGTGGCATGTTGTGATTGGTTGTCACACTGACAATGCATATCCATTAAACTCTTTTTTTATTTAAATGTTTTTGGGTTTTTGATAATAAGATTAGCCCTATATTTACAATGGAAAACGGGCTTAGAAAATATTTACAATGATGCATTGATGCCTATAATTAGAACAAAGAGATCAGTGCATTGATTTTCTAGCAGCTACTAGTCCTAAATCTTAATCATCAAACAAGCTGCTTTTGACCCAAAAATGTAAGACATGAGTCCATGGCTTATAGGAGATCTTGCGCTTGGCCAAACCTTTACAAAGATGTAAATGACCAAAACAAGGACAGAAACAGAGAAAATGGGCCGAAAAGCCCCATCACCCCATCTAAACATTTTCCCCAAAAATTATTCCAATTCAAAGGGGATAGGAGAGAAAGAGTGATAGAAATTTGGAACGTGAAATTAAATATACTGGCAAAAATTAATATTGTGATGCAACAAGTAGATATACAAAGAGGAATTGACTTGGGGCTTTGACCTCCCTTTATTAATCAAAAAAAAAAAAGAGGAATTACAAATAGGTATTAATCAAACACAACATATTACAATAAAAAGCAACAATGATCAATCATTAACTTATAAAAGGACAAGTGTGAGAACTGACCCAAACACCCGCAGTGGAACAAAATTGATCGGATGAATGAGATGGACAAATCTCCTTAAAAAAAATATAAAGTACCAGGTGTTTTTATTACTTATTTATTTTATAGGGGCAAGAGGGAAAAAAAACTTGTTGCATTTGCAATGTGTTTATTATTTATACACGATTTCTGTGGCTGAAATTGTTGAATAGAAATAAATTCATTTGGCTCACGAAGGCTTTATATTTATACTAGCGTTTTTACCTTGTACGTTGAACGGCGAATATTGATCTCATTATTTAGACATATATTAATGAATTAAAATACGAAAAAAAGATGAGCATTCAACCAAACAAAATAAATCACAATGAGTATCACACCAATTGCAAAGTTTGACAAAAACTTCATATATATATATATATATATATATATATATATATATATATATATTTTTGTCTCGACCAAGGTATCCCCACAGCCGACAGCCGTGAGACTAATCCCTCGCCTCACGGTCAGCGCACTAAGCGATAGGGGCTGGCCAAGGAGTTTAAAATTATGAAAAATTATATTTAAATTAGATGAAAATTTGTTCTAGAGACTTAGTAAAAGTTGCAAGAGATAGGAGACATAAGTGTTGGAGGGGAACGAAGAATAGCTGTGGAAATTTATGTGGTATATACTTCTATTTGTCATCGATTTGACAATTCCTCAAATAGAATATGTTATTTTCATTCAAATTTGAAATTGATTTTTGGAGAACTAAGACATGTATAATGAAAATAAATTAAATCAATTCATTTGAATAATTTCTGATTTGTAATTTGTAACCGTCATGTCAGAAGTCAAATTTGAGGAAGACTTTTTGCTGATTTTCAATCATTCCATTTCATGGTACTTAGTTTAAATTTAAATGACTAAAAAGTCAAACATTAAAAACAACAATATGAGGAATTACTAAAACAGTTTTATTTAGCACCAGAAAAATCAAAGGATCTTAATTAACTAAACAGTTTTAATTTTTATCATTTAATTTTATTTCCTTATTTAATTAGATTTCATTATTTAATTTAATTTTTGTTCCATCATGAACATTGAAATGAGGTATAGTACCTAAGGTGAAAGGAACGTGATGTGGGATTCCTAGAGAGAATGAGAGCGTAACCGCTTAAAGAGAGAAAGTAACTGAATTTCGAGCTTGTTATTTCTCAAATGAGCCAAGAGTCCTTTACAATTGGTCACCGTCCCCTATTTATAGTTGGGGGAGTTGGGCCTAACGCCTTTAAACCATACTAATGGGCCAGTTGGGCCTCCGGGACGAAGGCCCAAGTCCCTGATGCGCTCCTCGCCTTAGGCCAGCGCCCCTGGGCGAGGGACTCTGGGATCTCGCCCAGTCCACAAGTCCACAAGACACCGAGCTCGAAGCATGAGAGCTAAGTGTGTCTTTAAACAAAAAAGACAAGGCGATGGACGGAAGAAGCTAACTAATGCTAAACATAAGGTACGGAAGTAAAGAACAATTGCCAACATGGCTTGGTAATTTAAAGCCTAAAATTTGAAATTTTGAACGCCTTGCTACGCTCCCTTGGCGGCTTGAGCCCACAAGCGAACTTGCGGCGATGATGCTGGATCTGCTCGCCTCGCCATAGTTACGCACGTGCCCTGAACCGTAACTTTTGACATGTGTCAAACCTGCGCCACGCGTTACGCCCTGAGGTGATGCAAGGGTCAGTGAATCCAGGGAATCTCAATCGCTATATCTGGAACGTCCTTTCGAATCACAGTAGAGTCTGACAATTTGAATTCAAACCAATAGGCTTTAATTGTTGTAACCCCTCGTTTAATGCATTGTTTTCTTCTTCCCGAAACTCATGCCGCACCCCCTTGAGTAATCATTTTACCTTGCCACGTCAAGGCACGATTCCCCAATCGCTGCTCTCCCTTGCCTTTTATTTCTCTCTCCTTCCATTTTTCGCCTTTTCCCATCAACTGCTCCCATATTCATTCCCGACTCTCACACGCTCCGGTTCCCCTCTTGCTCCTCCTCTCATATTCCTTTCCTGGTTAGTTTCTTATCCTCTCTTTCTCCTTCTGTTTTTACGATGCCTTCCGGCGGGGCCCTTTCCTCTGTGGAGAAGATCAAAGCCCATCGCTTGGCAACCTTTGCCACTCTTTCTTCCCCCATCTCTGAGGCTCCTGATCAGGGAGTTATTGACCAACCATCAGAACTCTTTACTAGCGGATCCCTTTCGGACCTTGCCCACAGGGCTGGTGGGCTTTTCCGTTCCCCGCTATTAGAGGGCCTCCTTCGTACCTCCGGCTGCCAAGAGCAAGATCGCCCTTGGCAACACCGTGTGTTTAACGACCCCAAGTATTCTCACTTCTTCTTTGTATACGAATACTTGTTTCTCGATCTTGGTGTTAAACTCCCATTTTCACCCTTTCTCACCCCAGTGCTATGTGATATTAACGTTTCTTCTTGTCAACTTCACCCTTGCTCCTGGGCTTATCTGAAGTGCTTCGAAATTCTCTGTCGCAGCGTTGATGTGGTTCCTTCCCCTGCCCTCTTTTATTTTTTCTTCGAAGCAGATACCCGATCTCTGGAGACCCATGGCTGGGTCATCCTAATGCTCCGGCCAGGCCGCGAACGATTTGCCCCTCACCAGGTTGGCTCCGAATCTTGCCTGGCTCGCCGGTATTTCCCGGTCATCGTCCACCCTGCTTACCCCTCGTCATTTACCCAGAAGGATGGGAAGGCCCTTTTCCCTCTTTATTGGACACAATGTCCCAAAACCACATCCAATTCTCTCGAGACGCGCTCTTCCTCTAGAGAGAATTTCGCCATTGGTGTCTTATCCCGACTTCCTCTTTTCAGTTGTACTGACCTACTCGGTGTTTCCCCAGGATCCAAACTATGGTTTTCCCTTTACCATCCTCTTCACACCTTCCTCTTAATCTCTTCGCTTCTAATGACTTAATCTCTTTGCTTCTGATGACTTAATATCTTCGCTTCTGATGACTCTTTCCTTTGCTTTTCAAGGAACATGAAGTTTTCTATTTCCGAACTGCTGGAAGCCTTCCTCTCCGGGAACGTTAAGGTACCCTCTCTGGCCGCAGCTGGGGAGAAAAGGCAAAGCTCGCCGATAAGCGAGGGCTCTCCCAAGAAAAATTAACTGGGCGAGACAGGCTCTCGGGTTGCACCTCTGACTGCCACGGGCGAGGGATCCAACGCGTCCGCCCTTTCTGTCCCGGATAGCACACGTGACTCTCTGGTGCCCGATCACCAGGGTGAGGCGGACACCTCCCCTACCGTGGATATTTCTCGCCCCTTGGACTCAATGGCGGGCCAGCAGCCTCTGTCCACTGACCACCCGCCGTCTCCTCCGCTTGCCCTAACTAGTCACGATTCACCTCCTCCTAACTCTCCTAAGGTTGGCGGCGAGGAAGAAGAGCTTCCCTCGGACCACCAAAAGGACCCCTCTAGCAGCTCTTCCGCCGATCCCTTCTCCTTTTTACTCTCTCATCCTTACCTTGAGAAATTGAGGGAAGTGCCCAGCCAAAACCCGCAAGAAGTGGCCCAAGAAGTTGTGTCAAATCTCCTTCGCGTCGGATGTCTGTTCGCCCAGGTGGCTTGGCAGGCTCGGCCCCGTACTGGAATTGCGGCGCTTCGCCAAGTAGTGGAAAAGCTGCATTCCATCAACCTTCAAGCCAACGAAACCTGCTCCAAGTTGTCTGCCCAGTTAGCCACTGAGGTGGATAGGACAAAGAAGATGCAGAAAAAAACTCGCGGAAGCGACAATTGCAAAGGCTGCGGCGGACGAGAAGGAGAGGGGACTTGAGAATCAGGTTGAGGGACTCCGCAAAGACCTTAGTGCCAAGGAGGCCACTATTGCTTCTCAGGAGAAAAGCCTTGCTGCCAAAGATAAGGAGATTGCCGACCTGCGCGAAAGGCTGGCGGCCAAAGGTGAGAGTTACTTGCTGAGGTCCGGTCATATTTGGAATCGAAATGCAAACTCTTGGCCGAGAAGGATGCCGAAGCCATCGCCTTGGAGGAGCAGATAAGGAGAGAAGCTGGTTTCGCGACAGCCAACGAACGTATCTGCGGCTTCCTAATTTGCAAAGCTCAGGTTAAGCACCTCCATCCAAATGTCGACCTTGAACCCCTGGGAGTCTTCAAGAGGGTCACCTCTGCCGGACTGGTGGGTCGGGAAGATCCGCCAGAAGTTGCTCACATTGACCTTGGAGACGCTGTGGAATAAGAGAATAAAATAGAATGTAATGTTAACTTGTTTGAAGTTATTGCAACGCATTGTACTTCTTAATTTCACTTAAATTTTTGTCTGTATTTTACTTTCAAGTTTGATCAATTTAGCTTTATTTTTTACGTTTTACGTTTGTTTTAGCGCTTTTCCCGAGTTTTTCTTTTCTCTAAACACCCCCCATAGTTCCCCTGTTTCTGAATTACGTCCGACGGCATTGATGGTGTGCTTTGTTTAACTAGGACTTCTGCTCAATTTTTGAACTGAGGCTTTCGTCACACCAATATTTCCCGTAAGAGTAGGTGTGGCCTCGCCGACTTTGCCCGGGCAAGGACTTATTGCTGCTGGGACCCAATGGCCATATAGATTTACCCAGACTTATGCCTAGTTATGTTCGCGCGCCCATATTTCGGGGGGATTTAGGGATAAGAAGCTTATCCGCACACATCGCCGACGAGTGACGGCGAGCTGCGTCGGCTTTTCCGGAGCGATCCCCAGACTTCAAGGTCGTGTTGGGATCGCCACCTTCAGGAAATTTTTCCCACCTAGCTCTTGCCGCAATTCAGTGTGATTGAAATTGTTGGATACAATTTTTGTATTTTCAATCAGACGTGATAGCCAACAAATTCCCGAGATGGAGAACAAGAACGTGTCTTTGTTTTTACCATTTAGGCGATTTGGCAAACAAACTCTCGAAATCGAGAACAAGAACGTGTCTTTGTTTTTACCATTTAGGCGCTTTGGCCAACAAACTCTCGAAATGGAGAACAAGAATGTGTCTTCGTTTTTACATCTTCAATCTTCGCGAGACGCGCTTAGCTGATCATCCTCGCGCCGAAACTAGTTCCTTGTCAATCCCTTAGCTGTAATAGTATTTTAGGCTCGTCGCGTTCCAGGAGCGTGGCAGTCTCCTTCCGTCCAAGCTTTCCAGGTGATAAGCCCCCTTCCCTAAGGCCTTCAAAATTCTGTAGGGGCCTTCCTAGATTTGACTCAGCTTATTCCCATTGCCCCCAGTTCGATTCTTTAGCACCAGGTCCCCCTCCTGCATCGCCCTCGGTCGCACTTTCAAGTCATACTTTGCCGCAGCTCGCTGTTTCATCGCAGATTCTCTGATGCGAGCCTCATCGTGTGTTTCTGACAACAAATCTAACTCTACCGCCATGTTGGCGGAGTTCTCGCCCTCAAACCGCAGTGCTGTTCGCCACGAGCTGTTGTCTATTTCTACGGGCAACATGGCGTCCGCCCCGTAGGTCATCCTGAATGGAGTTTCCCAGTGGTTGAGTGCTGCGTTGTATTGTAGGATCAGATTACAACCGGGAGTTCATCCAACTAGGCTCCCTTCGCCTCCGAGAGCCGGCGCTTCAATCCCCGTAAGATTACCTTGTTCGCCGACTCCGCTTGCTCGTTAGTTTGAGGATGTTCCACTGAAGAAAACCTTCTCTGAATGCCCATCTCTTCACAGAATTCTCTTGTTTGGTTACTTGCAAACTGCGTCCCATTATCTGAAACGATCGCCCTTGGCACCTCGAATTGGCATACGATTTTCTTCCAGTAAAAACTTACGATCTTGGCTGCAATAATGCTCGCGAGGGGTTAGGCTTCCACCCATTTGGTGAAGTAATCCACCGCTACGAGGATGAACTTCATTTGGGACCTGGCGGTGGGGAAAGGCCCAACGAGGTCAACTCCCCACATTGCGAAGGACCATGGGGAGCTAATCGTGGCCAGCTGTTCTGCTGGGGCCCTGGGCAAGTCTGCGAACACTTGACATTTTTCGCATTTTTTCACGAATTCTGCACAGTCTTTCCTTATTGTAGGCTAGTAAAAACCTGCTCTGAGGACTTTGCTAGCCAGAGACCTTCCTCCAATGTGACTAGCACAAACCCCCCGTGAACCTCTGCCATGACGACCTCGTATTTCCCGGGCGGGAGACATCTTAGGAGTGGCGAACTAAATCCTCGCCGAAAGAGTATCCCATCGAGTAAAGTGTAGTGTCCCGCCTCTCTCCTTTGTTCCCTCGAGTATTTCATCACCTCGCTCGGCTCACCCGCCAAGATGTCTACGATGGGGTCCATCCA
Organism: Lotus japonicus; assembly: GCF_012489685.1. Classification (NCBI taxonomy): domain Eukaryota; kingdom Viridiplantae; phylum Streptophyta; class Magnoliopsida; order Fabales; family Fabaceae; genus Lotus; species Lotus japonicus. The sequence continues at coordinate 27,202,575 of NC_080043.1, forward strand.
AGTTCCTTGGCGGTCAACCGAGGCTACCAACTCTCCTTCAATGCTAGGATTGGCGAGCGTCTCTTGGATTACGCTTCGATTGTTCCCAGGCTTTCGAGTGCTGGCAAATCGCGCCAGGGCGTCCGCCCTCTGGTTTTGCGCCCTCGGCACGAATTCAACTACCACCTCTTGCAGTCGACCCATTAGCAGTCGTACGCGCTCTAGATAATTTATCAAGGCCGACTCCTTCACCTGGAATTCCCCATTTACCTGGTTTGCCACTAGCAACGAGTCCGTTCTAATCAGCAAACTATCAATCTGTACCTCAATTGCTAGCTTCAACCCGGCGATTAGGGCCTCATATTCTGCCTGGTTGCTGCTGGCTTTGAACTGGAATCCGAGGCACTGCTCTAATACTAACTCCTCAGGCCCTTGTAGCGTGACATCAGCTCCACTTCCATTGTCATTTGATGACCCATCGACGAACAATATCCATTGAGTTCTCACCTTCTCACCATCTTCCGGCGTCAACTCCACAACAAAATCAGCCAAAGTCTGCGCACTGAACTTCCCCCTTTTGTCGTATTGTAAACCGTATTCTGACAATTCAACCGACCATGCGACAAGTCTCCCCGACAAATATGTCTTTTGCAACACCTGTCTCAAAGGAAGATCAGTTCTTATTTTTACCTGAAAGCTTTGAAAGTAAGGTCTTAGGCGCCTGGCGGTAACGAGGACGGCGAGCGCCGCCTTTTCTATCTTCTGATACCTAATCTCCGCCCCTTGAAGTGTATGGCTCATGAAGTAAACTGTTTTTTGCTCTCCGTTTACCTCTCGAAGAATGATGGAGCTGATTGCATGATCGCTGACAGAAAAATTCAAGTGTAAAGGGAGGCCTTGGGCAGGTTTTGACAACACGGGTGGTGCGGAACACATCTCTTTGAGGTGTTTAAAGGCTTCTTCGCATTCTGAACTCCACTCGAACGCCGCATTCTTCTTTAAGCACTTGAAGAATGGGGCCGACTTGTCGCCCGAATGAGGGAGAAACCTGGACAGGGCTGCAATCCTCCCTGTCAAGCGCTGCACCTCTTTTACACTGCTGGGGCTTTTCATTTCTTGGATCTCTTTGCACTTATCTGGATTGATCTCAATCCCTCTTGACGTAATCATGAAGCCTAAAAACTTCCCGCCCTGTATACCAAAAGAACACTTCTCCGGATTGAGCCTCATATTATGTTTTTGGAGCCTGCCAAAAGCTTCTGTCAAATCCTCATGATGGCTTGATCCCAAAACCGATTTCACGATCATATCATCGACATATACCTCCATGTTCCTTCCAACCTTACCTTCAAATACCATATCCATCAACCGTTGATACATCGCCCCTGCATTCTTCAGCCCAAAGGGCATAGTTTGATAACAGTAGTTTACCCTAGCAGTCATGAAGGCCGTTTTGTCTTCATCCGACGGGTGCATCTTGATTCGGTGATATCCCAAATAGGCATCCATCAGACTCAGCAGCTCATTTCCCGACGCTCAATCCACTAGCTTGTCTATGCTCGGTAATGGATAAGAATCTTTTGGACACGCCTTGTTCAGGTCTGTGTAGTCTACACACATCCGCCATTTTCCGTTCGCCTTCTTTACCATTACCACATTCGCCAGCCAAGTAGGATACTTAATTTCCCGGATGAAGTCCGCCGCCAGTAATTTGTTCACCTCCTGCTGGATTGCCTTCTCCTTTTCATCGCCCATTCGCCGGCGCCTCTGGGTCACTGGTTTAATTCCGGGATTTAGTGCCAGCCTGTGGCAAATGAAGTTCGGGTCTATCCCAAGCATGTCTTTGTGACTCCAAGCAAAGAGGTCCAAGTTCTTGCCCAATAGTTTTGATAATCTCTGTTCTTGGGCCTCAGTCAGTCGGGTCCCTATCTTGAGTATCTTCTCGCCAAATTTCAGTTCCTTGGTCTCCTCAATCGGCGTGGGCCTGTTGACTCGCCCTTCTCCCCTTGGATCTAGGTTTTCCTCTAGCGCATCGACCTCGTTGCATCGGTGTCCCACCGAAGCGTTCCTTTTCCCGTAACGGTATATCGCGTTGCAGTAGCACTCCCTCGCCGTTTTCTGGTCCACAGCCACTCTCCCAATTTGTCCATTCGGCAAAGGATATTTAACCGCAAAATGTGCCGTCGAAATCACATCGCACAGCCGGTTCAAGGTGTTCAGTCCAATTATCATGTTGTACGATCCCTCCGTTCCTAGGATCAAGTATTTCACCCTCAGCGTCCTAGCGTTCTCTCGCTCGCCGAATGTGGTATCAAGGTCAAGGACGCCTCTCACCCATACTTGCTCGCCAGCAGACCCCACCAGAGTCCCTGCATAAGGAGTGAGATCTGCCTCGCTCAAGTCGAGCCGATCAAATACCCCGCCGTAAATGATGTCTGCTGAACTCCCTTGATCCAAAAGTACTCGTTGTACATTAAGTCGGTTGACGCAAAGGAGGATTACAATCGGATCATCCAGATGTGGCTTTATTCCAACGAAGTCATCGAACGAAAAGGTAATGTCTGGATGTGAAAAACCGAAAGGAACTTCTGCTACCGTGTTCACTGCTCTAGAATACCGCTTCATAGCTGCACTGGTGACTCCTCCTCCTCCAAACCCTTCGGCAATCGTGTGTACTCCTTTGGGTATTGGAGCTCCACCGCCCTGCACTCTAGTAGGTCTCCCCGCCGCTATCAGCTTCCCAACTTCACGCTGCAACGTGCGGCACTCCTCTGTGATGTGGCCCATGGCCTGGTGATAAACGCACCACTCACCTCCTACCTCGCCGCTTATTCGCGTTTTTAACGGCTTTCGGAGGATTTCCGATGTAGACGGTTTGTCCAGGCGCGCCAGCTTTCCTTTTAGAGATGACTTTCTTCATTCCTTCGAGGATTTCCAATAGCTTTCCCTTTGCAACATCCGAAACTCTGCCGTTGTGTTTGCTTCCCGGGCCTTCGTGTCCTGCTGCTCCAAACCACGACTTATGTCGCGAATCAGCCACCGCCAATCTCTGAGAGTGTCCTCTGAGCAGGGTGACAACGATTTTCCTTCTGAGGATTTCAACAAGGAGACTGAACATTCCGCCTCCTTCTCGCGTCGCCTTCTATATGCTTGATGCGGATTGTGCGTGTGTTTCATCCTTCGTCCGCTTTGTCGACGTTGCGCTTCCATTACGTGCCACCAGCAAATCAAGAATTTGACTCAGAAATCGGAAACCGAAGAGAATCGCACGAAAAAATGAACTTCACTCAGCTAAACCATGCTCCACGTAGTCCGGGAATCGAAATCTACCGTTCCCCACAGACGGCGCCAAATGTTCCATCATGAACATTGAGATGAGGCATAGTACCTAACGTGCAAGGAACGTGATGTGGGATTCCTAGATAGAATGACAGCGTAACCGCTTAGAGAGAGAAAGTAACTGAATTTCGAGCTTGTTATTTCTCAAATGAGTCAAGAGTCCTTTACAATTGGTCACCGTCCCCTATTTATAGTTGGGGGAGTTGGGCCTAACGCCTTTAAACCATCCTAATGGGCTGGTTGGGTCTCCGGGACGAAGGCCGAAGTCCCTGATGCGCTCCTCGCCTTAGGCCAGCTCCCCTGGGCATTTTAAAAAAAACTAACCAATTAATGTTAAATGATCATCAAAATTTTCATTGAAATCTACAATTAAGTTTTACTTAATTTCATATATAATAATTGTAATATCTCATTAATATTGGCAACACATAAAAACTATACTAATTGGATATTGATTTCAGATATTGATTTATACTAATGCAGTTTAATTATAAAAAAAAATGAACGCAAATTTTATAGCATTAGATATTAAATATTATATAATATTTAAAATCAATTTTATTTTGAAACCAAATCTATTTCTATCAAATAAAGTTATTTCTAAATATATATTGAAAACAGTTTTGTTTCGTATCAAGTATGCATTGTAAGATATTGGCCAATGTTTCAGCAACTTGTGATGTTCTACCCTGGATTCGGTTTTTTTTTTTTAAGTTTTGAATTAAAATGAACAAATTCACGTTGACTTGAATTAAGATGAATAAATTCACGTTGACTTGATTTAAGGAAGCAATAGTAATTAGTATTAAATGTTGTATTATGATTTTTTTTAAATATGTAAACGAATTCAATGTTTAAAATTGTCAATGATGCATAATTAAATTAAGTGATGGTAATCAACAGTTATAATTAAACTGATTAGAATTAATCAATGAAATTTGAAAAATAATTTCCTTAAACAAATTGTCATTGCATTAAAATGTATAATATTATTTCAAATGAGATTTAAAAAAAAAACGGATTTACCATTTATTTAATATAGCATTTAATGTCTTCTATGAGTGTAAATACAACTTAATATAATTAAGTGGTCTATTTAAGGAATTTGAAGGAAATAAATAATTAATTGAAAAAAGTAGTTTCCTTAAATAGATAGCACAAAGTAATTTCCTTAAAAGGAATTTGAAGGAAAATATAATTAATTGCAAAACCTTGAATATAATAAACCTAGAATACTATATTAAAATAAACATTGAACCGTAATATAATAAACCATGTATATTATATTGAGGTTGTGTATATTAACTTAAAATACTACGTTATTAACATTTCTGGACCCCTGTATATATTAATTTAAACAAACAAAATTTCAAACATTACGCTATTAACTTTATTTATAACTTTTTCATTTAATGGGGGACAAACAAACAAAATTATAGGGAAATCACTTAGGATAATTAATTTGTGTGAGTCTCTCAGGCTGTGACACTTGTCAGCCAGAGAGGGGGTGGGATGAACTTGATTCTTGGAATGTCATGTGCAAAATTGTTTTGGATAACGATTTTCTTTTTAATAATATATAGATATAGATTTTGTCCATCCTACACCTAATCTGTGTCGTGGTGCTATGCTGGGGAGTTTGGATTAACTCATTTCACGTGTTAGGTTTTTGCCCATCCTAAACCCTACCTATGTTCAACCCTTTTTGTATATATTTTAGGTGTTTAATTTTTTTTTGTTACACTAGAAAAGGTTTATACTCGCAATTTCAACTACGATTAATGTCAAATCTCTTTTTATGAATACTGCTTAATTAAGGATTCAACTGTTAATTTAAGTATTAAAACAACCACTTTTAACTCTTATGTAACACCCCGATTTCGGTGGCGTCACTTTAGTAACCAAAAGAAAATACTTTAAGCGGAAAAACGTGAATTATTTTTTTTCGACAATATAACTAAAGACAAAAAGCAATAAAACTCCCCAACAAAAGATAAAAGGAACTACTATACAACTATATATACATGCCTCGTGTCGGGTGACAGAAAAGAGTAACGCCCGAAGGCAATATGTACAGTCCAAGATGAAGATACTGTGTCCGCAACACTAACCTACAAAAACTGAGAGCAAGTTGGCCCAGCGGCCTAAGAAAAGACCCCCTAAATCCAACCAGCTCTCTGTGATCTCCATAGGAAACCACACAAAAGCTACCGGTAGGAAAACTACCCTGTCCCCAAAACGGAAGCATGACGGTCAGAGCATCGACACAACTCCTACACTATCCCTACCCGAGGAGCCCACACTAGCACTCGATCCTACATGCTAGCGCGGTCGTCATCCGAATCTGCATCCAGGACGACTAGGTCGACGTACTCAACACTGCCCTCTCTGTCCACCCTAATGCGCTCCCGCACTGGACTCTCGGGCTCGGGGCCCGGAACGAGATCCGCAACGACAGCAGCAGCAGTAGACGGACTAGACTCCGTCGAAGCCCCACCTACTGGCAACTCCTCAGAAGGGTCCTCATCATCTGAAGGAGATGGTGGCGGTGGAGGTACTCCCAAGCCGGGTCCACAGTGTACTCCTGGAGGCAGGTTGAAGCTCACTATGTGCCTCCTCATCACTCCCTCCGTCAAGCGTCCGAATCGATCGACACGGTCCTCCATGATCCGACCGGTGTAGGTCGCACGGTGGCCCTCGGGATCGACCACCCATGCACCTGGGTCGTCTTGGTCAAGCATCTCGTACCTGGTCCCCCCTGACGGGCTGACCATGGTAAACCAATCCCCCATACTCATCTGACAAATGGCGTAGTCCGCCCAAACACACACAGCAGACGCGAGGGTCAACTCCAAAGAATTATATAATTAATAAAACCAGATATAATTATAGGATAATAAATACTAGCCTCTCAGGCTTATAAGTTTTGGGATAGCTTCCTAGGGTTGTATGTATCACAATAAATATAAAGAGCCATAAAAACAAGTAGCATGCCTCAAAAATAGGATAAACAGTTACCAATCACACTCAGCAACTAAGTTAGCATGTATGTTGCATGAAATGCAATGCTGGGTAACAAAATGCATTCCGGAAGAAGGATGGACATCAACGAGACGGCCCTAACACCAGCCACGGTGGGTACCTTCCTGCTCGCGTGTCTCTTACACCACACAAAAGTAGTCAGATCAGCAGTGAACCCGTAGGTCTGCCATTCCGTCTGCTACTGAGGACCACCGTAGTGTCCTAAATATGGAAATCCGGGTCTTATGACCATTTTGGAATCCACCGAGGTCCGGTATCACGCCGTGTATTAACCTCAAAATGAGTGCATGAATGCAAGTGATTAGCCAAACAACGTCTCCGACCTCACCCGACACGTCGCCACGTGTTCTAGATTAACTTAAAGTCTCTAAAAGAATACCCTAAGGTAAATGTCGATTCTGCGACAAAATACAATTAATCATAAACAAAAGAGTGCAACCACTCACGACAACTCTTCGAGTCATCAATGCTCTCACGAAGTCTCACGCTTCTGTGGAGTCTCACACATTCACAAAGTCTCACGCTTCAGTGAAGTTTTATGCTTTCACAAGGTCTCACGCCTCAGTGAATTTACACACTTGCACGAAGTCTCACGCTTCAATGAAGTATCATGCTGTTCACGAGGTCTCACGCCTCAGTGAAGATCCATGCTTTCCACAAGGTCTCACGCCTCAGTGGAGTATCACGCATTCACAAGGTCTCACACCTCCGTGAAGCTTCTCGGCTCATCCCTTGGATGGCTAAACAAACTGCTCCCAGAGCGAATGAGTATCAACATACCCAAAACTCGAAATCTTCCCAACACTTGGATCCGACGACACTTCTCATTTTCCAAAACTAAACTTCAATCCAAAGCTTGCATCCGAGATTGTTATCTTTATTTAAAGGTTTAGAGGTTGTTTAATATCTTATGAATTTCTTTATAAAAATAGCTCTTTTTAGTCTTATCGTATTCCCTATGAGTTCAAAGTTCCCATAAACCCAAGTAATTCCCTGAGAAGGTCTCGATCCATTGGAGCATGACAAGGTCCGAACTCCGTTCGTCCTTTTAAAACTCTCTCAAAATCTCATAAAAATTCGGCATGACCTGCCCGTAATCCTCACTTTTCAGAATCTCAGGTACAAGTGGAATAGCATCATTGAAACAGCTCAACCAAAAGACATAAACAGCATATTCCAACACATCCTAAGTTAACCATGTAGCACATAGCATGTGAATCATTTAGCACACAATATCATGGCATCAAGTACTCAACAAGTTCGGCCGAAGCCTCAGAAATCATTTCAGACATTTAGCAATTAGGTGCATAACACATAAATCAAGTCGAATTTCATCGACACCTAAAGCATTATCTAGTAATTCAGAGAGTAGCCCTCACCGGTGGGTCTTCCAGCTTCCTCCTCCAAATGTTCTTCAAGCTCTTCTCCTTGGTTTCTTGGAATCTCCTCAAACGAACCTTAAGCAAAAATCACAGAAATCAACACCAAGAGTCAGAAACTCAGCAATCAAAGAGTCCTAGGGTTACACAGTACACTACTACCTCCGTGGTACGACAATCTAACGCGTTAAGACAAGTTTTCGAAAAATCGGATTCTCCTCCCCCCTTGATATAGCTCTCGGCCACTTTCCTTAATTGGGAGGGTCGATTTTTCTTCGATCAAACTTGGTTCCTAGGTTAACATAAGCCGTAACTAAGACGGTTCTAGGCTCGGAAAAATTTTCGGATCGAAAACTGATATAGGGGTAGTTTGGTCATTATTTTTAGCTCAGAATTTCAAAATTGGATTTTTGAAAAACAAATTGGATGGGGACGTCCACAACGACGTTTATGACGACAAATCCTACTAGCACTAAGCCAAGTCGATAGATTAGAGCGTAAAGGTTGCGACTTTGGCGAAAAATGGGTATTTAGGGTAGAAATTGATCCCGGCGGCATTTCGTCGACATTTGACAAAATCTAATCCGCAGAACACGCTCAGGAGCATGCAGGGAAGAAGTTTAGACGCTGAAATCAACTGATTTGAACAGTTTTTCAAAAACCTCAAAATTTTGAACTCAGAAAGTCGCAGGAGAAATGGACAGAAACGACGATTCGAAGGAGAGTATAGATTACCTACCTCGAGGTCTTCGATTAGTGACGAACGGTGAAGCAAACGGGCAAGAATCGACGAAGATCCGGATCTCTCTCTCTCTCTAGAAACTCGCGGCTTTGGGGGTGGGGAAAATGGGTTTTGTGAAAAAAAATCTAATTTTTCAACTATTTATAGGTTTTGGAAAAAACGGAAAAATGATTTTTTTGCGATTCCGATTTTTCCTGCGCGTTCCTCTGCGCATTCTAAGATAGGTTCTGGCGACAGAATTCCAGAACTCAAAATAGAATTCTTGGAATTAAACCAAAAGATCCAAAATCGGCATAAGTCGGTGTAAGTCGGTTTATCCCGAAAAACTACTTTTTGCAGTGATCGTCGGATGAGAAAACTTCCTTCTGAAGAAAGATTAGGAATGATGAGAGATGTAGGAGAACGCGGGTGGAATCTTCGTTTGAGTTTCCGGATAGAAAAAGTCTTCATCGTCTGTCGATCTTAGGTTTTCCGAACTATCAGGGATTCCGTTTCGGCAAACTTCCGAGAATTGGAATTTGACGTTCGTACATTCCAGGATTTCGCATCGAAATGGTTGTTTAAGGACGGAAAAGAGAAGTTCTAACATTTCTCTGAGGATTTTTTTTGGAATTAGTTTCCATCGTGTCCTAAAGCGTAAATTAACCATTCACTAATACCTTCGACCTAGGATTAAGCGTATGTTAGTCGTGCTATAACTCTTTCGGTTTTTCGATACATTCTTGGACTTTTCCTGAACCTCTTTCCTTCCCAAATTTATCTTAATCAAATAACTTTTTTATTTTATTCACTTATCCAAAGCGTTAAAACTTGGGCCTTACATTACTACCCTCCAAAAAGAAAGTTTCGACCTCGAAACTTAAGGGTCAGTAAAAAGTTCTGGATACTGTTCCTTGATCTTTTCCTTCAGCTCCCACGTTGCATCACCGGTGTCCTTGTTCCAAATAACCTTCACTAACTCGATCTCTTTACCCCTCAACTGCTTTACCCTTGTGTCACCAATGCTGATTGGCGGTGTCTCGAAAGACAAGTTATCCTTCAACTCAATGTCATCCAGCTCGATGACGTGCATCGGATCAGTAATATACTTCCGCAGTTGTGACACATGGAATACATCGTGAACGTTTGATAGAAAAGGCGGTAGTGCGATCTGATAAGCTACCGGTCCTACACGACGAGTAATCTGATAAGGTCCAATGAACTTTGGCGTCAGCTTTCTTGACTTGATTGCTCGACCAACTCCTGTAGTCTGGGTAACTCGCAAAAACACATGATCCCCTTCTTCAAATTCCAGGGTTCTGCGCCTTTGATCTGCATAGCTCTTCTGTCTACTCTGAGAAGCCTTCATCTTTTCCCTGATTTGTTTAATCTTCTCAGTTGTCTGTTGCAGAAGTTCCGGTCCTACTAACAAATTCTCTCCATCTTGATACCAACATAAAGGTGTTCTACACTTGCGGCCATACAATGCCTCATACGGTGCCATACCTATGGTCGTATGAAAACTGTTGTTATATGTGAATTCAATCAGTGGCAATAGGGTGTCCCAACTGCCCTTATTGTCTAACACGCAAGCTCGTAGCAAATCCTCCAATGATTGGATAGTTCTCTCAGTTTGCCCATCAGTCTGTGGATGATAAGCAGAGCTTAATCTCAGCCTCGTTCCCAAAGCCTCATGAAGAGCTCCCCACAGATGTGAAGTAAACTTCGGGTCTCTATCGGAAACGATACTTGTTGGCACTCCATGAAGTCGCACAATCTCAGCTATATAAATCTCTGATAGCTTATCCACGTTGTACGTAGTTCTCACCGGTATGAAATGAGCCGACTTAGTCAGTCGATCCACGATTACCCAAATCGAGTCATATCCTCTTTGAGTTCTTGGTAATGCCACGACAAAATCCATCGATATGCTATCCCATTTCCATTGAGGTACATCCAAGCTTTGTAGCATACCCGCAGATTTCTGATGTTCCACCTTCGCCTTTTGACAGGTCAAACATGCAGCTACATATTCTGCCACTTGTCTTTTCATTCCTGGCCACCAAAAATTTACCTTCAAGTCCTGGTACATCTTTTTCATTCCAGGGTGAATGCTCAGCTTACTTTTGTGACCTTCGTCCAATATCAACCTCCTTAGGTCAGGGTTGTTGGGTACGCAAACTCTACCCTTACACCGTAGGATATTGTCACTTCCTACCTTGAATTCCGGGTCCTTACCCTGAATTACCAAATTCCTTTTTCCGAGTAAAAATTCATCTTGTAACTGTTGGTCTCGGATTTCTTCCATCAATCCATTGGTAATCCTGATCATCCCGAACCTCAGTTCTCCCTCGGATAATCTTACGTCCAAACTCAAATCTCGGAATTGTTCCAGCAGTTGTAGCTCCTTCACCATCATTGACGAGATATGCATTTTCCTGCTCAATGCATCAGCAACAACATTAGCTTTTCCAGGATGGTATTGTAAGGTAAAATCGTAATCCTTGAGAAACTCCATCCAACGTCGTTGTCTCATGTTCAACTCCTTCTGGTCAAACAAGTACTTCAAGCTCTTGTGATCGCTAAATATGGTGAAATTGCATCCATATAAGTGATGTCTCCAGATCTTCAACGAAAACACAATGGCAGCAAGTTCTAAGTCATGAGTCGGATAGTTCTTCTCATGAGTCTTCAGTTGTCGTGAAGCATAAGCCACCACTTTCCGATGCTGCATCAGCACACATCCCAAACCTTGATGCGAAGCATCACAGTACACTTCATACGGTTCCTCTGGTTGCGGTAAGACGAGTACAGGTGACGTCGTCAAACGTTCCTTCATTGTCTGAAAACTAGTTTCGCACGCTTCGGTCCATGCAAAAGGTTGATCCTTTCTCGTGAGTTGAGTCAAGGGTCCAACGATCTTGGCGAAATTCTCAATGAAGCGACGATAGTATCCCGCCAAACCGACAAAACTCCTGATCTCAGTCACGGTCTTTGGCCGTTCCCATGACAACACCGTCTCTACCTTTGCTGGATCCACAGCTATACCTTCTTTAGAAATCACATGGCCCAAGAATTTTACCTCTTCGAGCCAAAATTCACACTTAGAAGGGTTGGCGTACAACTTTGTCTCTCTCAACACTTGTAAAACCTGACACAAGTGCCCTTCATGATCTTCAGCGTTCTTTGAGTAGATCAGAATGTCGTCGATAAACACCACGACGAATCGATCCAAGAACGGATGGAATGTCCTGTTCATGTAATCCATGAAGATAGCAGGTGCGTTTGTCACCCCAAATGGCATCACTAGATACTCATAGTGTCCATAACGAGTCCGGAATGCCGTCTTCTGGATATCCTCAGTCTTTACTCTAATTTGATGGTAACCCGACTTCAGGTCTATCTTTGAGAATATCGCAGCTCCTCGTAGTTGATCCATCAAATCATCAATTCTGGGTAGCGGATACCTATTCTTGACGGTTACTTTGTTCAGTTGTCGATAGTCGACACAAAGTCTAGATTTCCCATCCTTCTTCTTCACCAATAAGACGGGTGCTCCCCAAGGTGAAACGCTTGGTCGGATGAATCCTTTCGACAGAAGATCCTCAAGTTGAGACTTCAACTCCACCAATTCCGCAGGTGCCATCCGATATGGTGCAATCGAAATCGGTCCTGTTCCCGGTACGATGTCAATAGCAAACTCAATGTCGCGTACAGGCGGCAAACCAGGTACATCGACAGGAAAAACATCCGCGAAGTCCCTCACAACTGGAATATTACTCACTTCCGAATTTCCTTTACTCTCCAAGCTCAACAAAACTGAATACTCTTGAGATCCTTCATTCAGAGAGACATTAATATGATTGGCGGATAGATACTCGGAAAGGTCCGAGTCAGGAAATACCACTCTCTTTCGGCTACAGTCCAGAAGACAATGGTAGTGAGACAACCAGTCCATCCCTAGGATAACATCTAGGTTCTTGAGAGTTAGGCACACTAGGTTAGCATGGTAAACTTTATCCCTATAGGTTACTGGGCAATACATGCATGCAGTATTGGCAAGCAGAGTTTTGGCAGGTGTGGTAACTATAAGATCGAAACTCAAAGCAGTAACGGGAAGTTTTAATCTAGTAGCACATTCCCTAGAGATAAAAGAGTGCGTTGCTCCGGAATCAAAAAGTACAGTTAGGAGATTACCGTCAATCTCGCAACCTCCCCTGATCAGACCATCAACATCTTCAGCTTCTTCACCATCCATGGTGTAGACTCTTGCCTTGGCAGCAGGACGCTTCCCACGAGCAGTGTTCACAGCTGGTTCTGTCTTAGGTGCTCTGCATTGAGCAGCAGTATGCCCCAACTTGTTACAGTTAAAGCATTTGGGCCTCATGTCAGTACAAGTATTGGCATAGTGCCCAGGCTGCCCACATCTGTAACAGGTCATCTCCCTGTTCACAGTCTGACCTCCAGAACCTCCAGCAGTACCCACCATGGGCCTATAAGATCCTGAAGCAATTCCTCTACCTGCAGGACGTTGATACGGCTTCCTACTCTGAAATCTCCCTCTGCCTTGAAAATTTTGAGAGCCCGACCTCATCGGCCCTCCTGTCCCAACACGGTTCAGTCTCCTGTTCTTCATTATCTCCACCTCAGTGGCTTTCTCAACCAAAGTCTGAAAACGAGTGATCCCCAACGGTTTCACCGAGTCTTCAATATCGGGCCTCAGCCCATTCACAAAGCGCTTGCACATGTAGGGTTCATCGACCCCATTGCGGAAGAATCGAAAGTGCTTGGCCAACGATTCCAGCTTGGCAGCATATTCCGGGATGGACATGCTACCCTGACGAAGTGTCAGGAATTGCGACTCACGCTCGTCCCGCGCACTATCTGGAAAATACTTTTCCAGAAAAGCAGCACGAAACGAAGTCCAGTTCACTTCCAGGTTGTTTGCTTCCATCATTCCTCTGGCGCCTCTCCACCAGTACTCAGCATCACCCAACAGTAGAAAGGTTGCCATTCCCACCTTGGCCCCCTCAGCAGTCTGCAATACACCGAAGATCTTTTCAATCTCCTGGATCCAGAGATCCGCTTTGTCCGGGTCCGTACCCCCCGAGAACTTAGGTGGATCCTGTCTCCTAAAATCATTCAGGCCTCTGTTCTGATCCATTGTCACTTCCCTCTGGCGTTGGTGCTGATCACGTGCCTCCTCAGCAGCACGCCTCATAGCATTATCGTTTGCCTGTGCAGTCACAGCTTGGGCCATAGTGGCCATCATCTCAGCTAGTTGGTTAGCGTTCACCATGTTCTGCTAAATTAACAAACAGTTAGTGCTCATCATAAGATAGCATCCAAAATAACTATACAATATGATTAAGCAATAACTTCAAACAATTCTAAGCGAAAAATCGCTTGGCAGACAATCAATTTTTTACTCTTTGCAGAGTCACACAACCTAGCACAGAAGACCTATTCCCCAAAGACTCCCGAAAGACTCGACTAAGCTCTGATACCACAAATGTAACACCCCGATTTCGGTGGCGTCACTTTAGTAACCAAAAGAAAATACTTTAAGCGGAAAAACGTGAATTATTTTTTTTCGACAATATAACTAAAGACAAAAAGCAATAAAACTCCCCAACAAAAGATAAAAGGAACTACTATACAACTATATATACATGCCTCGTGTCGGGTGACAGAAAAGAGTAACGCCCGAAGGCAATATGTACAGTCCAAGATGAAGATACTGTGTCCGCAACACTAACCTACAAAAACTGAGAGCAAGTTGGCCCAGCGGCCTAAGAAAAGACCCCCTAAATCCAACCAGCTCTCTGTGATCTCCATAGGAAACCACACAAAAGCTACCGGTAGGAAAACTACCCTGTCCCCAAAACGGAAGCATGACGGTCAGAGCATCGACACAACTCCTACACTATCCCTACCCGAGGAGCCCACACTAGCACTCGATCCTACATGCTAGCGCGGTCGTCATCCGAATCTGCATCCAGGACGACTAGGTCGACGTACTCAACACTGCCCTCTCTGTCCACCCTAATGCGCTCCCGCACTGGACTCTCGGGCTCGGGGCCCGGAACGAGATCCGCAACGACAGCAGCAGCAGTAGACGGACTAGACTCCGTCGAAGCCCCACCTACTGGCAACTCCTCAGAAGGGTCCTCATCATCTGAAGGAGATGGTGGCGGTGGAGGTACTCCCAAGCCGGGTCCACAGTGTACTCCTGGAGGCAGGTTGAAGCTCACTATGTGCCTCCTCATCACTCCCTCCGTCAAGCGTCCGAATCGATCGACACGGTCCTCCATGATCCGACCGGTGTAGGTCGCACGGTGGCCCTCGGGATCGACCACCCATGCACCTGGGTCGTCTTGGTCAAGCATCTCGTACCTGGTCCCCCCTGACGGGCTGACCATGGTAAACCAATCCCCCATACTCATCTGACAAATGGCGTAGTCCGCCCAAACACACACAGCAGACGCGAGGGTCAACTCCAAAGAATTATATAATTAATAAAACCAGATATAATTATAGGATAATAAATACTAGCCTCTCAGGCTTATAAGTTTTGGGATAGCTTCCTAGGGTTGTATGTATCACAATAAATATAAAGAGCCATAAAAACAAGTAGCATGCCTCAAAAATAGGATAAACAGTTACCAATCACACTCAGCAACTAAGTTAGCATGTATGTTGCATGAAATGCAATGCTGGGTAACAAAATGCATTCCGGAAGAAGGATGGACATCAACGAGACGGCCCTAACACCAGCCACGGTGGGTACCTTCCTGCTCGCGTGTCTCTTAATCCACACAAAAGTAGTCAGATCAGCAGTGAACCCGTAGGTCTGCCATTCCGTCTGCTACTGAGGACCACCGTAGTGTCCTAAATATGGAAATCCGGGTCTTATGACCATTTTGGAATCCACCGAGGTCCGGTATCACGCCGTGTATTAACCTCAAAATGAGTGCATGAATGCAAGTGATTAGCCAAACAACGTCTCCGACCTCACCCGACACGTCGCCACGTGTTCTAGATTAACTTAAAGTCTCTAAAAGAATACCCTAAGGTAAATGTCGATTCTGCGACAAAATACAATTAATCATAAACAAAAGAGTGCAACCACTCACGACAACTCTTCGAGTCATCAATGCTCTCACGAAGTCTCACGCTTCTGTGGAGTCTCACACATTCACAAAGTCTCACGCTTCAGTGAAGTTTTATGCTTTCACAAGGTCTCACGCCTCAGTGAATTTACACACTTGCACGAAGTCTCACGCTTCAATGAAGTATCATGCTGTTCACGAGGTCTCACGCCTCAGTGAAGATCCATGCTTTCCACAAGGTCTCACGCCTCAGTGGAGTATCACGCATTCACAAGGTCTCACACCTCCGTGAAGCTTCTCGGCTCATCCCTTGGATGGCTAAACAAACTGCTCCCAGAGCGAATGAGTATCAACATACCCAAAACTCGAAATCTTCCCAACACTTGGATCCGACGACACTTCTCATTTTCCAAAACTAAACTTCAATCCAAAGCTTGCATCCGAGATTGTTATCTTTATTTAAAGGTTTAGAGGTTGTTTAATATCTTATGAATTTCTTTATAAAAATAGCTCTTTTTAGTCTTATCGTATTCCCTATGAGTTCAAAGTTCCCATAAACCCAAGTAATTCCCTGAGAAGGTCTCGATCCATTGGAGCATGACAAGGTCCGAACTCCGTTCGTCCTTTTAAAACTCTCTCAAAATCTCATAAAAATTCGGCATGACCTGCCCGTAATCCTCACTTTTCAGAATCTCAGGTACAAGTGGAATAGCATCATTGAAACAGCTCAACCAAAAGACATAAACAGCATATTCCAACACATCCTAAGTTAACCATGTAGCACATAGCATGTGAATCATTTAGCACACAATATCATGGCATCAAGTACTCAACAAGTTCGGCCGAAGCCTCAGAAATCATTTCAGACATTTAGCAATTAGGTGCATAACACATAAATCAAGTCGAATTTCATCGACACCTAAAGCATTATCTAGTAATTCAGAGAGTAGCCCTCACCGGTGGGTCTTCCAGCTTCCTCCTCCAAATGTTCTTCAAGCTCTTCTCCTTGGTTTCTTGGAATCTCCTCAAACGAACCTTAAGCAAAAATCACAGAAATCAACACCAAGAGTCAGAAACTCAGCAATCAAAGAGTCCTAGGGTTACACAGTACACTACTACCTCCGTGGTACGACAATCTAACGCGTTAAGACAAGTTTTCGAAAAATCGGATTCTCCTCCCCCCTTGATATAGCTCTCGGCCACTTTCCTTAATTGGGAGGGTCGATTTTTCTTCGATCAAACTTGGTTCCTAGGTTAACATAAGCCGTAACTAAGACGGTTCTAGGCTCGGAAAAATTTTCGGATCGAAAACTGATATAGGGGTAGTTTGGTCATTATTTTTAGCTCAGAATTTCAAAATTGGATTTTTGAAAAACAAATTGGATGGGGACGTCCACAACGACGTTTATGACGACAAATCCTACTAGCACTAAGCCAAGTCGATAGATTAGAGCGTAAAGGTTGCGACTTTGGCGAAAAATGGGTATTTAGGGTAGAAATTGATCCCGGCGGCATTTCGTCGACATTTGACAAAATCTAATCCGCAGAACACGCTCAGGAGCATGCAGGGAAGAAGTTTAGACGCTGAAATCAACTGATTTGAACAGTTTTTCAAAAACCTCAAAATTTTGAACTCAGAAAGTCGCAGGAGAAATGGACAGAAACGACGATTCGAAGGAGAGTATAGATTACCTACCTCGAGGTCTTCGATTAGTGACGAACGGTGAAGCAAACGGGCAAGAATCGACGAAGATCCGGATCTCTCTCTCTCTCTAGAAACTCGCGGCTTTGGGGGTGGGGAAAATGGGTTTTGTGAAAAAAAATCTAATTTTTCAACTATTTATAGGTTTTGGAAAAAACGGAAAAATGATTTTTTTGCGATTCCGATTTTTCCTGCGCGTTCCTCTGCGCATTCTAAGATAGGTTCTGGCGACAGAATTCCAGAACTCAAAATAGAATTCTTGGAATTAAACCAAAAGATCCAAAATCGGCATAAGTCGGTGTAAGTCGGTTTATCCCGAAAAACTACTTTTTGCAGTGATCGTCGGATGAGAAAACTTCCTTCTGAAGAAAGATTAGGAATGATGAGAGATGTAGGAGAACGCGGGTGGAATCTTCGTTTGAGTTTCCGGATAGAAAAAGTCTTCATCGTCTGTCGATCTTAGGTTTTCCGAACTATCAGGGATTCCGTTTCGGCAAACTTCCGAGAATTGGAATTTGACGTTCGTACATTCCAGGATTTCGCATCGAAATGGTTGTTTAAGGACGGAAAAGAGAAGTTCTAACATTTCTCTGAGGATTTTTTTTGGAATTAGTTTCCATCGTGTCCTAAAGCGTAAATTAACCATTCACTAATACCTTCGACCTAGGATTAAGCGTATGTTAGTCGTGCTATAACTCTTTCGGTTTTTCGATACATTCTTGGACTTTTCCTGAACCTCTTTCCTTCCCAAATTTATCTTAATCAAATAACTTTTTTATTTTATTCACTTATCCAAAGCGTTAAAACTTGGGCCTTACATCTTACGACTGGCCCTAGTTGCGGTATCTCTATTTTAATAAGTATTTATAAGGTTCTATTCTATATATATATATATGGTTACAAGAGGAAAGGTATATATTTAATATATATATATATATATATATTAAAAAAGATAACATAAATCTTAAATAATAATGATACATGAATTATCAAACAATATAATATGCATTCACATTTGAAACATTTTTTTTCTCTTAAAAAAATGGTTGGGTGGAAAAGGTAAAAATCCTTTGTTATTTTTAAATAGGATCCACATAATATGGATCCCTAAAAATGATGTCTAACTATACACCCCTAATTTGGCTTGTTATAAACGGGTGACATACCGACCCAAAAATAGCAGGTTACTTTTTTCGAAATGTATTAATTTTTTTTAACATAATACCAAATTATCTAATGGTTCTTTGTCGGCCCCAACAGCTGAACACCAATAAAAACACGAACACCAACCCAAAAGGCTAGAACCGTCACCAACGGCAACAAAAACCTCACAACTATCACCCACTGCAACCCACAACCTAGCTGATCCATGACAATGCTAGATACATCATTTATCATATTTTGAATGATAATAATTTTTAAGAGTATAAGTGTAATAGTTAAAATCTCATGTGAATTACATTTAAGGAAACAACACTTATGACTCACATCCTTTATCGTCTAATGTTCAAAGTGCAAGACAATGCAAAGAAGACAATCCATTCAAGAGAAGAAAGGTCTAAACTACAAGACAGTATGCACTAGCATAGAAAAGTCGAATCTGCTAAATCGTCTGCCAGAAAAGAAGACTACACACAATGAAGAAATTCATCGTCTATCTCAAAGCTGTCCAATGAAGACAATGTCTAGAGAAAGAGCGCCATGTTCAAATTAAAGATATCTCTCTAACATTCTTGAAGAAAGTCAAGTGCAAAGAATCATGTTATACTCTACAAAGCACATTGATCGAGGAAACAAGTACAACAGTTTTGCTATCAAAGTTTCCTATTTCTCTCATGCAAGGGATGGAATAAAGTTTGTCATCTAAAGCCTATTGTGATCTACCTTAGTCAAGTCACGCTTCATCTGGACCGATCCATTTCTTAAGAAGAAGCTACAAGTGATCAGTCAAAAGTTATCGTATGATTAAAAAAGACCAATAGAAAAGAAGTACAGAAGAACAATGGAAGCATAAAGATCGTCTGAAAAGAATAACGTCTATCATGGAAAGAAAGTTGCAGTTTCAGAAGGATGAACATTATACTCAATTTGGAAAAGAGCTCAGTAAAGCTTCTTAAAGAAGTCTTGAAAGACAAGATCACATGTTCTGACAAAGTACAATGCACAAAGTGAAAGTACAATGGTGTCACTATTAAATTACCATATCTTCACACCAATGGATAGAAGCTCATATCTATGCTACCTACTAGCTGACAGACCACATCCTTTTAAGAAAAGGTCTTCATCAAACAGTACCGTGCATTTAATGCATCTGAACCAAGTACACAAAGTACTGTTTGATACAACATATATAAGCTTTGTACAGAACATGCTCCAACGACTATCTTTTATCTCACAGAAGATTCAGATTTATAGAGAGAATATTTGAAGATATTGCAAGTAAGTTTTTGGCTCATAATTCAGAAAAGTTCATCATCGCCGTCTGCTTCAACATGAAGAGAAGAGTTTTCTAAAAGTCAAATATTTCATTTAATCTCTCATGTAATAGAACATAAAGTATATTCTAAGAGTCAAATCTCACCCCAATACTTTATGATTCATTAACTGAAATGTTTCTACTTTCACACTTTGAAGAAGAGAATCTTGTAGAATCAAACAATCTTTCTTACAAGATTGCTTAAAGAGAATTCCGAAGAATACTTGTTAATGCTTGAAGAGGCAGTGGAGAAAGAATATTTGATAATGCCTGAAGAGGCAGTGAAAAAAGAATACTTCATAATACCTGAAGAGATAGTGACAAAATAATACTTGGTTTTCCTGGAGAGGCAACGATGGAAGAATATTACTCAAAAATGTTTGAAGAGGCATGGATAATAATACTTGTAAGGAGATGTTCTTGATACCGGTATAGTGAAATCTTGGTATAGCCAATGACTGGATGTAGCCTTATCATTTTGGGGGTGAATCGGGATAAAAATGATGGTGTTCCTTGATTCCTTATCTATTCTCACTTATCCGCTGCACCAAATGTCACCAACTCAAGCAACAATGTTTTCAATCGTTTGGAAATCCAAGTTTTTGGATGGCACAATGCAAAACCTCCTTTCTTGTGCTACTTCTGATCATTTAAACTTTTACCACATGTACACCCAACGTGAAAACCAACAACATGAACTTTTACCGAGCCCAAAAACACAGGCATGTGAAGGATAATAAGAGATCGATGAAAAGAGAGAGAGAGAGAGAGAGAGAGAGAGAGAGAGAGAGAGAGAGCCAAAGGCTAAATCTAACTAGCACACCTTAACCTCCATGAGACCCATAACCCAAACCAACACCAAACACTTCGATCTCGTGGCTTCGATCTAGCTAAAAAATGAACACGCCTCTAAACACATCGATCTCATCGTTCGACCTGTCTCCTCCAAAACACTTTAGTCGACATCGGGAGTTTTGTGCAATGATTCCTCAGATATGGTAGAAACGACCAATCGTAATCAATCCACTACCTAGAGTGGAGAGCGAAGAAGGCAAACTAAATGAGGTACATGCGTCGATGATGGCTTCACAACCAAGGGTCAATGAGGAGGGTGACACTAAGTATAGGTTTGCAGAGGGAGTTAAAGTCATAATTAGGAGCGGTGGAGAACCCTAAGGGGCTGTGTAGGAGAGACGCGTTGTGCCGGAGCTCGATTTATTGGTGGAAGGGTTAGCATATATCTGGTGAGAAGGCGAGGCTCTTCCAGATCCAATGAACAAATCTTCATCAATGAGGTCCAATGTCGTCTACCTCCGCTAATGAAGAGTGGATCAAGGAGAGATAAGGTTATTAGAAGGAGAATGCCTCATTTGCTAATAGTTGAATATAATTGAAATCATACACTTAGTTTGGTTAGAGAGAGAGAGAGATGAACGAGAGAGAGATAAGATGGATGAAGTTAGAGGTGAGATTTGTACTTCCACCTTCATTTGCTTCATCCAAAACTGTAGTAGCAGAGAGAGTTTTATGGTAGGCCACCCTACCTTTTAGAAATATCTTCGTTTTGAGAAGAAATGATGCATGTTGCTTCAATTTTTTTTACTTTTCAATTTTTCCCCCTAACCATTTTGATCATTATCTAAAAATTTAAAAAACTTATGGATAAAAATGTCTTTTAATATGAAAAGTGACACGCTTTCTTTTCTCTATCTCATTTATCTCTGTCATACCAAACAACTAATAAAGTCTACATTTTTTCTCTATTCTCTCTTCTCCACCAAACAAAGCGCTAATGTGGGAAAGAGAGAGTCTATGGTAGTAGGAGAATAAAAATAAGTGGATAGGAGAAAACTTGGATACGAGAAGACTGAATGTCATTTTTTCTTTTTATTTACAGTGAAGTACGTATAACCTGTAGTTTATTTTTTGATATGAAAATGTTAGTTGTTAGTAATGTTAGTAAATTAGTCATTCCTCAGAATTCGAGCTCTGAACCCTTCATCCTTCATCTCACCCAACTGTTATATATCCTAACTGTTACAATTGACCCAACTCTCGGGAACAAGTATAGCCTATAGTTGTAGGTAAAATCTGAGGGTTCAAATTTAGATCGCTTTTTCAGCAATCTCTGAGGTAAATCCATTTAAATATTTTAATGATAATTTAATCTTCATTTGCCTTATTTTTTTTATTCATCTAATTCTTCATCACATATATGGCGGCTTTCCTCTCGGGTTTTTCTTCTTGAGTTTCTCTTTCTAATTATCATTATGACGTACACTAGATAAAAAGAGATATATGTGCCTTTTTCCATAAAAATCAGGATGACAGGATTCACGTTCTGTATAATTGACATCACCCATCACGTGTTTACGTTGATTTTTTTTTTTATATTATTTCCTTCAAACGTCCGATGACCTCTTTCAATAAGGCCTAAAACGATTATGTGTTTTTTTTTTTTTACATATGATGAGTGAATTATAAAATTTCTTAACATAACATGATAAAATTGAATACAATTTACTTTTAGTAGGGGCTTAAAAAATTTTAAAATCATTTATATTTATGTACATTAATTTTGTTGTAAATTTCAAAACCTTCCGGAACTAAATTAAATTTTAACACCATTTAGATTAATCAATACAACTAATAATTATTTTATCTTAAATAACATAACTAATTTTCAATTTTTTACATTATAAAAAATTATTTCTACAAAAAATATTTGAATATTCATAGCTAAATTTTCAATTTTTTTCTTCTTCCGCTGTATAAAAAAAATTAATTTTTTTATAAAAACCAAATAGTACTTTAATACTTGTTAAATTTATGTAAGATATATATCCGGCATCACTCTGAATTCTCCTTATTAGAATTATTTTCTGACTTGAAAGAGTTTTACACATATTAGTAATTACCAATTACATTTCTCCATTTTTTATTTTCTATATAATAAAATTTAAATTTTATTATTACATGATAATGATTTCTAGTACTTAATTATTTTTCTACTTTAGCATAAAAAAAAAATTATTTTTCTACTTTAGTACAAATACAAATATTAAATTAAATATGTTAGGTGGGACTGGGAGAGGCTGCTCCAATCCAAATTATATATATAATCATTTGACTCCCACTTCAACAAAGGCACCTCACACCATAGCATCATTCAACATATTCCTCATCATGAGTTCAGAAAACAAGAATGATGCAGGTGATGAAGTACTTCCCCTGTTACCACACTCCTCCTCAACCTCTAAGCATGCCTCCGACGGCGAGCTTGAGAGAATTCTCTCCGACACCGCCGTGCCCCTCCTCACCCGCCTTGGCGCCGCCACCTGGATCGAGCTCAGGCTCCTCTTCCACTTGGCCGCCCCTGCTGTCCTAGTCTATTGCATCAACTA
The DNA here is from genome assembly GCF_012489685.1 of Lotus japonicus. Taxonomy (NCBI): domain Eukaryota; kingdom Viridiplantae; phylum Streptophyta; class Magnoliopsida; order Fabales; family Fabaceae; genus Lotus; species Lotus japonicus. The sequence continues at coordinate 27,225,729 of NC_080043.1, forward strand.
TGTCATGTCCATGTCCACCCAAATCTTCTCCGGCCACCTTGGTAACCTTGAACTCGCCGCCGCGTCGCTCGGTAACACCGGCATCCAAGTCTTCGCTTATGGCCTCATGGTACCCCTTACTTCTCCCTCATCCTTGTCATCGATCTTCATTCATTCATTCACATGTTGGTTATATAGTTTTATGATCTATAGTATTAGATTTTTTATACAAAAATTTATGACATGATTACAGAGTCTATGTAGACTTTGTACCAAAAAACAGAGTCTATGTATCAGATCTTCTCAGATTTGTATATATAGGTATTTGATTTAATATTATTTTATTTAAATTCAATCATAACCATTGATTATACATGACTGTACGATGAAATTGATTCTTTAATCATATAAGCGTATATGTTCACATGAATTGTATTTTTAAGGATCTTGATTATTTAATCATAAAAGTGTATATGTTCACATGAATTGTATTTTTAAGGATTGGGAAGTCTGAAACACATTTTTCCAACACTCTTTTCAAAATTTATGTGAAATTTATATTTTTAGTGGGCTTCACTTAAATGTTGGTATCTCATTGTTAAAAAAAGGTTGAAAAGAAAATGTTGTTAGCATTTTTTAAATTTGACTCACTTTACTTGAGTGAATTCACTTTAGTGGATAATGAAGATGAACTCTTTTTTCTTTTTTGTGTATTACGCTTGTGTACATTATTTCTAGTTCCATAAATTGGTTATTGTAAATGTTATTATGTTTGTTTACGATAAGCTGAACTCTTGATGTTACAGTTGGGTATGGGAAGTGCTGTGGAGACGCTATGTGGACAAGCATTTGGTGCTCACAAGTTTGAAATGCTTGGAATTTACTTGCAGAGATCAACCATCCTTCTCTTTCTTGCTGGATTGGTTTTGACGTTGATATACGTTTTTAGCGAACCCATTCTACTTTTTCTCGGAGAGTCCCCACAAATTGCATCCGCGGCCGCGCTTTTTGTGTGGGGCCTCATCCCTCAAATCTTTGCGTACGCTGTGAATTTTCCCATCCAGAAGTTCCTTCAGGCGCAGAGCATAGTCGCGCCTAGCGCGTACATTTCAGTTGTCACGTTGGTGTTGCACCTCTTGCTGAGCTGGGTGGTGGTTTACGAGATTGGACTGGGCTTGTTGGGCGCGTCGCTTGTTTTGAGTTTATCATGGTGGATTATCGTGATTGCGCAGTTCGTGTACATATTGAAGAGCGAGAGGTGCAAGCGCACATGGCAAGGGTTCTCGTGGCAGGCATTTTCAGGGTTGCCAGAGTTTTTCAAACTATCGGCAGCGTCTGCTGTGATGTTGTGCCTAGAGACATGGTACTTCCAGATTTTGGTTTTGTTGGCGGGACTGCTTCCTCATCCAGAGTTGGCTCTTGATTCCCTTTCCATTTGGTAAGTAACTCTTTAATTTTTCATTAGTTTCTTTGATTTTAATTGATTAGTAATTGAGTTTTTTTTTTTGAACTAAAGTAATTGAGTTTTAAAGGTTAATCTTGCAATTGTGTGTTTGGTGAGCATCTCTATGCTCTATTTTTTTTTTCAGCGTGTTCTTGAAGTATTTAATGTTGTGTGGTGGAATTTTGTTTTTTCTTCAGGTTAAATTGATCATAATGAATACTAATTTCTCTGTTAATCATCTCTTTACTAATTGTCAGTATCTCACATTATGGAATTTATTTTGATAATATATAATTTAGATTTCATATTATTGTTGTTGGGTGTTGACGTCTGTGGTTGTGATTTTTGATTTGATGCTATATCAGGATTCAATACTTTTTTTTTTAAAGAAGAATCAATACTTGATAAAAGTGACTTTTGGTTCTTATTATTCCTCCATATGTGTAGTAGAAATAATAAGTAATATGTTATGATTCAAAGTAGGTAGTAACTAATAGGTATAGTAAAATTGATAAATAATTGAACTTCTAAGAATTTACTCCAGAATTCTACTAATACCTTAATTTTTTTTTAATATTTTGACTTGTACTAATATATTGGAATCTAATTCGACACATGTAACTTCAAATCAACTAGGAGAAAAGGGGCGCTATGGAAGGATTTAAGATAAAGTGGATCCTTAATATATAAAAGCCCGGCAATTGTGGGGCTTCTTGTCCTTCACAGAGTTTGGTTCTGCACAAAAGTTCTGCATGTTTTGGTAGTATTAGCATGCAGTTCTGCTATGTGGGTACAAAATCCATATGGTGGGGGTCGACGAAAACACAAAAAGAGTACGATGAGACCTGAGATCTAGCTAGAGAAAAACAAACAAGACAGCGAATAACAGCTCAAAAAAGTACACGTTATAAAAATTGGGCTTAATACATCAGAAGGCCCCTGAATTTGTAAAGGGAATCAGTTCCAGGGCCTGGAAAATTTTCGCATCAAATTGAGTCCCTAACAAATTTTTTTTAATTCAATTAAGGCCAAATGCTGTCAAACCACAATTTTGTCCTAGTCATCAATTACACGTGGCTTTTATAATTATTTTTTAATTAAAAAATTATAATACTTTATTTTTTTAATTCCAACTCATTTATTTAAGCAGAAAAAAAATAAAAAACTTAATAAAATCCCTAATCTAATAACCCTTAACTAAATAATAACCTAATCTAATAATAACAAATTCCTAATCTAATAATAACAATTCAGCCCTAAATTGAACCCTCCTAAGTGATCTTCAGCCCCAATTTGAACCACAACAGGTAAAAGACAGCTTCATAACCACAACAAGATGTGTAATTACCAGTGCAGAGAAGCACTATCATTTGCAGAGAAGCTAGTACAATGGAAGAAGATAGAACCACCATCAAAGAAATTAAAACCACAAAAATCCATTCCCTTCAAACCCAAGCATTCAATCACAACCACTGCATAGCTAACTGGACCCAGAACCTCAAGCTCCTAAATCAGAACAACACCCACTTCCCCTGTCACTGAATCTTCAAGCAAACAAATCTCCCTAAATCAAAACCAGAAAGAGACGAAGAAGAAAGAAACCTCTTCTCAATCACCACAAGCCAACCATGTTCCAATCAAACCCAAGCTAACCTGACCTTCCCTTCTGCCGTCCTCCTCTTCCACGCGCCGTCGCTCCTCACTGTTGCAACCAACGCACTACCGTGAGCCTTGCCATCTCGCCGCGCCATTGAGACCTCCATCGCACCACCATCTTCAAATCGTGGATCTCTTCAAGATCTTGGTATTTTCTTCCCAGCCTCCGTCGATTCGTCAGCTACTGTGGCCTCCATCGCCGGCCGATTGTGCGGAAGCTTTCTTCCTTCTCTCCTTCTCGCCAGGGATCAGTTAGAAGGTGGCGGCTGGTTGGAGGAAGAGGAAGGTCGGCCGTGTTTGGAAGAAGATAGTGAAGAGAGGAAGGAGGAGAGGGTTTGATTATGTTTTCAAATTAGGTTAGGTTTTTTCAGGTTAGATTAAGTTTTTTTTAATGACTTGGAATTAATAATAAAGGAATAATAATTATTGGTTTCTAAAAATAATTATAAAAGCCACGCGGAAATGCCATGTCTGTTAAAATTTAGACACATCAGTATCAGACACGCATTTGGCCTTAATTGAATTAAAAAAAATTTGTTAGGGACCCAATTTGATGCGAAAATTTTCCAGGCCCTGGAACTGATTCCCTTTACAAATTCAGGGGCCTTCTGATGTATTAAAAAATTGTGATACTTTTGTTGCGTTTCATAACAATCAAATCATGAACAAAATTGGGACTGTACTTGTGGGCCTTGTCTTATTAAATTATTCAGTTGTGGAAAGTGGGAGGGACCATCGAAATGATTGCCTATTTTGCATAATCCTTGATCACGTGCCACTCTGTAATGTCACATGAGGAGGTTCTTTTGACTGTGATTTATAAAACTGAAATATTGGGATTTTCTTTGGTATATGGTCTTGTCACTGTTTATTGTTTGCTTGCAATTATTGATAAGCACATCGACCATATACTTTTTGACCCAGTACAGTGTTCACTCACTGTTCTATTTCTTAAAAAAAACTTGTTGCTTTTTTGGTATCGTGGAAAAGAAAAGAAAACTAAAATCTCACAGAGAAGACTCTAATAGCATCAGTCAACAACAAAAAAAAACTTGTTACTAATTTGTAATTTGTTATTTTTAAACTTGTTACTAATTTTTTTTATTTGTTATTGCAGTACCACAATTAGTGGGTGGGTGTTCATGATCTCTGTTGGATTCAATGCAGCTGCAAGGTAAGATTAATTCCCTTTTTTTAGCAACTAAAAGAGAGGCATATATATAAAAAAAAATTGATGGCATATATATAATTGAGTTAATACAAAATCAGGAACTTTTAATTTTGTAATTAGCGTGAATAATCTTAGGAATAAATACTTCACATCACTAACTATGAACATGTTTTAATTTGGTGTGACAAATGCAGCGTGAGAGTGAGCAACGAACTAGGAGCAAGAAATCCAAAATCAGCCTCATTTTCGGTGGTGGTGGTGACATTAATTTCGTTCATAATATCAGTTATTGCATCACTGGTGGTGCTTGCATTACGAGATATCATTAGTTATGCCTTCACAGGGGGTGAAGAGGTTGCTGCTGCAGTCTCAGATCTTTGCCCACTGCTAGCACTTTCTATTCTCCTCAATGGCATTCAGCCTGTCTTGTCAGGTAACTATAATTTAGTTCATCTTACTCAAATTAATAACATCGATTATGGATATGCTTGTAAATTTAATTGTTTGGGAAAAACTTTGCATCAACTAGTAAAAACATTAGGGTTTGACATCAACTGATTTTTAAATTTGTATCGTTTTTTGTTTTAAGGCTATAAAAATCAAAACAACTAAAAGTTGTGTTTGTTCTCTACTTTCCATTTTCAACATATTATCCGATTTTGCTAATTTTGTTTGCTTTTTTTATTTCTAATTTTTTTTAATTAAAATTAACAAATAGATTTACTAAAAAAATTTAGTTTCAAATTTATTTTATAAAATAGTTTCCAAAAATAAAAAAATCAGAACATAATCAAACACACCCATAAAGGTCCTGCATGTTTGTTTAGTTTTTTGCTTTTAAAAGCAAAAAAATTTAAAAACTTGTTTATCATAACTTATTTTCATATTTGTTTTTAAAAATTGTTCTTATTTTTAGCTTTCAAAACCTAAATCTCAAAATAATTCAGAGATATTTTCTATTTCTGTTTTTAGTTTCAAATGAGCCTTATTAAAGTTGTGAAACACTTTTTTCAAACAGTTTTTTCTTTTCTTTTGAAAAATAAATTTTAAAAACTACTTCTAAAAACTATTTTGGGTTGAGGCCTTGTGGGAGGTCAAAGGATTAATTTCTTGAGGGTGTAATTTATCTTTCTGATGTACCAATAAAATTGAGAAATCAAACAATCTCTTGGATATTTTGAAATTTTAGTTTTAAAAACTGAAAATTAAGAAATATTTTTAAAATAAGATACCACAAACAAATATAGAACAATTTTCAAAAACAACAACCAAACGTGACTTAGTTTTTAAAAAAATTGTACACTCACTTAAACATCTCAAGATTTTTTTTTAAATTCAAAGTTGGACAATGAACACACACAATAACACAATATTCTTAATATTTACTTTCTTATATCAATTATGGCTTATTTAAAAAAAACTGTTAGAAGCTAGTCAAACTAAAAAAAAAAAAACTACTCAAACTAGTGCATTGAATATAACATATCGCATATGAATTAAAGGCGTGGCTGTTGGATGTGGATGGCAAGCTTTCGTGGCATATGTAAACGTGGGTTGTTACTACGGTGTTGGTATTCCATTGGGCTCTGTTCTGGGCTTTTATTTCAAATTTGGAGCCAAGGTATGTTATTTTGTTGATTGGTTTATTTTGGAAGTTTTTGTTTTTGAAATGAAATAGTTTATAGTTTATTTTGGAAGTTGCTTTGCAACCTTAATCTGCCCTTTAATGTATAGTTTTATCAAACAAATGCTTTATAAATTTTGAACAATGTTAATATATCTCAATTATTTCGTATATTTTGTCGTAGGGTATATGGTTGGGAATGCTTGGTGGCACAACCATGCAAACAATTATTCTAATGTGGGTCACATTTCGAACGGATTGGAACAAGGAGGTAAAAAGATCTCATCATCTCTGCAAAAAACTTATTCTCCTACTATTGTTGGAAATGAGAAATTGAAGTTATTACTTATTAGTGTCTAATAAAAAATGTTCTTCTTTGTAGGTAGAGGAAGCAGCCAAGAGATTGAACAAATGGGAGGAAAAAACGGAGCCACTTCTAAACTGAAGAATTTAGGAACTTATTTTATATAGAAGATAAATATAAAGTTCCTAAATATATGTTCCTTCCCTTGTATCAAAAAAGATGAGGATCATGTTGATTAATATTGATATTGTTCAATTTTTAAAAGAAGTCAAAGATATTAGATGAAAGTTGAAGAGATATTTCACCCCAATACAACAAACAAATATACGCGGGTGCAAGTAGCATTGTCTAGAAAAGTAACACCAAATAATGCAATAAATCAAGATATTACTGAAAAAAAACTACACATATTACATAGTAGCAATATGCAAGTATGCAACCCAAGAGAAATAGATACTACCAAACCAAATTCATCACCCAAAGGTAAAGAGCAGGCCAGGGGACAATTTGACAGAGGAAGCCAACATGATAAGCGACACAGGACTTGTGTTGAATTACATCAAGAACCAGTTATATATTGCCATCGAAACAGTCCATGCTATCCTGCATAGGATAAAAAGATGTTGTGCCAGATTCCTCATGTTCTAAGCAGAATAGGCGAAGTTCTTTTTCATTGCTTCTGTTGACGTTCCTCCTCCTCTTATTGGCCCTTGTTTGAGCTCTGTTGAGCAATACTTCTCAAGATGTTTTTTTTATAGACAAATATTAGTTAGTAGTAATATTAGGAAAGCAGTCTCTCTTTAGGATTCGAATCTTGGGTCCTCCACCCTTCATTTCACAACCCTTATGTCCCCTGACTCTTACCACTTAAAAGCACCGACAATGACCAAAGTGTTCTTAATGCAATATCGTTTCAATTTCGCTCTGTAAGAAATCATATCCTGAGTCAACAGAGTACACCCCTTCATTGCTTTTGACCCAAACCCACCTGTCTCCTTGGCCCTGTACAGGTGTAAAAGATGCAACCTTCATATTAATAATTGTACTTTTCCCTCTTCCCATATCCGCAGTTCTCTCCTCCAAACAAAGTTCCAGGTCCACTCGCTATCCTGCCACACAGGGGAGGAATCAGGAACCAGGAAAATAAAGTAGGGTGGCGAAAATTTAAAACATAGGCCAAGTGCAGACAGGAACGGGACCAAGAATGAAGCAATAGTTTTGAGTTTTCATAATAATGCAAACTGTCAAGAAGAAAAAGGTAAGAAGATAATTTTTTAACTGCATAAGATTGTGTGTGCAAAATGGAACTCTATATACCACTTGTTGGGTACTAGAGTAGCGCCGCGGAAAGTTCAGATTCTCACAAGTTAGAGGAGTTTTTGTGCTCCTGACGTTCCGTTGCGCTACTCTGGTACCCAACACATAGATTAAGAGAAAGCATATAATTAAAATGTACAAAGGAAGACAATTACATAGACGTTAATCATTTGCATTTAAATGACAGCACCCTAAGCTTTGGACCTGCACTCGGTTCAATTAAATGAAAACGAGTCTTTGGTTTCAAACACAGGAATTAAAACATTCAACCTCTTCATTCTAGTATCCTCTTCTGCAAGTAAACAATTGAATAGCCCCCTGTCATACCGAAACCAATTGAAACAATTGAAGCCAAATGGATATTAAAATTTCCTACGCTACTCACACAGTCACATTAATACAGTTCAAAGCTCCATGTCTTTTCTCTAATTTATGTTGGAAAATTTAAGCATGGACAACGCGAACACGAACAGTAATGAAAGAGCTGCGACAAGAAGAGAATTGAAGACTAAGTGGTGAATTAGATTCACTGTCTTTGAAATTTTTATTCGGGTATTATTCCAAACACTCTCCTAAAATTAAACAGCCTCTTCTGATAAATCGGGTGACAGAACTAGCAAGATTATTTTAACTAATGTGCCCATGATACAACTTAGATGGGAGAGGAAGAGAGTTTTTATTAGATGTGTATCCTCATGAGAATAAGCTTAGTATTTATAAGGATGATTTCACCGAATACAAGATAGTGGAGAGCATAAATGATGGGCGACATAAATTAAATAGTGGGCAACAAACCTTTATGAGAGGGTGGTAACACAATAAAAAAAGTTGATATATTTTAGGTTGGACGGTGGCAATTATGGTAGATTGTAGGCACATGTAAATTGTGTTTAAAGTTTTGAAATACTCACAAATTTTCCAACAATCCCCCACATATTTCAAAAGTTCATGGGAATAGAAAGAATGAATTTCCTAGGCAACCTCCACGAGTGTAATTATCTCAAATTTGGTGCCTTTTGGGCTATGAACCAGACCTAGACTAATAAGACTTAACACACAAGTGAATTGGTGGAGCAAGCTCTATGAACCAAGACATTTTGGTGTGTGCTAGAGGTCTTACGAATCATTACACCCCCACAATTTCTTGCTGTTATCGCTAAGGTGCGCTAAACGGCCAACCGCGGGCCTAGTATTCTTTGAGTGCTCTAGAGATCAGTCAAATCTCATGCAAGCGGCTCCACTTAACACTCATATAGGTGATTCCATCAAGTATATGCCGCACTTCATATACCACCCATAAGAGCTATGGAAATCATTAAAAGCTCTAAACCTTATCCTCTCAAAATGCAGCACAACACTTACACCCTAGGAATGGACTGTACAATAAGATTATTTAGTGTAGTCAGATCAATATGAGTAACTTGTTATTACCTATATGAACCTTCTTCATGGAATCTCTAATCACAAAGGTTGGGTTACCATTATTCACTGATTTCAATTGGCTCAAGTCTCATTCCCCTCATGTGTCATCACTAGCTTCATGCATAGTGATTTTGTTAACGGATCATCTTCACATAATTTAGGGATACAACACCATCATATTATAACTACCTCAAGACTATTACGCATACGTATTTGTCTCAAATTAGTGGTAAACTTTGTTTATTACTTTCACCAGGTCTACTTGGATGACTCACAAGTGACATCATTTATTCAGGTCTACTTAGACACCTTCCAAGTGACAACTTTACCAGGCCTACTTGGACACCTTCCAAGTGAAAACATTAAGCTCACAAATCAATTTCTCATAAGCATCTATTCTTCTCATAGAGTAGATATCCACCATAAACAACTGAAATTGATTATCACAATGCATTAATATCGATGGTGTAGTTTCATTCCAAACGAATTTCCGCTAACCAGTTTCTTAACCACTCAGCTCACTACCAGCCAAATCCAGAACTATAGACTATGACTCCATAGTAGATTTAGCAATAGTACATTAGTTGGCTGATTTTCAATTCACCATACCACCACCAAGTGCAAATGCATAGTCACTTGTGGATTTTTTCTCATATGAATTGAAGATCCATCTATCATCGATGTATCATTCAAGTACACTAAAAAATCCACTACATATGATACCATAATTCATGGTACCTCTATCATAATTCCTACAAGCGCTTCCCAATGATCCTTATTGGGGATATGAAAATACTTGCTCAATCTGTTCACGTGATATGCTATTATCTTGTAGAGAAAAAATAATCAGAGCAAGTAAAGCTACCAATAATTTAGGCATACTCGGATTGAGAAACAAGGTCTTCACTATTTTGCTTAAATTTAGTGTTAGAATCATGAGGGATACTCACAAGTATAATGATATAAGGACCAAACTTTCAAAGATGCTTTTCAACACAATGCTCGTGGGATAGTATGAAACTATTTTCTTTTCTTATGATTTTAACACCTTAAATCGCGCTTGCGTCACCCATATCTTTCATATTAAAATGGTGAAAGAGATTTTTCCATTTACAATTCTATCACATGTACAAAATTATAACATACAAAGATATTATAATATATTCACCATCCAATGTTTAGCAAACATTTATCAACATCAAAGGATGAGAATTATTCACTAATCAAAATTTGATTAAATGTCTCATGCCATTTTACAGGAACTTACTTTACACCATATGAGGATTCGAGGAGTTTGCAATTTTAATTTTATAGACCCTTAACATCAACACCTTTAGGTTGAGTCATAAATTTCTTGCTCTAAGCTTTCATTAAAAATGCATTTTTTACATCCATTTGATGAATCACTAACTTAGAGACATAAACTAAAACAATTAAACGCAAATGAAAGAAATTTTTACAACCGAAGCAAAATTATCAAAATATCAATATATTCTTTTTGTGAAAATCTTTTGCAACTAAATAGTTATTCCTTTGAGGTAAATCAACTAAAATTGACGAATTATTTTAGAGATCAAATTAAATCTATTCATACTTTATTTTAAAACGTGATTCGTAAGAAGAACTATCATCAGAAAGGATAGAGGGTCATATTATACAACATTTTCAAAGAGGTTTGATTCATTTGCCTCTTACTTTTTCTCAAATCCTCATTTTCATATCATTATTATTGTCATAATCAACTTAAGATTCATGACAGTAGTCATTAGACTTATTGGCAATGAGAACTATGATCAGTCCATAACAGAAAGGCTTAATTGCAACTTTGGTCCCTGACATTTACAAAAGCCACGATTTTGGACCCTCACCTAATTTAATTACAAAAATCGTCCCTCACCTAACACTTCGTGAACAACGTTGGTCCAACCGTCAATTTTTTAACGGAAGAAGCTTACGTGGCGTCTGAAAGCTTATGTGGAAGTGCCACTGGCGTCAGAATCAATTTTTCCTCTCCTCTCGGCTGTTTTTTTTATCTCATAGTGAAGCTTTGCTGTTGGGAGGCCTAGTTGTTGGAACGCTGAGATTGAGGTTGTGTGCTATTCCTCTGAGTTTTTTTGTTTTTTCCTCTGAGATGTAGAGGCATGTGCCTCCCTCTCTCCAGTGGCACTTCCACCTAAGTTTTCAAACACCGCATAAGCTTCTTCCGTTAAAAAATTGACGGTCGGACCAACTTTGTTCACAGAGTGTTAGGTGAGGGACGATTTTTGTAATTAAATTAGGTGAGGGACCAAAATCGTGGCTTTTATAAATGTCAGGGACCAAAGTTGCAATTAAGCCTAACAGAAATATGCTCAAAGCTCATCAACTCTATAATTTCGGTGATAGAATTGCAATCAGACATGTCATTTTTCTAAAAAAACTATATGTAGCTAGCATCATGATCAACATAATGAATGTGCAATAAAAAATTTCAGATCTTATTATTATTATTTTTATTTCTTTAGAATTAGAAATCATTACCATGGCATGACACCCCACATTTTAAAATATTTCAATTGGGCTTCATAAGGTGTTGTTCCGTGCTAGAACATAGAGAGGAAATGTAGTACCCAAAGTGTGAGGAAAGTGATGTGAATGCTTAGAGAGAGAAACTCTAACCGCTTAGAGAGAGAAAATAGAACTGAATTTCAATGCTATTATTTCTCAAATGAGCTAAGAGTCACTTACAATTGGTATTCCCATCCTATTTATAGAGGTGGAGTTGGGCTTTGGCGCCCTTAGTCCGTCCAAATGGGCCAGTTGGGCCTCGGGAAGGGAGGCCCAAGGACATGATGCGTCCCACACCCAAAGTTGAGTCTCTTGGGCGAGGGACCCTGGGGTCTCGCCCAGTCCACAAGACACCGAGCTCGAAGCATGAGAGCTAAGTGTGTATTTAAGTAAGAAATAAGGAGAGATCCCTAAGGATACTGACTAAAACTTAAAAACTTAAAATCTAGAAGTGAAAAACAATGGCCAACATGACCTGATAAATAGAGCCTTTTGCAATCAACACTTTTGGACCTCCATCCGCGTCCTCTTCTTCCGAGCGACCCAAGTCCACAAGCCGGCTTGTGGCGACGACCTTTAGTCCGCCCGCCTCAGCATAGTTGCGCACGTGCCCTGAATCGTGATATTTTGTCGCACGTTGTGTCTATCCCACGCGTCGTGCCTTGAAGTGACGCCAAGGTCAGTGAATCCACAGAATCTCAACCGCTACCTTTGACATGTCCTTTCCAGCCACGTCACAACTTTGACAATTTGAATTTCAATCAACCGGCAACAACCGTTGCAGCTTTCACTCAATGCGGCACCCTTGTTTTTCGAAAATCTATCCCACGTATCCTAAGGCAATCATTCCACCTTTGTCATGATGGGGCACGATTTCCTAACCGTTTCTTATCCTAACTTTTAAATTCAACTTCTTTCTCTCACTTGCCCCCTTTGAAACCCTCCACAGCCTTGCAAAGTTACCCAAGCTATTACCCCAGCATCTTCTCCTCTTCTGTCTCAGTTCCTTTATGCAAAAGAAGACTCCTCAACGCCGCACCAAAGGACCCTCTCGACTCCAGAGCCCCGCTCAAACATCCCGCGCCCCAGCCATTCCTCCTCCGGCCGGGGGACTTCCCCTCAATGAAAATGAGAAAAATGCCTTATGGCACCAAGTCCTTTCCACTCTCCCTCCGTCTGCCACCCGGGAACCCATTCTGAAAACTATCTGCCAACCCTCTGAGTTGTCCACCAACAAATCCATCGCTGAGTTGGCCCGCCGGGTCGGAGGGTTATGCCACGAAAAGTCCCTCGAAGATGTCCTTATCACCAGGCGGGGCTTGAGCATCAGTCGCCCTTGGAAGTGCCGCACACTCGAACAAGGCGCGGAAGAGCCTCACTTCTTTTATGTTTATGAATACTTCTTTCTTGATCTGGGGATCAAACTACCCTTCTCCCCTTTTCTTTGCCAGGTTTTGAGGGAGATCAATGTAGCCCCAAGCCAACTTCATTTGAACGTCTGGGCTTTCATTCGATGCTACGAGATTCTGTGTTACGCCGTCAACCTCGAAGCTAAAACCTCCCATTTCTTCTACTTCTACGACGTGGAGCCAAGATCCTTGAAAGCCGAGACTCCCGGGTGGGTCTCCCTGAAGTTCCGAACGGGTCGGCAGCGTATCCAACCTTATAAGAGCAATATCAAGATGGGGCCCGGGCGCCGATATTTTCGCATAATCGTGCACCCCTCCTACCCTGAAGCTTTCACACGCCGGGATGAGACTGCTTCGTTCCCTATTTATTGGACCGAGGATCCCCGCGACTTTCCTCCGCCACCCGACGCATCACTGAATAATGAAGATAAAGCTATCCTTGGCTTCCTCGCCGGGTTCCCCATCCTTGAATGCTCCCAGTTGCTCGAAGCCGCTCGTGAAAACACACTCCACACCCTCCTAGAAGGAATTGACTTTACTGTGGCCGCGCTATAGCGCGCCTTAACTGCTAATTCGCTCGAGTTTCCTCATCTTTTCAAGACCCAGGTGAGCAAGAGGAAACGCGTCGTCGCCGATTCTGACGCCGAGGCTGCCGTTCTTCCGTCGAAGAAGGTCAAAAGAGCTTCTTCAATTGACCCTGCTCCAGGTGCCGCTGGGTCTGATGAGGCTACACCGGGTGTCGCCCCATTGCCCACAACTGACGATCTGGTTCCTAGATCCCATGATGACGTAGCTCCGCCTTCCCCCCGAAGAGGTCCCAGAAATCCAAAAAAGTTAACCCCTATCCAGAGGGAAAATTTGGGGTCGAGACTACCTCGCCTCAGAAGTTGAAAAAGAAGAAAAAGAAGAGTAAGAAACCTCCAGCTGGCGAAGCATCTGCCCCACACCTGGCGGGCGAAGAGACTTCGAAGCCCTTGGGCGGTGCTGAGTCTTCACCTTGTCCAGAGGGAGTTTCCGCTGGTCAACAACCTCCTGAAGATTCTCCCCAAAAAATTCATTCCTCTGGTCAAGTCGAGGCAGACCCAGCTGGAGTATCTTTCGCCCGACCGGTGAGCCCTCAGGACGAAGGTGCAAACCCCCCAAGCGTCGCCAGTCTTTTGCCCCCCCAATCTTGAAATCAACCATGCTACTACTGGCGATCAAACGGGATCTTCACCTAGCCAACAACCTTCCACCATCGACTTCATGTTGTCCAACGCCTTTCTCGGCAATATGAGAGCAGCTGAGATTCCTGACCTTGACATCGCAGCGCAGGAAGCCCTCAACCACCTCTTGCGGGCGGGGTGTCTCTTCGCCCAACTATGCCAAGACTCAGCTTCTTCCGCAGAAGTAGAGAAACTTCAACAAGAGGCTGAACGTTACCGCGCGGCCACGCAGGATGCTCATAATGAATGAGACAAGTTGCTGACCCAGGTGGTAGCTCAAACGAGGAAACTGACCAACGTAGGCATTGATATGACTACCACGAGGAGGACTTGGCTGCTTGCAAGGATAGGACGTATGATTTGGAGTTGGATTTGTATGAACTTCAGCAAGAGGTGAAGGCAAAAACAGAGACAATCAACGCCGGCAGGGCCACTTGCATCGTCCAAGGCAAGGAGATCGTGTTCCTTCTCAGCGAATTGGGTGCGACGAACGAGGCCCTGGCTGATGTGAGGTCACAACTTGAGGTAGAAAACCAGGCCCTCGCGGATATGGACTCCAAAATCAAAACCTCTCAAGCCCGGTTGGTGGCTGACGTTGCTGATGAGGTTGTGGAAGAACGTGGCCGCGACTTCTTTCTCGCCAAGGCTCAGGTTCAACATCTCTACCCAGGAATTAACCTTGATGGAATGGGAGCTTTCAAGAAGATTACCTCGTATGGGCTCGTTGGCCTTGACGATCCTCCAGGTTTCAATGCCGAGCGTTTCGCCGCTGCTGAAATTGAGAGGGAAAAATTGTCAATGTAAAAATAGCTATGTTGCTTTTTTTTTACTCTCTTTATCATCCTTTGTAATCGATTAATGTTCTTATATTTTTCCTTAGTTTGAATTCGTCTCGCGTTTGCCCGTCGCCATTTAGAAAACTTTTTAGGAATTTTCGCCTGGCGTTCGCCTGTCACCATTTAGGCAATTTTTAGGAATTTTCGCCTTGCGTTCGCCTGTCGCCATTTAGGCAATTTTTTAGGAATTTTATCCTTACGTTCGTGTAGCGATTTTGAAGGTGTGCCGAAGAAACTACGACTTTTGCTCATTTTGAGGCTTGTGCTCCTTAGGATCAGCCTTTTGCTCATTTTGTAGCGTAGCCACAGTAAAGTCAATTCCTTCTAGGAGGGTGTGGAGTGTGTTTTCACGAGCGGCTTCGAGCAGCTGGGAGCATTCAAGGATGGGGAACCCGGCGAGGAAGCCGAGGATGGCTTTATCTTCACTATTCAGTGATGCGTCGGGTGGCGGAGGAACGTCGCGTGGATCCTCGGTCCAATAAAAAGGGAACGAAGCAGTCCCATCCCGGCGTGTGAAAGCTTTAGGGTAGGAGGGGTGCACGATTATGCGAAAATATCGGCGCCTGGGCCCCATCTTGATATTGCTCTTATAAGGTTGGAGACGCTACCGACCCGTTCGGGACTTCAGGGAGACCCACCCGGGAGTCTCGACTTTCAAGGATCTTGGCTCCACGCCGTAGAAGTAGAAGAAATGGGAGGTTTTAGCTTCGAGGTTGACGGCGTCACACATAATCTCGTAGCATCGAATGAAAGCCCAGGCATTCAAATGAAGTTGGCTTGGGGCTACATTGATCTCCCTCAAAACCTGTCGTTGAACTTACTATGTCGGGATGCTCGAACCCAAAAGGAGTCTCGTATTGTTGCACCGACGTCACCGCCCTAGCGTGTCTTCTCCTTGCTGAGGCTGTTACACCACCCCCGCCGAAACCACCTGCAATTGTATTTATCGTGCCAACCGGTGGCTCAAGATCCTTATCAAAGGTTTCCTCTACTCCTTTCTTCCGTGCGGCCAGCGTCTCCTTTTTGTCAGTATTCGACGTGTGGCGACGATCTTCCCGCCGACGATCGTCTTGCTGGCGAGACCCCCTGTACCTGTTCCCCTGCTGTCGCTCTCCGTTCCAGCAATCGCCGCGTTCATTCAGCTGCGACCGCCCCACTCGGATGAGTCTCTCGATCTCATTCTTCAGAGTAAAGCAATCCCCCGTGTCATGTCCTGCTGAGCGGTGATATTCACACCACTTGGTCTTGTCTGTCGTTGTCCGCGGTGGATCAGCCCCTCTTTCGCCCTCTTCAATTGGGTGCGTCGCCTTAACTTCACGCAACAGCTTTGTTAGGTGGGCGTTCAAGCTTTTCCCTGCCTCGTCTCGGCGACGGGGGTCAGCCTGATGCTAGGACCGGCGCCGCTCAAAATTTTCCTTTTTAGGATACAAAGATTCCCTCGGTGCCCTTTCCCCTGTTCGAACCTTCCTGTCCCGTCTTCTGCTTCCCTCTACTTTCTCCTTGCTCGGCTTATCTTCTGGTGACACATCCCTCTGGTCGCCATCCTTCTCTACCTTTGCGCGTCTCCGCTTAAAAGCGTCATCCTCTTCGTCAAGTATGTACGTGTTCGCCCAGGCTCGCACCTCCGCCATTGACTTGGCTGGCTTTCGGCTCAATTTACTATTTAGCTTCCCTGGCTGCAATCCGTTTTTAAAGGCGCGGGCATAGGCATTTGGCTCGGATTCCTCTATCTTTACTGATGCAGGGCTGAACCGCTTCACGTACTGTTTCAAAGTCTCGCCCTCAGATTGACGCACGTTGTACAAATCTTCAATCGTCACCTGCTTAGTTTTGCTCGCCGAGAACTGGACAAGGAATTTGGATGAGAAGTCATGAAAGTTCGTGATGGATCCTCGTGGTAGAGTCGTTAACCACGCCATTGCTGTGCCTTTGAACGTGACTGGAAACATCCTACACTTGACCGCATCAGAAGCGGCGCTGATCACCATCTTTGTGTTGAAATACAGCAGGTGCTCCTTGGGATCAACTTTTCCACTGTAGGTCTCCAGCACTATATTCTTCATATTGTCTGGAATGACAACTTCCCTTATCGCCGCTGAAAACGGTTCGAACTCAGCCACAACCTCTGCTTGGACTGGGCGAGACCCCAGGGTTCCTCGCCCAGGAGACTCAACTTTGGGCGTGGGACGCGTCATGACCTTGGGCCTCTCTTCCCGAGGCTCAACTGGCCCATTTGGACAGACTAAGGGCGTCAAAGCCCAACTCCACCTCTATAAATAAGAGGGGAATACCAATTGTAAGGGACTCTTAGCTCATTTGAGAAATAATAGCATTGAAATTCAGTTATATTTTCTCTCTCTAAGCGGTTAGAGTTTCTCTCTCTAAGCATTCACATCACTTTCCTCACACTTTGGGTACTGCTTTTCCTCTCTATGTTCTAGCACGGCACATTTGGCGCTGTCTGTGGGGATCGAACCCACGACCATGTGGTATTCCCGAGTTGGCCCGCCGGGTCAGAGGGTTATGCCACGAAAAGTCCCTCGAAGATGTCCTTATCACCAGCCGGGGCTTGAGCATCCATCGCCCTTGGAAGTGTCGCATACTCGAACAAGGCGCGGAAGAGCCTCACTTCGTGGGTTCGATCCCCACAGACAGCGCCAAATGTTCCGTGCTAGAACTTAGAGAGGAAAGGTAGTACCCGAAGTGTGAGAAAAGTGATGTGAATGCTTAGAGAGAGAAACTCTAACCGCTTAGAGAGAGAAAATATAACTGAATTTCAATGCTATTATTTCTCAAATGAGCTAAGAGTCCCTTACAATTGGTATTCCCCTCCTATTTATAGAGGTGGAGTTGGGCTTTGGTGCCCTTTGTATGTCCAAATGGGTCAGTTGGGCCTCGGGAAGGGAGGCCCAAGGTCATGATGCGTCCCTCGCCCAAAGTTGAGTCTCCTGGGTGAGGGACCCTGGGGTCTCGCCCAGTCTAGGTGTCTTTTCAGTTTTATTTTAGGAATCCTAATTTAAGCAGACATGTAGTGCAATAACTTCTCCCCATAAATTATCAAGTCCAAAACACTAACCAACATTGCATTCAACATATTTTCCAATGTTTTATTTTTCTATCCAAGAACTTCATTAGACTCGGGAGAGTAAGAAGGATTTACTTCATAGGTTGTGCCTACGTTTTACAAAATCACTAGATGTTATATACTCACCTCATGTATCAACTCTAACTCTTTTAATTTTTACTTAATTGATATTCTGCTTCGGGCTTATAGGGAGAAATAAATTAAAGGCTTCATTCTTATCTAAAAAGATAAACTTTGGGATATATCTTTCCCATCAATATATCCAAATTAAATTAAGAAAATCATATTAGCACATAATTCAGATACATGGCAAGAATAATATATATACTGAGCCTTACTATTATGATGCAAACATATCAATCTTTAAAACCAGATATGATACATCATTTGTCTATAATATTTTATACCTTTGAACCGATTTAAATTGCATTAAATAAAAGGAAAAAAGGGTTGAAAGACTCTTATACATTAACTCATGTAGCCTCTTGCCTTTATGATTAACGAGTCGGCGTTTTAGAGTGTTAGTATTTTTATTTCCGACCACTAGTCCAGAATTACATTAACATATTTATAGTATTGAATTGAAAATAACTAACTAATCCTAGGGACTAGATTACATGAAAAGATAACTGTCTAAATCTAAGTCGTTCCTTTGCCATGCCTTGAAGTCCTTGTTTTTGAAGCCTTGGCTTGTTCTCCACGCACCCATTATCTAATTGTGCCTAATTCTTCTGAGATGTTGTAAAGGACCTCTCAATTCTTCAGATTGTGGATTCTGGATCCTTCTTACTACAAATTTGGGTTTTGGATTCTTCCAAACTTGGTTGCGAGTTCGAGCTTCAAATTGCCTCACGTGCTTCGGGGGCCTCTTGAGGGCCTTTACCTCTCGAATTTGAAGCGGAGGAGACTATGTTCCAATGCTTTCTTGAACAATTTTTTTTCATCTCGGGACATGATGGGATAACCATCTAAGTGTTGGAGTCTCCTCGAGGGTCTCTTTGTCTTTGAAAACATTTCCAAGCTAGAGTATATTATATCTGATCATGGCCTTTAGTCGTGCTTATGCTCGAAACTTTCCTTGAGAGGCCTTAATTATTCTTGAAGATCTAGCCTCTACCCTTTTAATGCAGGGTATCCTCTAATTCAAAATTTCAGAATCAAACAAATATCCAAAGTGAAGTGTTGGGCCATGTTGGAAATATTAGGAAAAAAACTGCGTCGTGGACAAATCATTGCCTTGAAAGCAAAAATTCCAGCAGACTTCCGGTGCAATTCACTGTCGGGTTTGCTCCCCAAGTTAACACAGCTGCACGCAAGGTACTGTGCACTTAGAACCTAGACGTGCTGAAGTCCTACAACAATGATCAGAATTTACCAAGAAAAGGAACCTCATACTTTTCTACATAAACCCATTCTATTTCATTTCTCTCCTTTTCCATACAGCCTGCGTCCCATCACTCTCCTATTTATCCTCAAAGCACCATAACAATTATATGTTAAAGACCATCATCATTTCAATATACTGGTGCCACAAATAGTCAAATGTGCTTATCCTTCTGTTATCGATATTAATACCGATCTTCAAATGCCATAAACATGAAACGGTAGAATATAAATTCATACAAAATTCTCCATTTGACATTTAATATAGAAACGGAAAACACAATAGTTATTGAATTAAAATTCTTTCATATTCATTATTCCTTCAATCCCCCACTCATGGCAAGCAGGAGACTGGAAATTTTTTCTGAGCAAAGAAAGTTAATTTTTATGCTTAAGTGTTAATGTCTAGAGGATTGAATTAACACATAGTGAAGTGAGGCAACAACTTTTGTCAAAAGAGTGAACGAATCTTGAACTAGTTTGACTTGGTTGGAACCCCCACTACACACACCATAACTTTAAGATGTAGAGACTCCTCGATAAAATATTAAAGCCATTTTCCGAACCTTGGGATGCATGTGAGCGTTTTAGAAAGATTGCACAAGTCTTTGATAGACGGCGACTTTTATCATCTCACTCATATATTTATTCATATAAATTTTAAATGCGTCTCATAAGCATTTAAGTGCGTCTCACAAAGGACTTTCATACAAGTCTACTGTAAATAAATGCGTCTCATAAGCATTTAAGTGCGTCTCACAAAGCACTTCCACACACATGTCAATTGTGAATAAACTTTATTATATAATCTTATTTGAAAGTAAATCAGGTGCGTTTCAAAAGCACTATAGACACATCAAGTACTTCTCAGTAACACCACCACAAATGACTTTGTATCTTTCTTTCAAAAACAGCATTACCTCGCGTCATAGGGATGAGAATGTAATGCATAAGAGTAATCATTGTTGTTATAGGAGTAATCTTGGTCTTACAACAAATTAATTATAGGAGTGGCTGTTGGATGTGGATGGTTCGTGGCGTGTGTAAACATGGGTTGTTATTATGGTGTTGGAATTCCATTGGGCTCTATTCTCAGCTTTTATTTCAATTTTGGAGCCAAGGTATGAATTACCATTGTTTTTTTTTCTTTTGAACGTCCAGTTGTATTTAAAAGAGGCTAAAACCTCTGAAACATTACACTGGGAAGCATCTTTTTGGATCAGTTGTGTGGTACCGGGAGGATCGGTAAGCCGCCACAAATTGTCCTGAAAATCAAAGGCCATATGGGCTAACAAATCAGCTACCACATTTGTTGTTCTACAGCAGTGTGTTACATGAAGATTCCTAAAGGAGGAAGAGAGAGACTTGCAGTCTTGGATTAGCATGTCCATGTGATTGTTGTGAGGTTCAATTCTATTCCAGGCTTGCTTGAGTTGGAGGCAATCTGTTTCCACTATCAGGTCTTGGATACCTTGGTCACGGGCCATGAGAATTCCCCATCTGAGACAGAGAGCCTATGCTACTTGTGGAGTGTGCACTGGTTCTATGCATCTTGTACTAGCCACTATCAGGATCACTGCTTCGTTTCTGATTATAGCTCCAAATCCAGTTCCTCCAAGGTCACAGATTGAAGCATCAGTATTGAGCTTCATGAACCCTCTTGGAGGTCCTTTCCATGTGTTGGGAGTGCCCCCTGTTCGAGGATTGGTAGTTTTGTTATCTGAGTCATCTGGTAGGAGCATAAGAGAGGCATGGAACACTACTCTTTTAGGGTCAGTCCTCTTTTCTACAAAAACCCATATGTTGCGCCTCTTCCACAAGGTCCAGGCTAAGGCACAGATCCAGAAAAGAGCTTCCTCAGGACTATTATGAGTGAGCTCTTGGAACCATGTTTTGAAGGGGCGGTCTTCATTTTCGCGGATTCGAATTCCCAGAGGGGAAAGGAACCGGGACTTCCGGGCATCAGGGCACGATAATAGAGCGTGATGGTGGATTCCTCCAAGTCACCACAAACTGGACAAATCGTTTCTTCGACAATTCCTCTTGTTTTCAGACTTGTTTTTACTGGAATAGCTTCCTGAATTGCACGCCAGATCAGTTCCTTGCATCTTGGGTGCATTTTTGCCTTCCAAAGGGTGGCCCATATGGGATCCACTGCATTTGTTAAGGAAGATACTTCATTCTGCGTTGGTTGCAGGGAGTGGTGGCCCGAACGCACCGTGTACTTTCCATCTTTGGAGAAGGGCCACATCAGTCTATCTTGTGTCGGTTGCAGGGGTAGGGGGACCTGGAGGATTTTCTCAGCTTCATAGGGGGAGAAAATTGCATGTATCAATTGTGAATTCCAAGTGTTGGTTGTAAGATCAAGATTTGATCAGTGGTTGCATCTCTATATTTTGATGATTACAATTAAGGTTTTTAAGGATGAACAATTATGGTACCCTAACGTTTGTCTTTTATAGTGGTGACAAACAGGTTCTGATTCTGACCCAAGCCGATTCCATCAGAAGAAGAAGACCCAAGAGTAACCAAAAGAGAGTTCTAAAGCTCGCCATGTTTGTTCAGAACAGTGGCAAATCCTTTAGAAGTTCTGAAGATAGAAGCTCTCAAGAGGTACTGAAGAACCGGAGTCAGAAGTTCTGAAGACCAGATGTTCCAAAAGGAACGGTCCAGAAGTAGAAGACTCAAGTTCTGAATACCTGCAAGAAGTTGGCTCTGTAGACCCAAGCTATTCTAGCTCTGGCATTCAGAAGTTCTGAGGAACATGTCCAGAAGCAGAAGTTGCAAGGTCAGAGGATCCAAGCTTCCGTCTGACTCTGATCAGAAGCTTCACCAACGTCCATCTGAAGCACTCTAGATCATAAGTCAGCTGGTGAAAGGACATGTCGCTGTCATAGTACACATCGTACTATCATAGCCTGTCCGCCACCTACCTCGTTCAGCCTAGCAGTCTGATATTACAAGATTGCCACTTCAACGGACAAAACCCTAGCAATGGCTACATCATATGCCTTGGAGTATATAAGGGCTGAAGATAGAAGAAAGAAGCTAAGAAACTTTGCTGATATTCTTGAATCCATTCTAACCAATCTCTTAGCAATATTTCTTCATTGTTCTTGAACATCTAAGTTTACCATTAGCTTTTCAGAAGCAATTCTTGTAAACCCAAAACCTTATACAAATACTTTGTAAAGTTCCTTAAGAGACCAAGGTTGGTCGGATCTTAAGAGGACTGAATCAAGTTTGGTTCAGTGTTTAGCTAGTCTTGAGAGGATCGGTAGATCAGCTTCTTGAGAGAATCCTAGTGAGAAAATCAGTGTACTGTTAGTCACTTTGCAGGTTGCAAGTGCAGTTGTAACATTCATTGATTTTAGTGGATTGCCTTCATCAGAAGAAGGAAGAAATCACCTTCACGGGTGGACTGGATTAGCTTGAGCTTTTATCTCAAGTGAACCAGGATAAAATACTTGTGTGCTCTATTTCATATTCTTTAGCACCTAGTTCTTATCTTTAAGTTTGTCAAAACTTAAAAAGGGGAAATCTTTTGTTGAAAAACTCTATTCAAACCCCCCCCCCTTTCTAGTGTTTTTCGCACCTTCAATTGACATCAGAGCTCCGGTTCTGATTTTAACACTTAACAGTGATCAGTGATCCAGAACCTAGTGTGAAAAACAACGATGGCCCAAGCCAATACTTCCGCTGACAACAACAACAACAACAACAACCTCAGAGCACCAGTCTTTGATGGTGAAAAGTTTGAGTACTGGAAAGATAGAATCGAAAGTTATTTTCGTGGCACTGACCCAGATCTCTGGGATATGGTCATGGAAGGCTATACTGATCCAGTAGATGCTTTAGGAGTGAAGATCCCCCGCACTGAAATGACTGACGCTCAGAAGAAGCGTTTCAAGGATCACCACAAGGCGAAGTCCATGCTGTTCAGTTCAATATTATATATTGAATATGAAAAGATCTCTGACAAAGAAACAACAAAATCCATTTATGACTCCTTGGTCATGACGCACGAAGGAAATGAAGAAGTCAAGGAGACTAAGGCTCTTGCTCTCATAAAACAATATGAGCAGTTTAAGATGGAATCTGGTGAAACCATTGAGGAGATGTACTCAAGGTTTCAAACTCTGATTGCTGGAATCAGAGTGCTAAACAAGAGCTACTCCATTGGTGATCATGTCAAAAAGATCATCAGAAGTTTGCCTAAGGAGTGGATGACTTTTGTCACTGCATTGAAGCTCTCCAGGAATCTGAACTCCTTGAAGCTAGAAGAGCTTGTGAGTCATCTCAGAAGCCATGAGATTGAACTCAAAGAGCACAAGCCTCAAAGGAAAGACAAATCTATTGCTCTTAAGTCAAAATCTGACAAGGCTAAAGCCTATCAGGCAGAAGAGGAAGATTCCTCTGAAGAATTATCAGATGCTTCTGGTGACGAAGAGCTATCTCTTCTCACAAAGAGATTGAGCAAGCTCTGGAAGAACAGACAAAGCAAGGGCAAAGGACCGAGGAAAAGTAAAGGAAGATTTGAATCTTCATCTGGTCAGAAGAAGTCCTCTGGGAAGGAAGTCACCTGCTTCGAGTGCAAGGAATCTGGGCACTACAAGAGTGACTGTCCCAAGCTAAAGAAGGACAAGAGACCAAGAAACGTCTTCAAGAAGAAAGCTCTTGTGAGATTTGATGCGACTGACTCTGATGAAGCTGAGTCAGAAGAAGATGAAGTTGTGGAAGCTCTGATGGCTACCACTAGCAGAGATGCTGAAGCACAGGATGATATGATAGCTTCAGAAGATGACTCAGACTCTGAGAATGACGATGAGGTATTCTCTAATTTTTCTTCATCTGAGCTAAGAACTGCATTATCTGAAATAATGGAGAAACATGATGTGCTTTTAAATAAACATAAAGAACTTAAAAGAAAATATCCTGTTAAAACTAGTACATCAGAAGTTCATGAGAAGTCAGTCCCTGGACTCATTGAAGAGAACTATTCTCTCAAAAATGACAACTCTGTTCTTCGTGCTAAAAATGCCATGCTAGAAGATCAACTTGCATCATCTGATGTTAAGTATGAAACTCTATATGAGAAAGTGTTTCAAAGGTTCCTAGCCAAAGACATAGACAGAAGTCTTATGGCTTCAATGATCTATGGCATAAGCAGAAATGGGAACAGTGGTCTTGGCTACTCCCAACCTATGAGAGGTGAGCCATCTGAGCCCAAACGCGAACCTTTGCATAAACATTTTGTTCCCGCCGGTACTGTCATTCCAGAAAAGGTTACACCCAAGGTGGTAAAACCAAAGGGAAAATTTAAACTTGACATGTCTAAATATTATAATC
The DNA here is from genome assembly GCF_012489685.1 of Lotus japonicus. Lineage (NCBI taxonomy): Eukaryota > Viridiplantae > Streptophyta > Magnoliopsida > Fabales > Fabaceae > Lotus > Lotus japonicus. Next base: position 27,250,460 of record NC_080043.1, read on the forward strand.
AAGTTCCCTTGTATTATCCTCCTGTTGCACCCAAAGTTCCGAGAACTTCTGGGAAAACTAACAAGAAAGGACCCAAGATATGGGTACCTAAGACAAAAATTATTCCTGTTGCAGACATCTTATGCAGCTCAGTTAAGACACCTATCATGGTACCTGGACAGTGGATGCTCGCGACACATGACGGGCATAAGGTCTATATTCCAAAAACTGATGCCGCTTAAGTCAGGAGGAGACGTTGGCTTTGGAGGAAACTAGAAGGGAAAGATCATTGGAAAAGGTTCCATAGGAGATGGAAAAATTCCAGTCATTAATAATGTACTTCTGGTGGAAGGATTATTGCATAACCTGCTCTCCATAAGCCAAATAGCTGACAAAGGTTATGATATGATCTTCAATCAAACCGGCTGTAAAGCTGTCAGTCAAACAGATGGATCTGTTCTGATTTCTGGAAAGAGAAGAAATGACATCTACAAAATCAAATCTTCTGAACTGCTATCTCAGAAGGTCAAGTGTCTCATGTCCGTTAATGATGAGCAATGGGTTTGGCACAGACGCCTAGGGCATGCAAGCCTTAGGAAGATCTCCAAACTAAGCAAGCTAAACCTCGTCAGAGGATTGCCTCGTCTGAAGTTCTCATCAGAGGCTCTGTGTGAAGCTTGTCAGAAGGGAAAATTCACCAAGAAGCTTTTCAAAGCAAAGAATGTGGTATCTACAACAAGACCCCTTGAGCAACTTCACATTGATCTCTTTGGACCAGTGAAAACTGAATCCATTGGAGGAAAGAAGTATGGGTTAGTCATTGTGGATGACTACAGCAGGTGGACATGGGTAAAGTTCTTAAGGCACAAGGATGAAACACACACTATGTTCACAAACTTCATTACCCAAGTTCAGAAGGAGTTCCAAACTTCAGTGATTATTGTCAGAAGTGATCATGGTGGAGAATTTGAGAACAAAGCCTTTGAAGAGTTGTTCAACTCTCAAGGGATCTCTCACAACTTCTCCTGTCCTCGCACTCCTCAACAAAATGGAGTTGTTGAAAGAAAGAACATAACTCTTCAGGAGATGGCTCGCACCATGATGCAAGAATCAAGTATGGCCAAGCACTTCTGGGCAGAAGCAGTCAACATTGCATGCTATATCCAGAACAGAATCTCCATCAGACCAATTCTGGAGAAGACTCCTTATGAGTTGTGCAAAGGAAGACAACCTGATATCTTTTACTTCCATCCCTTTGGGAGTACTTGCTACATGCTCAACACAAAGGAGAAATTGGGTAAATTCGATTCTAAAGCTTTAAAATGTTATTTTCTTGGTTATTCTGAAAGATCTAAAGGTTTTAGAATTTATAATGTTGACCATCAAACTGTTGAGGAATCTATCCAAATTAGATTTGATGACAAGCTTGGCTCAGAAAAGTCAAAGCTGTTTGAAAGATTTGCAGATCTTAGCCTTGATTCATCGGAAGCAAATCAACCAAAGGACAATCCAGAGGGTGTGGCTCCAGAGGCAGAAGCATCAGAAGATGCTCCAACAACTTCTGATCAACTTCAGAAGAAGAAGAGAATAGCTGCCTCTCATCCAGAGGAACTGATTATTGGCAACAAAGATGCTCCTGTCAGAACTAGGTCCATGCTCAAACCTTCAGAAGAGACTCTTCTGAGTATGAAGGGACTTGTATCTCTCATTGAGCCCAAATCAGTTGATGAAGCTCTTGAAGATAAAGGCTGGATTCTGGCAATGCAAGAAGAGCTAGATCAGTTCACCAAGAATGTTGTCTGGTCCTTAATGCCTAAACCCAAAGGTTTCCATGTCATAGGAACCAAGTGGGTATTCAGAAACAAGCTGAATGAAAAAGGAGAAGTCACAAGAAACAAGGCAAGACTGGTAGCTCAAGGCTACAATCAACAAGAGGGGATTGACTACACTGAGACCTTTGCCCCTGTGGCAAGGCTTGAAGCTATAAGGCTACTGATCTCATTCTCAGTGAATCACAACATAATTCTTCATCAGATGGATGTCAAGAGTGCCTTCCTCAATGGCTACTGTTCAGAGGAAGTGTATGTCAAGCAACCTCCTGGCTTTGAAGATGACAAGCATCCAGAGCATGTCTACAAGCTAAAGAAGTCACTCTATGGACTGAAACAAGCTCCCAGAGCTTGGTATGAAAGACTTGGCTCATTTCTTCTGAAGAATGAGTTTGTAAGGGGTAAAGGTGACAACACTCTATTTTGCAGAACCTATAAGGATGATATGCTTATAGTTCAGATTTATGTTGATGACATTATATTTGGTTCTGCTAATCCCTCTCTTTGCAAGGAATTCTCTAAGATGATGCAGGCTGAGTTTGAGATGAGCATGATGGGAGAACTCAAGTACTTCCTGGGAATTCAAATTGATCAACGACCAGGAGTCACTTATATCCATCAGAAGAAGTACACCTTGGAACTTCTGAAGAAGTTCAACATGAGTGACTGCAACATCTCTAAGACTCCAATGCATCCAACATGCATTCTTGAGAAAGAGGAAGTTTCCTCTAAGGTTTGTCAGAAACTCTATCGTGGAATGATAGACTCTCTTCTTTATTTAACAGCTTCCAGACCTGATATATTGTTTAGTGTGCATCTCTGTGCTAGATTTCAATCAGATCCTAGAGAGACTCACTTAACTGCTGTTAAGAAGATCCTCAAATATCTGAAGGGAACCACTAACCTTGGCTTGATGTATAGAAAAACATCAGAGTATACACTTTCAGGTTTCTGTGGTGCTGACTTTGCTGGAGACAGAGTGGAAAGGAAAAGCACCTCCGGAAGCTGCCATTTCCTTGGAGCAAATCTTGTCACTTGGTCAAGCAAGAGACAGAACACAATTGCTCTATCAACTGCAAAAGCAGAATATGTCTCAGCTGCCACTTGCTGCACACAAACCATATGGATGAAGAATCATATGGAGGACTATGGTTTGTTTCTGAAGAAGATTTCTATCTTCTGTGACAACACAACTGCTATCTCCCTCAGCAAAAATCTCATTCTACACTCAAGAGCAAAGCACATAGAGGTAAAGTATCATTATATTCGAGATCATGTTCAGAAGGGCACTCTATCATTAGAGTATGTTGATACTGACCATCAATGTGCAGATATCTTCACTAAGCCCTTAGCAGAAGATCGGTTTTTATTTATTCTTGAAAATCTGAACATGGACTTTTGTCCAGAGTAAGGTATTTTCAGAACCTCTGACCATGGTGCTTCTGAAGCCATCAGATGTTACCTATTTAGAAGGAAATCGATCAGAAACACTTAACCCACCGGTTAAACTTATGTGGTAGACAACAATACACTTGTCACTTCTTTTGTGACATAGTTCCTTGTGTCGCGTGGTGTATCTGCTATAATGATGATACCTACTCTCCTCCACTTTGCTATTTTCTTACTAATTATTTTACAATCCGTTGATCTTGCTTTTTGCTTATGCTTCTTAAAATCTCAACGGTTACCATTAAACCCACTTTACGCACGATCTCACACACGATCTAATTCACACACTTACTAAAACGGTTTTAAAAACTCATGTGTGCATTACATTTCATTCACTCTTCTCCCTCCAATATTTCCCTTCTCTTTGAACCCTAAACCTCGCATTCCTGAGAATCATGGGCAAATCAAGGAAATCGAAGGCAAATGTTACTGCTTCTTCCAAATTGACTGTCGAAGAGCAAGAGAAGCAAAGATTTGAAGAAGCTCAACAAATTCTGAACACGGCAAATGCGGTCACCTGCGTCAAGAAGATTGAAGAACTGGTTGTGTGCAACGAAGCAAGAGTGGACTTCGATAACCTGGCTGAGCATGGGTTTGACATCAGGGATCAAGTCGATTTGCAAGGTTGGTCTGGCTATTTCAATAGGCTCTGTGGTCCTATCTATTACAAGTTAGTTGTGGAATTCTGGAAGAATGCTGTCTGCAACAACTACTATGTCGTTTCTCATGTATTGGATAGGAAGATTGTTATCTCTAAGGAATCTATTTCAAAGATACTGGGAATGGAGTTCCAACAGGGCAAGAGAATCAAAAATGTGGACGCTAATGTTCCTGGCATGAGGAAATTAGTAAATAAGGCCATTTATGACAACTGGTCTTTGGAGAAGACAAAGTATACCATAAAGGAATTGAAGCCAACAATGAAGATCTGGCAGAAGATTTTTATCTCCTGCATTCATCCCAGAACAGGAGGAACTGATTACCTCAATGCAACTCAAAAGGTAATCATGTACTATATCTCTAAGGGTGAGCTTGTATGTCTTCCATTTTTGCTTTTCAACTATCTGAAGGAATGTGTTGAGAAGTCAAGAACTACTGCAATTGAGACCAAGAGGTCTATCTCCTACATTTCTTATGGCAGGCTGCTCTCAGATATTTTCACCCAGAACAAACTGGTCAAGACTCTGTCTGACCTAGGACTTCATGAGGATCTGGCTATGTCCATTGGAGATGCTCTCAATGGGACTAAGTTGAAGAGAATGCAGATCATTGACAAAGTTCAAGTTGAACCTGAAGAAGAATCATCTGAAGAAGTTCGTCTGAAGAACCACCCTGTTGATGACTATCCTCTCTGGTCTAAGAAGGATAATCCAGCCAGCATTCTGGAATATGTGAGAATGCTCAGAAGTAAAGGAGATCCAATCACGCTCGAGGAATTCATCAAAAGTCTTCCTGATAGTCCTCCTAAGATACCAACAAGGAAGTCCAAGAGAACAACTAGCAGCAAGCCTTCAGATCCCAAGGGCAAAGGGATTCTGATAGAGAAAACCAAGAAGATGAAAGCTGCATCAAAATCTGTGGTCATCAGGGAACCAATTCCAGAACCCTCTCCTGAAAGAACTCCAGTGGAGTCACCTCAGAAATCTCAGTCTGATAGCTCTGAGAACTCTATGGCTTCCTCCATTGGAACTCAAGAAGAAGAAGATGACACCAGCAGAGGAGGAGTTGTTCACTCTCACTCTGAAGAAGGTTCATCTAGAAGGGATGTCAAGAGGAAAACTGTCATGGAAGAATCTTCTGGTGAGGAAACTGAAGATGATGATGTTCCTCTGACCAAGAGGCAAAGAATTCAAGCAACTCAAGTTGAGGAAGAAGTTGAGCAGGATGATTGTGAGATTATTGGGCATGTGCTACAAGTTATAAGGGAATCTTCAGAAGCTGAAGAATCCACCGATTCTGATGAAGCGCCCATAGCCAAGAGGAAGAAACTACCTCTGAAGGGTTCACTTCATAAGAAGGAGCCAGAACCAAAGCAAGCATCTGAGAGTGTTCTAGAGGTACAAAGGGAAAGGAGATCCAAGATAGCTTCAGATTCTGCAAGGACTGCCAGACTCACCAGATCTACTATCCTCAGAAATTCAAGTAAGGAACTTACTGAAAGCATTAATTTAGATTCTGCTTTAGCAGTTATTCCTGAACAACCTGTACCTATATCTACATCCCTTCCAACCTCAATCCAAACAGCTTCACCTCAAACAGAACCTCACACACAAACCATATCTCAAGCCGAAACACAAGCTCCTCACTTAAACATCCAAACTGCTACCACTTCCATTTCATCCATCCCAATTCAGACCTCTTCCACATCCACCACCACTGAGTCTGTACCTCTCTTCACTTCATTCATTAAGGGTATCGCTCAGAGTGAGGCCACCTTGAGGGACTTGGTTCAACAATTCACACCCAAGCCTCCATCCACCTCAAGAACCCTTTTGATAACTGAATCTGGTGAGATTCCTGCTATGGAAGACGAAGGAGATGAGGATGTTCAGATTCTAGAACCTCCTTTCAATGTGCAACCTATCCAGCAGGTAACCTCCTATTTTGAAGATGTGTTCCCAGATGCGGCTGTTGAGTCCTCTTATGTGTCCTTGTCTCACTACTCCACAGTAAACTCAAGAGATCTGAGTTTCACCTCGCCTGAGAAGACAGCTACATCCAGGCAAAGACAAGAGACCATTCCTGAGTTTGAGCATATGGATGAATCAGATCATTCAGGATGAGAGAAGGCTCATGTGAATGAATCTACACCTTCAGGGCAAATGAGAAATGAGAGTTCTAATGCATCAAGCTCTAACGCAACCAACACTCATCAGCCAATCATGGATTTGGCACCCTCCGTCAGACCACAAAATCTTATTTAACTCATTCAGGAGTTCTCTGATGAAGCAACCAGACGACTGCAATGGCTATATCAGGTAACTGATAATCAATTTGATGCATCTTTGGTTGAAGGTATGTGGTCTGCCTTCGGAAAATGGTCAGAAAGTCGGGTTTATGAGCTTGAGAAGCAGCTTAGCAGAGAGAAGCGTCTGAGAGTTCATGATGCCTCTGAGAGAGCTTATGAGCAAAGGCAGAGGGTGTTACACAGGGTTTGTGAACCCATGAGAAGAGCAATGGCTGCAAGAACATATGTTGTCTCTTAACATACCTCAGAAGATGCTGAGATGATTCCAGCAGAGGTTGCAGAGGACAATGCTGAAGAGATCATCATTCATGAAGCTGCAGAGGTTGATGAAGTTCAGATGGAAGTTCCTATTGCGGCAGAAGTTCAAGCTCCTACAGATGTTCCTATTCAAGCTCCAGAACCAGCTCCACATCCGGAAGTTGCTCTCTTAGCTTCCAGAATTGATAGGATACAAGATGATCAGCAGAGGCTGTTTCAGATGGTTGAGCATCAAGGCATCATTCAGAGTGAACAAAGTAGGCAGATTCATGAATCTTCAAGCAGAATGGAGAACATGATGAAGTATCTGATCGAGAATCTCCCATCTTCATCAAAGTCTTGAACCCCTCTCATCTATCCTTCATGCACGTTTATTCATCTTATTTGTCTGTGAATTTACTCTATGTTTGACCATGTGTTATTCTCTCATGTGTTTCTGCTAAAACTTATTTAATGCACCGTCCACATCTCTTAGTAACTCACATACATTTATGTTCGATGAGTTTTATGCATATTTTTCTGTTACTTCTTTTCTTTATAATCTATTGCTTTCCTTCTTCTCCATCGCAATTCAACTCATTCCTTTCTCTCCTCAAATCAAAATGTCTTCTGTTGAATTGATTTCTGAACTTAAGGCTCTGGTATTTGACCAGACCTTTCCTTGGAGTGTCAATCTTTCACTCACTCAAATCTCCCAAGCTCTTGGGAAAATTGAGTATCTGCTGGACTGCTGGCTGACATCGTCTCAGACTCACTGTTTGCACACTCTTCAGGAAGTTCTGAAAGAACTCCTTCGCCTAGCCTCTCGCCGGAAGGACCTTGAAGTTCAATTCGAGAGCATTTGTCTGCTCATTGAACATGAAAAGCGGGAACGAGAAGATCAAGAAGAAGCCTGTGCAGTGCTTCAAGCAGCTGCCTCCACTTCTACCATCAGTGAGAGTGAGATTCTGAAGGAAGAACTGGCTGCCCAGTTAGCTTCCATTGATCAGGACATTCGTCCTTTGCACCTTCAGCTTCTTTCAATGAAGGACTCTCGTGCCTTCTTATATGTCTAGGAATTGTTCTCCTAGTATTTTCCTATCCTCTGTACTCATTTCCGTTCATTAATAATAACATGCGTTTTATCTAAGTTAATTCTTTGTTGTTATTGTTTTTGTTTTTTCACTCTTTTTGCTTATGACAAAAAGGGGGAGTACATAAAATGGTTTTTGATAAACTTTTAATTTTGTTTATATAATATAAAACCAGTCGAGGAGAATAAGTATCAAATACTTATAACACATAGATATTGCCAAGCGTCCTAAACAAGGAATACATTCTATTCAATCCTCTGAAAAAACATGCCTCTGAAGCCTTATCCCAATTCATCTGGACAATACTCTATGTTTCCAAGTGATCTACGCAAGTTCTGAACCATCAAGCTCTCATGAGTATACACTCTTCTATGCGTATCTTCTGATCACCTCACAAGACTCCGAATCTAGACTCTTCATCATCTCATCAAGTCATAGATTCAGGGGGAGTCAGGGGGAGTCCCCAGCTCAGAATCAGGTGCTATCCTAGATTCAAAAGGAGCAACATAAACCGTTACACAAGGATAAGTTCAAACTCTGATTTCTTCTCTCTTGTGTATTCAGTTTATTGTTTAAGAATTGTTCATCAAAATACTTGTTTTGTCATCATCAAAAAGGGGGAGATTGTAAGATCAAGATTTGATCAGTGGTTGCATCTCTATATTTTGATGATTACAATTAAGGTTTTTGAGGATGAACAATTATGGTACTCTAACGTTTGTCTTTTATAGTGGTGACAAACAGGTTCTGATTCTGACCCAAGTCGATTCCATCAGAAGAAGAAGACCCAAGAGTAACCAAAAGAGAGTTCTAAAGCTCGCCATGTTTGTTCAGAACAGTGGCAAATCCTTTAGAAGTTCTGAAGATAGAAGCTCTCAAGAGGTACTGAAGAACCGGAGTCAGAAGTTCTGAAGACCAGATGTTCCAGAAGGAACGGTCCAGAAGTAGAAGACTCAAGTTCTGAAGACTTGCAAGAAGTTGGCTCCGAAGACCCAAGCTATTCTAGCTCTGGCATTCAGAAGTTCTGAGGAACATGTCCAGAAGCAGAAGTTGCAAGGTCAGAGGATCCAAGCTTTCGTCTGACTCTGATCAGAAGCTTCACCAACGTCCATCTGAAGCACTCCTGATCATAAGTCAGCTGGTGAAAGGACAGGTCGCTGTCATAGTACACATCGTACTATCATAGCCTGTCCGCCACCTACCTCGTTCAGCCTAGCAGTCTGATATTACAAGATTGTCACTCCAACGGACAAAACCCTAGCAACGGCTACAACATATGCCTTGGAGTATATAAGGGCTGAAGATAGAAGAAAGAAGCTAAGAAACTTTGCTGATATTCTTGAATCCATTCTAACCAATCTCTTAGCAATATTTCTTCATTGTTCTTGAACATCTAAGTTTACCATTAGCTTTTCAGAAGCAATTCTTGTAAACCCAAAACCTTATACAAATACTTTGTAAAGTTCCTTAAGAGACCAAGGTTGGTCGGATCTTAAGAGGACTGAATCAAGTTTGGTTCAGTGTTTAGATAGTCTTGAGAGGATCGGTAGATCAGCTTCTTGAGAGAATACTAGTGAGAAAATCAGTGTACTGTTAGTCACTTTGCAGGTTGCAAGTGCAGTTGTAACATTCATTGATTTGAGTGGATTGCCTTCATCAGAAGAAGGAAGAAATCACCTTCACGGGTGGACTGGATTAGCTTGAGCTTTTATCTCAAGTGAACCAAGATAAAATACTTGTGTGCTCTATTTCATATTCTTTAGCACCTAGTTCTTATCTTTAAGTTTGTCAAAACTTAAAAAGGGAAAATCTTTTGTTGAAAAACTCTATTCAAACTCTCCCTTTCTAGTGTTTTTCGCACCTTCATTGGTCTCATTGTTAATTAGGTCCGCTACCCAGTTCAGGCCTTGCTCATTCATTGCCTCTTGGTTGGGTCTTGGGTTGAGATTGCAGGTTAGCCATTTGTCAGCCCAGATTCTCACCTTCTCTCCGTCCCCAATTTTCCAGAGTGCCCCTCTATCAATGACTTCTCTAGCTCCGAAGACACTCCTCCAGGTATAACTTGGTCTGTACTTCAGGCTTGCTTCTGCAATGGTGCCATGAGGATGGTATTTTGCTTTGAGGAGCCTGGCCAGAAGAGATTCCGGGTTGCATAATAGCCTCCACCACTGTTTTGCTAAAAGAGCTCTATTAAAGTCTTTGAAGTTTCTGAAACCCAGGCCCCCTTGGGTTTTTTTCCTGGTAATTTTCTTCCAACTTAGCCAGTGGAGTTTTTTCTTATCTGCGTCTCCTCCCCAGTAGAAACGGCTGATCATCCCTTCTATTTGGCTGCAGAGGGCCCCTGGTAGAGCGAAGCAGCCCATGATGTACGTTGGAATAGATTGAGCCACGACTTTCACTAAGACCTCTCTACTCGAACGAGAAAGTGTTCTCTCTTTCCATCCTTTTAATTTTTTCTATACTCTGTCTCTGACAAAAGCAAAAACCTGAGATTTTGATCTTCCCACAATATTGGGCAGCCCTAAATATTTAGGATGACTCTCCACTGCCTTCATTCCTAATAGCTGTTGCAGCTCATGGACTCGGGTACTAGGCACACCTTGGCTCCAGGAGAGTTCAGATTTCTCAAGATTGATCTTTTGACTAGATATTGACTCGTATGTATTGAGAATGTGGATGATTGCAGTTGCTTCTTGAATGGTTTCTCTTGCAAATATCACATTATCGTCCGCAAAGAGAAGGTGGGAGATGGTGGGTGCCCGTGGAGTGATGCGGATTCCTCGAATGGAATTGTTCACTAAGGCCTATTGGATCATGGCTGAAAAGACTTCCGCACATAAGATGAACAGGTACGGAGACAGGGGGTCTCCTTGTCGGAGCCCCTTGTGGGGTTGGAATTTTCTGTCCGGGCTTCCATTGAGTAAGATTGAGAAAGACACGGAAGTGACGCAGCTCATGACCAGGCGAATCTAGCTTGGAGGGAAGCCAAAGTTGGTGAGTGTACTCTCAAGAAAATGCCAATCTATTCTGTCATAGGCCTTGGAGATATCCAACTTGAGAGCCATGGTGCCGGTTTTGCTTCTGTTGGTTTTCATGTGATGGAAGCATTCGAAAGCCACAAGTGCGTTGTCCGTTATGAGGCGGTGGGGGACAAAAGCACTTTGGTTTTCTAACACAATGTCGGGTAGGACAAGTTTGAGGCGGTTGGCAATGACTTTGGTGACTAATTTAAATAGGACGTTGCATAGGCTTATGGGGCGGAAATGGCTTGTGTGGGTGGGTTTTTTGATCTTGGGGATAAAGACAATGAGGGTGTGATTGATTTCTTTTGGGTCCTTCTTCCTATTTAAGATTTGGAGCACTAGATCAGTCACATTGTCTCCCACGATGTGCCAGAATTTTTTGTAAAATAATGCTGGAGTCCCATCACTCCCGGGGGCTTTTGTGGGATGCATGTGCTTTAGAGCTTCCACTACCTCTGTTCTGCTATAGTGGCCCGTGAGAGTGTCCTGGTGATGATCTTTTAGTCTCCCTCCAACAAGAGCTGTAGGGTCCTCTGTTAAGTTTGGGTAAGGTGTTGAAGTGAAGAGATTTTCAAAGTACTTTGTAAATACTTCAGCTATCTCCTCTTCCTCGACATATCTGGTGCCACCATCGTCTTCTATGGCCTCTATCGTGTTTCTGTCTTTCCTCTGAGATGCTTTCTTATGGAAGAAGGAAGTGTTCTCCATAAGTCAGCTAGCTAGCTCTGGATCGTTGGCTCCATTTGATTTCTTCCTGAAGAAAAAGTTCATGGATCTCCCTTTCTGCTTTTGCTGTAGCAGCAATGACCTCAACTGTTTGTGATTGTTCATTCAGGAATTTCAGCTTTTGTTCAAGGTTCTGAATTCTCTTTCTTATTTGGCCAAATTTCACCTCCCGCCATTGCTCAAGGAAGATTCCAGTAGCTTCTACTCGTCTAGCTGTTGATCCGTGAGAGTGGTTCCAAATTTCCGCCACCATTTCTTCACACTCATTGTCCCTTAGCCAGACTTTTTCGAACTTGTACATCTTCACTTTCTTTCACTTTTTCTTACTCGTTAGTGAACAATTAATGGTGAGGGGTTTGTGGTCTGATGCTAACCTGTGGAGATATGAGATGGTCATTGTTTTCCACATTTACACCCAAGCTGCATTTGTGAGAGCTCTGTCTAGTCTCTCTTCTATGTTCTCCGGGACGGGGCACTTATTTGTCCAGGTGAAGAGCTTGGCATGGCAACCAAGATCTTGTAGTTTGCAATTAGTAATTGTGTCCTGAAAGGCTGCTGAGTGCTGTGAGTTCCACTCTGCCCCTCCACTTTTCTCCTCTTGACAAAGGACTTCGTTGAAGTCCCCGAAGCATAACCATGGTGAGTTGGTTTCGGGCTTCAGGGATTGTAGTAGTAGCCATGTTCTCCATCTTTGGTTTCTGTCAGGATGCCCATAGAAACCGGTTAGGGTAGTTGATTGGTTTGTATGCCCAAACTGGATTGTGAAGTTTATATGGTTCAGTGAGGAAGAGCGATGGTAAGGTCCATAGAGGATTTCCAGTATAGATCCAAACCCTCGACTCTTCTCTTCCCTTCACCTCTGCAAGTTTCCAAACCCTGAAGTTTCCGAAGGCGGGTAATCTCTACTGCTTTCTGTCTTGTCTCCATTAAGAAGACGATGTTGAGAGCTTCTACGAGGATGAGCTTTTGCAAAGCTCGGAATGCCGGCAGGTTCCCAAGCCCCCGACAATTCCAACTGAAGATTTTCATTGTTCTCGGCGGGACTGCTGAGCAGTCTCCACTGTTGATAATCTTGCTTTCTGTGGTACCGCGTTTTGATCAGTGTCCATGCGAGAAGCCTCCTGTTCTCCATAGTCCTTCCTCTTTAGTTCAGTTTGTTTAGGGGTGGAGCTCTCCGGTGAGGGTGTGCGGGCCACCCTTTTCCATGCTCGGAGATTGCTGGAGATTGTCGTGTGGGAGGTGGTTTTTGGGTCCTCCTTGAAGGTATGAAAAACGGTAGAAAGGGGGGGGTTTGAATAACGTTTTCAGAACAAAACTTCCACCTTAAAGATTTTGACAAATCTTTTGAGAACTTAAGTGCTAAAGATAAGAGATAGAAAAGCACACAAGGATTTTATCCTGGTTCACTTGATAAATCACTCAAGCTACTCCAGTCCACCCGTTAAGGTGATTTCTTCCTTCTTAGAATGAAGGCAATCCACTAATCAGGTAAGAGTTACAACTGCACTTGAAACCTACAAGTGACTAACAATTACACTGACTTAGCTCACACTAAGATTCACTCTCTTAGTCTTCTCTAGGATCCGATCAACCTTGATCTCCTAAAGGCAAACTATACAACTGTATATGAAGTTCTTGTTTACAAAGAAAGTGCTTCTAAAAAGCTTATAGTAAACACAATGAATTTCAAGATGAAAGAAAGCTTAGAATATTTTGAATATGTCTTGCGCGTGTGTATTGCTTCTTCTTAGTTTCTTAGCCGCTTCTTTCAATCTTCAGCCTTTATATATACTCCAAGGATTAGGGTTGAGCGTTGCATGGGAAATGCTACCGTTGGAGGGCAGTTCTGGAAAATCCAGCTTCTGCTGTGGCTGAGAACGTTAGGTAGGTCGTCAGGAAGGTACGCTTGCTTTTGTACTTGGATAGCGACTTGACCTTTTAACCTAGGAGACTTCTGATAAGAGGAATACTTCATATTGGAACTTGTGAAGCCGGTTGATCAGAGTCAGAGGGAAAGCACAGATCCTCTGACCATTGTATCTTCTGATTCTGAACTCAGAGGGAAGAACATGGCCTTCAGAGTTTCTTGCTTCTGGACTTCAGAGTTTCCACTATTCAGCTTCTGGATCTTCAGAGTCTTCTACACCATCAGAACATCTGAACCTTCAGTGTTTCTTGGTTATCAGAACTTCTGGATCTTCAGAGCTTCTAGCGACTGAGTCCACATCAGAGTTTGTATAGCTTCAGAACTTCTGAAGCTTTTCCACTGTTCATACTGAACATGGTGAATGCGAAAGCGTTGCTTGGGTCACTCTTTATACACAGTGCTTCTGATTTGTGTGAGATTGAGTTGAGGTCAGAGCCTGTAAATAGCACACTCAGAAAAACACGTTAGAGTACCACAATTGTTCATATCAAAAGGTTAACTTGTAATCATCAAAACATAGAGTTGTACTACTAGATCAAAACTTGATCTTACAATCTCCCCCTTTTTGATGATGACAAAACTAAGATTTTTGATGAATAATTCTTAAACATTAAACTGAATTCACTCAGAGTTTAGAGATATAGAATAATACTTATCCTGATGTGAATAGTTTATCTTGCTCATTCTGAATTCAAGTCACTGCTAGATTCTGAGCTTAGCTCCCCCTGAATCTAATACTTGATGAAAACGTTAGTAAAGTCTAGATTCTGAGCTAAATGATGTAAGAGTTCAGAGTGAAAAACTTATGACATAGATGAAAAACGAATAATCAGAGCGCATAAGTGATCAGAGTCATGGACAAGGTATCAGAGTCTTGGGTATCAGAGTCAACTTATAATCACTTCAGAAGAAGTGAAATGTATTCCTTGTATTTGCCCAGTGACACATCTATGGTCATGAAGGTGGAACTCTTAAATTCTCCAAAAGAAAAATAAATCACACTAACACATCTTACACATCAAAAACTGGGTTTACTCCCCCTTTTTGTCATAAGCAAAAAGCTTGGGGTGTGAAAAACTTAGCTTGAAGTACAAGGTACTCCCCCTTAGAGAAGGTCTAAGTTTAAAGAAAATGAAAACTGTAAGAGCATTAACTTTCAGAGAGAAAGTGAAGCCGATAAAAAGCGTTGGAGAGAAAGGTAAGCTTCACACCTCAAATAATTTTCAGTAAGAAAAATGGTATCATACAACGTAGCACTAGAAGAGCTGAGGAAGAAGGCCTTTGAAGAGGACTTGTTCCTGAACATCAGGCATCCAGAGGGTGCAACAACCATCGCGGAGCTGACACGGACACTGCTGGAAGAGGACCTGCGTCCAGAGTTGGAGAGAGACCTGAAGGAATTTCTTGCCTTCGTGGAGGAGGTGCAAGAACTCAGCCGGCTTGAACTCAAGCTGCTGGAAGAAAAAGAAATCTTGGAAAAGAAGCTCAGGACTTCAGAAGAGATTCTGGAGAAAGATGAGCTAAAGGTCAGACTCAACAACATCCAGCATGTACTGGAGCGTCTAGAGAAGGATAGGTCAGAGCAGCGCCAGGAGTGCAGAAGAATGAGGAGGGATCCTCCATTCTAGATTATATGATGTAAAGAAATATGATGTAAACATAGAACAATGAATAAAAAAGACTTTTGCAAACATATGTGACATAAGTATATAGATATATATGCATATATAATCACAAACGAACAAAAGAGAATAAATAAATAAAAAGAAACAGAGTTTAACAAAAGGAAAACAAAGTTAACGAAAAAGAAGAAAAAGAAGAGATCCTAAAAACTAAGGTTTGTCAGTGCGTCTCAGAAGTTCCATCATCATGTGCTTCATCTCAATCAGCATGGATTCATGAGTGTCAAGACGTTGTTCCATGATGTCGAGTCTGGATGAGCTTGTCTGAGTAGAGCTGGAAGGAACATTCTGAGCAGCTTGAGGTTCTGGAATGGAAGCAGAAGCAGCAGGAGTAAACACAACTGGTGCAAGTCGCTCTGCCTCAGCCTCAGCTTCAAGACGCTCTGCCTCAAGTCTGGCTTGTTCAGCCTGAGCTGCTGCTTGACGTGCAGCTTCTTCTGCTTGTTCTTTCTTTCTCTTGGCTTCTTCAATAGCTTCAAGAAGCTTATTTCTCTGTTCGAGTTCGTGAAGAGCCACCCTCCTAGCAAGCCTTTGCTTTGCAGCCTCAATGCTCTGACTGCCCTCTGCATGCAGGAGCTGCATCATAATTGGAACTTGAGCCACTAGCCAAGTGCTCAGATTGTTCCACTCATCAGCCACATTTTCAGCATTCTCACTGAGATCAGTCTGACCGTGCACATTGCGGAGCCTCAAAGAGGCTTCATGATAGAAGATATTGATGCACTCAGAGAGAGATGTGGGTTGAAGGTGAGTATAGGGAATTATGGAGAGGTTGGGTTCAGGAGAGGCTGGGTGATTGCTGCTATGGGCTTCAGAGGCACCTTGTGGAGAACCAATGTTAATCATGGGAGCATTGGGTTCAGAGGTTCCAAGGTGAGGGTCTGAAGTTTCAACCAGAGGGTGAGGTGATCTAACCGAGGATTGGTTAGACACTGATTGTTCAGGTTCAGGGTCTGGTTGAATGGGCTCTTGTTGGTCAGGGACAGGGTGAGCTTGTTGAACTAAGGGGTCTGCCTCTTGGATAGGATTGGCCAAGATAGGTTCATCTGGGTCAACTAGACGTTCAGGTCTAGGGCCAGGATATCTCCTAGGGCTTGGACAGGTAAGGTAATACTCTTCCAAGGCAGATACCTTTTCTTTTCTAACCTCCATGAATTTTCTAATTGATTCAGAGGTATTGGAGGGAGGAGAGTCAATAACATTGGTTGGGAAGGATACAGGTGTGAAGGCTGTTGACGAGTCTGTATCCGTGGTTCTGGCAGCAGGACATGCTGATGCTCTGAGAGCAGAGTGATCAGACGTTCTGGGTTGTGGTTCTGTTTGGTTGGGCTCGGGTTGGTCTTGGACGATTGGTTCAGAAGATAATGGGTCGTATGGAATTGTAAGGAGAGATGTTGGTTCTTCTGACCTAGAGGTTGGGTTCTGAAGCAAATTCCAGAGTGGTGCTTTAGTAGGAGAAGGTTGAAAGAAGGAGGATCTTGGGGAATGTGGTGGAGAGGTGGTTTGTGCGGCTGGCTGGGATTCAGGAATAGGAGTGAGGGGATTTGAGGAGTGTTGGAGCAAGGCAGAAATAGGGAGTGCATCAAATAAATTCAAATCATCATCAGAAGCAAGTGCAGGCTTACTTGTATGTGCTGATGATCGAGTCACTCTGGCAGGAGGTTCAGTCCTTCTGACCACTGCAGCAGCTGGTTCCACCCGAGTAGGCTTCACCACGATTCTGACCTTCTTCTGCTTCTTCTTTGGAGGACCATCCTCACTATCATCATCATCACCATCATCAGGCTTTCTCTTCGTCTTCTTGACCAGAGGGACATCAGATTCTTCAGAGGATTCTTCCAGAACCATCTTCCTCTGAGCTTTCTTCTTTGGAGGAGAAGGAAACTCTGAAGCTGGCGGTAGTCTGCTGATGAAATCATCAAGGTCAATCTCGAATCCTTGAGCCCTGAGGTCTTCAACGTAGCATCTGATGGCTTCAGGATGGTCTGCTTGAGTCCACAGAGGGTAGTCATTCAGAGGCATTCTTCTTCCTCTGATCTCAGAAGATGAGTCTTCATGAGCAGGAGCAATCTTCTTCTGGATTAAGCCCATCTTCTTCAAGGAGTTTGCAGTGAAGACATCACTGACAATTGTGCTCAAATCCTCTGTGCAACCAGCATCGATCAAATCTTGCACCAAGTTGCTTTCAATGAGAAAGTCTGAGAGCAGCCTCCCAAAAGGGATATATTTGATTGCAGACTTGATGGAGGCGGTGGTGCGAGACTTCCGGATGCATTCCTTTAAGTAGGAGAACAGGAAGTAGGGAAGGCAGATCTTCTCCTTGTCTTGAATGAAGAACAGCATCGCCTTCTGGTTGAAGTTGATGTAGTCTGGAGAACTGCCCTTCGGTCTCTGGTTTATGCAGTTGAGCAGGATCTTGTGCCAGATTCTGAGTTTGGGGTGAAGATCCATCACTTTGTAACTCGTCTTGCCCGGTTTGAAGGTGGTGTACAGAGCCTGGTTGACTATGTCCTTGGTGCTGGGTTTCAGCTTCGATTCCGTCAGTTGGAAACGATACCCATAAGCAGTATCTGCACCTAGCAGATTCACGAATGACTTCTCAGTGATAATGATCTTCCTGCCAAGAATGTGAGAGACCACCTGAGTGTCATCGCATTCTGCGTGCTTCCAGAATTCCTTTACCAATTTCTCATACACCGGTCCTCGAAGTCGATTGAAATAGTTTCCCCAACCTTGAGCTTGGACTTCAGGACGAAGATCATACCCATTTGCAGCCAAGTTATCGAGGTTGAATCTCCATTCTGCCAGGACTTGGAGTTCCTCAGGAGCAAATACGCAGTGAACGGCACAGCCCCGTTCTGCAATAGGAACAATTTGCTCTTGAACTTGAACTTGTTCTTGTGCCGGGTTCTCAGAGCCCCTTTGACCCGTTGCCAAACCAACTTCCATGTGAGGGAACTGAGGTGCATCTGCAGTAGATCTTCTGGTTTGTCTCACCATTTTGAAGAGGTTGAAGGTTTGAGGTAGAAGATGAAGTTTGAAGGATGAAGAGAGATCGAGAGAGAAATCAAGAAAGAGGCGGTTTTGAAAAGCAGAGAGTGCGAGAGTGAAAACCGGAAGTGAACGAGAACGTGTGTGTATAGTGGGTTTTATCAAATAACCGTTGTTGATTCAAAAAGCACTGTAAGATCAACGGTTGAAAATTAAAGATAGATAGTAACAGTAAAATACACAATCACACACAGGAGATAAGCATATCTACACGCAATCATAACAGACTGTCACACGGGCACAAGGAACTATGCATCAGAAATTCTGACGCACGTGTTGTTGTCTCAGCTTCAGAGTCAGTACCAGTGGGCACACACACTCTGATTGAGTTACCTTCTGGACTAGACATCTTCTGATCAAGAAGTATCATAGTCAGAGGTTCTGATCCATCTTCACTCTGGACAAAAGTCCATGTTTAGATTTTTCAGAATAAAATTAAATCTATCCTCTGCTAAGGGCTTTGTAAAGATATCTGCCCATTGATGGTCAGTATCAACAAACTTCAGAAGAAGTACGCCCTTCTGCACATAATCTCTAATGAAGTGATACTTTACCTCAATGTGCTTTGCCCTTGAATGCAAGATAGGATTCTTGCTCAACGAGATTGCAGCAGTGTTATCACAATAAATTGGGATATTGCTCTCAAGGATCTGATAATCCTCCAACTGATGTTTCATCCAGAGCATCTGAGTGCTGCATATTGCTGCTGAGATATATTCTGCCTCTGCAGTTGATAGTGCAATGGTTGATTGCCTCTTGCTTGCCCATGAGACTAGATTGCTTCCCAGAAATTGACAATTTCCAGAAGTACTTTTTCTCTCTGTTCTATCTCCAGCATAATCAGCATCACAATAACCTGAAAGCTTATACTCTGATGTTTTCTTATACATCAAGCCAAGGTTAGTGGTGCCTTTCAGATACCTTAGGATCCTCTTAACAGCAGTTAAGTGGGTTTCCCTTGGATCTGATTGGAAACGAGCACATAAGTGAACACTAAATAATATGTCTGGCCTAGATGCAGTTAAGTATAGAAGTGAACCTATCATTCCACGATAGAGCTTCTGACATACTTTACCACTTTTATCTTCTTTCTCCAAAATGCATGTAGGATGCATTGGAGTCTTGGCCACTGTAGATTCCAGCATATTGAACTTCTTCAGAAGTTCTTTAGTGTACTTGCTCTGATGGATATATGTTCCTTCTGGTGTTTGATCAACTTGTATTCCCAGAAAGTACTTTAATTCTCCCATCATACTCATCTCAAATTCAGCCTGCATCATCTCAGAAAATTCTTTGCATAGAGATTGATTAGCAGAACCAAATATAATATCATCAACATAAATTTGCACAATTAAGATATCATCTTTATAAGTCTTGCAAAAAAGAGTTGTATCTACTTTACCCCTTACAAACTCATTCTCCAGAAGGAATGAGCTAAGTCTCTCATACCATGCTCTGGGAGCTTGCTTCAGACCGTAGAGTGATTTCTTCAATTTGAACACATGGTCTGGTTTCTTTTCATCTTCAAAACCTGGGGGTTGATGAACATAGACTTCCTCTGAGATATAACCATTTAGGAAGGCACTCTTTACGTCCATCTGATGTAGAACTATGTTGTGATTTACTGAGAAGGAGATCAACAGTCTAATTGCTTCCAGTCTTGCTACCGGAGCAAATGTTTCAGTATAGTCTATTCCTTCCTGCTGGCTGTAGCCTTGAGCAACTAGCCTTGCCTTGTTTCTGACTACTTTTCCTTTCTCATTTAGCTTGTTTCTGAATACCCATTTCGTTCCAATAACATGAACATTCTCAGGCTTCTTCACTAAGCTCCAAACATCGTTCTTGGAAAATTGATTCAGTTCTTCTTCCATGGCCAGAATCCAATCCTTGTCCTGAAGAGCTTCATCTATGGACTTGGGTTCAATTAAGGACACCAATCCTTTCAGACTCAGCAAGGTCTCTTCAGAGGGTCTGAAGGCAGATCTGGTTCTGACTGGTTCATCTTTGTTGCCCAGAATCAATTCCTTAGGGTGAGCTGCAGTGATTCTGCTCTTCTTCAGAGTTTGTGAGTTAGAGGGACCAGCTTCTTCCTCTGGTTCATCTTCCTCTGGCTCAACTTCCTCTGGAGCTTTGCCTTTGTCAGAAACATTAATGCTTAAATCTGCAAACTTTTCAACTAGCTTTGACTGGTCAGAGTCAAGCTTATCATCAAATCTAACATGAATAGATTCTTCAATAGTCTTAGCATCAGTATTATAAAATCTAAAACCTTTAGATCTATCAGAATAACCAAGTAATAGACACTTAGAAGACTTAGCATCAAATTTATGCAATCTATCCTTAGTATTGAGAACATAACAAACACAGCCAAAAGGATGAAAATAAGAAATGTTGGGTTTTATGTTCTTCCACAATTCATAAGGAGTCTTATTCAGAATTGGTCTCACAGAGATTCTGTTCTGAATGTAACATGCTGTATTTACTGCCTCTGCCCAAAAGTGCTTAGCCATGCCAGTTTCTTGGAGCATGGTTCTAGCCATCTCCTGAAGAGTTCTGTTCTTCCTCTCAACAACACCATTTTGTTGAGGAGTTCTGGGACAAGAGAAATCATGTGCAATTCCATAGGAATCAAACAGACTCTCAAACTTGTCATTCTCAAACTCTCCACCATGGTCACTTCTGACACGCACAATCCTACAAGCCTTCTCGTTTTGCACTTGAGCAATGAAGGTAGAGAACACAGCATGAGACTCATCCTTGCGGGTTAGAAACTTTACCCATGTCCAGCGGCTATAGTCATCAACGATAACCATCCCATATCTCTTGCCACCTATAGACTCAGTTTTAACTGGTCCAAAAAGGTCGATATGCAGAAGTTCCAACGGCCTTGAGGTTGAGACAACATTCTTTGCCTTGAAAGGGACTTTTGTGAATTTGCCTTTCTGACATGCTTCACAAAGAGCGTCTGAAGCGAACTTCAGATTGGGTAAGCCCCTGACAAGGTTTAGCTTGCTCAGCTGAGAAATCTTTCTCATACTGGCATGCCCTAACCGTCTATGCCATACCCACTGCTCTTCATTAACAGACAGAAGGCACTTCACATTCTGAGCCTCCAACTCAGATAATCTGATCTTATAAATGTTGTTCTTCCTCTTGCTGTTAAACAGAACAGAGCCATCGATCTGACTTACAGCCCGGCAGGACTTTTGATTGAATATAACATCATAACCCTTGTCAGCTAATTGACTTATAGACAATAAGTTATGTGTTAAGCCGTCTACCAATAAAACATTATCAATGCATGGACTACTATCTACACAAATAGTACCAGTACCAACAATTTTACCCTTTTCATTTCCTCCGAAGCCAACTTCGCCTCCAGGCTTAAGTTTCAGCTCTCGGAACATACGCTTTTCTCCCGTCATGTGACGCGAGCATCCACTGTCCAGATACCATGATTGGTGTTTCAGTGGAGCTATCAAGGATATCTGCAACATAGATGATCTTGTCCTTAGGTACCCACTTTCTGGGTCCTCTTTTGTTAGTTACCCCAGAGGTTCTGATCACCTTGGGTGTCTCAACATAATATTTTAAAGGAATATTTGCATGATATTTAGTCATAGAGAAAGATCCCTTTTTAAGAGGGTTTTTAGCAATTTTAGCAGGTACAGGATCAGGCAATATGGTACCAAAGGGAACAAAGCATTCATACAAGGATTTAGCTTTAGACACAGAAGGCTCATTTCTAATTGGTTTAGAATAGCCAATGCCATGCATTCCATTTCTGCTTACGCCATAGATCATTGAAGCCATTAAGCTTCTATCCACGCTTTTAGCTAGGAATCTTTGAAAAGACTTTTCATACTTAGATTCATTTCTACAATCAGAGGCATCACAGGCAACAATTTCTTCTAACTTAGCAATCTGGTTCTTAAGCACAGAGTTAGAATTTACCAAAGCATGATTTTCATTTTTCAAATCAGAAATAATTTTCTCATGTTCAGAAGGAGTCTTAGAGACAGCAGATAAGTTCTTTTTCAACTTTTTATGCTTAGACAATAAACAGTTATACTTATCCATGATATCAGACAAAGCATGTTTCAGTTCAGAGGTAGAGAAGGAAGCGAATACCTCATTTTCATCGTCTGAGTTAGGATCTCCTTCTGATTCTGAGTCAGAGTCAACAGCTTCCTTTGACTCTGCTCCTTTGTCTTTGACAATGGCCATGAGTCCTTGGACTTCACCATCAGAGTCAACATCCTCTGACTCTGATTCATCGAATGTCACCATCAGACTCTTCTTGGTCTTGAAGTGCTTCTTTGGCTTCTTGTCTTTCTTCAACTTTGGACAATCACTTTTGTAGTGTCCAGATTCTTTGCACTCAAAACATGTGACTTCCTTGATTGAAGACTTCTTCTGGCCTGAGGACTCATACTTGCCTTTTGCCTTTCCAGAGCCTTTGAACTTGCTCTGCCTGTGCTTCCAGATGCGGTTGAGTCTCTTGGAGATCAGAGTCAGCTCATCTTCATCAGAATCTTCTGATGCTTCTTCAGATTCTTCTTCTTCATCTTGAAGAGCCTTTGACTTCTCAACCTTAGCCTTTTCAGATTTGGATTTCAAGGCTATGGACTTTTTCCTCAGATCTTGCATCTCTGAGCGTTTCAGCTCATGGCATTTCAAAATACTGATGAGTTCTTCTAAACTCATATTCTCAACGTCTCTCGTGAGCTCTATTGAAGTCACCAAAGGCATCCAACTTTCAGGAAGACACCTGATGACCCTTATGACATGATCTTTTGTTGTGTAGCTCTTGTTGAGAGGTCGTATGCCAGCTACAAGCAATTGAAATCTGGAGAACATTTCTTCAATGGACTCATTTGGCTCCATGATGAAGGATTCATACTTTTGGATCAAAGACAATGCCTTTGATTCTTTGACTTTCTTGTTTCCTTCATGAGACATCTTCAGAGAATCAAAAATGCCTTTAGCAAACTCACGATCGGTAATCTTCTGGTACTCCTCATAGGAAATAGCACTTAGAAGAATTGCTCTTGCTTTGTGATGTTGTGAGTACAGCTTCTTTTGTTCTGCAGTCATCTCTGACCTTGGGATCTTCTTGCCATCTGCATCAACTGGACGCTCATAGCCATCCACAATAATATCCCAGAGATCTGCATCGAAACCCAGAAAGAAACTTTCCAGTCTATCTTTCCAATATTCGAACCTTTGACCATCGAACATAGGAGGCTTTGCGTTGTAACCATCTCTTTGAGTTTCACTGGTGGTGGCAGCCATTGTTTTTCACACCGGCCCGGATCACTGAACACTGTTAGGTGTGGTAATCAGAACTTGCGCTCTGATACCAATTGAAGGTATGAAAAACTGTAGAAAGGGGGGGGTTTGAATAACGTTTTCAGAACAAAACTTCCACCTTAAAGATTTTGACAAATCTTTTGAGAACTTAAGTGCTAAAGATAAGAGATAGAAAAGCACACAAGGATTTTATCCTGGTTCACTTGATAAATCACTCAAGCTACTCCAGTCCACCCGTTAAGGTGATTTCTTCCTTCTTAGAATGAAGGCAATCCACTAATCAGGTAAGAGTTACAACTGCACTTGAAACCTACAAGTGACTAACAATTACACTGACTTAGCTCACACTAAGATTCACTCTCTTAGTCTTCTCTAGGATCCGATCAACCTTGATCTCCTAAAGGCAAACTATACAACTGTATATGAAGTTCTTGTTTACAAAGAAAGTGCTTCTAAAAAGCTTATAGTAAACACAATGAATTTCAAGATGAAAGAAAGCTTAGAATATTTTGAATATGTCTTGCGCGTGTGTATTGCTTCTTCTTAGTTTCTTAGCCGCTTCTTTCAATCTTCAGCCTTTATATATACTCCAAGGATTAGGGTTGAGCGTTGCATGGGAAATGCTACCGTTGGAGGGCAGTTCTGGAAAATCCAGCTTCTGCTGTGGCTGAGAACGTTAGGTAGGTCGTCAGGAAGGTACGCTTGCTTTTGTACTTGGATAGCGACTTGACCTTTTAACCTAGGAGACTTCTGATAAGAGGAATACTTCATATTGGAACTTGTGAAGCCGGTTGATCAGAGTCAGAGGGAAAGCACAGATCCTCTGACCATTGTATCTTCTGATTCTGAACTCAGAGGGAAGAACATGGCCTTCAGAGTTTCTTGCTTCTGGACTTCAGAGTTTCCACTATTCAGCTTCTGGATCTTCAGAGTCTTCTACACCATCAGAACATCTGAACCTTCAGTGTTTCTTGGTTATCAGAACTTCTGGATCTTCAGAGCTTCTAGCGACTGAGTCCACATCAGAGTTTGTATAGCTTCAGAACTTCTGAAGCTTTTCCACTGTTCATACTGAACATGGTGAATGCGAAAGCGTTGCTTGGGTCACTCTTTATACACAGTGCTTCTGATTTGTGTGAGATTGAGTTGAGGTCAGAGCCTGTAAATAGCACACTCAGAAAAACACGTTAGAGTACCACAATTGTTCATATCAAAAGGTTAACTTGTAATCATCAAAACATAGAGTTGTACTACTAGATCAAAACTTGATCTTACACTCCTCTTCCTCTATTAGTGTCGAGATCCCTGGTGGCTGGGGTTGCTTCAATGGTGTTGTGAAATCCTTTTCTCTTGTCTCCTCGATCTCCTTTTGGGATTCAGGAAGGGGAGAGGGAGTTGCTTCTTGTGCTGGTTGTTTTGGGGGTGAGGGTGCATTTATGCTCTGGATAGTGAAGTTTCCCATTGATTCCATCAGGATCCTCTCAATAAGGGAGTTTGGTGTGGGTTTTTTAAGTCCTACATCTACCTCACTTATTGCTGAGTGTTGAGTCAACTTATCATCATTTGTGAAGTCAATGAAATCTGATGAATGGGGCTCGACAATCGACTATGTGCTTGCCATTAATTCTTTTTGTGCTCCTTTGCTCATTTCCTATACTTCTTTTCCCCTGTCTCCCTCTGAAAAGAGTCGTGTCCCTTTTGGGTGTGGGGGTGAGCTTTCCCCCTTGTCGTTGAGTGGGATATTTATCCCCAAAGCTGGCCTACCCTCCTGTTTCATCACAGTAACATTTGCTGGCTTTAAAGGAGATGCTCTGACCCAAGGGCCATAGGGAAGGTTTGAGTCATCGTCCTCTGCCCAAGATTCTTCCTTTAGGTCACAGTCTCTGAGTATGTGGTCCAGTGCTCCGCATCCAAAACATAAATCAGCCAGTCTCTCATATTTGAAGAGGATCTTGACTGCCGATTTCCCTACTCGAGGAATCACCGTTCCCCTTTTAAGGGGTTTTGTTACATCAATCCAGGTTCTAACTCCGAGGTATCTTCCTAGGCGGTGAAACTCCTTTTCATCCCAGGTTTCAAAGGTACCAAGGAAGTTCCCAATCCTTTCTGCCATGCTTGTCGTTCTCAGGTTCATGGGTATGTCATACACTCTGGACCAGAATAGAGCATGGGTCAGATCTACCTCCTTCGGACTTTCGTCTGGGGCCATTTCCTTCAAGATGATGAGTTAGTGGTTGAAATTCCAGGGGCTGAAGCTGAGGATGTTTGTTCTATCACTTTCCGCAAAGATCGGAAGGTGAAGAGATTTTTTGCGATGTCCCTAACTTCAAAGCTGTGCTTTGTTTTCCATGTATTCGTTGTTGGTCAATCTGCAAGTGTACAGAATCTACCCGGTTTTAATTTATCGAACCACAGGGAATTGGAATGTGAATTCAGTTTAAGCCTCGAGTTCACGGTAAGAAAGCGAGTAAAATTCAGTTTTAAGGTTGATTGTTTAGGTGACTAATTAACAAGCAATTGAAATATAAGTGTGTGAGAACAATGGTGAGCATGCCTTGGGTTCTTGCTTGACTAATTCAGTTCTAATCAACCTATTCTATCTACAAAACTCTGAGTCTCTCCTTGATGTTCTAGCCTAATCAATCATCTATCGATGCCTCGCATAGACAATCCTCTCAAGCCAAAAGATAGGCACAATTCCTTGATAACCTAAACATTTGCTAAAGGCATTAAGCATGCAATTCAGGCCAACAAACCCCAACCCTTCCTCTATTCCTAGTAGCAAGTATAGAAGATGTAATCCCACAACAAGTCCCTAATCTATAACAAACTTCCGTTCTATTATAGAAAAGCATAAAGCTAGCACATGTTCTAACTTGAAACATAAAGCATGGATATGGGATTCAAGGGTTTACTCAGAGGAATCATGAATAGAAATAGGAATTAAGATTAAAACATCATAAGTCTTACAAAGAACCCAAAGCAAAAGGGATTTAGCCAAGCATGGCTATAGAATCCATACAAGAAGATAAAGATGAAACCTGAAACATAGGGCTTAGAGAAAGCTCCTCAAGCTCCAGAACTCAAACCCTCTCTTCTAACTTATGAAAATATGATAAAATGACAAAAGGTTTTAAGAGAAATGTCTAAAAACCAATTTATAGGCAAAACAGTCGAGTCTGGGCGCTCAGGCGCCAATTCGGAGCGCCTGAGCGCCAATTCCAGCTGAAAACATGCTCTCTGGAAGGTTCCCAGCGCCTAGGCGCCAATTCCAAAAGGCTCAAAAAATATAACTAGCGCCTAGGCGCCAATTCCCAGCGCCTAGGCGCTCCAAGCTCGCTGGAAAGACTTTTTAGCTTCTTTGTAAATCCTCTTCAAGCCTCTTTAACCCCTCCTTCAATTCCATGCTTCTTGGCCTTCCTTCTCCTTCAGTTTCTGATCTGAAAACAAAACCAACAAGCCAAGGAAAATATCCAGAAGCTCAAAGAGCTCATTAGCACAAGAGATCCTTCAATTAACACAATAAAACCATGCAAGTCCTAAACTTACCTAAAATGCATGAAAAGTCCCTATAAAACTACAAAATTACCAAAGCAAAGTAAAAACACAAATAAAGATAAAATTGCATCAGAATGCATGAAACATTACATGAGACTCAACAAAAAGACTCGAAACAAACTAGGAAATGACCCTAAAAACACTACTAAAATAGGGCCATCATTCGTGACCATAGATTTGAAGGCTTTGTTGTTTATCGATTGATGTGTAAGGACTTTCCCTACTAGCCACCATTCGCCTGGAATTGGGGCTTCAGTATCTTCGAAGGGGAGCGTAAAGGCATCGACCTCGTCAGACTGGAGGGAGATGTTTTGCCAAGGATCCATATGGGTAGGATCGGAGAGGTGATGTCCCAGGTTGGGATGGAGGTGAGGCACTTAGCCTTGGGGGAGTCTCACAGTTGGTGCCGCCAGAAACCCTAGCGGAGCAAACAGGAGATGGTTGATTGGGTTACCATTGTTGATTGGGTTATGATGGAACTTATGCCTTGCTTTATAAATTTTACACAATGGTATAGTATTAAACATATATATCTCAATTATTTCATATATTTTTGTGGTAGGGAATATGGCTGGGAATTCTAGGTGACACAACTATGCAAACAATTATTTTAATGTGGGTCACATTTAGAACGGATTGGAGCACAAAGGTAAAAATATCTGATATCTACTATAATTTTTATTGCATTGCACTTGTTGGATATGAGAAAGTTGAAGTTATTGTTTAATTAAAACGTTGTTTGTAAGTAGAGGAAGCAGTCAAGAGATTGAACAAATGGGAGGAGAAAGTGGAGCCACTTCTAAACTAAAGAATTTAATAACTTGTTTTATGTAGAGGCTCTATAGCTCGAGACATAACATAATTAAACTTTCTTTTTTGGAGAACAAAGAGCGATGTAATATTGAAAAATGGAAATCTGTGAGAACAGCCCTCTCACAGTAGGCAAATGATACATGAGGGGGCTACACTAAATGATGGGAAACTATGATCAAGCCTCGTTAAAACTGAAGGTATGAAAAACGGTAGAAAGGGGGGGGGGGTTTGAATAACGTTTTCAGGATAAAGCTTCCACCTTAAAGATTTTGACAAATCTTTCGAGAACTTAAGTGCTAAAGATAAGAGATAGAAAAGCACACAAGGATTTTATCCTGGTTCACTTGATAAATCACTCAAGCTACTCCAGTCCACCCGTTAAGGTGATTTCTTCCTTCTTAGAATGAAGGCAATCCACTAATCAAGTAAGAGTTACAACTGCACTTGAAACCTACAAGTGACTAACAATTACACTGACTTAGCTCACACTAAGATTCACTCTCTTAGTCTTCTCTAGGATCCGATCAACCTTGATCTCCTAAAGGAACTAAACAAACTGTTTATCAAAGAATCGTTTACAAAAGATTTGCTTCTAAAAAGCTAATAGTAAACTCAATGAATTTCAGATGAAAGAAAACTTAGAAGATTTTCGAATATGTCTTGCGCGAATGTGAATGCTTCTAGCCGCTTCTTTCAGTCTTCAGCCTCTTTATATACTCCAAGGATTAGGGTTGAGCGTTGCATGGAAAATGCTACCGTTGGAGGGCAGTTCTGGAAAATCCAGCTTCTGCTATGTCTGAGACTGTTAGGTAGGTCGTCAGGAAGGTACAGTTGTTTTTGTACTTGGATAGCGACTTGACCTTTAAACCTAGGAGACTTCTGATCAGGAGAAAGCTTCATGTTGGAACTTGTGAAGCCGGTTGATCAGAGTCAGAGGGAAAGCCCAGATCCTCTGACCATTGTTTCTTCTGATTCTGAACTCAGAGGGAAGTACATGGTCTTCAGAGTATCTTGCTTCTGGACATCAGAATTTCACTAATCAGCTTCTGGATCTTCAGAGTCTTCTACACCATCAGAATATCTGAGCCTTCAGTGTTTCTTGGTTATCAGACTTTCTGGATCTTCAGAACTTCTAGTGACTGAGTCCGCATCAGAGTTTGTATAACTTCAGAACTTCTGAAGCTTTTCCACTGTTCATACTGAACATGGTGAATGCGAAAGCGTTGCTTGGGTCGCTCTTTAACATAGTGCTTCTGATTTGTGTGAGATTGAGTTGAGGTCAGAGCCTGTAAATAGCACACTCAGAAAACCACATTAGAGTACCACAATTGTTCATATCAAAAGGTTAACTTGTAATCATCAAAACATAGAGTTGTACTACTAGATCAAAACTTGATCTTACAATCTCCCCCTTTTTGATGATGACAAAACTAAGATTTTTGATGAACAATTCTTAAACATTAAACTAAATTCACTCAGAGTTTAGAGATATAGAATAAGACTTATCCTGATGTGAATAGTTTATCTTGCTATTCTGAATTCAAGTCACTGCTTGATTCTGAGCTTAGCTCCCCCTGAATCTAATACTTGATGAAAACATTAGTAAAGTCTAGATTCTGAGCTAAATGATATAAGAGTTCAGAGTGAAAAACTTATGACATAGATGAAAATAGAGTAATCAGAGCGCATAAGTAATCAGAGTCACGGACAAGGTATCAGAGTCTTGGGTATCAGAGTCAAATTAGAATCACTTCAGAAGAAGTGAAATGTATTCCTTGTATTTGCCCAGTGACACATCTATGGTCATAAAGGTGGAACTCTTAAATTCTCCAAAAGAAAAATAAATCACACTAACACATCTTACACATCAAAAACTGGGTTTACTCCCCCTTTTTGTCATAAGCAAAAAGCTTGGGGTGTGAAAAACTTAGCTTGAAGTACAAGGTACTCCCCCTTAGAGAAGGTCTAAGTTTAAAGAAAATGAAAGCGATGCATGAATAAGAGTTAGGCGAAATAAAGAGAAGAGTTAATGCAAGATAAGAACGTTTACCACCGGCCAAGGGAGTAAAGAGGAGGGTCAGTTACCAAGAACTTAACCTCGAGAAACTGTAGGAGCATTAACTTTCAGAGAGAAAGTGAAGCCTATATAAAGCGTTGGAGAGAGAGGTAAGCTTCACAACTCGAGCAATTTTCAGTAAAGAAAAATGGCATCATACATCGTAGCACTAGAAGAGCTGAGAAAGAAGGCCTTTGAGGAGGACTTGTTCCTGAACATTAGGCATCCAGAGGGTACAAAGACCATCTCGGAGCTAACACGGACACTACTGGAGGAGGACCTGCGTCCAGAGTTGAAGAGAGACTTGAGGGAATTTCTTGCCTTCGTGGAGGAGGTGCAAGAACTCAGCCAGCTTGAACTCAAGCTGCTGGAAGAAAAAGAGATTTTTGAAGAGAAGCTCAAGACTGCAGAAGAGATTCTGGAGAGGGATGAGCTAAAAGACAGGCTCTACAACATCCAGTATGCACTGGAGCGCCTGGAGAAGGAGAGGTCAGAGCAGCGCCAGGAGTGCAGAAGAATGAGGAGGGATCCTCCATTCTAGGATTTTAGGAAAAAGAAAGAGAATGTATGATGTAAAAGCGTTTATGATGAATACTAATAAAAAATTAATTTGCAAACATAATGTCAGAAATATATATATATATGCATAGGTAATCACAAACGAACAAAGTAAAGATTAATAAGAAAGAGCTAGAGGTGAACGAAATAAAACATAGATAAAGAAAAAGAAATCAAAGCGAAGAGATCCTAAAGCTAGGGTTTATCAGATCGACGCAGAAGTTCCATCATCATTTGCTTCATTTCAATCAGCAGAGACTCATGAGTGTCAAGACGTTGTTCCACAATGTCGAGTCTGGACGAGTTTGGCTGTGCAGAACTAGAAGGAACATTCTGAGCAGCGTGAGGATCTGGAGTGGAAGCAGAAGCAGCAGGAGTAAAAACTACGGGTGCAAGTGCTTGGCATCTAAGAGCTTCAGCCTCAGCTTCAAGTCGTTCTGTCTCTAATCTGGCTTGTTCAGCTTGAGCTGCTGCTAGACGTGCAGCTTCTTCTGCTTGTTCTTTCTTTCTTTTGGCTTCTTCAATAGCTTCAAGTAGCTTATGTCTCTGTTCTTGTTCATGAAGAGTCACCCTTCTAGCAAACCTTTGCTTTGCAGCCTCGATCCTCTGACTTCCTTCTGCATGCAGGAGCTGCATCATAACTGGAACTTGAGCCACTATCCAAGTGCCCAGATTGTTCCACTCTTCAGCCACATGTTCAGCATTCTTGCTTAGGTCAGTCTGACCTTGCACATTGCGTAGCATCAAAGAGGCTTCATGATAGAAAATATTGATGCACTCAGAGAGAGATGTGGGTCGGAGGTGAGTGTAAGGAATTATAGAGAGGTTGGTTTCAGGAGAGGCTGGGTGATTGCTGCTGTGAGCTTCAGAGGCACCTTGTGGAGAGCCAATGTTAAACATTTGAGCATTTGGTTCAGAGGTTCCAAGGTGAGGTTCTGAAGTTTCAACCAGAGGATGGGGTGATCTAACTGAGGATTGGTTAGACACAGATTGTTCTGGTTCAGGTTCTGGTTGAATAGGCTCTTGTTGGTCAGGGGCAGGGTGAGCTTGTTGAGCCAAAGGGTCTGCCTCATGTAAAGGATTGGCCAAGATAGGTTCATCTGGGTCAACTAGACGTTCGGGTCTAGGGCCAGGATATCTCCTAGGGCTTGGACAAGTGAGATAATATTCTTCTAAGGTAGACACCTTTTCTTTTCTAACTTCCATGAATTTTCGAAGGGATTCAGAGTTGTTGGAAGGAGAAGAATCAGCAACATTTGTTGGGAAGGATACGGGTGTAAGGGCTGTGGAAGAGTCTGTATCCGTGGTTCTGGGAGCCAGACGTTCTGATGCTCTTGGGACAGAGTGATCAGAGGTTCTGGGTCCAGGTTCTGTTGGGTTAGGCTCTGGTTGCTCATGAATGATAGGTTCAGAAGTTAATGGGTTGTACGGGATGGTAATGGGAGAGGTTGGTTCATCTGGTCTAGAGGGTTGGTTCTGGAGCAAATTCCAGAGAGGTGCTTCAGTAGGAGAAGGTTGAAAAAATGAAGACCTTGGGGAATGTGGTGGAGAGGTGGTTTGTTCAGCTGGTTGGGACTCAGGGGATTTGAAGAGTGTTTGAGCATGGCTGATATGGGGAGTGCATCAAATAAATTCAAATCATCATCAGAAGCAACTGCAGACTTACTTGAACGTGCTGATGATCTTGTCACTCTGGCAGGAGTTTCAATCCGTCTGATCACTTCAGCAGCTGGTTCCACCCGAGTAGGCTTCACCACAATTCTGACCTGCTTCTTCTTCTTCTTAGGAGAAGGAGGACCATCCTCATTATCACCATCATCACCATCATCGGGCTTGCTGGTTTCATCATGTTTTCTCTTGGATTGACCAGCCTTCTTCTTTTTTGTCAGAGGGACATCTGATTCCTCAGAAGATTCTTCTAGGATCATCTTCCTCTGAACTTTCTTCTTGATAGGTGAAGGAAACTCTGGAGCTGGCGGCAGTCTGCTGAAGAATTCATCGAGATCAATTTCAAAGCCTTGAGCCCTTAGGTCTTCAACATAGCACCTAATGGCTTCAGGATTGTCTGCCTGTGTCCACAGAGGGTAGTCATTCAGAGGCACCCTTCTACTTCTGATTTCAGAAGATGTGTCTTCATGGGCAGGAGCAATCTTCTTCTTGACTAGGCCCATTTTCTTTAGAGAATTTGCAGTGAAGACATCACTGACAATGGTGGTCAGATCCTCTGTGCATCCAGCATTTACCAGATCTTGAATGAGGCCACTCTCAATGAAGAGATCAGACAACAGTCTCCCGAAGGGAATATACTTGATTGCTGACTTGATGGAGGCAGTGGTACGAGACTTCCGGATACACTCCTTCAAGTAGGAGAACAGGAAGTAGGGAAGGCAGATCTTCTTCTTGTCTTGGATGAAGAACAACATCGCCTTCTGGTTGAAGTTGATGTAATCTGGGGAACTGCCCTTTGGTCTCTGGTTTATGCAGTGGAGCAAAATCTTGTGCCAGATCCTGAGCTTGGGATGAAGGTCCATCACTTTGTAATTAGTCTTGCCCGGTTTGTAATTGGTGTACAGGGCCTTGTTGGTCTCATCCTTCGTCTTGGGTTTCAACTTCGATTCAGTGAATTGGAAACGATACCCAAAAGCAGTTTCTGCACCCAGCAGGTTCACGAAGGACTTCTCTGTAATGATGATCTTTCTTCCAAGAATGTGAGATACCACCTGAGTATCATCGCAGTCGGCGTGCTTCCAGAATTCCTTGATCAGTTTGTCATACACCGGTCCTCGAAGCCTGTTGAAGTAATTTCCCCAACCTTGAACTTGGACTTCAGGACGAAGATCATACCCATTTGTAGCAAGGTTGTCGAGGTCGAATCTCCATTCTGCCAGTACTTGAAGTTCCTCAGGAGCTTATACGCAGTGAACGGCACAGCCCTGTTCTGCAATCGGAATAATCTGCTCTTGAGCTTGACCTTGATCTTGAGTCGGATTCTCAGGACCCCTTTGACCTGTTGCTAGACCAACTACCATATGAGGGAACTGGGTTGCATCTGCAGTAGCTCTTCTGGTTTGACTCACCATTTTTGGAGCGGTTGAAGGTTTAGGTAGAAGATGAAGGCTGAAAGATGAAGAGAGATCGAGAGAGAAATCGAGGATAAGCGGTTTTGAAATAGCAAGAGAGAGAGAGAGTAAAAACCGAAAGTGAAGGAGATCGTGTGTGTATAGTGGGTTTTGACAAATAACCGTTGTTGATTCAAAAAGCGATTTAAGATCAACGGTTGAAAATTAAAGATAGATAGTAACAGTAAATACACATATCACACACAGGAGAGAAGCACATCTACACGCAATCATGACAGGAGAGAAGCACATCTACACGCAATAATGTCACCATCAGACTCTTCTTCGTCTTGAAGTGCTTCTTTGGCTTCTTGTCTTTCTTCAACCTTGGACAATCACTTTTGTAGTGCCCAGATTCTTTGCACTCAAAACATGTGACTTCCTTGATTGAAGACTTCTTCTGGCCTGAGGACTCATACTTTCCTTTTGCCTTTCCAGAGCCTTTGAACTTGCTCTGCCTGTGCTTCCAGATGCGGTTGAGTCTCTTGGAGATCAGAGTCAGCTCATCTTCATCAGAATCTTCTGATGCTTCTTCAGATTCCTCTTCTTCAGCTTGAAGAGCCTTTGACTTCTCAACCTTAGCCTTTTCAGATTTGGATTTCAAGGCTATGGACTTTTTCCTCAGATCTTGCATCTCTGAGCGCTTCAGCTCATGGCATTTCAAAATGCTGATGAGTTCTTCTAAACTCATATTCTCAACGTCTCTCGTGAGCTCTATTGAAGTCACCAAAGGCATCCAACTTTCAGGAAGGCACCTGATGACCCTTATGACATGATCTTTTGTTGTGTAGCTCTTGTTGAGAGGTCGTATGCCAGCTACAAGCAACTGAAATCTGGAGAACATTTCTTCAATGGACTCATTTGGCTCCATGATGAAGGATTCATACTTTTGGATCAAAGACAATGCCTTTGATTCTTTGACTTTCTTGTTTCCTTCATGAGACATCTTCAGAGATTCGAAAATGCCTTTTGCAAACTCACGATCTGTAATCTTCTAGTACTCTTCATAGGAAATAGCACTTAGAAGAATTGCTCTTGCTTTGTGATGTTGTGAGTACAGCTTCTTTTGATCTGCAGTCATCTCTGACCTTGGGATCTTCTTGCCATCTGCATCAACTGGACGCTCGTAGCCATCCACAATAATATCCCAGAGATCTGCATCGAAACCCAGAAAGAAACTTTCCAGTCTATCTTTCCAATATTCGAACCTTTGACCGTCGAACATAGGAGGCTTTGCATTGTAACCATCTCTTTGAGTTTCACTGGTGGTGGCAGCCATTGTTTTTCACACCTGCCCGGATCACTGAACACTGTTAGGTGTGGTAATCAGAACTTGCGCTCTGATACCAATTGAAGGTATGAAAAACGGTAGAAAGGGGGGGTTTGAATAACGTTTTCAGTATAAAACTTCCACCTTAAAGATTTTGACAAATCTTTCGAGAACTTAAGTGCTAAAGATAAGAGATAGAAAAGCACACAAGGATTTTATCCTGGTTCACTTGATAAATCACTCAAGCTACTCCAGTCCACCCGTTAAGGTGATTTCTTCCTTCTTAGAATGAAGGCAATCCACTAATCAAGTAAGAGTTACAACTGCACTTGAAACCTACAAGTGACTAACAATTACACTGACTTAGCTCACACTAAGATTCACTCTCTTAGTCTTCTCTAGGATCCGATCAACCTTGATCTCCTAAAGGAACTAAACAAATTGTTTATCAAAGAATCGTTTACAAAAGATTTGCTTCTAAAAAGCTAATAGTAAACTCAATGAATTTCAGATGAAAGAAAACTTAGAAGATTTTCGAATATGTCTTGCGTATGTGAATGCTTCTTGCTTCTCTCCGTTTCTTTCAGTCTTCAGCCTCTTTATATACTCCAAGGATTAGGGTTGAGCGATGCATGGGAAATGCTACCGTTGGAGGGCAGTTCTGGAAAATCCAGCTTCTGCAGTGGCTGAGAACGTTAGGTAGGTCGTCAGGAAGGTACAGTTGCTTTTGTACTTGGATAGCGACGCGACCTTTAAACCTAGGAGACTTCTTATCAGAGGAATGCTTCGTATTGGAACTTGTGAAGCCGGCTGATCAGAGTCAGAGGGAAAGCACAGATCCTCTGACCATTGTATCTTCTGATTCTGAACTCAGAGGGAAGAACATGGCCTTCAGAGTTTCTTGCTTCTGGACTTCAGAGTTTCCACTATTCAGCTTCTGGATCTTCAGAGTCTTCTACACCATCAGAACATCTGAACCTTCAGTGTTTCTTGGTTATCAGAACTTCTGGATCTTCAGAGCTTCTAGTGACTGAGTCCTCATTAGAGTTTGTATAACTTCAGAACTTCTGAAGCTTTTCCACTGTTCATCCTGAACATGGTGAATGCGAAAGCGTTGCTTGGGTCACTCTTTATACACAGTGCTTCTGATTAGTGTGAGATTGAGTTGAGGTCAGAACCTGCAAATAGCACACTCAGAAAAAACACGTTAGAGTACCACAATTGTTCATATCAAAAGGTTAACTTGTAATCATCAAAACATAGAGTTGTACTACTAGATCAAAACTTGATCTTACAGTGTTATGTATTTCTTTGTCCATTCTCTTGCAGCCACTAATCGTGTCACAAGTAATGGTACCAACAGATTAGTTTCTACAGGTCCAAATCGAGCAGAGTCACCAAGCACAGGACCTGTTGTGGCACACTCATTTGTGTCTAAGGATTTTGGTTTCAATCATGAGATTGAGAGACTAGTTCCTACAAGCCCAAATCCAGCACAATCATCGGGCTCAGGACCTATTGTGGTCAATAATGGGATCCAGAGACTTATTCCTACAAGCCCAAATGCAGCACAATCACCTGATCCAGGACCTGTGGTGGCACACTCTTTTGTTCCTAAGGATTTTGGTTTTAATCTTGAGATCAAGAGACTTGTTCCTACAAGCCCAAATTCGGCACAATCACAAGACTCACCTGTAGTGGCACACTCTTTTGTGTCTAAGGATTTTGGTTTTAATCATGAGATCAAGAGACTTGTTCCTACAGGACCAAATCCAACAAAATCACCTGACCCACCTATTGTGGTACACTCTTTTGGGTCCAAGGATTTTGGTTTTAATCATGAGATCAAGAGAATTGTTCCTACAGGCCCAAATCCAGCACAGTCACCTGACCCGAGACCTGTTGTGGCATACACTTTTGCTTCTAATAATTTGGGTCTCAATCATGAGATCAAGAGATTTGTTCCTACATGCCAAGATCCAACACAATCACCTGACCCAACACATGTTATGGCACACTCTTTTGTATCTAAGGATTTTGGTCTCAATCATGAGATCAAGAGACTTGTTCCTACATGCCCAAATACAACACAGTCACCTGACCCAGGACCTGATGTGGCACACTCTTTTGTGACTAAGTATTTTGGTTTCAATCATGAGATCAAGAGAATTGTTCCTACAGGCTCAAATCCAGCACCGTCACCTGACCCAGGACCTAATGTGACACATTCTTGTGTGACCAAGTGTTTTGGTTTCAATCGCAAGATCAAGAGGTTTATTCCTTTCATGTCCAAATCAAGCACAATCACCTGACCCAGTTCCCGTCGTGTATATAGCATTTTTATTTTTCTAGCCTCAATGATTTTATAAGAGCTTTGTGATTTCAATGGTGTTGATGCACCCGAAATAAGCGGCTAGTTATTAAGTCTCCAATAAAAAACTTTAGTTAGTTTTACAATTTTAATGTCTTCGCAGAGAAATTTGACGCGATATTCGGTATGAAACTTATATACTATCTTCTAAATTTATCACGGCTGCAAATGCAACTTCTTTCCTAGTCTCTTTTAATTTTGCAATTCCTTTAGCTTTTGTAGCATTGCGGTTTGATAGATCACTATTTTCATACGTAATATTAAAAAAATTATATAGTTAAAAATTAATCCATAATAACTTCTTATGAGATATGAAGAAGTTATGTAACCAATGTTCCCTTAAAATTAGGGGACTCCCTAATATGCACCACTTTTCGAGAAGTGCAATTTTACACCACTTACTTTGACCAGTTATAACAGGTCAACACATTAATTTTTTTTTTTAAAATATCATTAAAAATTTGTTATATATTAAATTTCTTTAAAAAAATGTGTTGACCTTTTATACCAGGTTAAAAAAAAGTGGTGTAAAATTGCACTACTCTAAAAGTGGGGCATATTAGAGGTCACCTAAAATTAGTTGAAGTGGTCACAGATAATTTCTTAGTTCAATAGGGTGCACATGAATATGATGGTATTAGACCAAGAAATGAGGTGGCCGGTGCGAAATATTTTAAGGGTGGTTGTGACCTCTTGGAAGAAAGGTGAGAAGAACATGGCCTCTGGGAAAAGCCTTGGTCTTTGATGGTCATGATGGGTAAGAAATCTAAGGTTTGATTGAATACTTGTAGAAACTACAATACATGCATGAGAAAAAGAGTCACATTAGTCTTCTTCTTCTCATTGGAAGAAGACACAATAGAAACTACAATACTTGTCTTGCTTTTTGTGAAACACCACAATCATCATCAACACTTCACATAATGACATTACAGACATGAGTATTGATAGCTTCAGGATCATTAGAGACATTTATGGAGATGGATCTTCTCCTCATCCACATGGCCCTGGTATTACATGCGATCATTATAAAAACCAATGATTTTCCCTATGGGCATTACGTAAGGTATCAATTTAACTCAGATAATATATATTAATTAAGTACGTAATTGTTAATTTTATTAGTAACTTATAAATCTTGTTGCAAGTTGCAAGGGTGATGTATATCGTTGGGAATGGTGTCGGCTGGTGACAATGACCTTTAATCACTTGTCGACAAAAACTTTTTCTAAAATGCTTTACGTAGCTTGGTTCTATAAGAGCATCTTCAATGGAGTCCTTATTTTGAGATCTTAAAATAAGATCCGGATTTTATTAAATCCCACCATTGGAGCTATTCTACATGGCATGAGATCTTAGCAAAAGCTAAGATCCGTGCCTTAGCTCAGGTACTCTCAAATATGGGATCTTAAATAAAATAATATTTTTTTTCTCTCCTCTAATACCATTAGATTAATGATAAGGCTTGGTCCACCCTTCAGTGGAAAAGAGTTTTTGCAGATATCATAAAATGCCCAAAAAAAAAAAGAATCGAGCCTCGAGAAAAAAGGGTCGCTTCACACATGCGACTCTTTCAACGATTGAGTATGTTGAACTAATGGTAATTAAGTTTTCTAAAATGTTAGATTCACATTATATATGTGTAATATATGTATTAATAGGTATTCTCTTTCTATGTGCGTGTGAGATAAAGTTTGAGGGAGAGGTAGGTACATATCCAACTCTCTCTCTCTCTCTCTCTCTCTCTCTCTCTCTCTCTCTCTCTCTCTCTCTCTCTCTCTCTCTCTCTCTCTCTCTCTCTCTCTCTCTCTCTCTCTCTCTCTCTCTCTCTATGATCAAAATCAAGTTCATCACTCTTGGGTGTGGCATGATCGTTTTTCAAGCCAAATCCATTCGATGTAGACCCCATTATCTAACACAAACTTTTGAAATTATCTACCACAAAGTTCTAAAAGGGAAAAGGGGCGATTCCAGTTAGTATGTTTTACACTGCACCAACTACTGAAAAATAGACCAATCTCATAACAGATTCAAAAATAAGTGAAAGTAGAACAATCTCAGAACAGATACCCACAATTAACAACATACCGTATACAAATTTTAGTGAAATTAGTAGGAGAAGTTTGTTGAACATATTCCTTTTACATTCTCACAAACACAGAAAAGAGGAAGAGCTCGCCTGCGTTCTTCAGATATTCAAAAACCAAAAAAAAGTCTTCAAACATAAAATGAGAGCACACACCATGATATCAATCTTAAAGCCTAGAGATATGAACAACGGATGAAATCTCAATGCCTTTGAACTATGTTGCACGGGTACGCCAAAATTGAAAGAGTACCTGTACCGGATACAGGTACGCCATGGGTACGTATCTGGTACGTACTCAAATGCATCGCCAAACAAAAAAAACGGGGTACATTTTGGGTACGTCGTGGGTACGCCATGGGTACGCCGCGGGTATGTTTTGACTACGCCGGATAATTTAAATAAATAAAAATTTAAAAATGTTAAGAACTGGGTCGTTTTGATGTTTTTATTTGCGCTAGTAAAAATTAAAAATTTTATTCTCAATTTATCTAAAAGATCAAAACCTAATTTTACCTTTCACTCTATCAGAACTGTGTCGTTTTGATGTGTTTGAAAATATATGTTAAGGTGTTACATATTCTTTTGATGATTTTCATTAGGTTGTGATGGTTTTCATGTTGGTCTTTGATATGATAATTGGCCAACATATATGAGTATTGAACATTAGGAGATTTGATATTTTTAATTCATAATATTGTGGTAGAAAACATTTGATTTCTATTATATATATATATATTTAAATAAATATATATAACTGGTGTACCCGTACCCCGTACACGTACCCGTACCCGTATCCGTATCCGTGCAACATAGCCTTAGAACAAACCTTGGACCCACTCTCAGCTTAGAAATCCCCAAATGTCGCCCAAAAATATCCACAAAATTTCGCCCAAGATGCTCGATTTGCAAAATTGAAATTCAATTCCAAATTCTTAACAACTGAATTACGAGCGAATAAGAGGATTGCGTGAGGAACAACAGATTTGGAGAGGAGAAATTTCAGGGGTTTGAGAAGGAGTGAAGACACATTCTGCTGAAGAAGATCATGAGCCCACCACCCAATTCGCAGAAGATGAGCGTCCCAGACCTCAAGGCTATTGAATTGTTTCTGATTTAAGTAGATATTATTGCGTTCGATCCAAATTGACCAAAGTAGCGCATACGGGATTAGATTCCAAAGTGTTTTATCTGAGGTGTTGGGGAGGTAGTCCCATTCAAGAATTAGATCATTCAGCGAGGAAGGGATCACCCATAAGAATCCTTTACGAGCCATGACCTCACACCATAAATTCCAGATAGGTCGGCAGTGCAAAAATAGAAAAGCTATAAATTATATGAGAGTATAATTCTCTAGATGAGGGTCATACTGGTTAATTGGTCATCCATCGGACGGGTTTTGTCAAATTTTGGCACAAAATATCCCATCTGACCAAAACTTGAAAATATATATTGAGGACCGTTCCCGTTCGGAGCGTCCTTCGATTTGTTCGGGTGCAGTATGAGTCGGCGATCGAATTATTCGGGTGGATCTACACTAGTATTAATGAGTCAATTAACCCAAGCAAAAATATTGAAACATCCTAAAAAGAATTTTAATGTTGAATTAATAATATTCTAGAATTTTTCAAATTTTAATTGAAATTCAATAAATAATAGCGAGAATTCAAATTTTAATTTCTTATTGGTATATTATTTAATGTAAAATTATTTGTATTATTGTGTAGTTATGGTGATTGGTGAACTAGCTACTTTAAAATATTGATGTTTTTCTAAATATATAAGTCCTGAGCTAATACCATAACCCATCTAAAAGCCATTTATTTAGTAATAGAGGCATCAAGATAGCCTCCTTCTGGGCAGTAGCAAAAGCTAGCAGCTGGGAAGAATTTGTAAAACTCATGATAGCAGATACAGATTGAGCATATGCATGGTCTGCGCTTATTAAAAAAAATGCAATGGTCTGCTGGACTGATTTCTTATTTTCTTGAAATACCCATAGATCTATCATTTTTCGAATTTCCTAGGTTATATAATGTATACTTGATCAATAACTCAATCTTTGGACTGCAAGAATCTGATCAACAAGCTGAAAAAACAAACAATGTTAATTGAAGATCAAAGGAATCAAGAATCAAATAATGATTCTCACCTTTATCAATTTTTCTTCTGGGATATATACTTCTTGCCTTGATTCTTTCTCTTGATTTCCTTTCTACAGTTAATCTCTTCCACTTCCTCAATGTTTCTTCAGAACTACCTGTTATCTTATCTCGCTAGTCCAAATTTAGTGATGAGCAATTTTGTAAGATAAATGCCACCACAGTCACTGGCAATCTCACAATTGATGCATCTCCAAGTGGATAAATCAATGCAAAAAATGAAAAATATGTAATTTGGTACTCTGTTTATAAACCACTATATTGTTACATCTTGTTACCAATGATCAATATGTATGTGTATAAAAGCTTTGAATATCCACTTAACCAACAGAATTGCATAATTTATTATTAAAGAAATTCAGAAATTTAGACTTACAATAATTATATAATAGAGCAATTTAGCCTTATTCTCAGTTAACATTCTCATGCTTTTAAATCTTGTACACTTCATACTAAAGCTGTTAACAATATCTATAAAAAAAAGTAAATATATACTTGCTTGAGTGATAAGCTTTTACAAATTCTAAGACCTCATTATCTAACACAAAGTTTTGAAATTATCTACCACAAAGTTCTAAAAGGGAAAAGGGGAGATTCCAGTTAGTATGTTTTACACTGCACCAACTACTGAAAAATAGACCAATCTCATAACAGATTCAAAAATAAGTGAAAGTAGAACAATCTCATAACAGATACCCACAATTAACAGCATACCGTATACAAATTTTAGTGAAATTAGTAGGAGAAGTTTGTTGAACAGATTCCTTTTACATTCTCACAAACACAGAAAAGAGGAAGAGCTCGCCTGCGTTCTTCAGATATTCAAAAACCAAAAAAATGTCTTCAAACATAAAATGAGAGCACACACCATGATATCAATATTAAAGCCTAGAGATATGAACAACGGATGAAATCTCAATGCCTTAGAACTATGTTGCACGGGTACGCCAAAATTGGAAGAGTACCCATACCGGATACAAGTACGCCATGGGTACGTATTTGGTACGTACTCAAATGCATCGCCAAACAAAAAAAACGGGGTACGTTTTGGGTACGTCGTGGGTACGCCATGGGTACGCCGCGGGTACGTTTTGGGTACGCCGGATAATTTAAATAAATAAAAATTTAAAAATGTTAAGAACTGGGTCGTTTTGATGTTTTTATTTGCTCTAGTAAAAATTAAAAATTTTATTCTCAATTTATCTAAAAGATCAAAACCTAATTTTACCTTTCACTCTATCAGAACTGTGTCGTTTTGATGTGTTTGAAGATATATGTTAAGGTGTTACATATTCTTTTGATGATTTTCATTAGGTTGTGATGGTTTTCATGTTGGTCTTTGATATGATAATTGGCCAAGATATATGAGTATTGAACATTAGGAGATTTGATATTTTTAATTAATAATATTGTGGTAGAAAACATTTGATTTCTATTTTATATATATATATATATATATATATATATATTTAAATAAATATATATAACTGGTGTACCCGTACCCCGTACACATACCCGTACCCGTATCCGTATACGTGCAACATAGCCTTAGAACAAACCTTGAAGCCACTTTCAGCTTAGAAATCCCCAAATGTCGCCCAAAAATATCCACAAAATTTCGCCCAAGATGCTCGATTTGCAAAATTGAAATTCAATTCCAAATTCTTAACAACTGAATTACGAGCGAATAAGAGGATTGCGTGAGGAACAACAGATTTGGGGAGGAGAAATTTCAGGGGTTTGAGAAGGAGTGAATCACGAAAGAGAGGTTCCAATTGCAAGTGAAGAACAAACGTGAAGCATAGTGTGAAGCGCGTGAGAAACAAGGAGGCACAATTGAAGAGAGAGAATGAATATTTAAAGAAAAGATAACGTGGAAATTTGTGGAAGAGGGTGCGATGTTTGAGTGCCTCACTTTCCAGAGTAAGGGCTTATCAAAAAAAGCTTTAGAGAGTAAGGTCTCAATTTTTTTTTCCTCCATCGGAAAACCTCTTCCAATGAGGTCTCAAAAGTATTAGATAACAGGGCGACTAAAATATTTAATAACGAAAAAAAAATTGAAATTTTATTGGACTATCATTCAATGTAAAATAATCATGCCCATGGGAAATTAATGTGTAATTATGGAGAAATTGAAAAACAATTATAGCTAGTTGATAATGATTTTTATTTTGAAATACATTTATGTTGAATAATTATTAATTAGTGTCCTAGTATTTTAAAATTTAATTTAATAGAAAATATTAATAGAAAAAAATAAAATTTGTATTTTTAATTGGTATACTATTTAATGAAAAATTATTTTCAGTAAAGTGTAAATATAGTCAAATTTAAATAGCTACATAATTAGTTGATAGTGATTATTATTTAAAAAAATTGTTTAAAATGATATTTTTTACAATTA
Organism: Lotus japonicus; assembly: GCF_012489685.1. Taxonomy (NCBI): domain Eukaryota; kingdom Viridiplantae; phylum Streptophyta; class Magnoliopsida; order Fabales; family Fabaceae; genus Lotus; species Lotus japonicus. The sequence continues at coordinate 27,294,135 of NC_080043.1, forward strand.
ATAATATTTTCATATTTGAATAAAAAAAAAAAAGACCAATCTCAGGCTCTTCCCCCAAAGCCCATGCTTTTCTGCTTTTCTATTCAAACTTCTATGACAACAAAAGCAAAAGGAATCGTAAAAAGAGATTAGGAAACAAACTAAAATTGCAGCCATGATAAATTTAAAATGTTGCTCTAACATACTATATGAGTTTTATATCAAATATCACTTGAAATTTCTATGTGAACACATTAAAATTATGAAATTAACCAAACGTTTTATTGGAGACTTAATAACTAGCTGCTTATATTGGGGTACATTTACACCATTGAACCACAAAACTCTTATTGAACCATTGAGGTTAGAAATATTACAAATAAACGACAAAAACTTCTACACAACGGGAATTGGATATCTTGATTGTGCTTGATTTAGGTCTGAAGGAATATGTCTCTTGATCTCATGATTGAAATCAGAACCCTTGGACACAAAAGAGCGTGCCACAACAGGTACTGGGTCAGGTGACTGAGCTTGATTTGGGCCTGAAGGAATAAGTCTCTTGATCTCATAGTTGAAACCAAAATCCTTAAACACAAAAGAGCGTGCCACAACTGGAACAGGATCAGGTGATTGTGCGTGACTTGGGCCTGAAGGAACAAGCCTCTCGATCTCATGATTGAAACCAAAATCCTTGGACACAAAAGAGTGTGCCACAACAGGTACTGGATCAGGTGATTGTTCTTGATTTGGTCCGGAAGGAACAAGTCTCTTTATCTCATGATTGAAATCAAAATCCATGGAGGAAAAAGAGCGTGTCAGAACAGGTATTGAGTCAGGTGATTGTGTGTGATTTGGGCTTGAAGGAACAAGCCTCTCGATTCCATGATTGAAACCAAAATCCTTGGATACAAAAGAGTGTGCCACAACAGGTACTGGATCAGGTGATTGTGCTTGATTTGGTCCTGAAGGGACAAGTCTCTTGATCTCATGATTGAAACCAAAATCCTTGGACCCAAAAGAGTGTGCCACCACAGGTACTGGGTCAGGTGACTGTTCTTGATTTGGACCTGAAGGAACAAGCCTATTGATCTCATAATTGAAGCCAATATCATTAGGAACTAAATACTTAGCTCGATTTGGACCTGAAAGAACTAATCTGTTGATACCATTAGCTGTGACACGATCATTGACCGCAAGAGAAAGGACCAAGAAATATGTAAAACAAACCAAATAAACCTTTGAATTTTCCATTTTCTAAGTTTTTGTCTCACCGTTGGATAAAACGTGAGTTAAATACATGGTACTAGAACTTTTTTAAGAATATATTAATTTGTTTATTTAATTAGAAGTTTCCTTTTTTATCAAATTATGCATAATATCCTAAATTTTGTAAAAATATTTATTTAATTTTATATTTCAATAATACCCATGCTATGTACATATATTTTCTAATTCAGAAATGATGAAACATATATATATATATATATATATATATATATATATATATATTTTTGAACAAGAAATGATGAAACATATGAAACGAATGAAAGGTAAAGTGTATTATATTTTCCGTCAAACCAGTGAATGGTTATTAGTCCCTCTATTTTAGTTTCAAAAATAAAAATATTAGTCCCTCTATTTCAACTTGTTCTTACAATTCGTTCTGGCTATTTAGAAAGGTTCTTTTTAATTTTATGCCCTATTGACCATGGTTATTTGCCACCCTTGGTCAATGTCACATATCACTTACTGAGACATTTAACTTCCCTTAAAAATTTAAAAGTCAAAGACAAAAAAAAATTAAAAGTGAAAGTAGAACAATCTCAGAACAGATACCCACAATTAACAACATACCGTATACAAATTTTAGTGAAATTAGTAGGAGAAGTTTGTTGAACATATTCCTTTTACATTCTCACAAACACAGAAAATAGGAAGAGCTCGCCTGCGTTCTTCAGATATTCAAAAACCAAAAAAAAGTCTTCAAACATAAAATGAGAGCACACACCATGATATCAATCTTAAAGCCTAGAGATATGAACAACGGATGAAATCTCAATGCCTTTGAACTATGTTGCACGGGTACGCCAAAATTGAAAGAGTACCTACCGGATACAGGTACGCCATGGGTACGTATCTGGTACATACTCAAATGCATCGCCAAACAAAAAAAACGGGGTACGTTTTGGGTACATCGTGGGTACACCATGGGTACGCCGCGGGTATGTTTTGACTACGCCGGATAATTTAAATAAATAAAAATTTAAAAATGTTAAGAACTGGGTCGTTTTGATGTTTTTATTTGCTCTAGTAAAAATTAAAAATTTTATTCTCAATTTATCTAAAAGATCAAAACCTAATTTTACCTTTCACTCTATCAGAACCGTGTCGTTTTGATGTGTTTGAAGATATATGTTAAGGTGATACATATTCTTTTGATGATTTTCATTAGGTTGTGATGGTTTTCATGTTGGTCTTTGATATGATAATTGGCCAACATATATGAGTATTGAACATTAGGAGATTTGATATTTTTAATTCATAATATTGTGGTAGAAAACATTTGATTTCTATTATATATATATATATATATTTAAATAAATATATATAACTGATGTACCCGTACCCCGTACACGTACCCGTACCCGTATCCGTATCCGTGCAACATAGCCTTAGAACAAACCTTGAACCCACTCTCAGCTTAGAAATCCCCAAATGTCGCCCAAAAATATCCACAAAATTTCGCCCAAGATGCTCGATTTGCAAAATTGAAATTCAATTCCAAATTCTTAACAACTGAATTACGAGCGAATAAGAGGATTGCGTGAGGAACAACAGATTTGGAGAGAAGAAATTTCAGGGGTTTGAGAAGGAGTGAATCACGAAAGAGAGGTTCCAATTGCAAGTGAAGAACAAACGTGAAGCATAGTGTGAAGCGCGTGAGAAACAAGGAGGCACAATTGAAGAGAGAGAATGAATATTTAAAGAAAAGATAACGTGGAAATTTGTGGAAGAGGGTGCGATGTTTGAGTGTCTCACTTTCCAGAGTAAGGGCTTATCAAAAAAAGCTTTAGAGAGTAAGGTCTCAATTTTTTTTTCCTCCATCGGAAAACCTCTTCCAATGAGGTCTCAAAAATATTAGATAACAGGGCGACTAAAATATTTAATAACGAAAAAAAAAATTGAAATTTTATTGGACTATCATTCAATGTAAAATAATCATGCCCAAGGGAAATTAATGTGTAATTATGGAGAAATTGAAAAACAATTATAGCTAGTTGATAATGATTTTTATTTTGAAATACATTTATGTTGAATAATTATTAATTAGTGTCCTAGTATTTTAAAATTTAATTTAATAGAAAATATTAATAGAAAAAATTAAAATTTGTATTTTTAATTGGTATACTATTTAATGAAAAATTATTTTCAGTAAAGTGTAAATATAGTCAAATTTAAATAGCTACATAATTAGTTGATAGTGATTATTATTTAAAAAAATTGTTTAAAATGATATTTTTTACAATTAATAATATTTTCATATTTGAATAAAAAAAAGACCAATCTCAGGCTCTTCCCCCAAAGCCCATGCTTTTCTGCTTTTCTATTCAAACTTCTATGACAACAAAAGCAAAAGGAAGGAATCGTAAAAAGAGATTAGGAAACAAACTAAAATTGCAGCCATGATAAATTTAAAATGTTGCTCTAACATACTATATGAGTTTTATATCAAATATCACATGAAATTTCTATGTGAACACATTAAAATTATGAAATTAACCAAACGTTTTATTGGAGACTTAATAACTAGCTGCTTATATTGGGGTACATTTACACCATTGAACCACAAAACTCTTATAGAACCATTGAGGTTAGAAATATTACAAATAAACGACAAAAACTTCTACACAACGGGAATTGGATATCTTGATTGTGCTTGATTTAGGTCTGAAGGAATATGTCTCTTGATCTCATGATTGAAATCAGAACCCTTGGACACAAAAGAGCGTGCCACAACAGGTACTGGGTCAGGTGACTGAGCTTGATTTGGGCCTGAAGGAATAAGTCTCTTGATCTCATAGTTGTAACCAAAATCCTTAAACACAAAAGAGCGTGCCACAACTGGAACAGGATCAGGTGATTGTGCGTGACTTGGGCCTGATGGAACAAGCCTCTCGATCTCATGATTGAAACCAAAATCCTTGGACACAAAAGAGTGTGCCACAACAGGTACTGGATCAGGTGATTGTTCTTGATTTGGTCCGGAAGGAACAAGTCTCTTGATCTCATGATTGAAATCAAAATTCTTGGATACAAAAGAGTGTGCCACAATAGGTACTGGGTCAGGTGATTGTGCTTGATTTGGTCCTAAAGGGACAAGTCTCTTGATCTCATGATTGAAACCAAAATCCTTGGACCCAAATGAGTGTGCCACCACAGGTACTGGGTCAGGTGACTGTTCTTGATTTGGACCTGAAGGAACAAGCCTATTGATCTCATAATTGAAGCCAATATCATTAGGAACTAAATACTTAGCTCGATTTGGACCTGAAAGAACTAATCTGTTGATACCATTAGCTGTGACACGATCATTGACCGCAAGAGAAAGGACCAAGAAATATGTAAAACAAACCAAATAAACCTTTGAATTTTCCATTTTCTAAGTTTTTGTCTCACCGTTGGATAAAACGTGAGTTAAATACATGGTACTAGAACTTTTTTAAGAATATATTAATTTGTTTATTTAATTAGAAGTTTCTTTTTTTATCAAATTATGCATAATATCCTAAATTTTGTAAAAATATTTATTTAATTTTATATTTCAATAATACCCATGCTATGTACATATATTTTCTAATTCAGAAATGATGAAACATATATATATATATATATATTTTTTTGAACAGGAAATGATGAAACATATGAAACGAATGAAAGGTAAAGTGTATTATATTTTCCGTCAAACCAGTGAATGGTTATTAGTCCCTCTATTTTAGTTTCAAAAATAAAAATATTAGTCCCTCTATTTCAACTTGTTCTTACAATTCGTTCTGGCTATTTAGAAAGGTTCTTTTTAATTTTATGCCCTATTGACCATGGTTATTTGCCACCCTTGGTCAATGTCACATATCACTTACTGAGACATTTAACTTCCCTTAAAAATTTAAAAGTCAAAGACAAAAAAAAATTAAAATTAAAATCTCTAAAGATAATTATCTTCATTTTTTTTAAATGAATTATCTTGATATTCAAATTTCACATAATTACATATTAATCCAAATGGTTTACATTAAAAAAATCAGGCCTATAAAAAATTAAAACCGTAATACCTAAAATGATTTATATTAATCCTAAAATGATTTATATTCAATTCAAACTTCACCAAAAGAGCATAGTAATACAAACAACATTACATATAATAAAAAATATAATAGAAAATGTTAAATTTGAATTTTTCAATTAATACTTTCAATCTATTTAAATTTTTCAAATATGAAAATATTATTAATTCTAAAAAATATCATTTTAAACAATTTTTTTAAATAATAATCACTATCAACTAATTATGTAGCTATTTAAATTTTACTATATTTACACTTTACTGAAAATAATTTTTCATTAAATAGTATACCAATAAAAATACAAATTTTGATTTTTTCTATTAATATTTTCTATTTAATTAAATTTTAAAATACTAGGACACTAATTAATAATTATTCAACATAAATGTATTTCAAAATAAAAATCATTATCAACTAGCTATAATTTGTTTTCAATTTCTCCATAATTACACATTAATTTCCCACAGGCAAGATTATTTTACATTGAATGATAGTCCAATAAAATTTCAATTTTTTTTCGTTATTAAATATTTTAATCGCCCTGTTATCTAATATTTTTAAGACCTCATTGGAAGAGGTTTTTCGATGGAGGAAAAAAAAATTGAGACCTTACTCTCTAAAGCTTTTTTTGATAGGCCCTTACTCAAGAAAGTGAGGCACTCAAACATCGCACCCTCTTCCACAAATTTCCACGTCATCTTTTCTTTAAATATTCATTCTCTCTCTTCAATTGTGCCTCCTTGTTTCTCACGCGCTTCACACTATGCTTCACGTTTGTTCTTCACTTGCAATTGGAACCTTTCTTTCGTGATTCACTCCTTCTCAAACCCCTAAAATTTCTCCTCTCCAAATCTGCTGTTCCTCACGCAATCCTCTTATTTGCTTGTAATTCAGTTGTTATGAATTTGGAATTGAATTTTAATTTTGCAAATCGAGCATCTTAGGCGAAATTTTGGGGATATTTTTGGGCGACATTTGGGGATTTCTAAGCTGAGAGTGGCTTCAAGGTTTGTTCTAAGGCTAGGTTGCACGGATACGGGTACGGGTACGGGGTACGAGTATACATGTCAATTGAAAAGTTCAACTACACATTATTTTTCTCTTGCATGTACGGGGGAGTTCAATGAATGGGGGTCATGGAACCGAAATGATTGTTAGTAAAACGTGATAATGTGATGTGTCATGGAAAGGTCACATTGTTAAAGTAAATTTCTGGTACTCTTCCAAATCCTGAAAACTGATTTTAAGGTTAACATTTGATCTTACCCTATAGTTGAGGAAAAGAGTCATAGGAACCTTCACAAAAGAATTTTCCATGATATTAATAGAATAAAGAGAGGTGAATAGGGTGCAAAAATAATACATATAATCACGTGACATATATAACTACGTTTTATATCATTTCTTTATAGGAAACGTACTGAAAACCAATGACATTTAGTACATGATAATTTTGCTAATACCATCAAATAACACATTTTTTATTTTATTTTCCTATATTGTTTCATTTTTTAAAATTTTGGAAAATCATAATTATTAATCTTGATCATTGCATGAATGATGATATTAATAATTTATTAATGGATTTTTGTTCAAAATACGTGGGTGTCTAATTGTGCAACAAAGGCTGTAAACGTGTTTTGGGTTGAACGGAGTATTGCAGGGAAAATAACTTCTACGCTGACTCGGGGACCTACTTATTCTTCACAGGTTAGGACAAATATTGCTAATGCCATTTGTGTGGTGCTCGACAGTGACGAAACTGTAAACAAAGCAAGCTGTGATACTGGTGGTGAGTCGGGAGAAGAAAGGGAAGCACAATGTTGGGATACAGTTGAAAAGGCAAATGATAGTACAAAGGAGGAATAGGTTCTTTCTTCTTTGCGCCGTCCTCGGGGTCGGCCTCATAAAATTAAATCGGAGGGTCAACAATGCACAGGAAAACGACCTAGAGGGAGACCACCGAAAGTTGAGAGAAATTCATAACTGGAAGGCCTGAGGACGGAGAGCCTCAGCAGAAATTAACGTAGGCCAATTGGCATAATCAAGAGGCCAGAGGGGATTATGACAAGGGTAACAGGTGATCTCATTCATAGTCAGAGTGTTGGTTTGTTATTCGATTGCTCGAAGGAGATTGCGGTTCAGGGATTGGCTAGGGAAATATCTTTTGCATTGCAATCTAATTGATGGCAAGACCATGGACATGGAATGTGAGAGGTTTGGGTCGGGCAGAGAAGAGAAGGGCGGTGAGACTTTCTTTGGAGAAAGTACGGCCTGAGTTAATAATGCTTCAGGAAACTAAGCTGCGTGCGGGAAGGGAGGAAGTGCTTAGAGGTTGGTAGCGTTCCAAGGGGTTGCAGATGCAATGTGTGACGGCTATTCAAGCGGCAGGGGGTATTATGACGCTATGGAGGAAAGATATTTTCACTTGCGAGTAGGTTATCAGAGGAGATCGATTTCTTGCCTTGGTGATGAGACTGGTGCAGTCTCGAGACATATGTGTTATTTTGTAATTTTTATGGTCCTCATGATGTGGGCAGTAGAGCGCATATGTTTGCAAAGATAGGGGCGGTTTTGGATGAGGTGGTCGGCAGGGTGGTTGTGGGATGGGATTTTAATACTATTTTGAATGTTGGTGAGAGGCGTGGTGGAGGTGTGAACACGCTGGGTGACTGAGTTCTCAAGGTTTTTGTGGCAGCCTAGTATCTGATTGACTTACCATTGAATAATGGTGATTTCAGTTGGGGGAGTACGAGGGAGTCAGGGTTGTTGAGTAAGTTGGATCGTTGTTTGATTAATGAGGACACGCTAATGGGTTTTGATGGAGTGTCTTAGGTGGCTCAGGATTGGGGTGTGTTCGATCATAGGGCGGTGGTGCTGGTTTGGGGGTCGAAGAATTTTGGCCCAAAACCATTTACTTTTTATAATTATTGGTTGCTGGAGGAGGGTTTTAAGGAGATGGTTTAGAAGTGGTGGAGTTCAAACATGGTGTTAGGATGGTCGGGGTTTGTACTTATGCATAAGATGAGGGGGTTAAGGGGGAAAATTCGCGAGTGGTGCAAAGCGAGGGGAGCTTGAGGGTCGACGAAGATTGTTTGTTTGGAAGGGAAAGTTTATGAACTCATGGAGAGAGATGGGGTATCAGAGGAGTTACAAAAGGAGCGTGATGAAATATTTTTTACCACTCAACGTTTGAATCTCTCAAGACTCAATTGTAGTATAGTAAAGGGTTTTGTTGTATCCACATGGAGTTGTAATACTTATGTCGTTCAATAGGTATCAAGCTTAAATGATGGTTGCACAATAGACTGATTGTTTGCTTAAGAACATACAAGTAAATGAAAACAGATAAATTGATGGAGAAACAACAAGTATGCAAATTTGCTGGGATTATATTTCATTGTTTGACCTTTTTACTTTCTACTGATTCAAATACATAACATGTTCAAGCATATGATTCATCTACACCAATTCAACCTTACGCCACCGATGTCTCGCAGGAGTGGATAACAATAACTCTCTAATCCTAAACATTGATGTCTCACATGATTAAGAAAGAAAGTTATCATGAAGTTTGGGTTTTTAATGACTAATAAACCTAACTCTATGTCTAGAAATTAGGATTATTAAGTTATTAACTTTAGTTCGAACTCAAACGTTGCAGCTTCCGCTCACAAGTCAAATCAAGCAAAATAGCCAAGGTGATCAATCTAAGATATATCATGAGGATCAAGAGAAAACCACAAAATCATAAACAAGAAACATGCTTTATATTGAATAGAATCACATAGAGAGCATAATTATCATACAACTACATCAAATCCCAACCAAAGAGAGATTAGCTATCCATTTTCATGGATAGCTTTACAAATAGAGATGAAGAATGAGAAGAATCGAAACCGTCGTGATGTCTCACCGCTGAATCCGATACCCAAGCCTATTCTCTAGCCTCCTAAGCCTCTCTCCATCTTTCTCTATGTTTGGGTTCTTTTCTGATCAAGTTATATTACCAACTTCTTAAAAGAAGCTTTCTATAGTGAAAAACGCAGCACAGGGCGTTGGGCAGCTCGTTTTGGGTGTTGGGCAGCTAGATTACTTCAGGGGAAGATTTTTGGCACCGCCTTGGACGTTGGACAGCCTCTGCAGGCCACTGGGCGCCCATTCCACCTTCAAACTTCTTTTTCTTGCCAAAAACTTGCTCTTTTTCTTGAATCTTCAATCCTACAGTAAAAGTTCAAATTAAAATCAAACTTAGGAACATTCTAGCCTAATGTTCACCTATCAATAAGTTATAATCAAAAGAAGTAGGATTTGATCAAGATTTCTCATGAATTCATAAGCATAAGTTCCTAAGTTGGTCATCAAAATTAAGTAAAATTGGCACTTATCAAAGCGCCTTATGACATTGTCGTCTCTTTGGAAGGAATACAGACGTGAGGAATTAATGTGGCTACAGAAATCCAGATTGAGGTGGGTTAAGGAGGGTGAACGGAACACTCAGTTCTTTCATCTGGTGTGTAAAATTCGAGCCACGAGGAGGAGTATGGAGCACTTGCAGGTGAATGGGGAGGTGCATGAGCAGCCTGAATTATAAAACGAGCGATTTTTTTATCACTTCCAAGCCTTTTTTAGATCTGGGCTGCGTGGTAATATTAGGCTTTCAGGTTAGGGTGTCCAGAGGGTGTCAATGGAAGATCAATGCATGTTGGAAGATCATTTTTCTTATGAGGAGATTTGGGCTAAGATGTTGTTGTGTGATGAGGATCGGGCACGGGGACCTGATAGTTTTAACTTCAAATTTTTCAGAGAATTTTGGCATATGTTGCGTGATGATATGATGAAGATGTTTCAAGAATTTTTTGTCCATGGAAAATTAGAAAAAGGGGTTGAATGTTGGGTTAATAGCATTGATTCCAAAGAAGAGTGATCCAGCAGAAATTGGAGATTACAGGCCAATCAAATTAATTGGGAGTATCTATAAGTTGATTGCTAAAGTGCTGGCGGCGAGGTTACAAAGTGTGATGCCATATTTATTGTCGTAGAACAATTTTTCATTCACAAAGGGGCACCAAATAGAAGATTGTATTTTCATAGCAAATGAGGTGGTGGACTCGATGTTGAGGGTTGGAAGGGGTTTTTTTTTTGCTTAAGTTGGATTTTGCAAAGGCTTAGGATAATGTTGAATGAGAGTTCTTGATGGGTATAATGAAGGAGTTGGGGTTTATAGAGCGTTGGAGCATTTAACATATTCATGTAATAACAATTTAACATCCCAAAACAACACAAGTCAAAGTCAATCAAAGTCAACACTCCTCAAAAGTCATCATGATTATTATTTTCACTAAATAATAATATAAATAATAATATTTAAATACTAAAAATAGAGGGTTTTACAAGATAACTAACTTATATTCCCTTTTCACCCTCATTCCAAATTAAAATTATTTCAACATTATAATATATAACATATTAATTAATAAATTAAAAAATATAAATTTTAATAATATATCAATTCTATTATGTATCAATTACTAGTTGACTCAGTTAAGCTATTATTTATCACTTGCTACTATTAAATCAACATCAATTAGTGACCTACATAATTTTAATTTAAATTAACCAATTAATAAAATATGGTGTATTTTATTGACTTTTAAAAACATAAAATCATATATAAAAATGAAAAAATAATATATTAATTTCAAAAAATAAAAATTTGCATAATTGAATTTAGAATTTAAATTTAAGTCAATATTTATCACATATTATTTCATTATTAGGTCAACATCAAACACATGATACAATAAGAGTCTATTATAATCTGATCCTATCATATTCTTATTTAACTCTACCATATCGTGTTCTTATCATATCATGTCTCTGTCAAACAGACTAGTGTATTCTTTTCATGTCAAAAAAGGTAATTTCAAATTGAATAAATTAAAAATTTAATATATTCTAAAAATATCTTGTACCACGCTAATTAACTCACGTTTTATCGATTGAAGAGACAAAAACTTCGAAGATGGAAAACTCAAAGGTTTATTTGGGTCGTGTTATGTATTTCTTTGTCCATTCTCTTGCAGCCACTAATCGTGTCACAAGTAATGGTACCAACAGATTAGTTTCTACAGGTCCAAATCGAGCAGAGTCACCAAGCACAGGACCTGTTGTGGCACACTCATTTGTGTCTAAGGATTTTGGTTTCAATCATGAGATTGAGAGACTAGTTCCTACAAGCCCAAATCCAGCACAATCATCGGGCTCAGGACCTATTGTGGTCAATAATGGGATCCAGAGACTTATTACTACAGGCCCAAATGCAGCACAATCACCTGATCCAGGACCTGTGGTGGCACACTCTTTTGTTCCTAAGGATTTTGGTTTTAATCTTGAGATCAAGAGACTTGTTCCTACAAGCCCAAATTCGGCACAATCACAAGATTCACCTGTAGTGGCACACTCTTTTGTGTCTAAGGATTTTGGTTTTAATCATAAGATCAAGAGACTTGTTCCTACAGGACCAAATCCAACAAAATCACCTGACCCACCTATTGTGGTACACTCTTTTGGGTCCAAGGATTTTGGTTTTAATCATGAGATCAAGAGACTTGTTCCTACAGGCCCAAATCCAGCACAGTCACCTGACCCGAGACCTGTTGTGGCATACACTTTTGCTTCTAATAATTTGGGTCTCAATCATGAGATCAAGAGACTTGTTCCTACATGCCAAGATCCAACACAATCACCTGACCCAACACATGTTATGGCACACTCTTTTGTATCTAAGGATTTTGGTCTCAATCATGAGATCAAGAGACTTGATCCTACATGCCCAAATACAACACAGTCACCAGACCCAGGACCTGATGTGGCACACTCTTTTGTGACTAAGTATTTTGGTTTCAATCATGAGATCAAGAGAATTGTTCCTACAGGCTCAAATCCAGCACCGTCACCTGACCCAGGACCTAATGTGACACATTCTTGTGTGACCAAGTGTTTTGGTTTCAATCGCAAGATCAAGAGGTTTATTCCTTTCATGTCCAAATCAAGCACAATCACCTGACCAAGTTCCCGTCGTGTATATAGCATTTTTATTTTTCTAGCCTCAATGATTTTATAAGAGCTTTGTGATTTCAATGGTGTTGATGCACCCGAAATAAGCGGCTAGTTATTAAGTCTCCAATAAAAAACTTTAGTTAGTTTCACACTTTTAATGTCTTCGCAGAGAAATTTGACACGATATTCGGTATGAAACTTATATACTATCTTCTAAATTTATCACGGCTGCAAATGCAACTTCTTTCCTAGTCTCTTTTAATTTTGCAATTCCTTTAGCTTTTGTAGCATTGCGGTTTGATAGATTGCTATTTTCATACGTAATATTAAAAAAATTATATAGTTAAAAATTAATCCATAATAACTTCTTATGAGATATGAAGAAGTTATGTAACCAATGTTCCCTTAAAATTAGGGGACTCCCTAATATGCACCACTTTTCGAGAAGTGCAATTTTACACCACTTACTTTGACCGGTTATAACAGGTCAACACATTAATTTTTTTTTAAAAAAATATCATTAAAAATTTGTTATATATTAAATTTCTTTAAAAAAATGTGTTGACCTTTTATACCAGGTTAAAAAAAAACTGGTGTAAAATTGCACCAGGGGTGCATATTAGAGGTCACCTAAAATTAGTTGAAGTGGTCAAAGATAATTTCTTAGTTCAATGGGGTGCACATGAATATGATGGTATTAGACCAAGAAATGAGGTGGCCGGTGCGAAATATTTTAAGGGTGGTTGTGACCTCTTGGAAGAAAGGTGAGAAGAACATGGCCTCTGGGAAAAGCCTTGGTCTTTGATGGTCATGATGGGTAAGAAATGTAAGGTTTGATTGAATACTTGTAGAAACTACAATACATGCATGAGAAAAAGAGTCACATTAGTCTTCTTCTTCTCATTGGAAGAAGACACAATAGAAACTACAATACTTGTCTTGCTTTTTGTGAAACACCACAATCATCATCAACACTTCACATAATGACATTACAGACCTGAGTATTGATAGCTTCAGGATCATTAGAGACATTTATGGAGATGGATCTTCTCCTCATCCACATGGCCCTGGTATTACATGCGATCATTATAAAAACCAATGATTTTCCCTATGGGCATTACGTAAGGTATCAATTTAACTCAGATAATATATATTAATTAAGTACGTAATTGTTAATTTTATTAGTAACTTATAAATCTTGTTGCAAGTTGCAAGGGTGATGTATATCGTTGGGAATGGTGTCGGCTGGTGACAATGAACTTTAATCACTTGTCGACAAAAACTTTTTCTAAAATGCTTTACGTAGCTTGGTTCTATAAGAGCATCTCCAATGGAGTCCTTATTTTGAGATCTTAAAATAAGATCCGGATTTTATTAAATCCCACCATTGGAGCTATCCTACATGGCATGAGATCTTAGCAAAAGCTAAGATCCGTGCCTTAGCTCAGGTACTCTCAAATATGGGATCTTAAATAAAATAATATTTTTTTCTCTCCTCTAATACCATTAGATTAATGATAAGGCTTGGTCCACCCTTCAGTGGAAAAGAATTTTTGCAGATATCATAAAATGCCCAAAAAAAAAAGAATCGAGCCTCGAGAAAAAAGGGTCGCTTCACACATGCGACTCTTTCAACGATTGAGTATGTTGAACTAATGGTAATTTAAGTTTTCTAAAATGTTAGATTCACATTATATATGTGTAATATATGTATTAATAGGTATTCTCTTTCTATGTGCGTGTGAGATAAAGTTTGAGGGAGAGGTAGGTACATATCCAACTCTCTCTCTCTCTCTCTCTCTCTCTCTCTCTCTCTCTCTCTCTCTCTCTCTCTCTCTCTCTCTCTCTCTATGATCAAAATCAAGTTCATCACTCTTGGGTGTGGCATGATCGTTTTTCAAGCCAAATCCATTCGATGTAGACCCCATTATCTAACACAAACTTTTGAAATTATCTACCACAAAGTTCTAAAAGGGAAAAGGGACGATTCCAGTTAGTATGTTTTACACTGCACCAACTACTGAAAAATAGACCAATCTCATAACAGATTCAAAAATAAGTGAAAGTAGAACAATCTCAGAACAGATACCCACAATTAACAACATACCGTATACAAATTTTAGTGAAATTAGTAGGAGAAGTTTGTTGAACATATTCCTTTTACATTCTCACAAACACAGAAAAGAGGAAGAGCTCGCCTGCGTTCTTCAGATATTCAAAAACCAAAAAAAAGTCTTCAAACATAAAATGAGAGCACACACCATGATATCAATCTTAAAGCCTAGAGATATGAACAACGGATGAAATCTCAATGCCTTTGAACTATGTTGCACGGGTACGCCAAAATTGAAAGAGTACCTGTACCGGATACAGGTACGCCATGGGTACGTATCTGGTACATACTCAAATGCATCGCCAAACAAAAAAAACGGGGTACGTTTTGGGTACATCGTGGGTACGCCATGGGTACGCCGCAGGTATGTTTTGACTACGCCGGATAATTTAAATAAATAAAAATTTAAAAATGTTAAGAACTGGGTCGTTTTGATGTTTTTATTTGCTCTAGTAAAAATTAAAAATTTTATTCTCAATTTATCTAAAAGATCAAAACCTAATTTTACCTTTCACTCTATCAGAACTGTGTCGTTTTGATGTGTTTGAAGATATATGTTAAGGTGATACATATTCTTTTGATGATTTTCATTAGGTTGTGATGGTTTTCATGTTGGTCTTTGATATGATAATTGGCCAACATATATGAGTATTGAACATTAGGAGATTTGATATTTTTAATTCATAATATTGTGGTAGAAAACATTTGATTTCTATTATATATATATATATATATATATATATATTTAAATAAATATATATAACTGATGTACCCGTACCCCGTACACGTACCCGTACCCGTATCCGTATCCGTATCCGTGCAACATAGCCTTAGAACAAACCTTGAACCCACTCTCAGCTTAGAAATCCCCAAATGTCGCCCAAAAATATCCACAAAATTTCGCCCAAGATGCTCGATTTGCAAAATTGAAATTCAATTCCAAATTCTTAACAACTGAATTACGAGCGAATAAGAGGATTGCGTGAGGAACAACAGATTTGGAGAGAAGAAATTTCAGGGGTTTGAGAAGGAGTGAATCACGAAAGAGAGGTTCCAATTGCAAGTGAAGAACAAACGTGAAGCATAGTGTGAAGCGCGTGAGAAACAAGGAGGCACAATTGAAGAGAGAGAATGAATATTTAAAGAAAAGATAACGTGGAAATTTGTGGAAGAGGGTGCGATGTTTGAGTGTCTCACTTTCCAGAGTAAGGGCTTATCAAAAAAAGCTTTAGAGAGTAAGGTCTCAATTTTTTTTTCCTCCATCGGAAAACCTCTTCCAATGAGGTCTCAAAAATATTAGATAACAGGGCGACTAAAATATTTAATAACGAAAAAAAAAATTGAAATTTTATTGGACTATCATTCAATGTAAAATAATCATGCCCATGGGAAATTAATGTGTAATTATGGAGAAATTGAAAAACAATTATAGCTAGTTGATAATGATTTTTATTTTGAAATACATTTATGTTGAATAATTATTAATTAGTGTCCTAGTATTTTAAAATTTAATTTAATAGAAAATATTAATAGAAAAAATTAAAATTTGTATTTTTAATTGGTATACTATTTAATGAAAAATTATTTTCAGTAAAGTGTAAATATAGTCAAATTTAAATAGCTACATAATTAGTTGATAGTGATTATTATTTAAAAAAATTGTTTAAAATGATATTTTTTACAATTAATAATATTTTCATATTTGAATAAAAAAAAGACCAATCTCAGGTTCTTCCCCCAAAGCCCATGCTTTTCTGCTTTTCTATTCAAACTTCTATGACAACAAAAGCAAAAGGAAGGAATCGTAAAAAGAGATTAGGAAACAAACTAAAATTGCAGCCATGATAAATTTAAAATGTTGCTCTAACATACTATATGAGTTTTATATCAAATATCACATGAAATTTCTATGTGAACACATTAAAATTATGAAATTAACCAAACGTTTTATTGGAGACTTAATAACTAGCTGCTTATATTGGGGTACATTTACACCATTGAACCACAAAACTCTAATAGAACCATTGAGGTTAGAAATATTACAAATAAACGACAAAAACTTCTACACAACGGGAATTGGATATCTTAATTGTGCTTGATTTAGGTCTGAAGGAATATGTCTCTTGATCTCATGATTGAAATCAGAACCCTTGGACACAAAAGAGCGTGCCACAACAGGTACTGGGTCAGGTGACTGAGCTTGATTTGGGCCTGAAGGAATAATTCTCTTGATCTCATAGTTGTAACCAAAATCCTTAAACACAAAAGAGCGTGCCACAACTGGAACAGGATCAGGTGATTGTGCGTGACTTGGGCCTGATGGAACAAGCCTCTCGATCTCATGATTGAAACCAAAATCCTTGGACACAAAAGAGTGTGCCACAACAGGTACTGGATCAGGTGATTGTTCTTGATTTGGTCCGGAAGGAACAAGTCTCTTGATCTCATGATTGAAATCAAAATTCTTGTATACAAAAGAGTGTGCCACAATAGGTACTGGGTCAGGTGATTGTGCTTGATTTGGTCCTAAAGGGACAAGTCTCTTGATCTCATGATTGAAACCAAAATCCTTGGACCCAAATGAGTGTGCCACCACAGGTACTGGGTCAGGTGACTGTTCTTGATTTGGACCTGAAGGAACAAGCCTATTGATCTCATAATTGAAGCCAATATCATTAGGAACTAAATACTTAGCTCGATTTGGACCTGAAAGAACTAATCTGTTGATACCATTAGCTGTGACACGATCATTGACCGCAAGAGAAAGGACCAAGAAATATGTAAAACAAACCAAATAAACCTTTGAATTTTCCATTTTCTAAGTTTTTGTCTCACCGTTGGATAAAACGTGAGTTAAATACATGGTACTAGAACTTTTTTAAGAATATATTAATTTGTTTATTTAATTAGAAGTTTCTTTTTTTATCAAATTATGCATAATATCCTAAATTTTGTAAAAATATTTATTTAATTTTATATTTCAATAATACCCATGCTATGTACATATATTTTCTAATTCAGAAATGATGAAACATATATATATATATATATATATATATTTTTGAACAGGAAATGATGAAACATATGAAACGAATGAAAGGTAAAGTGTATTATATTTTCCGTCAAACCAGTGAATGGTTATTAGTCCCTCTATTTTAGTTTCAAAAATAAAAATATTAGTCCCTCTATTTCAACTTGTTCTTACAATTCGTTCTGGCTATTTAGAAAGGTTCTTTTTAATTTTATGCCCTATTGACCATGGTTATTTGCCACCCTTGGTCAATGTCACATATCACTTACTGAGACATTTAACTTCCCTTAAAAATTTAAAAGTCAAAGACAAAAAAAAAATTAAAATTAAAATCTCTAAAGATAATTATCTTCATTTTTTTTAAATGAATTATCTTGATATTCAAATTTCACATAATTACATATTAATCCAAATGGTTTACATTAAAAAAATCAGGCCTATAAAAAATTAAAACCGTAATACCTAAAATGATTTATATTAATCCTAAAATGATTTATATTCAATTCAAACTTCACCAAAAGAGCATAGTAATACAAACAACATTACATATAATAAAAAATATAATAGAAAATGTTAAATTTGAATTTTTCAATTAATACTTTCAATTTATTTAAATTTTTCAAATATGAAAATATTATTAATTCTAAAAAATATCATTTTAAACAATTTTTTTAAATAATAATCACTATCAACTAATTATGTAGCTATTTAAATTTTACTATATTTACACTTTACTGAAAATAATTTTTCATTAAATAGTATACCAATAAAAATACAAATTTTGATTTTTTCTATTAATATTTTCTATTTAATTAAATTTTAAAATACTAGGACACTAATTAATAATTATTCAACATAAATGTATTTCAAAATAAAAATCATTATCAACTAGCTATAATTTGTTTTCAATTTCTCCATAATTACACATTAATTTCCCATGGGCAAGATTATTTTACATTGAATGATAGTCCAATAAAATTTCAATTTTTTTTTCGTTATTAAATATTTTAATCGCCCTGTTATCTAATATTTTTAAGACCTCATTGGAAGAGGTTTTTCGATGGAGGAAAAAAAAATTGAGACCTTACTCTCTAAAGCTTTTTTTGATAGGCCCTTACTCAAGAAAGTGAGGCACTCAAACATCGCACCCTCTTCCACAAATTTCCACGTCATCTTTTCTTTAAATATTCATTCTCTCTCTTCAATTGTGCCTCCTTGTTTCTCACGCGCTTCACACTATGCTTCACGTTTGTTCTTCACTTGCAATTGGAACCTTTCTTTCGTGATTCACTCCTTCTCAAACCCCTAAAATTTCTCCTCTCCAAATCTGCTGTTCCTCACGCAATCCTCTTATTTGCTTGTAATTCAGTTGTTATGAATTTGGAATTGAATTTTAATTTTGCAAATCGAGCATCTTGGGCGAAATTTTGGGGATATTTTTGGGCGACATTTGGGGATTTCTAAGCTGAGAGTGGCTTCAAGGTTTGTTCTAAGGCTATGTTGCACGGGTACGGGTACGAGTACGGGTACGGGGTACGAGTATACATGTCAATTGAAAAGTTCAACTACACATTATTTTTCTCTTGCATGTACGGGGGAGTTCAATGAATGGGGGTCATGGAACCGAAATGATTGTTAGTAAAACGTGATAATGTGATGTGTCATGGAAAGGTCACATTGTTAAAGTAAATTTCTGGTACTCTTCCAAATCCTGAAAACTGATTTTAAGGTTAACATTTGATCTTACCCTATAGTTGAGGAAAAGAGTCATAGGAACCTTCACAAAAGAATTTTCCATGATATTAATAGAATAAAGAGAGGTGAATAGAGTGCAAAAATAATACATATAATCACGTGACATATATAACTACGTTTTATATCATTTCTTTATAGGAAACGTACTGAAAACCAATGACATTTAGTACATGATAATTTTGCTAATACCATCAAATAACACATTTTTTATTTTATTTTCCTATATTGTTTCATTTTTTAAAATTTTGGAAAATCATAATTATTAATCTTGATCATTGCATGAATGATGATATTAATAATTTATTAATGGATTTTTGTTCAAAATACGTGGGTGTCTAATTGTGCAACAAAGGCTGTAAACGTGTTTTGGGTTGAACGGAGTATTGCAGGGAAAATAACTTCTACGCTGACTCGGGGACCTACTTATTCTTCACAGGTTAGGACAAATATTGCTAATGCCATTTGTGTGGTGCTCGACAGTGACGAAACTGTAAACAAAGCAAGTTGTGATACTGGTGGTGAGTCGGGAGAAGAAAGGGAAGCACAATGTTGGGATACAGTTGAAAAGGCAAATGATAGTACAAAGGAGGAATAGGTTCTTTCTTCTTTGGGTCGTCCTCGGGGTCGGCCTCATAAAATTAAATCGGAGGGTCAACAATTCACAGGAAAACGACCTAGAGGGAGACCACCGAAAGTTGAGAGAAATTCATAACTGGAAGGCCTGAGGACGGAGAGCCTCAGCAGAAATTAACGTAGGCCAATTGGCATAATCAAGAGGCCAGAGGGGATTATGACAAGGGTAACAGGTGATCTCATTCATAGTCAGAGTGTTGGTTTGTTATTCGATTGCTCGAAGGAGATTGCGGTTCAGGGATTGGCTAGGGAAATATCTTTTGCATTGCAATCTAATTGATGGCAAGACCATGGACATGGAATGTGAAAGGTTTGGGTCGGGCAGAGAAGAGGAGGGCGGTGAGACTTTCTTTGGAGAAAGTACGGCCTGAGTTAATAATGCTTCAGGAAACTAAGCTGCGTGCGGGAAGGGAGGAAGTGCTTAGAGGTTGGTAGCGTTCCAAGGGGTTGCAGATGCAATGTGTGACGGCTATTCAAGCGGCAGGGGGTATTATGACGCTATGGAGGAAAGATATTTTCACTTGCGAGTAGGTTATCAGAGGAGATCGATTTCTTGCCTTGGTGATGAGACTGGTGCAGTCTCGAGACATATGTGTTATTTTGTAATTTTTATGGTCCTCATGATGTGGGCAGTAGAGCGCATATGTTTGCAAAGATAGGGGCGGTTTTGGATGAGGTGGTCGGCAGGGTGGTTGTGGGATGGGATTTTAATACTATTTTGAATGTTGGTGAGAGGCGTGGTGGAGGTGTGAACACGCTGGGTGACTGAGTTCTAAAGGTTTTTGTGGCAGCTTAGTATCTGATTGACTTACCATTGAATAATGGTGATTTCAGTTGGGGGAGTACGAGGGAGTCAGGGTTGTTGAGTAAGTTGGATCGTTGTTTGATTAATGAGGACACGCTAATGGGTTTTGATGGAGTGTCTTAGGTGGCTCAGGATTGGGGTGTGTTCGATCATAGGGCGGTGGTGCTGGTTTGGGGGTCGAAGAATTTTGGCCCAAAACCATTTACTTTTTATAATTATTGGTTGCTGGAGGAGGGTTTTAAGGAGATGGTTTAGAAGTGGTGGAGTTCAAACATGGTGTTAGGATGGTCGGGGTTTGTACTTATGCATAAGATGAGGGGGTTAAGGGGGAAAATTCGCGAGTGGTGCAAAGCAAGGGGAGCTTGAGGGTCGACGAAGATTGTTTGTTTGGAAGGGAAAGTTTATGAACTCATGGAGAGAGATGGGGTATCAGAGGAGTTACAAAAGGAGCGTGATGAAATATTTTTTACCACTCAACGTTTGAATCTCTCAAGACTCAATTGTAGTATAGTAAAGGGTTTTGTTGTATCCACATGGAGTTGTAATACTTATGTCGTTCAATAGGTATCAAGCTTAAATGATGGTTGCACAATAGACTGATTGTTTGCTTAAGAACATACAAGTAAATGAAAACAGATAAATTGATGGAGAAACAACAAGTATGCAAATTTGCTGGGATTATATTTCATTGTTTGACCTTTTTACTTTCTACTGATTCAAATACATAACATGTTCAAGCATATGATTCATCTACACCAATTCAACCTTACGCCACCGATGTCTCGCAGGAGTGGATAACAATAACTCTCTAATCCTAAACATTGATGTCTCACATGATTAAGAAAGAAAGTTATCATGAAGTTTGGGTTTTTAATGACTAATAAACCTAACTCTATGTCTAGAAATTAGGATTATTAAGTTATTAACTTTAGTTCGAACTCAAACGTTGCAGCTTCCGCTCACAAGTCAAATCAAGCAAAATAGCCAAGGTGATCAATCTAAGATATATCATGAGGATCAAGAGAAAACCACAAAATCATAAACAAGAAACATGCTTTATATTGAATAGAATCACATAGAGAGCATAATTATCATACAACTACATCAAATCCCAACCAAAGAGAGATTAGCTATCCATTTTCATGGATAGCTTTACAAATAGAGATGAAGAATGAGAAGAATCGAAACCGTCGTGATGTCTCACCGCTGAATCCGATACCCAAGCCTATTCTCTAGCCTCCTAAGCCTCTCTCCATCTTTCTCTATGTTTGGGTTCTTTTCTGATCAAGTTATATTACCAACTTCTTAAAAGAAGCTTTCTATAGTGAAAAACGCAGCACAGGGCGCTGGGCAGCTCGTTTTGGGTGTTGGGCAGCTAGATTACTTCAGGGGAAGGTTTTTGGCACCGCCTTGGACGTTGGACGGCCTCTGCAGGCCACTGGGCGCCCATTCCACCTTCAAACTTCTTTTTCTTGCCAAAAACTTGCTCTTTTTCTTGAATCTTCAATCCTACAGTAAAAGTTCAAATTAAAATCAAACTTAGGAACATTCTAGCCTAATGTTCACCTATCAATAAGTTATAATCAAAAGAAGTGGGATTGGATCAAGATTTCTCATGAATTCATAAGCATAAGTTCCTAAGTTGGTCATCAAAATTAAGTAAAATTGGCACTTATCAAAGCGCCTTATGACATTGTCGTCTCTTTGGAAGGAATACAGACGTGAGGAATTAATGTGGCTACAGAAATCCAGATTGAGGTGGGTTAAGGAGGGTGAACGGAACACTCAGTTCTTTCATCTGGTGTGTAAAATTCGAGCCACGAGGAGGAGTATGGAGCACTTGCAGGTGAATGGGGAGGTGCTTGAGCAGCGTGAATTATAAAACGAGCGATTTTTTTATCACTTCCAAGCCTTTTTTAGAACTGGGCTGCGTGGTAATATTAGGCTTTCAGGTTAGGGTGTCCAGAGGGTGTCAATGGAAGATCAAGCATGTTGGAAGATCATTTTTCTTATGAGGAGATTTGGGCTAAGATGTTGTTGTGTGATGGGGATCGGGCACGGGGACCTGATAGTTTTAACTTCAAATTTTTCAAAGAATTTTGGCATATGTTGCGTGATGATATGATGAAGATGTTTCAAGAATTTTTTGTCCATGGAAAATTAGAAAAAGGGGTTGAATGTTGGGTTCATAGCATTGATTCCAAAGAAGAGTGATCCACCAGAAATTGGTGATTACAGGCCAATCAATTTAATTGGGAGTATCTATAAGTTGATTGCTAAAGTGCTGGCGGCAAGGTTACAAAGTGGGATGCCATATTTATTGTCGTAGAACAAATTTTCATTCACAAAGGGGCACCAAATAGAAGATTGTATTTTCATAGCAAATGAGGTGGTGGACTCGATGTTGAGGGTTGGAAGGGGTTTTTTTTTTGCTTAAGTTGGTTTTTGCAAAGGCTTAGGATAATGTTGAATGAGAGTTCTTGATGGGTATAATGAAGGAATTGGGGTTTATAGAGCGTTGGAGCATGTAACATATTCATGTAATATCAATTTAACATCTCAAAACAAGACAAGTCAAAGTCAATCAAAGTCAACACTTCTCAAAAGTCATCATGATTATTATTTTCACTAAATAATAATATAAATAATAATATTTAAATACTAAAAATAGAGGGTTTTACAAGATAACTAACTTATATTCCCTTTTCACCCTCATTCCAAATTAAAATTATTTCAACATTATAATATATAACATATTAATTAATAAATTAAAAAATATAAATTTTAATAATATATCAATTCTATTATGTATCAATTACTAGTTGACTCAGTTAAGCTATTATTTATCACTTGCTACTATTAAATCAACATCAATTAGTGACAATTTTAATTTAAATTAACCAATTAATAAAATATGGTGTATTTTATTGACTTTTAAAAACATAAAATCATAAATAAAAATGAAAAAATAATATTTTAATTTCAAAAAATAAAAATTTGCATAATTGAATTTAGAATTTAAATTTAAGTCAATATTTATCACATATTATTTCATTATTAGGTCAACATCAAACACATGATACGATAAGAGTCTATTATAATCTGATCCTATCATATTCTTATTTAACTCTACCATATTGTGTTCTTATCATATCATGTCTCTGTCAAACAAACTAGTGTATTCTTTTCATGTCAAAAAAGGTAATTTCAAATTGAATAAATTTAAAGTTTAATATATTCTAAAAAAAATCTTGTACCACGCTAATTAACTCACGTTTTATCGATTGAAGAGACAAAAACTTCGAAGATGGAAAACTCAAAGGTTTATTTGGGTCGTGTTATGTATTTCTTTGTCCTTTCTCTTGCAGCCACTAATCGTGTCACAAGTAATGGTACCAATAGATTAGTTTCTACAGGTCCAAATCAAACAGAGTCACCTAGCACAGGACCTGTTGTGGCACACTCATTTGTGTCTAAGGATTTTGGTTTCAATCATGAGATTGAGAGACTAGTTCCTACAAGCCCAAATCCAGCACAATCATCGGGCTCAGGACCTATTGTGGTCAATAATGGGATCCAGAGACTTATTCCTACAGGCCCAAATGCAGCATAATCACCTGATCTAGGACCTGTGGTGGCACACTCTTTTGTTCCTAAGGATTTTGGTTTTAATCTTGAGATCAAGAGACTTGTTCCTACAAGCCTAAATTCGGCACAATCACAAGACTCACCTGTAGTGGCACACTCTTTTGTGTCTAAGGATTTTGGTTTTAATCATGAGATCAAGAGACTTGTTCCTACAGGACCAAATCCAACAAAATCACCTGACCCACCTATTGTGGTACACTCTTTTGGGTCCAAGGATTTTGGTTTTAATCATGAGATCAAGAGACTTGTTCCTACAGGCCCAAATCCAGCACATTCACCTGACCCGAGACCTGTTGTGGCATACACTTTTGCTTCTAATAATTTGGGTCTCAATCATGAGATCAAGAGACTTGTTCCTACATGCCAAGATCCAACACAATCACCTGACCCAACACATGTTATGGCACACTCTTTTGTATCTAAGGATTTTGGTCTCAATCATGAGATCAAGAGACTTGTTCCTACATGCCCAAATACAACACAGTCACCTGACCCAGGACCTGATGTGGTACACTCTTTTGTGACTAAGTATTTTGGTTTCAATCATGAGATCAAGAGAATTGTTCCTACAGGCTCAAATCCAGCACCGTCACCTGACCCAGGACCTAATGTGACACATTCTTGTGTGACCAAGTGTTTTGGTTTCAATCGCAAGATCAAGAGGTTTATTCCTTTCATGCCCAAATCAAGCACAATCACCTGACCCAGTTCCCGTCGTGTATATAGCATTTTTATATTTCTAGCCTCAATGATTTTATAAGAGCTTTGTGATTTCAATGGTGTTGATGCACCCGAAATAAGCGGCTAGTTATTAAGTCTCCAATAAAAAACTTTTGTTAGTTTCATAATTTTAATGTCTTCGCAGAGAAATTTGACACGATATTCGGTATGAAACTTATATACTATCTTCTAAATTTATCACGGCTGCAAATGCAACTTCTTTCCTAGTCTCTTTTAATTTTGCAATTCCTTTAGCTTTTGTAGCATTGCGGTTTGATAGATCACTATTTTCATACGTAATATTAAAAAAAATTATATAGTTAAAAATTAATCCATAATAACTTCTTATGAGATATGAAGAAGTTATGTAACCAATGTTCCCTTAAAACTAGGGGACTCCCTAATATGTACCACTTTTCGAGAAGTGCAATTTTACACCACTTACTTTGACCGGTTATAACAGGTCAACACATTAATTTTTTTAAAAAAAAATATCATTAAAAATTTGTTATATATTAAATTTCTTTAAAAAAATGTGTTGACCTTTTATACCAGGTTAAAAAAAAGTGGTGTAAAATTGCACCACTCTAAAAGTGGTGCATATTAGAGGTCACCTAAAATTAGTTGAAGTGGTCACAGATAATTTCTTAGTTCAATGGGGTGCACATGAATATGATGGTATTAGACCAAGAAATGAGGTGGCCGGTGCGAAATATTTTAAGGGTGGTTGTGACCTCTTGGAAGAAAGGTGAGAAGAACATGGCCTCTGGGAAAAGCCTTGGTCTTTGATGGTCATGATGGGTAAGAAATTTAAGGTTTGATTGAATACTTGTAGAAACTACAATACATGCATGAGAAAAAGAGTCGCATTAGTCTTCTCTTCTCATTGGAAGAAGACACAATAGAAACTACAATACTTGTCTTGCTTTTTGTGAAACACCACAATCATCATCAACACTTCACATAATGACATTACAGACCTGAGTATTGATAGCTTCAGGATCATTAAAGACATTTATGGAGATGGATCTTCTCCTCATCCACATGGCCCTAGTATTACATGCGATCATTATAAAAACCAATGATTTTCCCAATGGGCATTACGTAAGGTATCAATTTAACTCAGATAATATATATTAATTAAGTACGTAATTGTTAATTTTATTAGTAACTTATAAATCTTGTTTCAAGTTGCAAGGGTGATGTATATCGTTGGGAATGGTGTCGGCTGGTGGCAATGAACTTTAATCACTTGTCGACAAAAAGTTTTTCTAAAATGCTTTACGTAGCTTGGTTCTATAAGAGCATCTTCAATGGAGTCCTTATTTTGAGATCTTAAAATAAGATCCGGATCTTATTAGATCCCACCATTGGAGCTATCCTACATGGCATGAGATCTTAGCAAAAGCTAAGATCCGTGCCTTAGCTCAGGTACTCTCAAATATAGAATCTTAAATAAAATAATATTTTTTCTCTCTCCTCCAATACCATTAGATTAATGATAAGGCTTGGTCCACTCTTAAGTGGAAAAAAGTTTTTGCAAATATCATAAAATGCCCCAAAAAAAAAAGAATCGAGCCTCGAGAAAAAGGGGTCGCTTCACACATGCGACTCTTTCAACGATTGAGTATGTTGAACTAATGGTAATTAAGCTTTCTAAAATGTTAGATTCACATTATATATGTGTAATATATGTATTAATAGGTATTCTCTTTCTATGTGCGTGTGAGATAAAGTTTGAGGGAGAGGTAGGTACATATCCAACTCTCTCTCTCTCTCTCTCTCTCTCTCTCTCTCTCTCTCTCTCTCTCTCTCTCTCTCTCTCTCTCTCTCTCTCTCTCTCTCTCTCTCTCTTCTCTCTCTCTCTCTCTCTCTCTCTCTCTCTCTCTCTCTCTCTCTCTCTCTCTCTCTCTCTCTCTCTCTCTGATCAAAATCAAGTTCATCACTCTTGGGTGTGGCATGATCGTTTTTCAAGCCAAATCCATTCGATGTAGACCCCATTATACCAAGTACTGGTTCCCTACTGCCGAATTGACCATCATATCGCCCACATGCATGGGATATTCATCTTGGCATGATCGTTTTTCAAGCCAAATCCATTCGATGTAGACCCCATTATACCAAGTACTGGTTCCCTACTGCCGAATTGACCATCATATCGCCCACATGCATGGGATATTCATCTTTAGGAGTTGCAGAATTAATATCTTGAAAATCAAAGCATACCCGCAAAGTCTTGTTCTTCTTCATGATCGAGACACAATGTTTGAGATCCAATTCACATATCTCGCGATTCAGATAAATTTCTCTCATAGAAGCCTTTCAATCTCTCAATTATTGTCTACATCTTTATAAATGTATATATTTAAGGTAAACATATTAATTCATAGAAAAATAATCATATCTCTTCTCTTTCTATTTAATCACATGAGAGAAGAGGACGATCATGTCATTGTTTCTATCTTTTTCCTCTTATCTTTTGTTTCGCGAAAAGCTACAAAATTTAATCTCTCTCTCTCACCTTATTCTCTTCTCATCTTCCCTCTTCTCTTTTTCTTCTCCTAATTTCCTAAATCAAATAAAGCATAACAAAGTGACTTGATTGTATTGTTTGATAAAATTTATGGACCAAAATCAAGCAATCAAAAATAAAAATAAAATATGACATCTAAAATGCAATTAAGCTAAAATATAATTACCAACACTCTTCTATATATTTTTGGTACATCAGAGAAGAACACGCTTCTATATATATAACCCCTTTATTATTAAATTAATTTTACAAGAACATCATTAATTATTGGTCCCAATGAACATCAAACAATAGATATTGGTCCCAAAATTTGCAATAACATCAACATGACAACATGTACTCTTTTGGATAAATGTCAAAAAAATGATCTTAATTCGAGAGGCTTGAAGTCTCTGCAGCATCCATTCATTCCATTGTACTCAGACTATTGCATTCTGTCAACATTCTTTTCCAAAAATGTATAATTTTCATTCATCACTGTTCATTCTCAGTTTCTCACCATCACCTAACATACTTTATCTTTGACTCACTGACCCCATTATTCTCTTCTCTTCGAATAGCTTTGAATAGAAGCTCATAACAAAGTAGACTTTCGATGCTTTACTTCACTTAGAGCAACTTTTTGCTGACAAAAGTGCTTTTTTTCCCAGCTAAACTCATCTGGGCACCCATCAAAATGCAATCTTTCTTCAATTTCAATGAGTTTTCGGTGTTTTCAGATTCTGGGTGGGGGCAAGTTTGAGTCTTTACGGTGGAAAAATTGGTGGGTGGCTTGAAATTCAGGTCAAGTATGAAGCAGTTTATGGTTTTGCACCTTGTGGTTTGGATTTGGGTTATCTTCCTCTGTGGAACTGCTCACAGTAGAAGGCCTGAAAGTGTAAACGTTGGTGCGATTCTCACATTCGATTCAGTCATAGGTAGAGCTGCAAAGTTGGCCATGGAAATGGCTGTTTCTGATGTCAATTCTGACCCAAGAGTTCTCTTTGGGACCAAGCTCAACTTGATAATGAATGATACCATGTGCAATGCTTTTCTGGGTTCAGCTGGAGGTGGTGGCAAGCATTAACCTTAACACTTTTCTTGCTCTTTATATGTTTGTTTTTTATGTTTAAATGGATTTTTAGGGAAGGACAAGTTTCTAGCATGTGACAAAAAAATGTGTGAAGTTGGATATGTGCAGCTATTATTGTCAGTGACAAAGTCACATGATTAGATGATGCAACTTTATTTTGATGATTTTTAATTCCTTTCATTCAGGATTTTGTCTCGTGATGTTATTTATTTATTAGATTGCAATTAAAGATGTAGTTGAACCAGCAAACCCTGCCCTTTTTGCCATTTCATGGTTAAATATTCAGTTTCTTATGTTATTGACTTGTTGCATCTTAAATTCTCAGCCAATTTCTTAATTTGATGTTCTGCTTGATCATGTTTTATCATGCTCATTACTTTCAATCTTGCTAGTTTTATTATGTCTTTATACTATGAATATTTTGTTCTATCCCAATTATACTATACTTTTTATTTCAAGTGGTTGTTTATCAGTATCTGATTTTTCAGTTCTTACTGGTTTCTAATTCTGCTACACCTGGTTTTAGTATGAATCAAACATGTATTTATACATATTGTCCTGAGGATGTAAAATGTCTAAACTTAAACTTAGGGTTCTTGTAATTTACATTATCTGAACTTAACTTTCTCTGTATACAGCTTTTCAGATACTTGAGAAAGGGGTTGTGGCCATAATTGGCCCTCAGTCATCCGCCCAAGCTCATATTATTTCTCAAATTGCTGATGCGGTGCAAGTTCCTCTTATTTCATATGCTGCCACTGATCCAACCCTATCCTCACTTCAATTTCCTCTCTTTTTCCGTACTATACAAAGTGACTCAGAGCAAATGACTGCTATGGCCGATCTAATCGAATTTAATGGATGGAAAGAGGTCAATGCTGTATTCTTGGATGATGATTACGGGAGAAATGGAGTATCTGCTTTGAGTGATGAACTTGAAAAAAGGAGATTGAAAATTGCTCACAAGCTACCTTTGAGTATTCATTTTGATGAGGATGAAATCACCCACTTGCTCAATCAATCGAAAATTTTCGGTACCCGTGTGTATGTTGTTCATGTCAACCCTGATCCGGGATTGAGAATTTTTTCCGTTGCTCACAAACTTCAAATGATGGCTAATGGCTATGTCTGGCTTGTCACAGATTGGCTCTCTGCTACCCTAGATTCATTATATCCTGTGAATCAGACATCTCTCAGTATTCTCCAAGGGGTTGTTGGTCTTCGTCAACACATTCCAGATTCCAGGAAAAAAAGAGCTTTTGTTTCTCGATGGATTAAAATGCAAAAAATAAGTGTAGCAAAAACTAGTTTGAACTCCTATGGATTTTATGCTTATGACACAGTTTGGGCAGTTGCACTTTCAATTCATAAGTTTTTGGAAGTACATAAAAATATTACCTTCTCGCTTGATGATAGCCATATGCTACCTCAGTCAGAAGGAATTGGTATTCAGCTTGAGAAGCTCAAAATCTTCAATGGTGGATTTGACCTGGTCGATATACTCTTACAATCAAATTTTACAGGTGTGGGTGGTCAACTTTGGTTTAATTCAGACAAAAATGTCAGAAGTGGTGGTTATGATGTTATCAATATCAATCAGATGGAAATAGCTAGGGTTGGTTATTGGTCTAATCATTCAGGGTTTTCAGTTGTACCCCCTAAAGTTGTTACAAAAAAAGAACATGGTAATGGTATTGGTAGGTTTTCCCAAGTTCAGAAGCTTGATAACATTACTTGGCCGGGTGGGGAGACAGAAAGACCCCGTGGCTGGGTGATTGCTGATAATACAAAGCCACTGAAAATTGCAGTGCCAAGGAGAGCAAGTTTTGTCGAATTTGTAACTGAAATGCAAGATAGTCATCAAATTCAGGGGTACTGCATTGATATCTTCAACAAATCCCTTGAATTTATTCCATATCAAGTTCCTTTCGTATTCCAGCCTGTTGGGAACGGCAAAGAAAATCCCAATTATGATGCACTCGTGAAAATGGTCAATGACAATGTAAGTAAGACACACAATGAAAAAAGAATTAGTCGCAGAATTGGTTGATCCATGTTCTATGAGATATTGGTACTTTGTGAAATCATGCTTTTATTTATGAGTTAAAGACAGTGCTTTACTGAAGAACAACTGTACTATATGTAAATATTCAGACGGATGATCAGTACTTTGCACAATTTTAGCCTATAGATTTTTAAAATCTCAAATTCTCCTTTCTGTTTTTTGCATTTTTTGGGTGGGACAGAAATTGAGTAACTGATATTGACATTATTGGTTTTGTTCAGTTATATCCAAGTAAGATAATTCCGTTAGGTCCTTCACACTGGGTGCCACTTTACACTTATTAGTTACTAAAATTAGAGTGTTGGGTTTTTTATAACCTTGTTTACAATTGAAAGTTTGGTTCAGGTATATGATGCAGTTGTTGGAGACATTGCAATCGTGACAAACCGTACAAAGATTGTGGATTTTTCTCAGCCCTTTGCATCATCTAGCCTTGTTATTGTGGCTCCTATCAACACTGTAAGATCAAATGCTTGGGTGTTCCTCAAACCATTTACAGCAGCCATGTGGTGTGTCATTGCTGCATCATTTATGATGATTGGAGTGGTTATATGGATTCTTGAGCACCGAATCAATGATGACTTCCGTGGTCCTCCTCAGAGGCAAATTGTGACAATGTTTATGTAAGCCTTTCTAAAATTCTAGTAATGTTATGAAATTTTCCCATATAAGTTTTTTCTTTACCAATTACTATTTTAAGCTTACAACTATTACTGGTATATTCAGCATGATTTGGGTCCCGTTTGGAAACACAGCTTAATTAAGCGCTTATGGTCATAAGCGCTTGTGACATGAGCACTTATTTATTTTGTTGAAATAAATAAAAAATAAGCTATATATAAGCATAAGCTCTTTTTCATAAGCTATTGGTAGGTCATAAGCTGTTTGCATAAGCTCTCCCAAACACTGACATAAGAGTTTATGCTATCAGATAAGCTCAAATAAGCTCTTCCAAACGGGGCCTTGATTACTTTTTTCGGACTTAGCTTATAGAATTTGATGTAGCACTAGGGGCACCCACTGTTTTATCTCGTGTTTTAGACTCTAACTCAAAGTAGTTATTTTGTTTTTCAGGTTCAGCCTCTCAACACTGTTTAAGAGAAGTAGTAAGAAACACTGCGCTCCAAAGTCTAATAGTTCCTTTAATTCCTTTTCTTTCTTAAGATCATCATATATTTTACAGCTTAAAATAATCCTGTGGTTCAATGGATTGGCCCAATAGTTTGTCAACATCCACTGCCCCCGTTCTTTGAGTCGTAGGAGTAAATTCTCTCCCTCTCTCTCAAATATTTGGATTACAGAAAGTTGCTAATTTGCTATGAAAATCATAAATTTCTGTTTTCTTTTAGAATGCTTTTTATCAGTCAATATCAGTTCTACACAATGCATATTTTTGGTGTTGAATTAGTGTATTTTTAATATCTTCATAGTAACTTTTTTATAGCATTGTCATACAAAATGCTAGTCAATGGGTGTCTTTTACTTACAGTATGCACATTCAATCCTATTTAATTATACTCAATTCATTTCTTGTGTTTTGTCTGGAGTATCTCATTCTTTGTTGTCAGCCAGTTTTACACCCATTTGCATAATACTGTATAGACTGTAAAGTTTCAATTGAAAATTGACAATAGGAAACATGAAGAGGTATGAATCTTTTCAGTCCTTCATGATTTATGAAGTAGTGATACTTATGGGATCTGCATTACACTTGATCTAATAATCTTTCACCTTTTCATGAAATCAGATGAAAACACCATGAGTTCACTTTCCAAAATGGTGATGATAGTCTGGCTTTTCCTATTGATGGTGATCACGGCTAGCTATACAGCAAACCTGACTTCGATTCTTACCGTGGAGAAGCTTTCATCGCCCATCACAGGAATTGATAGCTTGATTGCAAGTAACTGGCCTATTGGATACCAAGTAGGGTCATTTGCTTACAGCTATCTGACAGATAACCTTTATGTACCAAGTTACAGACTTGTTTCCTTAGGCTCCCCTGAGGAGTATGCTACAGCGCTGCGTAAAGGGACATCTGGTGGCGGGGTGGCGGCTATCATTGATGAGCTTCCATATGTTGAATTATTTCTGTCAAAAGAAACTGATTTCGGTATTATTGGACAGCCGTTTGCCAGAAGCAGTTGGGGATTTGTAAGTGGCCATCTGAGTAGAAGATCAAAGTGATTAGATATTATTATATATATGACTAAAAGAAAGTGCTCCAGTTTTTCTTACAACAGTTTTAGTATAGATTGTAGAAGAATAAGTGAATAGTCACTTTAGTCCATGAAATATACAGGGTCGTTATCTTTCGTACCCCTACTAAAGAAATAGGCAAAATAGTCATTGAAAGATGAAACCGAATTTCAATTTAGTCGTTCAGGGACTAAAATGGATCGTCCTTTTTCATCTTTCATTGATTACATTGATCGTGATTTTCATCTCTCAAAGACTGAGTTGATTGCTTTTTATCTCTCAGGGAGGGACTGTTTTGCCTATTACCATATTTCAAGAACTAAGTTGACTGACCCCAAATATGTTAAGACCAAAATGACCATTCACTTAGGGAAAAAACGGAATTCTGTTTTGTAATGGAAAAATGTCTACTAGGAAAAGTTTTGTCCAATTTTTCATTTTCAAAATCCAGAATTTCATTTGTCATTTGGCTTTGACAATAGGCATCTTGAATCTTAGGTATGAAATGTTTGTGGCATTTCCTAACTTTTTTGGTACAATACACCAGGCTTTTCAAAGAGAATCTCCTCTTGCCCTTGACATGTCCACAGCAATTTTGAAACTCACGGAGAATGGAGAGCTGCGAAAGATACATGAGAAGTGGTTCTGTAAGATGGGTTGCCCTGAAGAAAGGAAAAGCAACCCTAAGGTTGAACAACTTTACTTGACTAGCTTCTGGGGTCTGTATCTTTCATGCGCTGTCGTCTCTCTTGCTGCACTTTTAATATTTCTGCTGCGGATGATTTGCCAATATGGTCGCTTCAAACAAAAACAAAAGGATATTATCGTTTCTTCATCTTCTGAACCATCAAGCAGTCATTGTTCCCAGGTTGTTGGTAACTTCTTTAACTTCATTGACAAGAAGGAAGAGGCCATAAAGAAAATGTTCGCTCAATGTGACAATAGTCACAGCCCCAAGTGAGATGATCATTATGATTGTGTTGCAAAAAGGCTCAAATTTGTAGATTTCAATGAACTGCTGATTTCATTGACTATATGGTAGTAACAATAGTGATAGTCATGTAATCATGTATATATTATGGAAAAAACTTATGCTGCGAGAGTTAGCCTCACTATGATATGGATGTTTTCCGCTGGAATAGTATTGACTCCGGTTGTAAGTTATCTAAGAATGTGGACATCCACATCAATCTCCCCACCTTTGAAATGACAAAAAATTGGTTCATGGATTGCACCTTTGTATAATGATAAAATGATAATGTTCCTTTAACATATTAAGGTGCGCACTACCCTTTAATGCGACCCCTGTGATTTCACTTGTTTGTTTCACATCTTTGTCATATTGCAATCCCTCAAGGTCACATCTTTGACCTAGGCAGTCTCTACTTTCTGAAACACATGATATCTCAACAAATACAAAAAGGAAAACTTTAGAAAATGAATTCTCATTATTCACGAAAGCTGTACTTTTTTGGTTGTGAGGCCACACATGCGCTTATATATAACTAGTGTGTGTGGTTGGTTCTCAGGTCAAGTCCACGCAAATGGTTGATTAACTCCAAAGCACGTTAGCTAAGAAGCTGTATATATTGTAACTTATGAACAAGGGTGATTTTGGGTCTAAAAGATCAGATACATGCAACCAAATATGTAGTTTATCTTATCCCTAAACTTACTTGGGTATGTGTAAAAAAAGAATGTAAAATTTAAGTGCTCAGCCGACAAAATGCCTCTTCCTTCCTTTGGGTTTTCAAATTCAAGCAAGGCTTACTGAAAAATTCCCCAGAGTGGCAAATGTTTAAACTATGGGTTAATTCCACTTTTGGTCCCCCAACTATTGCCTTCCTGCGAAAATCGTCCTCAAACTTCAAAATTAGCAAAAAAAAGTCCTCCAACTATATATGTCATTGCACTTTTGGTCTGCTGTTTGCCTTCCGTGAGAAGCTGATGTGGCTCTCTCACGTGTGTCTCACGTGACTTTCTTCAGAGAGCTTGATGACTGGACAAGACACATGCTTCTCACGTGACTCTTAAAGGCTCCAACGGTTATGAAATTGCAAACCCTAATTAGACCTGATTACCCCCTTTTAGAGTCACGTGAGAAGCATGTGACTTGTCTACTCATCAAGTTCTTTGAAGAAAGTCATGTGAGACACGCGTGAGGGAGCCACATCAGCTTCTCACGTTAGTTTTCTCACGGAAGGCAAACGGCAGACTAAAAGTGCAACGACATGTATAGTTGGAGGACGTTTTTTTGCTAATTTTGAAGTTTATGGACGATTTTCACAGGAAGGCAATAGTTGGGGAACCAAAAGTGCAATTAAGCCTTAAACTGGTGTATTTTTGTCTTCTAGCCGGCAATCTCCTTTAGAAAATTGTGGTAGTCTCTTTCAATAAATGAACTTGAGACATCATCATTATGGGTCTAGCTAGCGTACTACTAGACCAACACCTTGTTGGCTATTGGTATATTTAACGTATTAAAATATAAATCCTAATGATAAATAATTAAAGGATAAAATTTATAATTGACAACAGACGGATTATTGTTAAAATTTAATAAAAAGGCTTACAAAATTACTATCTAATTTTTTATTGTCTAGAATACATGTATATTTCCTTTTCCATACGAGACAATTCTATTTGAAATGAGTTTTTTATTAGACTCAAATATAAAACCTTATTTAATTTGATTACAATCAAAATGCAGAACCATATATTCATTAATATAAAATTATTATTTATTAAGATATTTTTGAAGTTTATAAAATTTAAATAAGCTGTAAAAGTTACTCAAAAAAAAAAAGCTGTAAAAGAATAATAACCTCTTTGACAATTCATAAGTTGCGCAATGTTACGTGTAACACCGTGGCCACTCATTGTGTTCTAACTTTCAATTATTGAGTTTTTTATAATTTGTCTTTTTTGGTTGAATTATTGAGTCGGAATGTGACGTCTCTAGTTTTCCTCTTTTTCGATTGGATAATTCCTTCCACCTCATAATAATGAAGTTTTTTTAAAAAAAGCGATAATGAAGTTGAAGTTTCTTTGAAATCGAAGTTGAAGTTGATTCAAGTAAGATATGTGACGCATTTAACATTGAAAATATTTAAAATACCCAAATGTGCAAAGTACCAATACTAGTTAAATCTATATAAGTTTGGTGGAGCAAGCATTGCTGTGAAACATGATTATTATGAATTTTTTTGTTATTTTAGTCTGGCTGTTTGAAAGGGTTTCCCATTTTTGTCCGTGGGAACCGAGCATTGACTCTGTCGTAATTTATTATTAGTGGTATATTGGTCAACGATAAATGAAGAGCATATGCTGTAGTTCTTTTCACATTTGCAATTTCATCGTCTGAAGTCTGTGAAATCACCGGGGAACTTGAAGAAAATTGCAAGTTCTTTTCATATTTCTATCACGGGGAACTTGAAGAAAATTGATATTTCAATCCCAACTCATATAGCATGTCTCTTATCATAACAATCACATTCTTGTGCCTGTGAGTATGCACATCAACATCGCAACTAAGCAAGTCAACGACTGAAGAAAATTGCAAGTTCTTTTCATATTTCTATCACGGGGAACTTGAAGAAAATTGATATTTCAATCCCAACTCATATAGCATGTCTCTTATCATAACAATCACATTCTTGTGCCTGTGAGTATGCACATCAACATCGCAACTAAGCAAGTCAACGACCTTGAGTTTCAAGAAAAAAAAATGACATCCTTACAATCTGATGCTCACAAACACAAGCTTTATGGGCTCAGCTCCCAATGTGGAAAAGGCCCTTCTCCATGGCTAAAATATTTGCACTTAACGAACCGTGCCCTCCCTAGGTCAACCCATGTTCATTTGAATTACAAAGAACACTAGCAACACTCATCCTAAACTTATGTCTTGTTATGTTTTGTCTTAATGTTATAGCAAATATGAAACATCAACATTGCAACTAAGCAAATCAAAGACATCCTTACAATCTGATGCTCACAAACAAAAGTTCTATAGACTCAGCTCCCAATGTGGAAAAGGACCTTCTCCACGGTTAAAACCTTTGCACTTAACGAAACACCTTCCCGAAGGCAAGCTGACAAGTCAACCCATGTTCGTTTGAATTACAAAGAACACCAGCAACACTCATCCTAAACTTATGTCTTGTTATGTTCTGTCTTAAATTTATAGCAAATACGAAACATAACTCGTGTGTCATGTTCTGTCTCGTTCTGACCTGTCTACCAAACGCGACTATACCTTACTGAAGTTAAATGTTAGGGAACTATTGTTCTAATTGTCACCTACCTTGTCACTGTTGACCACGTCATATAAATCTGAACCACTTACGATACCTTAAACTGAAGGCGGTCGAGTTAGAACTTAGAATCAATAGAGATCGATATAATAAGAGTAGCCTAACATGATACATTCAAGTACATGATCGATCTATGTGACAACAGGGGACGACCACACTACTCCTTTAGACGACATTTGACCTTCTTAGATTTCTACCCTAAAACGATATGATGGTCGATAGTGACCACCCGTAGCTCATCTGAGCCATGCACCAAATAACTTAACACATGGAGCAACAAATCATTACCTAGTGCACATTCAGTTTCCGATATCAAAAACTTCCTGGCCTAGAAACAATCCTGCGCTCGAGGGAAAAACAAAGCAGCACGCAATCATCTCATTACTGTACAACCAACTACACCGATTACTTCTTGTTAGATAATCGAAGGGCTCGTTAGAACAAAAACCGATTGTGACTATAGAAAGAGAACCTGATTACATATTTTCATCCAAAATTTTAAAATATTAGGTGTATGAGTTTATTTTCTTATATTATGTTTATCTAGATTATTTTTAACTAATGTGTTCAATTTCTATTCAAGCTACCATTACATCAGTATACTTTCACATGTCTATAATCTCTTCAAATACAAACGGTTAATGTCAAATGTCAATGAGTCCTCACAAATTGCACCTACAAACATGGGCCACATGTAGTTTCTTTACTCATATTCTACTGTATTTGGTCATTGTCGACTATGGCCAAAATTAGCCGGAGGATACCACTTTAAACATGTGGCACTAAAAATTCAGTGCTGATTTTGATGTACAATTATTTTTTCAGACATCCTGACACTTGCAACCACCATAAATTACATAACTTATTAGACATCCTGACACTTGCAACCACCATAAATTACATAACTTCTTCCAAGACCTGTGTTTACTCACTGCCAGTTTTATGTAGCTTTGTCTAGAGTGAAATCAAGAAAAGGATTGAAAATTCTAATCGTAGATGATGAAGGGAATGTTTCTAACAAAACCCGTAATGTTGTATACCAAGAAGTGTTTGAAAATATTTGACAGAAGCATAAGGTATGTAGTGCAACAACATTTTTTTTTTTTTAAGTATTCCTAATCTAACTGTGCTGTGATCAGTTGTTGGCAGTTTGCTTCATGCGCCAGAGGTGGCTTCCAATATCTAATTGTTTCCAATATATTTCAGGTCTATTTAAACTTGACATCAAATGAATTAGTTATTTTTTGATGTTAAGCAAAACAAAACTCATTGACCTGTTTGCTGATTTTGCAGTGTATGGAAGTAAACTTTCTAAGCACAGATATGGAGATAGGATTTGTTGCTGATCATTTTGGAGTCATGTTTCAATTTATAGTGTTTGTGTACATGATATCACTAATTTTGGCTGAATTTGGTGGTTGGTTTGTTTTTAAAGTTTCATTTATTTAGTTCTTTTTTATAATTTGGTCTCGCAAGTAAATCAACTCGTCGTGCAACGCACGGGTAAGAACACTAGTACGAACTAAGAACTAACAACTCATGGTTGGAGCAAAATTGCTTGAGAGTTGCTTAAGCACATGTGGCGATACGGGCCTACGTGAATAATGCTAAGAACTAAGAAATAAGAACTAGCATTGGAGATGTTCTTAAAAAAATAAACTCTGAGTTAAAAACCGTTAATTACCAAAAATTGCAAATGTGAGATATAAAATATTCGAAAAATGACATGTACACAACTCTCCACCTCCACCTATAGAGTGATAGAAAGAGGAGATAGAGAATTAAAAGATGTGATATGTTTTATGATAGAAAAAGAAGTGAGAAATATGAAAAAAAAATAAGTGAATATGAAATGAAAGAAAAAGTGAGCGCATATAATTTTTGTATGTGAATAGTGGTACACGAATATTTTTGCTAGAAGTTATTTCATATTACAATGTAATGACGTTGGTAGATCTTTCTATAGCAATCTAGCTAAGCCATCACAGTCACATATATATTGAGAAAAAATAAAAAAGTGTGACACTCATGTCATAAACTGAAGACCGATGAATGCATCTCTTGCGAGAATAACGTGGGAAGACAATGTTTGATGTCAGATTTTTTTTTAATTAAAAGTTGGATGGGCTTTGCTCTCGTTACTAAATAAGTTATAACATCATGCTTTCAGAACTATAAGTCAGCGAGTAATGATATATACACACCTCATCTTTTAAACACTTTATTTCCACCTATTTTTGATTCTACCTCTTTCCTCTTATCATCTATCACATCTCATACTTACTCTCTCTTACTTTTTCTTTTCTTCCTATCTCTCTCCTCTTCCACCTCAAAATGAGGTGTGAAGAAAACATTTTCCTAAGTCAGCTTAGATTACTCATCAAAACAACTCTCAAATAAGCCGCAAAAATTTGAACACACAATATTATGAAGGAAATTAATTTATACTTACAAGATATATTTCCATAGCTGTTTGGATGTGTTTTTAATATTGTCAGAACCCTTTCTTCGCCAAAAAATTACTTCTTTTTATATAATAAAATCATAAATTTTCCTAACACACTTGAAAAGAGTTATTTTTTTTATAAGCACTTGAAAAGAGAGTGAATGATTCTTTGCTTTGAGTTTGCACCCGAGTTAGTTCTTTTTTTTAGTTAGTGAAAGTGAGTTGGTTCATTCTTTAGTCACATGCTCTATGTACTTGTTTAAAGTTCAGAACTTTGGCGACTTGCAAGCTTTTATCTCTTTAAGTTTGGCTTTGAGGTAACCTCAGATTCTGCCCACTCCCTTGCTTGTTCTTGAGGTCTCTTTGCATATTAAATACTTTCTTTCCCTTTATTGGCAATATTAATTAGGCATGTGGGTCTTAGCTTCCCCAACACACCCAATTATTTATGAAGTTTCAGCATTTGTTTTCTCTTAAGAATTTCTGACCTTGATAGGCTTATGAATGACTCATGATAATAACCTGTAACCACCTATCTAATTAATACTAAAATTGAAAAGTCTGGATATGCTCATATCATTTTCTTTTTCCATGTGGGGGATGTGAGTATCTGAATTTTAAAAATCCAAATTCTTGATGCCAAGTTTCTGGTTGGATGCTTGAATCTAGTTTTATGGGCTGCAAGTGTTTCTGTTTTCTACACAAATGACGTTTCTTGCTTTCTTTTCTTTGTGTCTTTGTGCTGCTGCTTAAATGAGTTGCACTTGACAGGTGCTGAAATCTGATGGAGGTAGGTCTAAACTGGAGAACTTGGAAATCCTTCTACAACTGATTCTACAGGTAAAATCAATTTTGGGAAGAAGCTTATGTGGATAGGATAGCGTCCTAGTGTCAAAATTGATTCTGATGAAAAATAATTTGTCCAAACATATTATTAAACTACTAGCTGCAAGCTTTTCTCAGAAATGGAGGTGCTCTGGGTCAAGGTGTTGTTCTTCATGGTTTTCTGCTTGTGGATTCCCATGGATGTGATGGGAATGACAGGAACTAGTGCTGTAAACTCTAGTGTTTCTTCCAACCCAAGTGTTTTGAGGATTGGAGCCTTGTTCACTCTTGATTCTGTCATTGGAAGGTCTGCTAAACCTGGAATCTTGGCTGCAATTGAAGATGTTAATGCTGATAAAATCATTCTTCCTGGCATTAAGCTGGAGGTCCTTTTACATGATACAAATTGCAGTGGGTTTCTTGGAACAGTGGAAGGTATTTACCAAAACTTGAATTTCAGTGCTACAAGCTGCTGTTTGGATTGGTCAATCTAAGGTCTTTTTTTAGAGGAATATACTTATAATTTTTAAGAATTGGTTTGTGTCTTATTTATCAAACATAAGATAAATTGTTTCTTAGCTTTCTTAGTCTTCCTTTTACTCCATGGCCTCTTTAGGTGATACGGATGTAGAGCTCGTTTGGATACGGACTAAAGAACACTTATTAAAACTTATTTACTAAAAAATGCACTAGATAAGCGTCGATAAATGCTCTTTGGTCCGCATTCAAACATGCTCATAAATTTCCGGTCATCTTAGGACATTCTATGTGTAATCATGTCCAATTTTGCAAAAAAAAAAAAAGACTTTCATTGTAAGAGTATTCTTTCCTCTTAAGTCTACCTGTGAATTTCATTGCATGTAAAATGTCTGGTGTTCCAAATTTTGTTGCTGTAAAACTGCAATAGGTTCGGTTCCAAAATAAAGCAAGGTAAGTATACCCGTTAGCTTATTCGTCTCAACCACTTTAGTGAATAGGAAATCATTTAGTAAACAGAAGCCTGAAATTTGAATTGGTTCCCTTTTCATTCAAATTGTCTTAGTATGTCATTGCATATATGTTCTTGGAACAAAATTTAGAGAAAAATTTCTGTGGACTCTTATTGTCCTTTCTCTGCATGTATGTGTGTGTTTGAACTAGAAGTGAACAAACTTCATTAATTTTTCTTGATGATGTAGCTTTGCAGTTAATGGAGCATGAAGTAGTTGCTGTAATTGGTCCACAGTCCTCTGGAATAGCCCATATCATCTCTCACGTTGCTAATGAACTCCATGTACCTCTTCTTTCATTTGGGGCAACAGATCCCTCTCTATCTTCTCTGCAGTACCCGTATTTTATCCGCACCACCCACAGTGACTATTTTCAGATGTATGCAGTTGCAGACTTGGTTGATCACTATAGATGGAGGGAGGTGATTGCCATTTTTGTAGATGATGATAATGGAAGGAACGGGATTTCAGCACTCGGAGATGCTCTCGCGAAGAAGCGCGGCAAGATCTCTTACAAGGCTGCCTTGCCTCCTGGAGCCTCCAAGAGTTATATCAGTGACTTGTTAAATGGAGTGAACTTAATGGAATCCCGGGTCTATGTTCTCCATGTTAATCCTGATTCTGGTTTGCAAATTTTTTCTATTGCCAAGAAGCTTGGAATGATAACCAGTGGCTATGTGTGGATTGCAACAGATTGGCTTCCTTCAGTGCTGGATTCAATGGAGCAAGTTGACACTGGCACATTAAATCTCCTTCAAGGGGTTGTAGCTTTGCGCCACCACACTCCTGATAGTGATCTCAAAAACAAATTTTTCTCCAGGTTGAAGAACCTAAAAGGCATGCAGAAGTCAAGCTTCAACTCTTATGCATTGTATGCATATGATTCTGTTTGGTTAGCAGCCCGTGCTCTAGATGTTTTTACCAAAGAAGGGGGAAACATATCTTTCTCTTTTGATCCTAAGTTGCAAGACAATAATGGAAGCATGTTGCATTTATCATCGCTTCGCATTTTTGAAGGAGGTCCATTGTTTTTTCCCACAATCTTGGGAATGAACTTCACTGGTTTGAGTGGTCCAATTCAGTTTGATGGGGAAAGGAATCTGATTCATCCTGCATATGATGTCCTGAACATTGGTGAATTTGGATCCCGGAGAATTGGTTATTGGTCTAATTACTCTGGTCTATCAGTCATAGCACCGGAAGTGTTATATAAGAAGCCAGCCAACACTTCAACAAGCAATGAGAAACTGGACAGTGTTCTGTGGCCTGGAGAAACTATAGCTACACCAAAAGGGTGGGTTTTCCCCAACAACGGAAAGCCGCTGCGAATAGCAGTGCCTCTTAGAGTTGGCTACTTGGAGATTGTATCTAAAGACAAGAACCCTCCTGGGGTAAAAGGCTTTTGCATTGATGTCTTTGAAGCAGCCATAAATTTGCTGCCTTATCCTGTCCCAAGACAATATATATTATTTGGAAATGGTGATAGAAATCCCAGCTATAGTGACCTTGCCAATCAGGTTGCATCAAATGTAAGTTTCTAAGTCTAATTAGCAGCCTAATATAGTGATCACATGCCTGATAAGAAGCTTGTTTGATTGCAGACTAAAAAGTACTTATTGGAGCTTATCCAGTGCTTTTTCTAATATATAAGCTTCAATAATTGCTCTTTTGTCCGTTTCCAAACGGGATGAAGGACAGCAAGTAGTAGTAACCTTTTAGATGGTAGTATCTAAAATAGAATTTTTAGTTTCTATCAAGGGAGGTTCAATTCAAGTGTCTTCTAATTCCTGTGGTTATGTTAATTTGGTCCTTTCCTTTCATTCTTCAGAACTATGATGCAGCTGTTGGAGATATTACAATTGTCCCAAACAGGACAAGGATTTTGGATTTCACTCAACCTTTCATGGAATCAGGGCTGGTTGTTGTTGTTCCTGTCAAGGAGGTCAAATCAAGCCCTTGGTCTTTCCTTAAGCCATTCACTGCTCAAATGTGGTGTGTTACTGGTGCCTTTTTTCTTTTTGTGGGAGCTGTTGTATGGGTTCTTGAGCACCGGCACAATCCAGAGTTCCGTGGTCCACCCAAGAAACAAATTATGACAATCTTTTGGTAAGTATTTTTGAAGTTTGAACTATATGAAAGCCTTTTAAGATGAATCCTTTGGTTACTTGATTTAACATCTAGTAACATATTTGCTGAAATTAGCTCCTCTTTTGCAGGTTTACTTTCTCAACAATGTTTTTCTCACACAGTATGTGCCTTCTCATTATCCATTTCTCATCACATATCTTCAATTTTTCACCCTTAATAGTCCTTACTTTGTATGGTACATGATAAAATTTCTGACTTATTTGCTGCTTTGACATGGTACAGGAGAAAACACTGTGAGTGGTCTTGGGCGATTCGTGCTGATCATATGGCTTTTCGTCGTGCTTATTATCAATTCAAGCTACACAGCAAGCTTAACATCCATACTCACAGTGCAGCAACTGTCTTCACAAATTGAAGGAATTGACAGCTTGATCTCAGGTACTCAGCCAATTGGAGTTCAAGATGGGTCCTTTGCTCGGAAGTACCTGA
Organism: Lotus japonicus; assembly: GCF_012489685.1. Classification (NCBI taxonomy): domain Eukaryota; kingdom Viridiplantae; phylum Streptophyta; class Magnoliopsida; order Fabales; family Fabaceae; genus Lotus; species Lotus japonicus. The sequence continues at coordinate 27,338,248 of NC_080043.1, forward strand.
TAGATGAACTCAATATACAAGAATCTAGGATAGTTTCGTTGAGAGATCAGTCGGCATATGCTGATGCCCTTATGCGTGGACCGAAAGGGGGAGGGGTTGTAGCCATTGTTGATGAGCTTCCTTATATTCAGCTCTTCATGTCCAATACCAACTGTAAGTTCAGAACCGTTGGGCAGGAGTTCACTAAAAGTGGTTGGGGATATGTAAGTATCTTTCTTGCATGACTATGGTTTAAATTCCTAAATTCTATCCATTTACTTTGTTTTCTTTCTTTTTCTTTTTATGAGAATTGTTCTAGAACTTTGATTGAAGATAGGTCTGCCATTTCATCTATAGCTGTTTCCTAATACAAGGATTTTTTGCTTTATTTTTGTTAAGCCATATAGTCACCTCAGCTAATCATTTAGGCTATGTATACTTTAAGACAAAAAGTGAATGAAACTCTTCAAACAAATTGAGATGAAAGTCTGTTCATTTCTGTTCAACTTGTATCCAAACACACACTTTGCTGTTCAAATAGTACTCTTGTTAATCATTCTCTCCTTCCTCCCTGAAAGCTGAAAAGAAAGTGAAGCCAAAGCACTTTTGATGATTTGTTTTATGTCTTTTTGGATCAAACTTCCTTCTACTATTTCTCAAAAAAGTTTGTGAGTCAAAGTTCATACATAAATATTCTTTTACTTAATGAAGTTGTTCCTTTTGTGACTCTTACTATCAAGTGTGCTAATGCATTCTTACCTTCTTATATTTGATACCTCATCTCAGGCATTTCAGAGGGACTCTCCCCTTGCTGTTGATATGTCAACCGCCATTCTTCAACTCTCCGAGAATGGTGACCTGCAAAAGATCCATGACAAATGGCTTCTAAAACATGATTGCACAGCACAACTCGATGATATCGATTCAAATAAGCTATCTCTGAGCAGCTTCTGGGGTCTCTTTCTCATATGTGGCATAGCATGTCTCCTTACTTTGATTGCATTCTTTGTTAGAGTGTTCTGTCAATACATGAAATTTATCCCAGAGCCTGAGGTAGCTGACGAGGAAGTTCAATCAAGCAGGTCTAGACGGTTTATGAAAATCGGATCTGCTAGCTTCAAGGACTTGATTGATTTCGTGGATAAGAGAGAAAAAGAAATCAAAGAGGTACTTAGGCAGAAGAGTAACAAGAGGAGACGCAGCCAGAGCATAGATGGTCAATCAAGTTCACCTGCCTAAGTAATCAGGGACGTTTCTGTTGGTATCTTCTTTTGTTTCTTAATTTGGCTATACCTTTAGTAATAGTATTCACACAAATTTTGTCTATACTGAAATATCTTGATTTCTTCCTCCTTAGGTAGGAAATTGTGGCTGTAAGGTTGTCATAAACACAGTATGAAAAAAAGGAAACGATTATTATTATCATGATATACATTTAAAGCCTGTATACACTAGATTTAGACAATTGTACTTTCATGTAAAGAAGTTTTGAGTTCAAGCTTGTAAACTATGGCTGATCTGCTCTGCTTTTAAGGAAGAGCATTATTAACAAAAAGAAAGTGACTTATCAACCCCCCCCCCCCCCCCCAAACAACACGTTTTTGTTACTCACAAGACAGGATTGATGGAGTGTAAATGGTTCATGGATGTATGTTATGGAACAATAGAGTAGGTGATGGAATGAGAGTAGAGATGGTATGAAAGTGTGAATGTTTCAATGAGGTATTGATACCGAGTAGTAAAGAAAATTGGCAAAAATGGTATTTTCTTGGTTTTTCCTCTTTGTCATAGAGGGGAAAATGGGAGATGGTTTGGAGGAGGGGTAAGGAGGTAGGGATGGTGGAGGAGGAGGAAGGAGAGCTAACAATACCAAAAATAACAAAGAAAATTTTCACTTTGCCACATAAAAATCAAATGTGGTAATTTCAAGCATTATTTAATCAATTTTTATCATTCAAGAACTAAAATATTGTTATGAAGAGAGAGATAGATACAATTTTAACTTGAGAAAACTTGCAGGAGTTTACATTTGAGAGGATCCTGATCCGTTAAAGAATTTCCATGAGAGGCATAATATAACCGGGTGCTAAAGAAGGAATTATCCTATCAATTGTCAAAGGTACTCAAAAAATGTGGTAATCAAACTTGAGTGATGATAAGGACATTCACAATATAGTACATTTAGCCATAGCCATGCAGGCTCACAAGAGAATTCTTCACATATAAAGAAAAATTATCATTGGTAATCCAAAGTTTGTCGGAAAATACATCATTTGATATATGGCTCTCATGTTTTGGTCACACATGTAATAGGCATCAGTAGATTAATAGGATTCAAATCATCTCATTATCATACCAAGGGACAGATCTAAGATGTAATGAATTTACCAGAGATATAACGAAAACCCTCAAACTAATCCAGCCAAACATTAGTTATTGGCGTTTATAACATCCAACAAGTAATCAATAGATTATCAGGTAGAATATTCAAGAATTCAACTGGCCATGCCTTATTGGGCAAGCAACATTGAAGTGCAGAACAAAGGCATACAACTTCTATTTCGCGTAACAAAGTGAAATGAAGACAACTTAATTACATTACATATTATCTTTGCAAACACCATCCCGGTGGACTGAAAAGTTGAAGCCATAAAAAGACCACGGAGAGCCAAAATTGTTCTTTCCAAGGCATTTGTAAAAATGGCACTACTCAGGTTTCACAGGCTTTGGCACACTCTTCAGTGGTTCCAAATCCAAATAGGTAAAGGGCTCTGTTGGTTCCTCGCTGCAATAGCCACAAAAGTCATAAGCAAAACAACCTAGCATACAATAAGTAGTGACTGGAAAACTTGTATGGAGTAAGCCAAAACAAGGTGTGCATGATGTACAAGTAAAAAACTATAGCAAGCAGTGGCTGATTTGGTCCTGATGATATTTATTATCTCCCTAATGATAGCTCTCTTAAAGTTTGATGCTGCTTTAATTCATAAGACTATGTGGCATAGTTCATAAACAACGATATTCTTAAGAGGAGAGAATGGTGTGCTAGACAATAATCTCACCCAGGTTTAGAACGCATGCACTTCCAGAAGAGCTTGAAAGGTCCTGGAACAGTCTTGAATGGGTTTCCCTCAAAGCAAGCCTACACAATTTACCACCTTTAAGACTCAAGATAATAACACCAAGTTCACTCCAAAACAAATGCATATGGAAACATGAAAAAAATATATAGAGAAAACCTGAAATGTCCACAAACCACAAATTATGTGACCAATTAAATCATGACCAGTCTAATCTGTTATAGTTTCCCTAGGATATGATGTTAGGACCCCATTGCAAGGTATGGGACTTGAGTCCCACATTGGAAGTATGGGATTCTAATGTGGGGTTTATAAGGCCTTGGGCTCTCCAACTACAACAGCTAGCTTTTGGGGTGTGGTTCTCCCAAGGTTCATATTCCTCTCTACAAATGTGTGCAATAACTTTCTCTAGCCCTTTCATAGGATTCACTTTCATGTTGGTTCACTTGGCTTGGTTTTTTAAATTCTATCCTTTCTTATGTTTTCTGTTCTAATATCAGTGTTGTTACTGGCGGATGGCGGAGAGCCAAAACCCCAACATATTTGACAAATAATAATGGCAAATGGCGGACTATGGCGGGATATTGGCCATGGCAGAAAGCCGAAAACTCGCCATGAGAATCCGCCATGGCGGATATTAGATAACACTGTCTAATATATGATATTGAGCTTAATAATGTATCATGTTAGTAAATTCCACCCCTTCTCCTGACAAGAATTTTCAATTGCCACCCTGCAAACTGTTAACCTTGAGCATCAATTTCAATTTCCTCAAGCCTCTCTAAAAGCAATTAAACACCTAATATTGGCTTCTTCACAATCAGCTAAAAGAGAAATTGTCAAGAAATGAAATGAAATTGCCTGGACAGATCCTAGTGACACTCACACGAATTTCAATTACACTGCATTTCAGTATAACGTTGATTAAGAGATTAAACTCGAATGAAAACTAATGATAAGGATTCAAACCCCAATTAAAAAACATGAAAATTTTGAGGAAAAAAAAAAAGAGTTTTTCTTCAAAATGAAAAGATGTGATTGATTTAAATAGAAAAGGGAAAACCTGAATGACATCTTCAACACGGTCATTGCATCGGTGAGCTTTGGGTTCAGGGTGGTTTTCTCCTGTAATTCCCCATGGACTCTCTCTCCTCGGTACCGGCCTTGTCTCGCTCATCTTCCTCTTCCTCTTCTTCTGTTGCTTCTTCGCAACTCCACTGGAGAGCGGTGAATGAATGAACCTCTACTTCACATGGGCCCTTATTTGGGGCCGAAAGGCCCATGGCTTTGGATGAGATTTTATTTTTATTTTTATGATGGATGAGATTATTGACCAAGAAAAAATATGAGATTTTAATCTTAGCTAGCGTTTGGTGACGGAACGGAATAGGAGCTGAAACAAACACAAAAAGTGATTTTTTGATTTTAAAAGTGATTTTTTGATTAAAAATTTATTTTTCTAAAATAAGTTGAATCAAACGCACTCTAATTGGCTCGTTTATCATTGCTTACAAAAACTGATTTTACTTTTGAAAAAATAATTGATTTTATTTTAATTAAGTTGATTCGTGTTTGACTACTCTAATTAAAACCACTTTTTTTTATCTCCTCTCATCTATCATCATATATTTTTATGATAATCTAAAGTAACTGTTTCAAATAATATGTTTTCAGCTTCAGCTGAAACAAACACAAAAAGTGATTTTTTTGATTAAAAAGTTATTTTTTCCAAAATAAGTTGAATCAAACACACTCTAATTGGCTCGTTTATCATTGCTTACAAAAAAAGTAATTTTACTTTTGAAAAAATAATTGATTTTATTTTAAGTGATTTTTTTGAAAAAGTAGATTTTCATTAACTTTGTCTACAAATATAATAAGTGCTTTCAATTTTAGAAGTGATTTTAAACTGTTTAGATACATAAAATTTCAAATATAAATTAGGGGTAATTTTGAACTTGCAAAAGTTTTAAGAGAGTGTTCTGTTCCACCCTTTTTCAGGGAACCAAAGTGTCCCGTTCCTGGAGCCTTTTGTCCCGTTCCGTTCCATCTTAAATACATGACAAACACAGAACGGAACCCATGTGTCCTATTCAGTTCCCTTCCCACCTGTCTACCAAATGCTACCTTAGCTAATTAGTAATTACGGAGCCTCCGCTAGGGTGGGGTGGGTAGCTCAAATGGTTGAGCTAAGGGTAATTGCATGTGAAAGGTAAGAGTTCGAACCGATAATTTGTACTAATTTACTAACAACTAACAGTTGTCTACAAAAAAAAACGGAGCCTCCGCTAATTACACATACTTCAGTGGTTTTTTGAGTGTTGCTATATAAGCCGAAACAAAATATTTTATGAAACTCACGACTGTGTACACAATTGTGTGTTTCAAAAATTTAATTTAAATGAACAATTAAAAGCAAAAGTGAACCACCACTCTTGTTAGCTCAATGTGATGATCCACTAATGTTTTATCCTCGTGCGGCCCCACCGTCGCTTATCATGTTGGCTCTTCCTTTGTCAAATTGTCCCCTGGCCTTCTTTTTACCTTTGGTGATGAATTTGGTTTGGTAGTATCTATTTCTCTTGGGTTGCATATATATATATATATATATATATATATATATATTTTAAAGGAAACTGGAAATTCATTAATCAAAAGCAGGCATATAAGCCATTACATCATTATGAACCAAAGTTATGACCTCCCTAGGTACCTCTTCCAACCAAACCATATCAGTATACTTGGAAGCAGTACCAGCTAAGAAATCAGCAACAGAATTGCCCCCACGGCGAACAAAAGACAAGTCAACATAATCAAAAGAACGAGATAACATAAAGCAATCACCAACAATACTAGATAAATACGATCGACCATCTGGAGGTTTCTTCCAAAGCTGGAACAGCTGCAAAAAATTTGTCTCAAAAAGAACCCGACGAAACCCCATCTGAATGGCAAGCTGCATAGACCAGGGAAAGGCTAAAGCCTCCCCAAGAATCGCTGAAGCTGCATGGAGAAGATATTGTGCTGCAGAAGCAAGGACCTCACCCAACATATTCCTCACAATCAAACCAAAACCCACCTCTCCCGTGGTAGCCACAGCTGCATCAAAATTCAGCTTGTAGATACCATAAGGTGGCCGGACCCAAGTTGCCTGCAACAACGGGGCTGGTCTAGGCACCACCGTCACCTCTGACACCGGCGCAGCAGCTAGCATGGAACATCGCTGGATCAGGGCTGCTACTTTGGCATATGAATCTCACCATTTCGGAAAACCACATGGTTGCACATCTCCCAAAGAGCGTACACTCCAGCCTGCCATAGAGTGAGTGCATCATCATCAGCTGCTCGGAAAAAGTCCGCCAAGAAGTCCTCCATGGAGCTAAATCCGTGCACACGAAGGGAAAGGGGAGAGCCAAACCAGAAATTCTGGGCCACAGGACAAGACACGAACAAGTGAAACACGGTCTCCTCCTCATTAGCACACACCGGGCACAAAGGGTCAACATCCATGCCTCTCCGACGAAGCGCTGCACGGACTGGAAGTAAAGATGAAACCACACGCCACGCCACCTCCTTGCAACGGGGCTGGGCACTAGTACGCCAAAACTTCTTCCACAAAGGAGCTGGAAGCGATGGCTGGGAAGAGGTTGACGAACAAGCGCCAAGGAGCTTCCTGCGAACAAAAATATAACCAGATTTGGAACAATAATTGCCATCAACAGTTTCTGGCCACATGAGAGTATCAACACTACCATTCAAAGGCAAAGGAATTTTTAAAATATGAGATACAGTGGCTGGGTGGAAAATAAAATCCACCAAAGCATACTTCCAAGATTTGGCTGCATGATCAATTAAATGAGAGACCTTGGACACTCCAAATTCAGCCATTAAATCTTGACTACCTATAACAGGTACCCCCTGAGGTAGCCACTGATCATGAAGAATATCAACCTGACTACCATCACAAATTTTCCACCGACCACCCTCCTGAAAAATCCAGTTGGACTACAAGATACTAGACCAAGCATAGCTTGGACGATAGCCACGTTTGGCCCCCAATAGATCACCTTGCGCAAAGTACACCCCCTACTGTGGAATTTGTTCTTATCTTGATCTATTGCTTTAATTTGGTGTGTGTTACTTAGCTAGACAATGCTATTTGCACCCGTGTCTGTTTCTTTGTATGTATTTTTGCCATATTGGGTTGAAGTATTCACGGTACATTCATCTAATATATTTTTGGCTTATTAAAAAAATGGAACAGCCTAAATATTAACCTACATGATTCTTGTCTTTTTTAGTACAACTAAAGAACCGCCCATCCTCTCCTTTATAGAATTAATCTTTATAATTAGCTTCAATTATAAAGATACAGCCTCTACATAAAGATTTGATATTGTGTTGTAAAGATTTGATTTTTCTGTTGGTTTAGTGTTCAGAACACTGTTGAGCCTTTTTGTTCATCTAGATCTAATTCTTCTTCTCTTTGTAAAATTTCGGATTTGGAGATTCAATGAAAGGATAAATTTCTGGGTTTGAGTTGTGGGGAAGATGAATGTGGAACAGGAAGAATATGAGATTTTTATTAACTTAAACCGTTTATTACAATTTTCTAATTAAATTTTTTTTTAATTTTTTTTAAGTGAAGGGTGATAGCAGGTCAAAAACAGGGATCCAAAATTGGAGCCCGAAAAATAGGGCTCCACAGTAGTGGGACCCTAAATATTAACCTACATCACTACATGATCCTTGTCTTTTTTGGTACAACTAAAGAACCTATATGCCCATCCTCTCCTCTATAGAATTCATCTTTATAATTAGCTTCAATTATAAAGATACAGCCTCTACATAAAACAATCTAGCTATTCAATTCTTCAGTTCATAAGTGGCTCTGTTTTTTCCTCCCATTTGTTCAATCTCTTGGAAGCTTCCTCTACCTACAAAGAAGAGCATTTTTTATTCGACACTAATAAGTAATAACTTCAATTTTTCATTTCCAACAGTGTGACAAGAATAGTATTTTTTCAGAGATGATAGGATCTTCTTACCTCCTTGCTCCAATCTGTTCTAAATGTGACCCACATTAGAATTATTGTTTGCATAGTTGTGCCACCTATCATCCCCAACCATATTCCCTACCACAAAAATATATGAAGTAGTTAAGATTGTATATGTTTAATATTTTAACAGTGTTTAAAATTAATAAATCTAATATATAAAAATAAAAATAAAAATTTGTTTGGTAAAACTATACATCGAAGTGCAGATTAAGGATGCAAAGCAACTCCAAAATAAACTCAATCTATAATCAACGTAATAACATACCTTGGCTCCAAAATTGAAATAAAAGCCCAGAACGGAGCCCAATGGAATGCCAACACCATAATAACAACCCACGTTCACATACGCAACGAAAGCTTGCCATCCACATCCAACAGCCACACCTTTATATGTGCGATATGTTATATACAATGCACTAGTTTGAGCAATTTCATTTTTCGGTCTTTAGTTTGAGTAGTTTCTAACAGTTTAATATTTTGTGTGTGTCCAACTTAGAATTCAAAAATAACAAAAAATCTTGAGATGGTTAAGTGGGTGTATAATATTTTAAAGACTAAAGTTGCGTGTGGTTGTAGTTTTTGAAAAGTTTTATATATGTTTTTGGTTCCTCTATATTCTATATTCATGGTTCTTTGGTTTATAGGTCCCTATAATCTTTTTTGGAAACACCCCTAAATTGAAAATAATACTGAGGTTTCAGCCCCTGCCGCCACCTTCTGTCCATTATCTACTGAATCACCTAACGGACGCTGACGTGGCATGATTTTAGAGGGCATAAATCAAAGAACCATAATTTTAAAGGGACCAAAATAAAAGAACCATGATTTTAGAGACCTAAAACTCAATTTTTATCATGGTGTTAGGTCCCTAAAAAACCATGGTTCTTTGGTTTAGGTCCCTCTAAAGAATGGAAGATTTTTTTTTTTTTGGATAAGCCTAAAGAACGGAAGGTGACAGCAAGGGCTAAAACCTCAATATTATTTTCCATACAGGGGTGTTTTTCAAGGAAATTTTTTAGAGGGGTCTTAACCAAAGAACCCTAATTTTAGAGAGACCTAAGACATATTTGGAAATTGAAAAAAAATTATTTGTCGTAACCTATTTTTAAAAATATTTCTTATTTTTTAGTTTTTAAAACTAAAATTTTTAAAAATATTTCTTATTTTTTAGTTTTTAAAACTAAAATCCCAAAATATTCAAATAGACTGTTTGATTTTAGTTTTTATTTTCTGTATTTAAAAAAATTTTTCAGAAACAATTTTTCAAAAGGAAAGAGTGATTTGAAAAATAAAAACAGAAACAAAATACATCTCTCAACTATTTTGAGATTTTAGTTTTGAAAGCTAAATATAGAACTACTTTTAAAAACTGTTTTTAAATTTTTTTGTTTTTGAAAACAAAAAAACTAAACAAAAGTTTTTAAAAATAATTTTAGAAATTAAAAGGCAAAGATAATTTGCTGTTTGTGTTAAGAAAAAAAAATTAGTAATATACGATTGTGTAATTAATGAGAAAATCAAATCACATTAAAAATAGAAAGTAGAGAAAAAAAAACTTTTAGTTGTTCTGAGTTTATATTTTTTCTAAAAACAGAAAATAGAAAACAATTTTGAAAATTAGTTGATGTAAAATCTTTAACCACACAAGTTACTAGTTGGTGTAAAATTTGTCCTAAACAATTCATTTACAAGCATATCCAAAATTCATGTTATTAATTTGAGTAAAACGAACTAAATTAATTACCTGACAAGATAGGCTGAATGCCATTGAGGAGAATAGAAAGTGCAAGCAGTGGACAAAGATCTGAGACTGCAGCAGCAACCTCTTCACCCCCTGTGAAGACGTAACTAATGATATCCCGTAATGCAAGCACCACTAGTGCTGCAATAACTGATATTATGAATGAAATCAATGTTACCACCACCACAGAAAATGAGGCTGATTTTGGATTTCTTGCTCCTAATTCATTGCTCACTCTCACACTGCATTTGTCACACAAAAACTTGTTCATTATTAGTGGTATGCAGTATTTTTTTCTAATTAAGATTATTCAAGCTTACAAATTTAAAAGTTTCAGATTTGTATAATTCAATTATATGATTTTTTTTATAAGCCATGATAATTCAATTCAATTATATGATTACCACATATAATGGAATTCTTGCTACTAAAAAATCTAATCAAGTTAATGGAAACTTTTACATATAAAAAATAGAATTAATTTAACCTTGCAGCTGCGTTGAGTCCAACGGAGATCATGTCATGAACACCCACCCACTAATTGTGGTACTGCAATAACAAATAAAAAATTAGTAACTAGTTAAAAAAATCGAAAATTGTTGGATTGAACATTGGACTAGGTCGAAAAGCCATTATGTTAAGAAAATCACATTCAAAAGAACCTTCTCACGTGAAATTACAGCAGCACGTGATCACGAATCAGGCAAAATAGGCACATCATTTCGATGGTCCCAACTGAATAAGGCCCACAAGTACAGTCCCAGTTTATTCATGATTTGAAACGCATTCATACTCAAGTGACGAAAGGGAGAGTATGAACAAAAGTATCACATTAATTTTCATACGTGTAATTTTGAGCTGTTGTTCACTGTCTTGTATGATCTCAGCTGGCTCTTCATCTTATTCTTTTTGTGTGCATCGACCGCAATAAGGATTTTGTACCCGCATAGCCGAACTACAAATACTACCAAAACATGCAGCATTTTTTTCAGTACCCCTTGCAGCTCTGTGAAGGACAAACTCACAATTGCAGGGCTTATATATTTAAGGATCCACTTTATCTTAAACCCTTTCATACTCCCTTCTCTCCTTGTTGATTTTAAGTTATATGTGCCTAATTAGATTCCAATATATTCATACAAGTTAAATACTCTCTGCGTTCCTTTATACAATAACGAAATCACAATTGCATGTCCTTTAAGAAATGTAGTTAAAGTAGTTGGTAGCATTAAATATGTAATGTTTTCCAAATTTATATCAACTTTCCAAAATTACTCCAATCTACATTTCTTAATTTATATTGATCATTAGTGAATTGTATGTTGAAAAAGGGAGAGAAATAATTAAATGAGGGTATTGAATCTATTGATGTCAAAAAATGATTAATGTATCATAAAATTTAAGTTGGTTCTTATAAAAATAACCAAATTTTATCCTTCATTTGTTCTTATAACATGTCTTAGAGTCCCGATCGTCGGCGGGGGTTCATTTAAGTAAAGGAAGTTAGCGTTTTCTCTCGCCTCAAGCTACCCGAATGGGGCGGCGGGGAGCGCGTGTAAGAGAGTTGGGCTTAAAGTAGAACGGCCCAATTGACCCATTTAAGTTAGAATTAAGGGTCCAGGTAACCTCTATAAAAGGGGGCAGGGCATTCAATGTAAGGGACTTTTAACATTCATTGTTAAGCATTAAACGGTTACTACTCTCAAGTTTTATGTGAGTTTAGGATCTACTCCCTCTCTGAGTGTTCTTGACCGGAACAAGACAAGATTAACCTTTAAAACTCAATTACTAATCAATTAAAATCTAAGAAACAAATAAAAAATTAGGAATTACTTACCAAATGGAAAGAGAATCAAGAGCCAACTCAGGATGAGGAAGCAAGCCCGCCAACAGAACCAGAATCTGGAAGTACCATGTCTCTAGACACAACATCACAGCAGATGCAGCCGACAACTTGAAAAACTCTGGCAACCCTGAAAACGCTTTCCATGAGAACCCTTGCCATGTGTGCTTGCACCTCTCACTCTTCAAAATGTAAACAAACTGCGCAATCACAATGATCCACCACGACAAGCTCAAAACCAACGACGCACCCAACAGCCCCAACCCAACCTTGTACACAGCCACCCAGCTCAGCAAGAAGTGCACCACCAGTGTGGCAGCTGAAATGTACGCACTGGGCGCAACTATACTCTGCGCCTGAAGGAACTTTTGGATAGGGAAGTTGACGGCGTAGGCAAAGATTTGGGGGATAAGGCCCCACACGAAAAGCGCTGCCGCAGACGCGATTTGTGGGGACTCTCCGAGAAAAAGCAGAATGGGTTCGCTAAAGACGTATATTAGCGTCAAAACAACGCCAGAAAGAGAGAGAAGGATGGTTGATCTTTGCAAGTAGATTCCAAGCATTTCAAATTTATGAGCACCAAATGCTTGTCCACATAGCGTCTCCACAACACTTCCCATACCCAACTGTAACACCGAGAGTTCATCTCATCATGAACAAACATAATAAGAGACTAAAATTAAAGTGATGTCTATTAAAAATATAAAACTCACATAAATTTTAACCAATTAATAAGATAGAGTTAAAAAGAGTGTTAGAAAAAGAGTGTTACTAGCCTAAAAAACAATGAGTCGACGCGTAAAATTAATCTAAAAAGAATTCATGTGAAGATATATGCCTTAATGATTTAATAATCACTTTTAATCAATTTCATCGTGCAGTCATGTATATATAATCAATGGTAAGGATTGAATTTAAATAAAAGAACATTAAATTAAATATTATTGATTAAATCGGTACAGTTTTCATGTATGTATTTGAGAACAGTAATGACACCTCATTTTCTAAACACTTCATTTCCACCTATTTTTATTTTTATCTCTCTCATCTTATCATATATCACATCTCATACTTCCTGTCTCTTACTTTTTCTTTTCTTCTTATCTCTCTCATCATTCCACTTCTTTCCACCTCTAATAAAGGTGTGAAAGAAACATTATTGATCTGAGAAGCTCTAACTACATAGACTCCGTAAATAAAACATAGACTCCGTAATCATGTCATAATTTTGTCATAAAAAAAGAAAAACTCAATACGATATCATCAACCAACCAACATGTGAATGAATGAATGAAGATCGATGATAAGGATGAGGGAGAAGTAAGGGGGTACCATAAGGCCATAGGCAAAGACTTGGATACCGGCGTTACCAAGCGATGCGGCGGCGAGTTCGAGGTTACCAAGGTGGCCGGAGAAGATTTGGGTGGACATGGACATGACATAGTTGATGAGATAGACTAGGACAGCAGGGGCGGCCAAGTGGAAGAGGAGCCTGAGCTCGATCCACATGGCGGAGCGAAAGCGGGTGAGGAGGGACACGGCGGTGTCGGAGAGAATTCTCTCCAGCTCACCGTCGGAGGCATGCTTAGAGGTTGAGGAGGAGTGTTGTAACAGCGGAAGTGATGCTTCATCACCTGCATCGCTCTTGCTCACTGAACTCATTTGGAAAAGATGTTGAATGATTGGTGGACTGGGCGGGACATAAGTCAGTCATGCTTATGCCCGCCCAAAATGAGCAACCAGGAACGAAAGTCAATCTTGGCGGGATTCACAGAACAACACTGAATTTCGCCCGCCCGTTAGATAGGCCCACACGCCAGCTGGAAGATTCCTTTGGATTTGTCTTATATGTATAAAGGCTTGGGCCCCGGTTGTCAGGCCCAAGTACAACAAAAGTCCACATCATGACCATCCCCTCTATAAAAGGAGAGGTCAACACCTTGTAAAAAGGACCTTTTGAACATTTAATGAGAATATTCCTTTTGTGATATTTTTAGTACTCTGCTAGGGTTTACTTTCTGTCAGTTTCCGACGTCAGATCTCCCTAGTACAGAACATTGGCGCCGTCTGTGGGTCTTACCTCGATCTATTACTTGACATAGAAGGTGAGATTTAAGATCCATGGAAACTCGTTCGTGTGGCGTGGGCCGCCGCGATCATCGCCGGAGAGGTGGTGGTCGTCACGGCGGCCGCGGCGGTGGACGATATAACAATCAAGAAGTACTTCAAGAGCCGGAGCAGGAGGCTTCTTCGGAGGGGGTTCGCTCAGTGGCGCAGTCACCGTCGTCGTTGGTGAATGCAGCTCCGGGGAGACCTTCAGATCTGATAGCTAGATCAGATCCAGGAGTAAGGCGACGATCAGCGCCGCCTGAATATGTAAATCTGGATGACCTCAAAACCAACATTCCGAGAAAAGCACCAGAGGTGGTGACGGGAATCACTCCGGCGGCCTTGCAACAAATGTTGGACACTTTGCAAAAAGTACAAAGCCAGAACGAGCAGCTGCAAGCCCAGGTGCAGTATTTAACTCAGCGACAAGACTATAAGCAAGAACAACGGCTCGAGGCCGAGGACGTTGTTGAATTCCAGCCTTTTGTTCCCGCCATCACAAGGGTGGGCATACCAAAGCATCTGCAAACGATGGCGTTGGACGCCTTTTCTGGCGACTCTGACCCCATGGAACACTTGCGTTACTTTAACACAAAAATGGTTATTGGAGGAGCAACAGATGAGGTGAAGTGTAGGTTGTTACCGTCAACGTTCAAGGGGATAGCGATGCAATGGTTCATCCGCCAGCCGCCCTTTTCCATTGACAATTTCATTGATTTGTCCACGAAATTTTTAACTCAATTCTCCGCCAATAAAACCACAAAGGCAACGATGTTTGATCTTATCAGCATACACCAGCAGCCAGGCGAGAAGTTAAAAAGCTACATGGCACGCTTTAGTAAGATGGCGGTTCAGTTGGAGGAGGACAATCCGGATGTGTGTTTGGCGTCTTTCAAAAATGGCCTCAGGGCGGGTGATTTGAATCGTGACTTAACGAGGCGGCCAGCAAAAGACATGATGGACCTTCGTGCTCGTGTTCAGGAATTCATATTAATTGAGCAAGATGATCAGAAGAAACAAGAAAGAGAGGAAGGACGCAAGCAGTCTCAATCTGGCGGTGTTTCACAGGAGAAACCCAAGGCGGGGAAGGAAACCAGGGTAGCGCAAACCCCCCGTATACCAAGACCGGGATCATATCAAAACTCCAAACCCGGATTTCAAAATACATGGCACAGAAATTCCCAAGGTCCCACTGTAGCCGCAACTGGTCAGCATGGTGCTCCGCCAACCCCAACGCCACTCACTAAGTTGAATGCACCCTTAAGTACCATTTTAAGGGCAGTTGGGCAGACAAACATTGTGCAGTATCCGCCACCACCACGGCGGCCGCCAGCTAATGTGGATACCAATAGGTGGTGCGAGTACCACAAAGCGTTGGGGCACACGACAGATAATTGTTGGAACTTAAGGAGGGAAATTGATCGTTTAATTAAGGCTGGCCATTTGGCGAACTTTGTTAAAGACACAGCGGCGCCAGAGGTGGCTAGGATCACCCAAGGGGACAAAGGCAAAGGCAAGGAGATAGTTGAAGAGTTGGGCGATCCTGTTGGGGAATGTTCATCTATTGTAGGAGGATTCGGCGGGGGCGCACTTTCAAGTAAGGCTAAGAAACGCTATGTGGCGGCAGTACATTCAGTACATGAGGCGAATGAAAGCGAGTGCTGGGTGAATCACTCCCCTATCATATTTACCCCTCAGGACTTTGCGCATGTGATCCCCCATGACAACGATCCAATTGTGGTAACAATCAGGGTTAACAATTATGTAACAAAGAAAGTATTCTTGGACCAGGGATCTTCGGCGGATATCATTTATGGAGATGCCTTTGATCGCCTGGGGTTAAAAGAATCAGACTTGAGGCCGTATAAAGGAACCTTGGTAGGATTTACAGGGGACCGTGTCACTGTTCGGGGATACGTGGAAATACCAACTGCCTTTGGCGAAGGAGAGTTTGTAAAGAAATTTCAAGTGAAGTACTTAGTCTTGGCGTGCAGAGCCAATTACAATGTACTCTTGGGGCGAGACACCCTCAACAAGCTATGTGCGGTCATTTCAACTGCTCATTTAACTGTTAAATATCCAGCATGCAATGGAAAGGTTGGGGTATTGCATGTGGACCAAAATGCAGCAAGAGAATGTTATTTAAGAAGTGTGGCGCTCTATGGGCGTAAGGCCGCCAAAGAAAGTCACAGAATCACGGAAATCTTTCCACAAGAGGGATTTAGTTTGGATCCAAGAGACGATGCTGATGATTTCCGCCCACAACCTCTGGAAGAAACCAAGCAAGTGCAAATTAAGGATAAAACTTTAAAGATTGGCAGCAGTTTAACAAAGGAGCAAGAGGAAAGGTTGATCACCCTGCTGGGTGATAATTTGGATCTCTTTGCATGGACCATCAATGATGTACCAGGGATTGACCCCAATGTGATCACTCACAAATTGGCTATTCGACCAGGGGTGACCCCAGTCATCCAGCCAAGACGGAGAATTAGTGATGAAAAGAATAAGGCAGTACAATTAGAGACTGAGAAACTAATCAAGGCCCGCTTCATCCGTGAGGTGCAGTACCCGACATGGCTCGCCAATGTTGTGATGGTCAAAAAATCCAATGGGAAGTGGCGAATGTGCACGGACTACACAAGCTTGAACAAAGTGTGTCCCAAAGATTCATATCCACTTCCCAATGTTGATAAGCTTGTGGATGGAGCGTCGGGGAATGAACTTTTAAGTCTCATGGATGCTTACTCGGGTTACAATCAAATCATGATGCATCCATCGGATGAAGAAAGTACAGCATTTATGACCAATCAGGCGAATTATTGTTACAAGACAATGCCTTTTGGTTTGAAGAATGCAGGAGCCACGTACCAACGGCTCATGGATAAAATATTTTCAAAACAAGTGGGCAGGAATATGGAGGTATATGTGGACGACATGATTGTAAAGTCCGCCAGGGCTAGTGATCATGGCGGCGATCTCAAGGAAGCGTTTACTCAATTAAGAACATATCAAATGAAGTTGAATCCTGAGAAGTGTTCTTTTGGGATCCAGGGGCGAAAGTTCTTGGGATTTATGTTGACATCAAGAGGAATAGAAGTGAATCCTGATAAGGGAAGGGCGATCTTGGAGATGAAAAGCCCAACAAGTGTAAAGGAGGTTCAACGTTTGACAGGACGAATGACCGCCTTGTCACGTTTCTTGCCAATGGCGGGTGACAAAGCGGCCCCATTCTTCACATGCTTAAAAAAGAATTCAAAGTTTCAGTGGACAGAGGAATGCGAACAAGCTTTTACCAAATTAAAAGAATCATTGGCCACATTACCAGTACTCTCCAAGCCAACACCAGGCGTTCCATTAGTGCTCTATTTAGCAGTTACTGACAAGGCGGAGAGTACGGTGTTGCTCCAGGAAGAGGGAAAAAAGCAGAAAGTTATATATTTCGTGAGCCATACTTTACAGGGGGCAGAGTTACGGTACCAAAAAATTGAAAAGGCTGCATTGGCGATGTAAGATCAAGTTTTGATCTAGTAGTACAACTCATGTTTTGATGATTACAAGTTAACCTTTTGATATGAACAATTGTGGTACTCTAACGTGTTTTTCTGAGTGTGCTATTTACAGGCTCTGACCTTAACTTAATTTCACACAAATCAGAAGCACTGTGTATAAAGGGTAACCCAAGCAACGCTTTCGCATTCACCATGTTCAGTATGAACAGTGGAAAAGCTTCAGAAGTTCTGAAGCTATACAAACTCTGATGTGGACTCAGTCGCTAGAAGCTCTGAAGATCCAGAAGTTCTGACAACCAAGAAACACTGAAGGTTCAGATATTCTGATGGTGTAGAAGACTCTGAAGATCCAGAAGCTGAATAGTGGAAACTCTGAAGTCCAGAAGCAAGAAACTCTGAAGGCCAGTTCTTCCCTCTGAGTTCAGAATCAGAAGATACAATGGTCAGAGGTTCTGTGCTTTCGCTCTGACTCTGATCAACCGGCTTCACAAGTTCCAATATGAAGTATTCCTCTGATCAGAAGTCTCCTAGGTTAAAAGGTCAAGTCGCTATCCAAGTACAAAAGCAAGTGTACCTTCCTGACGACCTACCTAACGTTCTCAGCCACAGCAGAAGCTGGATTTTCCAGAACTGCCCTCCAACGGTAGCATTTCCCATGCAACGCTCAACCCTAATCCTTGGAGTATATATAGAGGCTGAAGATTGAAAGAAGCGGCCAAGAAACTAAGTTGAAGCAATACACGCGCAAGACATATTCAAAATATTCTAAGCCTTCTTTCATCTGAAATTCATTGTGTTTACTATTAGCTTTTTAGAAGCAATTTCTTTGTAAACAAGAACTTCATATACAGTTGTATAGTTTGCCTTTAGGAGATCAAGGTTGATCGGATCCTAGAGAAGACTAAGAGAGTGAATCTTAGTGAGAGCTAAGTCAGTGTATTGTTAGTCACTTGTAGGTTTCAAGTGCAGTTGTAACAATTATCTGATTAGTGGATTGCCTTCATTCTAAGAAGGAAGAAATCACCTTAACGGGTGGACTGGATTAGCTTGAGGGATTTATCAAGTGAACCAGGATAAAATACTTGTGTGCTTTTCTATCTCTTATCTTTAGCACTTAAGTTCTCGAAAGATTTGTCAAAATCTTTAAGGTGGTAGTTTTGTACTGAAAACGTTATTCAAACCCCCCCTTTCTACCGTTTTTCATACCTTCAGGCGATTCTGAAAACTGCGAGGCGCCTCAAGCCTTATTTCCAAAGTTTCCAAGTTAAAGTTAAAACTGACGTTCCCTTAAGGCAAGTACTTCAGAAGCCTGATTTATCAGGACGATTGGTTAGCTGGTCAGTTGAATTATCAGAATATGATATACAATATGAGCCAAGGGGCCAAGTCACAATCCAAAGTTTGATCGACTTCGTGGCGGAATTAACACCCACGGAAGGCGAGAAGACTCAAGGAGAATGGGTCCTATCTGTGGATGGATCCTCTAATAACACTGGAAGTGGGGCTGGGATAACAATTGAAAGTTCAGATAAAATGATCATTGAACAGTCTCTAAAATTCGAGTTCAAGGCGAGCAACAATCAATCTGAATATGAGGCTCTGATCGCTGGCTTAAGGCTAGCCATTGAGTTGGGGGTCCAGAAGTTGTTTATCAAAGGAGATTCGCAGTTAGTAGTCAAGCAGGTGAAAGACGAGTATCAGGTGAAGGATCCACAACTTTCCAAATACTTGGAAGTGGTGCGCAGATTGATGATGGAGGTCAAAGATGTTAAAATAGAACATGTCCCGAGGGGACAAAATGAGAGGGCTGATGTGTTAGCAAAATTAGCAAGTACAGGGCGATTGGGCAATTACCAAACGGTCATTCAAGAAACCTTGCCTCGCCCAAGTATTGATTTAGTGGAGGTGAAGTTCAAAGCAGTGAGATCAATAAGTGAAGGCGAGCCTTCGTGGATGGAATCAATCAAAATTTTTCTACAGAACCCCCCACAGGATGATGATTTGAACTCAAGGGCAAAACGTAGAGAGGTCAGTTTCTACACATTGGTGGATGGGGAGTTGTATCGACGGGGGATCATGTCTCCTATGCTCAAATGTGTTGACATCAAGGACGCCTATGGAATAATGGCGGAAGTCCACGAAGGTGTGTGTTCCAGCCATATCGGCGGGAGATCCTTGGTGGTAAAAGTTTTGAGAGCAGGGTTTTATTGGCCGACAATAAAGAAGGACTGTCTGGAGTATGTTAAGAAATGTGAAAAATGTCAAGTCTTCTCTGACTTACACAAGGCTCCGCCGGAGGAATTAACAACCATGATGGCGCCTTGGCCATTTGCTATGTGGGGGACTGACATTTTGGGACCATTCCCGGTAGCGAAGGCACAAATGAAGTATATCATCGTGGCGGTTGATTACTTCACAATGTGGATAGAGGCCGAAGCAGTGGCGACTATCACAGCCGCCAAGGTCAGGAACTTCCTGTGGCAAAGGATTGTTTGTAGATTTGGGGTCCCCATGGCATTCGTAATGGATAACGGAACCCAATTCACAAGCAGTGTTACCCGGGAATTTTGTGCAGAAATGGGAATCGAGATGCGATTTGCCTCTGTGGAACATCCACAAACCAATGGGCAGGCTGAGTCGGCTAACAAGGTTATCCTGAAAGGTCTAAAGAAGAAACTGGATGAAGCAAAAGGGCTTTGGGCGGAGGAGCTACCAGGCGTTCTTTGGGCATACAACACCACTGAACAGTCAAGCACAAAGGAAACCCCGTATCGTTTAACTTATGGGACTGACGCCATGCTCCCAGTGGAAATAGAAAACCAAAGTTGGCGAGTGGCTCGGTTTAATGAGAATGACAACGGGGAAAATCTGATAGCAAATCTAATTATGTTGCCAGAGGAACAACGGCAGGCGCACATAAGAAATGAGGCGGGAAAAGTGAAGATTGCAAGAAAATTCACAACGAAAGTAGTGCCAAGAAAGATGAGGGTAGGAGACTTAGTGCTCCGAAAAAATACAATACCCGATAAACACAACAAACTTTCACCCAATTGGGGCGGGCCTTACAGGATTATTGGCGATGTTGGAGGAGGAGCTTATAAGTTGGAACAGCTTAATGGTCAGAGGGTCCCACGGACATGGAACGCCTCACATCTGAAGCAATATTTTAGTTAAAAAGACAAAAAACAACAAAGGTGAATGAAGTCGCACTCTTTTTCCCTTTCTTTGAAAAGGTTTTTAATGAGGCGACAGATGTAATGAAGGGACAATTGTTCCCATGTATGAAAGAAAGTTAATTCAAAGATCATTTCAACAGAATCGCCTATATTTTTTATATTACGAGTTCATGCAATGCAAATCGTATCAAGGTATATAATACCGCGAATAAATCTTTCGGAATAAGAAAGTATCGCCATCAAATATTACAAGCCTTGGCAATTCTAGTGGCCACTAGAAACCAAGCCTCGTCGAAAAATCGGCTAAGGTATGTAAACCTAAGTAACAACAAAAGTAGTAACAACAAAAGTTGGTAACAACTCAAGGTAACAACGAATGAACTTAAAACGATCTTCTTTAAAAGAGAGAAAAGGGGGGCGACGCCCATACATGATTTGGAATTATAATAAACAACAGGGCAATGCCCAAAGCAAAATTTTAACTTCATAAAATAAAAACAGAAATTCAAGCCAGGTCCTCATTGTTGGCGTCGTTGCCCTGGCTTGTCCCAACTTGAGGGTCCTCCTTCTCTTGATCATCATTCTTGTGCTGCTCATTCCCATCCTCGGCATCTTCTTCAGGCTCACTTTCATCATCGAATTGAGGAAGGAGGTCAAGGATAACGTCGTCATCGCCGACCACTTGGCCATCTTTAATGTCCTTCAAATAGCCAATGCGGGAGAGATGAAAGCCTGGCTCAACCACACTTATCTGCTCTTTGGCCGCCAAGAAGCCTTGAGCAAACTGGAGTGAGGCGCGCCCCAAAATAGAAGCATTCAGACGATCATATTTCTTTTCCAGCTTTTGATACTTGGCCTGAACAGCAGTATGTTTGTCGTTGATGGTTTCTTTCAGAGACTTGGTCTTTTGAAGGAGCAGGTCCGAAGCCGCCAAGTCGTCAGTTAACTTAGCGCACTTCTCTTCAGCAGATTTCAGCTTTTTGTTGGCAGCCTCAGCGTCAGCCTTAGCTCGCTCATATGCGGCCTTATAATCGGCTGCCTTCTTTTCAAAGCGGTTCTTGGTTGAAATCAACTCCTTCACACACTGAGCCATCCCCGCCACAGTGCTGGCGGCAGAAAGGGCGTGATGGATCGCCACAGAAGCAATGTTGGGGGGGCCCTGACCAGAAACATCCTTATGGATCCGATTGTCAAAAGTACGGGTCATAAAGTCCAACCCGTTGAAGTGAGGATCAGATAAGTTCAGCAAAGGGGGAGAAGCCTCGCCACCAATAGCTGAGCTAGGGCCAGCTTGACCAAACGGAGTTGGCGGGCGGTTGATAATGCTTGAGTCTTGGTGGGGTGGCGGGACGTTGTCGTTCCCTTTCTTTTTTTCCGCTGGATTACTTTTAGAAGCTAAACCGGCTGGATTAAGTGTGGATTGATGAAGAGGTCTGCGGCCAGCAGCGCTTGAAGTCTTTTGGCGCTTTGGGTCCCTGATGTTGTCAGAGCCCGAAGCGCCTTCATTCTTTTTCTTCTGCTCAGTCTCGGCGGCCCTTTTCTTCGCCGCCGCAGCAGACTGGGCGAGGTATTCCTTCATCTTGATGGGGTTTGCATCAACCTTGCTTTTTCCCATCGTGGCTGCATGGAAAGCATCGATTAGGCGAGGTACATGAACAAAAAGAAAAACAAGTTGTGCAAAAATTATAAACTTACTAAAAAATTGATTTAAAGTGCCGGATTTCGACGCTTCAATCAAGTCGTGACCAGAGATTACTGGTAATGTGCGGAGGTAATCAGCGATGGCCTGCTCGGATTCATCCAAGGCGTCGTATGAAACGGATATTTTTCGGCGAGGGTTTTTTGTCCAGTAAAAGGGGACGAGAGGGTTATTATCGGAATCTCGAAATAAGTTATTCATTTCAGGTGACTCCATAACTTTGAAGTATTTTTTCTGCCACACTTTATAATGGCTTTTAAGGGCGGTGAATCGGCTCATGTTCTTGCGGGCCAAAAGGGGAACCCACTTGACAGATGTAGGTTTTGTGGTGACTGTCTTATAGAAAAGGAAAAACAAGGGATAGGTGGGAGTGCAACTCAAATGTTCACAGAGAATTTCAAAGCAGCGAATAAAACCCCAGGCGTTGGGCTGGAGTTGACAAGGCGCCACATTCAGAAAAGAAAGAACGTGACATATAAAAGGCGAGAAGGGAAGCTTGATATTCAAGTCCAAGAAGAAATAACCATAAACAAAAAAGAAATCAGGCGATTCATCGGCTGGTTCTTTGCGCAAAAGAACACAGTCATCCTCGCCACATGGAAGAACATTTAGCAGGTGATCTTCGTTATTAGAGGTGGCGGGATTTATCTTTGTAAACCCTTGAGAAGATATTCGAAGAGAGCTGATGCTTCCAATACTACCCCAGATGGAGCGCCAAAGACACTTATCTTCAACTAAATGCGCGTTGGAACGCCATTCGGGCGAGGACAAATCTCCATTAGAGGAGAGAATAGAATCAACGGAACCGGCGGGACCGGAATCCTCGTGAGTGGAGGGCGAGGAATGAATTTCGATAACGGTGGGGGCAGAAACTTCCCCCTCCGTAGAAGGTGAAGTGAGTTCTAAAGAAGAAATGCTAAAGTTTTGTGTCGACATACTGGGTAATTTCATAAAAATAAAAAAGAAGATGAACAGGTCCAAAACAAAAAAGGAAGAAGATGAACAGTGTCAAGAAAAGAGAAAGAGGAAGGACTCACCGGAGGAAGAAGTGGAGGATTGAGTAAAGAGGACGTCGGCAATGGGGGAGCACCGCGCAATGACGACAGCCGGAGTAAGAAAGGATCACCGGAGAACAAAGAAGAGAGTGGAAGCTGCGATGAAAAGTTTTCAGAACAAAAGTTTCCAGAAAAGTGAAAAGTGAAAGGTAAAAAGGGTATTTATAGAAGAAAAAAGAAGAGAGAGAACGAGTGGGAAAGGTCGTGGGATCGTGGGATTTGAAATTTAAAAAGGTAGGAAACGAAAAGACATAACTCCTCGAGACGCACAACTGCATTTATGGCAAATGATAACAAAATCCCGGAAAATAAGGATACGTGCGTCAGTTGAAAAGACGTGGACATTACGGTTATGATGAAGGCGATGTATAAACAAAAATAATTTGGCGACATACCACAGAACATTGAGAATGGCGCCACATTGACGAAACAACAAAATGGCGATGAAGGCACAAGCATGAATACGGCAACACGCCGAACGACGGTATGCACATCAAAGGGTTATAAAGCAGACACATTAAAGACATTTCAACTCAAGGAACTTGAGCCTCATGTCTTGGGGGCATGTGGACTGGGCGGGACATAAGTCAGTCATGCTTATGCCCGCCCAAAATGAGCAACCAGGAACGAAAGTCAATCTTGGCGGGATTCACAGAACAACACTGAATTTCGCCCGCCCGTTAGATAGGCCCACACGCCAGCTGGAAGATTCCTTTAGATTTGTCTTATATGTATAAAGGCTTGGGCCCCGGTTGTCAGGCCCAAGTACAACAAAAGTCCACATCATGACCATCCCCTCTATAAAAGGAGAGGTCAACACCTTGTAAAAAGGACCTTTTGAACATTTAATGAGAATATTCCTTTTGTGATATTTTTAGTACTCTGCTAGAGTTTACTTTCTGTCAGTTTCCGACGTCAGATCTCCCTAGTACAGAACAATTGGTTTAATTTTGGTGAACAAAGCCGCTTTTGATATTGCTAATGGTGACTTTGTTGAATTGATTTTGTATTTAATTTGGATTGGAGCAGCCTCTTCCACCCACCTTCCCCAGTACTCTATGAAATAATAAAATGGGTCTTGGTCTTGGTCTTGGTCTTACTAAATAGATATATTTATTCTTTTCCTCTTGTAATAAAAAATAGATTTATTTATTAATAATTATTAATATATGGGTCTTGGTCTTACTAAATAAATTTAAGGTTAATGGTCAAAGTTCATAAATATGTAAGCGAGTTTGATTTTAGTCTCTCTGAGGAAGAATAATATTTAGTGGCTGTCAAAAACTGCAAGTAATTGGAAAAATGACTATCACTAAACGTCATTTTTCTTTAGTGGACTAAAATCAAACTCACTTACAAACTCTGGACTAATTTAACCAACCCTAAATTTAAATTCTTACTAAAGTAGAGATATAACTAAATAATGACTAATGACAGACGGAAAACAAAATGAAACTATCTGGTGAAGAAAATAATTGTAAGCAAATGAAAATTAATTAAGATATATTATTAATTACTTGTATTCATTAATCTAAACGAGGCATTAAAATTTAAACTTTTAGTTGCGGAAGGTTTTGATATTTTTTTTTGAATCATGGTTTTGATATTTTTTTTTTGAACAGTATGGTTTTGATATTAATAATAAAGTGTATGTAAATATAGATCATTTTCTTGCCATATGTAACCAAAAAACAAAAAATATAGACCATTTTTAAATAATTATGCACCAACTAAAATTAAAATACATTCTATATTTTTTTTAAGGTTTTTTATAATTTATATAACTCACTCATCGTATAAAATAAATCACATAATCGAATATGGAATTTCGGCCTTATTATATGGGTAATGATATATACACACCTCTTTTTTTATACACTTCATTTCCACCTATTTTTATTTCTATCTCTCTCCTCTTATCATCAATCACATCTTATACTTTCTCACTCTTACTTTTTCTTTTCTTCCTATCTCTCTCTTTTTCCACCTCATTCCACCTCATTTTGAGGTGTGAATAAATAATTATTGTACATGATGGGTGATACAGAACGTGAATTCTGTCATCTTGATTTTTATACAAAAGACAGCCAGACAGGCACATACCCTTTTATCTTGTGCACGTCATAATTAATTAGAAAGAGAAATTTGTAGTGATGAAATTGTATGGCTTAATACATCAGAAGGTCCCTGTAATTGTAAAGGGAATCAAATCCAGGGCCTAGAAAATTTTTGCATCAAATTGGGTCCCTAGAAAAAAATTTTTAATTCAATTAAGGACAAAGTGCGTCTGATGCTGAAGTGGCTTCAATTTTAGCCTACTTAGCTTTTCCACGTGGCATTTGGAATTATTTTTTAATTGAAAAATTCTAAAAGTTAATTTTTTAATTCCAACTCATTTTTTAATTATTCAAAAAATATTTAATTAATTATTCATCATTTTTTATTCATCATTCATCATTCTGATTGAACTTCTCAGTTCTCATCTTCCTCCCTTCTCTCCCACCATACCCACCCTCAACCTCACCCCACCCCCAACCCAACCCAACCCAACTCAACCCAAACGAAACCCCAACCCCCCACCCCCAACCCTGCAAACCCTCAGTGTAGGTCGCGCTCCACCGCTGCTTCCTTGTCACCACCGCCCCTCATGTCCCTCTCTATAAATCATATGTGGTCGTCCTGGGCTTGTGGTGGCTTGCGGTGGTGAATGGGTTTGCTGGGTTCGTCATCCTTTTCTGTCGCCCCCATCACGCTCTTCCTCTCTCTGATTCCTACTGTTCCGATGATCTCAAAGCCCTCAGGGAACGCTGCTTGGAAGCAACATCGTTCCTCTTCTTGTGATTCGATGGATCTGAGGGATAGTGGTGGGTTCTGGGTTTGGGGTGGCGTGAAGAGGTTGGTGATGGTGGTGGGTCGTTTCTGGGTTTCTGGTTGATGGTGGTGGTAGGTTCTGGGTGGCGTGGAGGTGGGTGGGTTCTGGGTTTAGTCTAGCTCAGAATTCCTTCTTTGATTCTAACATAGATGTGTTGCTTTGAGGAGATGAGAAACAGAGGAACGACAAAGGTGATTAGGAAGAAAAGGACCAGTGCTAGTGTGATTCAGAGGGGAAAATGGAGATGGTGGTTATGGTGATGATGGTGGCCGCCGGCTAGGAGAGAGGGGGAGACTTCTCTGTGTTCTTAATCTCTCTTCAGTTAGGGTTTAATTTGGGGAAGATTCAAATTGGTTATAGGGATTATTAGATTAGATTAGGTTAGATTATTAGATTAGTTTATTAGTTAGATTATTAGTTTGTTTAGTTAAGGATTATTATATTAGGTTATTTATTAAGTTTTTAAATTTTTTTTTCTAATTATTTAACTGAGATGGAATTAAAAATAATTTTTAATTATTTTTTTAAATTAAAAAATAATAATAAAAGCCACGTGGAAATGCTGACTGGGATAAAATTGAGAGCTGGCACACTTTGGCCTTAATTGAATTAAAAAAAATTTTCTAGGGACCCAATTTGATGCAAAAATTTTCTAGGCCCTGGATTTGATTCACTTTACAATTACAGGGGCCTTCTGATGTATTAAGCCAAATTGTATTGGGGTTGTCTAAAAATAACACATGATAAAAATTGGGTTAAATCACCCATTGCATAAATGTACCAATCATATTATAACATGTGTCTTTATATTATCCACCTCACTTAAGTAGTCTCTTTTAATTTACATTTTTCATAATATTTAATTTACTAAATAATTCAATTGCAGAATTAACCTATAATCTTAGAATGTACCAAAAAAGGCCCTATAATTTTAGATAATAGTATACAACTCCTTTCTAAAAAAACCTAGAGAATCCTAAATTGCGAAACTAGAATTTTGAAGGTTCAATCAACTTATGTCTACAATTCGTTTTTGAAGGTTGACGATAGTTGAGACTTGAGTGAGAGAGGTTGGTAAATTTGACAATTCTTTTTTATTTATAGTTGCGGGCACAGAAATTAATATGCACAAAATGATGAGGATTGAGGAGAAAACCACGTGAAATTATCCAATGCTACGGAAGATTTGATTTGTTGAGCAAGCAACATACTCAAGTCATGAATCATGGCCATGTCGTATTTAATTGAGAATTCCTAGTTATAGATAATAGCATGAAAGTATGAAACCTATTTTCTAATTTTAGGTTTTCGAAACTTCAAAGTTCAAACCCAATAGCTCAAACTTCAGACCTAATTGCGAAATCAATCGAGGTTTAGGAAATATTATGAAAATGAAAAGTAAAAGAGATTAATTAAATGATGTGGATAATATAAAAACACATGTTGCAATATGATTGATACACGAATGCAATGGGTGGTTTAACCCAATTTATACTATGGGTTATCTAGACAACCTCAATTGTATTGTATAAGCTTATACATCAATCCTCTCTTATATACATTAAAATGATGAATTTTTAATCCACCCTATAGATGATGGATAAGATATGATAATAGTGTGATGTATAAACTACTTGAATATATTTAATCAATCGCCACTACCACAACCCTCCACCACCACAATTGTCGCCACCACCATCCACCACCGCTGCCACCACCACCATTGCCACCTCCACCACTACTGCCACTGTTGCTGCCGCCACCACCACCCTCCACCATCACCGCTGCCGCCTCCATCACCCTATACCACTACCACCACCGTCGCCGCCACCACCACCACACTCCACCACTGCCACCGTCGTTGATATCACCACGACCACCGCTACCACCACCACCACCACTGCCACCACTACGCCCTCTACCACCACCGCTACCGCCACCACCATCCACCACCACCACTGTCTCCACCACTACCGCCACCACTATCCACCACCACCTCCACCATTATCACCTACCTATACCATCACTATTACCACCACCACTATATTCACCGAATTATACAGTGTATGACCAAACGCTGTATAGTATTAAAATTTTATCAGGCTTAATACAATCAGACATTAGACTATCAGGTCTTATACTATACATCATACCAAACGGGCCATTATATTCTAACACGTTCTTTCAAGCAAGAGCCCTTTGGACTTAAGCGTAGAAAAAAATAATTCTAAACAGTATAAAACTACTATAAATGTCTTGCTGAAGAAAAGAGATGCGTCCGTACCTTAAAAAGGGTTTACAACTCCTTAATTATGCTTGTCTTGTTTTGCAAACTTGTTTAGAAATTTCAAGTACTTGAAATAAATGCCCAGTTGATACGCATCAACCCATCTTTCAAAGAAATATTGATTCATTTTCTTCATCCCACCTCTTCACACAAACAGTAAAGTAACAGGAAGCATCTCAAATATTAGAAATCAAATCATTATAGATACAAGGGTTAAACCTGAAAACCGTCCCTAAACTTTAAGCGAGATTTGATTTCCGTCCCTCGCCGGAAAATCTTCCTAGCACCACCCTCAAACTACCTTTTTTGTTTGGAAACCGTCCTTGCCGTTAAAAAACTCCGGCCACCGTGGCCAGGTGTCCGTTTTGGACCTATGTGGACATGCCACGTCATTTAATGAAATGACGTGTTATTTTTTTTAAAATAAATTAAAAATATTTTTTATTATTTATAATTAAGCCTCCAAAACATTCCTAATTAAATTTCTAAACTCTAAAGTCTAAACTAATAATCACACTAAATCATAACCTTCATTTTATCTCTTCCTCTTTCAGAATTCAAAACCCAGAATCTTCATCCGTTCTCCATCATCTTCAATGATCTTCATCACCATCTTCACCATTAAAAACAAAAAAACCCAGAATATTGTCAATGCTTCAGCAACCTCACGAGAAGCAATTTCTCCTCCCCTTCAATGCCTACATCAACAATAATCCATCCACATCATACACTAAATGCTACCTCCAAGACGAACACAAACTGAGACGCAAGCTTGGTCGCACCATTTTCAAAATGGTTGCAGCCGAGACTTCCATGGTGCCAGTCCTCATTCTCTGCATCTCTCTCGATTAACCCAGATGGGAGATCGAAACCCAGAAATTGAAGAATTCTGGACAACGCCACTGAAGGTTGAAGAACGAAGCTGAAGATGCCCCATCTCGGAAAAAAGAACTAGCACGACCCAAACAATAAGCAACGCTGCTGGATCCTTCATCTCCTTATGGCAGGATTGGTTTTAGATTTGGGATTTTCTGGGTTTTGTGGATCTGAGTGTGGTGTTGTTGGAGGAGGAGGATGAGGGTGGATCTGGGATTTTCGAATGGAGCAAGGGAGGTTGTTTGGATCTGGGTTCGTGTGCTTTTTTCCCGACGCTAGAGCGAAGGCTCCTCCTCCTCCGCTGCATCTCATCTTATATCACGAATCTGGGTTTGTGGGTATTTTCCGGCGAGGATTCTAGCGTCCAGGTTGTCGTTCCCTCTCACCAGAGCTAAGGAATCTAGTGTCCAGGTTGCATTCTTAGGACTTTAGTAATTCTTCAATTTAAAATTACCAAACCGTGATGAAATTGGGTTTGTCTGTAAAGCCATTTGATTGTTAGTATAATAATTGTAATATTGTTTCATCCTCTGGTGTGTCATCTTATGCATGTTTTGAATTTTTTTTATAGACAATAAGAATTATATTGAATAGATATGTAGTTCACTATCTTCTCACGCTTCAAATTTTTGGGGGTTTTCTTAGATTGAGGTTATGGGAAATTTTTTGGAGAAGATGAAGAAGTGATGAACATAATGAAAAACCCAGAAATCGGACTAGAAGAATAAGAGAGAAGAAGAAATCGAACCAAAGGAAGAACCCTAATTTATGGGTTGGGTCTGAAGGAGGAAGATGATGGAGAGGGTTTTGATTTAGTGTTAGTTTTAGTTTAGAGTTTAGAAATTAAATTATGAATGTTTTGGGGGCTTAATTACAAATAAAAATATTTAGTTTTTTTTTAAAATTAACATGTCATTTAATGAAATGATGTGGCATGGCCACATAGAACGGTTGGGCACGACGGTCGGAGGCAAATCGCCGGCAATGACGGTTTTCAAACAAAAAAGGTAGTCTGAAGGTGGCGTTAGGAAGGTTTTTCGGCGAGGGACGGAAATCAAATCTCGCTTAAAGTTCAGGGACGGTTTTCAGGTTTAACTCTAGATACAAAGCTTCACTCTGTATATAGTAGCATACAATCATGAAGTCCAAAGGGAAATGAGTAACCAAGATCTATATTCGAAGTTATGGTTTAGAGGATGAACTAGTATAAACAAAATAAAAATATATACCGCAAATTAAATGGATGATAACCTTTTACTTATGGTAGATAGCTTCTTAGGAAAGCTTAGAAGGATTTCATAAACAAACAATGATGGGTGGGGTTGGTAGCTCATATGGTTGAGTTAAGGGTAATTGCAGGTGCAGGTGCAGGGTCAGGTTCGAACTTTGAGGAGGGATAATTTGTATTAATTTACTAACAATTAACATTTGCCTAAAAAAATAAAAAATAAATAAACAAACAATGATTCTTAACATGCAAATGATTTGCGAAACCAAAAAAAAAATATGGGTTTGTAGTACCTTAAAATGGGTTATGTCTCCTTCGCTGGTTAGAGAAGTAGCGAGACCAAATCAAGACAACAGCTAGACCGGTCAACCAGAAAGGCTTTGAAGTCATAATGGCTCGAACAGAGGAAGGAAGTATGGAGAAGAGTCTAACAAATCTCTAATACCATAAACAAAGAGAAACAGAACCTCGTGAGTGAAACAATAGAGAAGAAAAAAAAATTAAAGTTCAAAGGTGCTCATTCTAATCCATTCTAGTGTAGAACCAGTTCATTGTGTCCAAGGCAACGTCTATTGTTACTTGCATAAAAATAGATGAAAAACAACATTCATTTAGAATGTTCATAAGTTTAGACTATTGTTACTTACATTTTCATCATCACTGGAAATGGCAACATTCTTATCTGGCTCATGGTAGTGCTCTGCCTTTTTGTCAATTGGTTCATCATATATGAGATAAACAACTGTCTTCTTCACAATGAATCCATTCTCAAAAACAACAACTACCTTCACTTCATTACCAGGTTCTATATTTGATACTACTTTCTGCCACTCCTCATCATCGAAGGAATCTAATGCATCTTTCTTATAGAGCTGAATGGTGTTCTTTGTGCAATTTATCACCAACAAATTTTTCAGGCCTTCTGTTGTGATGTTGTCTGGGGATGAAGAATAGACAATGCACATGATTGCCTTCAAGTTACGCCCATCCACTTGAGGGACTTCAAAAGCTACAGAAGAACATCCACTATTGAATGTAAACCAAGCAGGAGAGTTGTCACTTGGAAGTAAATCCGACCCAATGGGGTACATTTTCTGCACAGTGAACATTTATAAAAATGATTCTATAACTTATTAAAATGAATATGAGTGAGTAAAGAGTCTATAAAATTATTTAAATTGTAATTTATAGCACAAACTCATTTGAATTTCTAAAATAGAACATTATAAGACAATGGTAGCGTGTGTGTAAAGAGGAGTAAGAGAACCTGTAAAATGATTTCTGTGAGGATATTGGTGATACGACTGTTCATTCCCATTTGTATCAAAAGAGAAGTCGAGGAATTTTTTGACCCTGAAATGTGAACTTGGCTGTGACAATCAATTAAAGCAGAACTATTGTTTGAGACATGAGATGTGCTTGGTGTTCCTGCCAATTGATCTGCACAATTTGTGGTTCTTAGTGTATCCAAAATTCTTTCTACACTTTGATTCAGCTGAACTTCTGAGTCGCACTCCACCCAAAGGCGTTGAAGCTTGGAAAGATCTTTAAGACCATAGGACCTACTTTTTTCTTCATCCAAGAGGTTAAGGGACATCCCTGCAGCAGATGTTTGAACTTGGAATAACATATTATTAGTTGGTGAAATCCAAGACTGTATAATTGATGGAAATACATCGCGTGAGAATCCTTCATAGCCGCACAAAGAAATATATCCAATGCTTTTTGATCTCACTACAGCAAAGGGAACTCTTGTTATACCACTTTTATCTGCAACCAAGGTGGTTAAAGATACCATCTGTTCTAAATCCTCGTCCAAATTGTCAATTTTTGAACATCCAGACAAAATGAGAGTTTTCAACGACTTCAACTTATAGATGCTTCTTGGAAGTGAATGAAGGCTTGTACAATTCTTCAAATTTATGAGAAGCAGTTTTTGGAGATTTCCAATAGTATGAGAAATCAAAGACAAACTAGTACAACCTTTCAGTACTAACTTTTCAAGATTTGGTAAGTGTGAAAAGTCCGGAGTTTGTCTCAAGTTAGGAGAATGACTAAGATTCAGAAATTTTAGGTTCTTCAGCATCTGGTGGAAAGAAATTTCAAACCACTTGTTAGAAAAAAAACTCAAGTGAAAACTTTAACCCGCCATTAGATATATATTAGAAATTAAACTTGGCAGTTGGGATTGCCAAACAGGTTGTCTTCCTATTAGTACAATAAATAGCTAGGTACCATTCCATTGTAATATGCAGAGTGCGTGAGATAGAGAATAACAAGAGAAAATTTGAGAGAATGCTCTAACTAGCTTAGTTAATTCCATCATCAAACTAATACTCTGTTAATATTTATGTATGTAATTACTTCAAACTTCAAAGACAGATATTTAAAATCAGTTACTGGGTGAAACATCATCATCATTTTTGCTCCAAGCTAGACCTCACTTTCCAACCAGCTTATATCAAATTTTCCAAATTCTAAATATATAAAAAATTATTTATAACTCATACCTGAGACTTCTTCCAAACTTGTTCTAGATTGGAATATTTGAAGTCAATGGCAACTAAACTTTTTTGGTGAAAGTCTGGTGGTGTATATTTTAAAGGAAATCTATGCCAGGAAAGCCATCTAAGATCTTTTGAAAGATATGCATAATCTCCATCAAGTTGTACACCAGTAAGTTGAAGGAATCGAAGTTTATCCATCTTCTCAAATGCTTTGGCTTCCAACTTATAAGTTGCATCCTTTTCTGGAGACTTCAAAGTCAGTCCGTGAACATTCAGTGTTCTCTGTGAAACAAAAATCTACAGAAAAAAAAAAAGACACATAGCTTAGGTAAATGGTATTTAAAAATCTACTGGAGTAACTGAATACAACTAAGAGGTTTGAAGCCCATAATATGTTACTGGGAAGCAAGTAGCACAAGACGATTCATAATCAAGATAATATTCACATTTACTGAGAAAATAGGACAAGAGATATCTGGGTCATCAAAGGTCAATTAGCATCCACTGACTTTAGAAGCAAAAATAAAATACATACAAGAAGTTCTTACAGCATCTTTGGATAATACAAAATCCACATCCTTGTAGCGACATAATCTACTAGGCTCCTTGCCCTCTTCAGCTGATTTCTTGCGGACGATTTCTCTTCCCATGTCTAGTAGCAAATCATGCATTCTGATCCTGTTCTTCCTATCAATAGTTACAAGGCATTGTTGTACGAGGACATTTATTCCAATTTCTGCAAAATGACCGCAGTCATTTAATATCTCAATCACTTCATCTTGTTCCATTCCAATAAAGAAAAAAGCTATATCAAGGAATATTTCTTTAACATCATCATCACTTAAACCGTCAAAACTTATTCTAAGCTGCTTTATTACTTTTTTATCTGGAATCATTTTGAGTTTCTCCAGTACACTCTTCCACACTGTTACCCTCCTCCTAGTCAACAAAAAGGACCCAATTACTTGAAGAGCTAGAGGCAACCCCCTACAGTATTTAACTACATCACTAGAAAGATCAGCAAAACCTTCTTCAGGACTTGGTTGCTTAAATGCATGCCAATTAAAAAGCTCTAGAGACTCCTTCTCATCCATTTCTTTTATTTTATACACAACTTCAACTCCAAACTCCTTTTTAACTATATTTTCATCTCTTGTTGTGATGATTATTCTACTTCCGTAACCAAACCATTCATGACTTCCGCACAATGCATTCAATTGTTCTTCCTCATTCACATCGTCAAGCACAAGAAATATTCTCTTTTGACTGAGTCTTCTCTTAAGTTCTTCTTTTCCTGATTCAACTGTGTCTATCTTTATCTTTGTTGTTTTGTAGATATCAGAAAGAAGCTTTTGTTGCAAAGAAACTAGGCCATTATTTTGTTCGCAAACTTCTCTGACATTTAGGAGGAAGCTCTTAGCCTCAAATTCACGACGAATTCGATTATACACGGCCTTGGCAATGGTTGTTTTACCCATCCCCCATATCCCAACTACTAGAGGATCTTCGGATTGTTTGCTTTTTAAGAGTTGAATCACATTTTGAACGCGAGCTTCCACCCCCACTGGGTGGTCGGCAACGATAATGTATGTCTTGCCTAGCAAATCAGTAACATTTTCAACTACTTTCATGATATCCTCACTTTCATTCCTGTAAAAATATATGAGCCTTAGAATAAATACGCATAAACTATTGGTGCTATTATATTGCCATTTTGCAATCTGTGCTGGTAACAAAAGAAGAGAATTAATTATGAAAAACTGATAGGTCCGCATGTATCCTTTTGAAATGTGAACATATTCACGGTAGTGACTACCAGAAATTTTAAAAATTTTAAGAGGCTAGTGCTACATATGGCAAACTAAATTTCCATGATTTTAGAGGGACCAAAAACATATGTAAGCCTAAAACATAATAAAACAGTAAGTACTTCCTCTGTTTTAGAAAAATTGTTGTTTAAGGTTGTGATACAAAGAGTAAGATGATAACTATTGATAGTGCAATGTTACTAAAAACATACTATTTAATCTTACTAGCAACTATTAAATTCTATATTAGATATAAATGAATGTAGTTGATAGCAGGGTCGGCCCTGGGCATGTGCAGGCAGACCCACAGTCCAGGGCCTGCAAAAAGAAAGGGGCCCCAAAAAAAAATCTCATTAAACTTTTCAAAAAAAAAATGTAGTAGTTGCATTCAAAGCCAGTTATGCACTTATGTATTTAAGAGCTTAATTAGCATTGAAATGTGGAAGTTTCCCTTGGGTTCTTCTACCTAATTCACTAGATAAGTGGATATTAATTGGTGAACCAACAAACTTTTTGGAAAAATCAAAGAGCGGCTAAAACAACAATCTTTGTGAAACGAAGAAAGTATATAAATATTAAACTCAAATTAACTCACTTGGAATTTATCATGACAAGACCTGCCATGCCACCAACTTCAAGGAGTGCTGTCCTCCAATTCTTCACCATGACTTCATCCACTGAGGGTTTTGTAATAAGATCATCAAAAGCTTTTCCAAAATCACCTCTCTGATGACGTACATTTGAGGGATCTACCTCATAGAACACTGGCAAAACCACCAGACCCATGGTTCTGCGAGTTTCCATAATGTTCTCCAACTCTAGCATGCACCATTTTGAATTAGCATAATATTTTGAAAAAACAATGATAGAAATTCTAGAACTTCTGATAGCCCGTAGTAGTGAGACGGAGATCGTATCCCCCCTCTGAATCTCATCATCATCTCTGAAAACATTAATCCCGGCATTTTGAAGAGAGGCATAGAGATGTGAAATGAATTTTGCACGACTATCTTCCCCTCTGAAACTCAAGAACACATCGTAGATCTTTGGCTGAAATTGAAATGTAAAAATCAAAGAGAGCACTTAGATATAGCTTGATTGACATGAAATATGAGGTCTAAAGACCTGCAATTTGTTACTAGATGAGTGCATCACTCTCTTTGTCACTCTCTTTCTAACACAATCTTTGATT
Source organism: Lotus japonicus (assembly GCF_012489685.1). Taxonomy (NCBI): domain Eukaryota; kingdom Viridiplantae; phylum Streptophyta; class Magnoliopsida; order Fabales; family Fabaceae; genus Lotus; species Lotus japonicus. The sequence continues at coordinate 27,374,269 of NC_080043.1, forward strand.
TGTTAAAATCCATGTAGATGCCACCAAATATGGAGTTAAACCCACATAATTTCGTGAACCTACATAGATTTTGTCCAATAAATAATAAAATGTTAGAAATAGAGTGTTGTTGTTACTTAACTTTAAATTAAGAACAGATTTTGAAGTTCTTGTGATAATTATGAACTCACTAATAATACTGTCCACCTTGCTTTCTCTAGCGTACGTTATTCTTTCAATAACAAAAACTTTATAATGTGCATTAAGTAAATTAAGCCTAAGGAACCTGCAGTACCCGGCTACGCACCTGATCAGCCACTTGCTTTGACTCCTCCCTTTGAATTTCTCTTCCCATTTGTTGCAGCAGTATGTGCATTCCAAGCTTGTTGTTCTCATCAACAGTTACAAGGCTTTTGTCTTGAAGAACACTTATAGCAACCTCTGTTGGAGATGTATACTTCTGTATCACTTCATTTCGATCCATCCCAATATAGAAGCATGCTATATCAAGGAATACAATTTTCTCCATATCTTGTAAATCATCAAAACTTTTTTCTAGAATTTTTTTTACTTCGGGAATAAGACTTCTTTTGATATTCTGTAACAAACTCTCCCAGGCATCTCTGTACCTTCCAAACATTAAGGACGCAAGGCCTCCAAGAGCAAGTGGCAATCCCCCAGCATGAGCAACTATTTCTGTAGAAATTTCATCAAAATTTTCAAGAGGACTTGCGTTATGGAATACACGCCAACTAAAATACTCAAGAGAGTCCTTTTGGTCTAATTCTGGCACTCTATACACATGATCAACTCCAAGCATCATGAGTAGCCGCCTATCTCTTGTGGTGATGATGATTATGCTACCTGAGCCAAACCATTCGCGACTTCCACACAAAGCATTTAGCTGCTCCGGCTCAGTCACATCGTCAAGTATAACAAGTACTTTTCTCTCTTGAAGTCTTTCCCGCAATACCTTTTCTCCTGACTTAATTGTACCTATCATTGTTTTTCTTGTTTTGCAGATATGAAAAAGAAGCTGTTGCTGTAAAGAAACTAAGCCATTATGTCTTTTGGCAACTTCCCTGACATTTCGGAGGAAGCTCTTAGCCTCAAAATCACGACCAATTTGATTATAAACAGCTTCGGCAATGGATGTTTTACCAATCCCTACCATCCCCCAAATCCCTACTAGTAGAGGATAGTCTGATTGATGGCTCTTCAGTAATCCAATAACATCTTGGACGCGAGATTCTACCCCCACTTGATGCCCAGCAAAGATCCACTCTTTGTAGTCTTTCAAATCTGTTTTAACACGTTCAACCGTTTTCTTCACATCCACGATTTCGCCCCTATAAAATACGAGCCAAAGAGTAAGTGGTTGGTCTTGTCTTTGACATGCACCCGCATCCCAAATGAGGGATTTAGATCCTCTCTATCTCGAATGATGTTTCATTTCTAGTCTCATCAGTGAATTTGTGATACGTCAATTAAAAATACTCACATGAGCTTGTAAATGTCATATTAATACATTATATAAATGTATCCCAATTTCATTGGTTGAAATCAGAAATAAGACACCAATTCGGAACAGAGAATTTTGATCAGAGAATTTTGATCCCGCAAATGAGATAAGTGACATTAGAAGAAAATGAAGAAACATGAAATATGTTATATGTCATATGTTCTTTTATAGACAAATGCTAGTTGTTAATAATGTTAGTAAATTAGTCATCCCCAGGGTTCGAACCCTGGACCCTTCACCCTTCATCTCACCCATCACTTATGTCTCTAACTCTTACCACTTGAGCTATCATTTTGAGACAGTTATATATGATGTGGAATGATATACAATAAGAAGGGCGAAAAAATAATGAGGTAGATGGGAAATATTTATATAAAAGGGAATTGCTTGCAACATTCTATCTTTAATTAGTAAAAATATATGTAGGGTTTATTAAATTATAGGATTAATTGTAGTTTTGTCCCTGATTTAACACGATTGTGCAAAAGTGGTCATAACGGAAAAACTGATGTGACCTTCATTAATTGACACGACACCTCATGTCTGTCGTCCATATGGATAAATAATTATTAAAACATTATTTCTCTTCCTAACTCTTGAAATCATTAAGTTAAATAATTAAAATTTAAACAAATCTCTAATCGTTAAATCTCTAATCTAAATCCAAATTAAAAATCATCCCTCTTCAATCTCTGTCTACAAAACAAAATCTTCATCTTCAACCTCTTCTTCTCCTTCTTCCTTTCTCCACCCCACCATCTTCTTCCCTCTCACCTCCATCCTTCACCACCACCACCACCACCAATCACAACACCACTAACAATCACACCCAGAAACTGGAGGTGAAGAAGAAGACACCACCACCAATCACAACCATCATCATATCCCACCATATCCTCATATTTGCAACCCCACCACCATCCTGATGAACCTCTATCTAGCCAACTCAATTACCTACAATCCGAAGAAACCCTAAAAATTGAAGTTCTCAACTTAACATGAAGGATAAAATCTGAATGTTGGGGTTGAGATCTATAGGCGAAAAACTGGTTGAGGAAAGAGACGAGGGAGCACGAGATCAACAAATCTTCATCACTGGAAAAAACCCCAGACCGGAGAGAACACGGAGAGGAAGAGATCGAGATTTTGCTTAAAATCGATAAACCAGAAACCGTTCCTCGCCATCATTCATCATTAGAGTTCGTCGTCGTCGTTCGTTCATCGTCTCTCTGTCGCTTGCATCATCACATTTCTTCCCCCCCCCCACTTTTTTTCCTTCGCTTCTGTATGATTTTTGGTTTGGGGTTTGCATTAGGATTGGGGTATTAGATATGGGTTCAAGTGAGAAATTTGGGATATGGGTTCTAATTGAGAAATCTGGATCTGAACTCTTAAGTTTGAGCTTTTGACTCCCTCTCTTCTTGGGCTTTGCTTGAAAAATCTGGGATTAGTGATTTGTTGAGTGCTTTAGGTTCGAAGGGTTCCTGGGATTAAGGTGTTGAGGTTGAAGGTTGGTGTGGTGGTTGAACCCAAGTGGAAGAAGGTTCTAGAATGTTGGTGTGATGGTGGATCTGTTTTACTTTTGTTCATGGGCGGAACCATGTGTAGGCTATGTGTGGCTTTAGCCACACCAGATTTTGAGTTTTTTTTTTTTTTTAATTTCGTATATAGCGGCGGTTTGGCATCCGCTGCTAAAAGTTTTGTGTTGATGTATGGCAACGGACGAAGCGCCGCCATAGCTTAATAAGTAACAAACCAAAATTCACGCTTAACATTAAATTAGAACGCGGTTTTTTTTTTCTTTTTTTTTCCTTTCTTTCTTCTATTGTTGCTTTCGGCATTCATCAACTTTTAAAACCTTTTTCCCCAAAAATTGAAAACCCACCAATCTTCACCTTCCTAAATTTCTAATCGCATGGATATATAACCCTGATCACCACACCAATCAACCACAATTCAAGAGGAAATTCAATTGATTCATTGTCTCTCAGGTAAATAAACTTCGTAATTCACCTTACTACGCTACACAGAATTCATGTTGGATGATTTTTTCCTATTTCTATTTTTTTTAATTTTCAATTTTCAAAGAATGTTTTTGGTTTATGAACTTGTTGCACGCGTTGAGTTGGATCTACTTTTTCGGTGAGAATTTTTGCTTATGAACTCAGCAGATTTGAGTTATTTGATGGAACCATGTTGGGTTTGGAGCTACCTCCGTTTGTTTTTGCTGATGGGTTTTCCCGTTTTGATTGTTTATTCGTGCCCGCAAATTTTGGAATGTTAAATCAGCAGCATTGTAATGTTTTCTCCCAAAAAAGCAAAATTTGTCCTTTTTACTGCACAAATTAGTCTGAACTTTTCATGGTTGAATAAACTTTTGTGTTTTTCATGTGAGATTATAGCTACTTCTTGCTTGCTACCTAATATAATTTATACTTTGTATTTTAGCCTAAAATTTCTTTTATATTTAGCCACACCAATATATAATGTCTGGATCCGCCCCTGCTTTTGTTACAGGTTTTTTATGATGATAGTTGTTCAAAGAGGTGATTTATGGAGAGGAGGTGCGAAGGAGATGAGAGTTTCATAATGGGTTTTGTTAAAAGGGGCTAGAAGAAGAAGTGTGGTTGGGAAGGGAGTGATGGCGGTGCTGTGATGGTGGTGGTGAGGGACGGTGGTGAGAGGGAAGAAGATGGTGGAGTTGAGGATGATGCATGGCATAACAATTTCTTAAAATATGATAATTAGTGTTTAAGTGGTATAATAGATGACACTTAAGAAAAAAAAATTACACATAAGCAAAATCCGTTAGTCAACTCACGAAACTGGATTGAAGGACCAGTTTAGCTCACGACATAAACGTTAGAGGCATTGACCGCTGATTTTAAAATTTTAGGCTCACTATTGTACAATCATGTTATATCAATTAAGGATTAAAACTGCAATTAAGCCTAATTATATAGCATCACTCTCAATTTGGTGCGATTTGCGTGAGTTTAACCGATCAAGTAAAATAGAGTGTTAGTGGCACTACTCTATTTAAAAATCACATTTGCTAAATAGTAAACAAGCACCAAATGACTATGGAGTATGAACTGATGATATAACTTTATTACCTTAAATCCACAAAGGAAAACTCTAGCATTTTGGTGGCTTTTCTTAGAGCTCGCCTCCAACTCTTCAACGTGTCTTCCTCCACTGTGATCCTCTGAACAAGATCATCAAAAGCCTCTCCAAACGCACCTTGCTGCCGAGATACATCAGAGCGATCTACTTCATAGAATAGAGGGAAAACATTCTGAAATATGGTTCTGCGACACTCCATTATTTTTTCCAACTCTTGCAGACACCATTCAGAGGCACCATAATTTCTTGAGAAAACGATGATTGAAATTCTTGACACTCCGATCGCATGAAGCGCTGAGGGTACGTGTTATCTGATCTCCACTTCTGAGCTCATCATCATCATCCCTGAAAACATGAACTCCAGCCTCTGTGAGAGAGGTGTAGAGAAGTGAAGAAAAAGATTTAGCAGAGTCATTAACACAGTAGCTCAAAAAGACATCGTAGATCCACTTTGGACTGGGATTAGAACTTGAGGAAGACATGGGATGAATTAGGTGAAAGGAAATGAAGGACTTTTTGAATATGCAGAGGAAAGGGAGATGGTACCAAACCTTTTTATTGCCAACTCCTGCCGCACAGACCAAATCAAAGTCGTCGTAAAATAGTATATATAAGGCTTAATTCCACTTTGAGCCCCTGATGTTTTCAAAATGTGCGATTGACACCCCCCGTGTTTAAAACGTGCGGTCAGGGCCCCTAACGTTACAGAAACGTTAACTTTGGGCCCTTCCGTCCACTTCCGTTAGTTGACCAAACGGAAATGCTGACGTGGGACCCTTTAATTAATAAAAAAATTCATTTTTCTAATAAAACATATTAAAACATGATAATAATTTTTTTTAATTTTGGTAAATTAACCTAAATCCCTTTCAACCTTAATTTAACCCCAATTTGAACCCTAATCCAATCTGACCCATTCCCAATTTCATATCAATTGCTTCTTCTTCTTCAACAAATGCACAAATGAGTTGGAGAAGAAGAAGAAGGAGGAGGATCGGAGATGAAGGAGTAGGAGATGATGTGATGATTTGGAAGAGAAAAATTATGATGATGATAAATTCTGGAAAAGCTTCATGATGAAGATGAAGGAGTAGGAGATGGTGGGAAGGGAAAATAGTGAAGAGGGAAAATAGGAGATTTGGGAAGGGAAAAACTTTCAGATCTGGGAAGATGGTCGGCGGCGAAGCTGGATGGGGCGCCGACGAGGCCGCACCACCACCACTAGTGCACCACCAATTCTTCTACCTCCTACTCCTCTTCCATCGCACCACCACAACTACCGCACCACCAACCCACTCTCCTCTTCTTCCTCCTCCTCCTCCATCCCACCAACCACCGTCACAACCAAACCCCATCACCTCCAAACCTACGCCCTCGTGAAGTCCCTGTCACCGTCCAACAAGAGGAGCACCTCGTCCTTCACCTTCAGGTCCTCCTTCAACGCCTTCATGACGAATGCCTTGCCCATCGCACGCGATGGTTTCTCCTTCGCCTTCAGCTCCCCGGAACTCTTCCCTTTCGTGAGCCCGACTCCCCGTCACCGTCTTGACCTCGCTGGCATCGTCCAGAAGAAGATTGGATTAGGGATTTTGGTGGTGGGAGTCAAGCAGATTTGGGCATGGGGTTAGGGATTTTTGTTTTATGGAATCAGTTTTCTGGGTAGGGAAATTTTGGGGGAATTCCTTCTCTTCCTTTCTCCTTCTTCTTCGAGCTTCTTCTTCTCCCCTTCTCCCCTTCTCTTCTTCTTCTCCCCTTCTCTTCTTCTTCTACGAAATCGCGTGTTTCTGATTTGGTGGGGGGGGGGGGAATGCGTTTGGGAAAATTTAATGTTAAACTAAAAAAGAAAATCCACGTCAATTAATGAAAGGGCCTCCGTTTGGTCAACTAACGGAGCTTAACAGAAGGGGCTGGATCGCACGTTTTTGAAACGTTGAGGTGTCTGACCGCTACGTTTAAACACGGGGGGCCCCGATCGCTCATTTCTAAAACATCAGGGGCCCAAAGTGGAATTAAGCCTATATATAATAATACTCGCCACCACCCGAATATAATATAAGTATAAAAGTTTTCAGATATAAACTGTCTCGGATGCCATCTTGGTGGCTTCTGGATCAGCAAATTCGTTCGTCATTACAAGATGAATTAAAAAATTCATTTAAATATAATAATTTTGTATAACGTGATGCTTGAAGATCTGGGAATAGATTAATTAGTACTTTGGTGGTCGATACCTGTATTCGCGTTTTATATTTCTACTACTGTGCTAATATGTGTTTTGTGAGTTTGGGATACTTTACTATTTTCGCAAGTGTATTTTCCCATCTATTTATTTGCACTAGCCTCATGTTGTTGTTGACTTATGTGTGCTCTTTCATGCTTTGTTTGTTTGAACCAACTTTGGATAGAGAGAGATAGGAGAGAGAAGTTGAAGAGAGGAGGGGACTCTACACTACTAGAAAAACTAGTTTTCACATCAGGGTTTTCACATCGGTTAATCAATTACCTGATGTAAAAGATGACGCGGTGGCAATATTGAAATTATGGTGAACTTTTATGATAGTTTTCACATCAGTTAGGAATATGTCTGATGTGAAAAGTAATTAGGAAACACTTTTTACAACGGTTGTTAGAATAAGCGATGTGAAAGCTAAATGCGGTGGCATTTTTGAAATTTTAATGAAGTACTTTTTACATCGGTTATAATATAAGCGATGTAAAAAGCCCATCTTTTCTTTAGTTTTCACATCGGTTATATTATAACCGATGTGAAAAGTCTCAGTTTTTTGAGTTTTCACATCGGTTTTGTTATAACCGTTGTGAAAGATCACTCTTTTTTTAATTTTTACACTTTTAATGAGATCCCCACTTCGAATCGAATCCTGGTGACCTCAGTTTTTTCACACTTTTATTATTTTGTTTCCTCTATACTTAGAAACCCTAAGTAATATGCGTTCCCCTCCTCTATCCCTGACAGACATCCTTCCACAGCAGCTGCGCACCTCCTTCCTCTTCTCCGGCAGCGCGCGCCTCCTCCCTCTCCTCCGGTCGCGCGCGCCTCCTTCTTCTCCTCCGGTCGCGCGCCGCCTACCTCTCCTCCGGTCGCGCGCCGCCTACCTCTCCTCCGGTCGCGTGCCCCTCCTGCACTCTCGCCGAGCCTCTTCACGTCTACAGAAAAAAGGTAAGCATCATTATTTTCGTCTGGGTATATTCTGAGTTATTTTCGTCTGGTTATGTTTGCTGCCCTTGAAGCTTTCCCTCGTTGTTGTTCTCATTTATGTGCTGAGCCCTTTTTCAGTGCCTTGGGTGTGAATGTGATAGTGTGCTTATGCCTTGGGTTCTAGATTAGGTTGTGATTCAAATATTTTGTTGGTAATTTGTATCTATGTTGGCCCTGATTTGTGTCAAATGTTGTTGCTGGCCCTGATTTGTGTCAAATGTCAAATGATATTTGAATCTTGTTGTGTTTCAGTAGCTCCAAAAATGGACTCAACCCAATGTCAAGAGAATGGAAACAAAGATGGTAGTGTCAAACGATTAAATCCCTATATTCCCTTCACTCCATTGAATCCCTAAATCGTGAATCCGTAATACTCACTCAGATTCTCCTTCTGGTTTTCTCTCCTGTTCGCAGGTCCCTCCCTCTTTTCACTCAAATCGTCGTCGCACTGCTGGAAGCTCTCAACTCAGGTACCACTTTTTCCCGCCCCCAACTCAGATTTAGCCGCATACTCACTCACTCTCCTCCACCGCAAACTCACCCTCACCACCGTCTGTCGTTAAACTTGCAGGAACAACGGTTCACTGCTGAAGCCCACCGCTGTCGCTGCCGCCGTCGCACTGCTTGAAGCACTGCCGCAGGTACCTTCTTCATTTGTGTTTATTTTTCCCTACTGCTGTGAGACTCTACTTTCCTCTCGGTTTTGGTTAAGCTCTTATTTGAACTAGCTTGGGTTTGGATGTTGCTCTATGTTAAATTGGTAGCAGAGACTCCTATGATTTGATGGCTTCAATCTAATAAGGATTTTTGGTTGGTCAGAGTTATTGGGTACTTACATTCTATTATATTGCTTGTCTAGTCCTGTTCTCTTTTGTTTGACTAGAACTTACCTTTGTATCCATTTTGTTCTTGGGTACTTTTGATGATTTCACCTTGTTAAGATTAAGTTCCTCGGTGACAATTTGTTCTTCTGGATTAAAGGTCTATAAGGCTTAAAAACTTTCATAAAGAAAACTGATATTTTTTCTGTCATGCGCTCGGTTTGGAAACCAGTGGAACATGGGGTAAAGCTTCATCTTTATTTGATATTCTCCTTCAGTGTTGTGGATAAAACGTCACAAACCTTTTTCTTTTCCTTTGATGACAGTGGAATTGGGAGACTATAGTCATTAGAGTATCATTCTTGGTCTTCATTCTTATAACAAAATATATTGTAAGAATGCAACAATTTTTCTGAACCACCGTTCACTACTTTTAGGAGTGTGGTTATCTGGGAAGAACTGGATGATTTCATTCTCGTTTTGGTGATGATTGCTTGTCTTATAGCGGGATTTTACTTATAAAAATACATCAGCTGATTCATATCACACTTTTCGTGGACAATCTTTGACTCTTTACTTAAGGTGTGTTATTGTTTGTGATTTTTGAGTTGCCATGATATAAAGCACTCTAAGTGTTCTGTCATTTACATTTGTTCGTTTAATTTATAATTGATCTCCCTTCTGGAGCAATTTGGGGACTCTGTTAATAGGATGTATCAAGTGTGTGTATTTTTTGAGAGAGAGGGTGGGAGGGTGCATCTACAAACTTGTAAGTGATCTAAGTTACAACCAACCTCCACTTTCTTCTTCAGCCTAGGTCAACCTCTACCTCTAAAAAATGGAGAACATTATACAGAATAGAGCTGAAGGAAACCAAACTCTTTCCTAGTGTCCTATGAATGTTACTTGTTTGAGGATGTGATGATGTTATTTTAAATACCTGTACCCTATGTTTCTTTGCTTTTATTTATTTTCTTACTTCTTGCTGGCAGTGTTTTGCCTCTTGCTTTCTAGTTTAGCTAGTTTTTTCTTTTGGCTTTGTGTTGCCTCCTTGTAATGACTCATTCACTCTTTATATATTATTCTCTTCTTTCGAAATAAAATTGTTATTCTCTTATTAAGCATAGCATATTCTGATCCTTTCTTTGTTGTTTTAAATTTGTGTTTGTTTGTTGATTACTATATAAATTAGGGATTGGTGTTTTTTGTCCTTTATGTACAACAAGTTCTCTAACTGTAATTAATGCTTGGTATCATATGAATGGATGAATGTCTGGTCTTATTATGCTATCTGGTCTTATTATCATTGATAATACATCTCAGAAGAAGGAGTAGTGGAGCTTGTAAGATCAAGTTTTGATCTAGTAGTACAACTCTATGTTTTGATGATTATAAGTTAACCTTTTGATATGAACAATTGTGGTACTCTAACGTGTTTTTCTGAGTGTGCTATTTACAGGCTCTGACCTCAACTCAATCTCACACAAATCAGAAGCACTGTGTTAAAGAGCGACCCAAGCAACGCTTTCGCATTCACCATGTTCAGTATGAATAGTGGAAAAGCTTCAGAAGTTATGAAGTTATACAAACTCTGATGTGGACTCAGTCACTAGAAGTTCTGAAGATCCAGAAAGTCTGATAACCAAGAAACACTGAAGGCTCAGATATTCTGATGGTGTAGAAGACTCTGAAGATCCAGAAGCTGATTAGTGAAATTCTGATGTCCAGAAGCAAGATACTCTGAAGACCATGTACTTCCCTCTGAGTTCAGAATCAGAAGAAACAATGGTCAGAGGATCTGGGCTTTCCCTCTGACTCTGATCAACCGGCTTCACAAGTTCCAATATGAAGCATTCCCCTGATCAGAAGTCTCCTAGGTTTTAAGGTCAAGTCGCTATCCAAGTACAAAAGCAACTGTACCTTCCTGACGACCTACCTAACAGTCTCAGACACAGCAGAAGCTGGATTTTCCAGAACTGCCCTCCAACGGTAGCATTTTCCATGCAACGCTCAACCCTAATCCTTGGAGTATATAAAGAGGCTGAAGACTGAAAGAAGCGGCTAGAAGCATTCACATACGCACAAGACAAATTCAAATTCTTCTAAGCTTTCTTTCATCTGAAATTCATTGAGTTTACTATTAGCTTTTTAGAAGCAAATCTCTTGTAAACAATTCTTTGATAAACAGTTTGTTTAGTTCCTTTAGGAGATCAAGGTTGATCGGATCCTAGAGAAGACTAAGAGAGTGAATCTTAGTGTGAGCTAAGTGAGTGTAATTGTTAGTCACTTGTAGGTTTCAAGTGCAGTTGTAACTCTTACCTGATTAGTGGATTGCCTTCATTCTAAGAAGGAAGAAATCACCTTAACGGGTGGACTGGAGTAGCTTGAGTGATTTATCAAGTGAACCAGGATAAAATCCTTGTGTGCTTTTCTATCTCTTATCTTTAGCACTTAAGTTCTCGAAAGATTTGTCAAAATCTTTTAGGTGGAAGCTTTATACTGAAAACGTTATTCAAACCCCCCTTTCTACCGTTTTTCATACCTTCAATTGGTATCAGAGCGCAAGTTCTGATTACCACACCTAACAGTGTTCAGTGATCCGGGCCGGTGTGAAAAACAATGGCTGCCACCACCAGTGAAACTCAAAGAGATGGTTACAATGCAAAGCCTCCTATGTTCGACGGTCAAAGGTTCGAATATTGGAAAGATAGACTGGAAAGTTTCTTTCTGGGTTTCGATGCAGATCTCTGGGATATTATTGTGGATGGCTACGAGCGTCCAGTTGATGCAGATGGCAAGAAGATCCCAAGGTCAGAGATGACTGCAGATCAAAAGAAGCTGTACTCACAACATCACAAAGCAAGATCAATTCTTCTAAGTGCTATTTCCTATGAAGAGTACCAGAAGATTACAGATCGTGAGTTTGCGAAAGGCATTTTCGAATCTCTGAAGATGTCTCATGAAGGAAACAAGAAAGTCAAAGAATCAAAGGCATTGTCTTTGATCCAAAAGTATGAATCCTTCATCATGGAGCCAAATGAGTCCATTGAAGAAATGTTCTCCAGATTTCAGTTGCTTGTAGCTGGCATACGACCTCTCAACAAGAGCTACACAACAAAAGATCATGTCATAAGGGTCATCAGGTGTCTTCCTGAAAGTTGGATGCCTTTAGTGACTTCAATAGAGCTCACGAGAGATGTTGAGAATATGAGTTTAGAAGAACTCATCAGCATTTTGAAATGCCATGAGCTGAAGCGCTCAGAGATGCAAGATCTGAGGAAAAAGTCCATAGCCTTGAAATCTAAATCTGAAAAGGCTAAGGCTGAGAAGTCAAAAGCTCTTCAAGCTGAAGAAGAGGAATCTGAAGAAGCATCAGAAGATTCTGATGAAGATGAGCTGACTCTGATCTCCAAGAGACTCAATCGCATCTGGAAGCACAGGCAGAGCAAATACAAAGGCTCTGGAAAGGCAAAAGGAAAGTCTGAATCCTCAGGTCAGAAGAAGTCCTCACTTAAGGAAGTCACATGCTTTGAGTGCAAAGAATCAGGGCACTACAAAAGTGACTGTCCAAAGTTGAAGAAGGACAAGAAGCCAAAGAAGCACTTCAAGACAAAGAAGAGTCTGATGGTGACATTTGATGAATCAGAGTCAGAGGATGTTGACTCTGATGGTGAAGTCCAAGGACTCATGGCTATTGTCAAAGACAAGGAAGCAGAGTCAAAGGGAGCTGTTGACTCTGACTCAGAATCAGAAGGAGATCCTAACTCAGACGATGAAAATGAGGTATTCGCTTCTTTCTCTACCTCTGAACTGAAACATGCATTGTCTGATATCATGGATAAATATAACTCCTTATTGTCTAAGCATAAGAAGCTGAAAAAGGACTTATCTGCTGTTTCCAAGACTCCTTATGAACATGAGAAAATTATTTCTGATTTGAAAAATGATAATCATGCTTTGATCAATTCTAACTCTGTGCTTAAGAACCAGATTGCTAAGTTAGAAGAAATTGTTGCCTGTGATGCCTCTGATTGTAGAAATGAGTCTAAGTATGAAAAGTCTTTTCAAAGATTCCTAGCTAAAAGCGTGGATAGAAGCTTAATGGCTTCAATGATCTATGGCGTAAGCAGAAATGGAATGCATGGCATTGGCTATTCTAAACCAATTAGAAATGAGCCCTCTGTGTCTAAAGCTAAATCCTTGTATGAATGCTTTGTTCCCTCTAGTACCATATTGCCTGATCCTTTACCTGCTAAAGTTACTCAAAACCCTCTTAAAAAGGGATCCTTCTCTATGACTAAATATCATGCAAATATTCCTTTAAAATATCATGTTGAGACACCCAAGGTGATCAGAACCTCTGGGGTAACTAACAAGAGAGGACCCAGAAAGTGGGTACCTAAGGACAAGATTATCTATGTTGCAGATATCCTTGATAGCTCCACTGAAACACCAATCATGGTATCTGGACAGTGGATGCTCGCGTCACATGACGGGAGAAAGGCGTATGTTCCGAGAGCTGAAACTTAAGCCTGGAGGCGAAGTTGGCTTTGGAGGAAATGAAAAGGGTAAAATTGTTGGTACTGGTACTATTTGTGTAGATAGTAGTCCATGCATTGATAATGTGTTATTGGTAGACGGCTTAACACATAACTTATTGTCTATAAGTCAATTAGCTGACAAGGGTTATGATGTTATATTCAATCAAAAGTCCTGCCGGGCTGTAAGTCAAATCGATGGCTCTGTTCTATTTAACAGCAAGAGGAAGAACAACATTTATAAGATCAGATTATTTGAGTTGGAGGCTCAGAATGTGAAGTGCCTTCTGTCTGTTAATGAAGAGCAGTGGGTATGGCATAGACGGTTAGGGCATGCCAGTATGAGAAAGATTTCTCAGCTAAGCAAGCTAAACCTTGTCAGGGGCTTACCCAATCTGAAGTTCGCTTCAGACGCTCTTTGTGAAGCATGTCAGAAAGGCAAATTCACAAAAGTCCCTTTCAAGGCAAAGAATGTTGTCTCGACCTCAAGGCCGTTGGAACTTCTGCATATCGACCTTTTTGGACCAGTGAAAACTGAGTCTATAGGTGGCAAGAGATATGGGATGGTTATCGTTGATGACTATAGCCGCTGGACATGGGTAAAGTTTCTAACCCACAAGGATGAGTCTCATGCTGTGTTCTCTACCTTCATTGCTCAAGTGCAAAACGAGAAGGCTTGTAGGATTGTGCGTGTCAGAAGTGACCATGGTGGAGAGTTTGAGAATGACAAGTTTGAGAGTCTGTTTGATTCCTATGGAATTGCACATGATTTCTCTTGTCCCAGAACTCCTCAACAAAATGGTGTTGTTGAGAGGAAGAACAGAACTCTTCAGGAGATGGCTAGAACCATGCTCCAAGAAACTGGCATGGCTAAGCACTTTTGGGCAGAGGCAGTAAATACAGCATGTTACATTCAGAACAGAATCTCTGTGAGACCAATTCTGAATAAGACTCCTTATGAATTGTGGAAGAACATAAAACCCAACATTTCTTATTTTCATCCTTTTGGCTGTGTTTGTTATGTTCTCAATACTAAGGATAGATTGCATAAATTTGATGCTAAGTCTTCTAAGTGTCTATTACTTGGTTATTCTGAGAGATCTAAAGGTTTTAGATTTATAATACTGATGCTAAGACTATTGAAGAATCTATTCATGTTAGATTTGACGATAAGCTTGACTCTGACCAGTCAAAGCTAGTTGAGAAGTTTGCAGATTTAAGCATTAATGTTTCTGACAAAGGCAAAGCTCCAGAGGAAGCTGAGCAGAGGAAGATGAACCAGAGGAAGAAGCTGGTCCCTCTAACTCACAAACTCTGAAGAAGAGCAGAATCACTGCAGCTCACCCTAAGGATTGGATTCTGGCTATGGAAGAAGAATTGAATCAATTCTCCAAGAACGATGTTTGGAGCTTAGTGAAGAAGCCTGAGAGTGTCCATGTAATTGGAACAAAATGGGTATTCAGAAACAAGCTGAATGAGAAAGGAGATGTAGTCAGAAACAAGGCAAGGCTAGTTGCTCAAGGCTACAGCCAGTAGGAAGGAATAGACTACACTGAAACATTTGCTCCAGTAGCAAGACTGGAGGCAATCAGACTGTTGATCTCTTTTTCAGTGAATCACAACATAGTTTTACATCAGATGGACGTGAAGAGTGCCTTCCTAAATGGTTTTATTTCAGAGGAAGTCTATGTTCATCAACCCCCAGGTTTTGAAGATGAGAAGAAGCCAGACCATGTGTTCAAATTGAAGAAGTCACTCTATGGTCTGAAGCAAGCTCCCAGAGCATGGTATGAGAGACTCAGCTCATTCCTTCTGGAGAATGAGTTTGTAAGGGGTAAAGTAGATACAACTCTCTTTTGCAAGACTTATTATAAAGATGATATCTTAATTGTGCAAATTTATGTTGATGATATTATATTTGGTTCTGCTAATCAATCTCTATGCAAAGAATTTTCTGAGATGATGCAGGCTGAATTTGAGATGAGTATGATGGGAGAATTAAAGTACTTTCTGGGAATACAAGTTGATCAAACACCAGAAGGAACATATATCCATCAGAGCAAGTACACTAAAGAACTTCTGAAGAAGTTCAATATGCTGGAATCAACAGTGGCCAAGACTCCAATGCATCCTACATGCATTCTGGAGAAAGAAGATAAAAGTGGTAAAGTATGTCAGAAGCTCTATCGTGGCATGATAGGTTCACTTCTGTACTTAACTACATCTAGGCCAAACATACTATTTAGTGTTCATTTATGTGCTCGTTTCCAATCAGATCCAAGGGAAACCCACTTAACTGCTGTTAAGAGGATCCTAAGGTATCTGAAAGGCACCACTAACCTTGGCTTGATGTATAAGAAAACATCAGAGTATAAGCTTTCAGGTTATTGTGATGCTGATTATGCTGGAGATAGAACAGAGAGAAAAAGTACTTCTGGAAATTGTCAATTTCTGGGAAGCAATCTAGTCTCATGGGCAAGCAAGAGGCAATCAACCATTGCACTATCAACTGCAGAGGCAGAATATATCTCAGCAACAATATGCAGCACTCAGATGCTCTGGATGAAACATCAGCTGGAGGATTATCAGATCCTTGAGAGCAATATCCCAATCTATTGTGATAACACTGCTGCAATCTCATTGAGTAAGAATCCTATCTTGCATTCAAGGGCAAAGCACATTGAGGTAAAGTATCACTTTATTAGAGATTATGTACAGAAGGGCGTACTTCTTCTGAAGTTTGTTGATACTGACCATCAATGGGCAGATATCTTTACAAAGCCCTTAGCAGAGGATAGATTTAATTTTATTCTGAAAAATCTGAACATGGACTTTTGTCCAGAGTGAAGATGGATCAGAACCTCTGACTATGATACTTATTGATCAGAAGATGTCTAGTCCAGAAGGTAACTCAATCAGAGTGTGTGTACCCATTGGTACTGACTCTGAAGCTGAGACAGCAACACGTGTGTCAGTATTTCTGATGCATAGTTCCTTGTGCCCGTGTGACAGTCTGTCATGTTGCGTGTAGATGTGCTTCTCTCCTGTGTGTGATATGTGTATTTACTGTTACTATCTATCTTTAATTTTCAACCGTTGATTTTAAATTGCTTTTTGAATCAACAACGGTTATTTGTCAAAACCCACTATACACACACGATCTCCTTCACTTTCGGTTTTTACTCTCTCTCTCTTGCTATTTCAAAACCGCTTATCCTCGATTTCTCTCTCGATCTCTCTTCATCTTTCAACCTTCATCTTCTACCTAAACCTTCAACCGCTCCAAAAATGGTGAGTCAAACCAGAAGAGCTACTGCAGATGCAACCCAGTTCCCTCATATGGTAGTTGGTCTAGCAACAGGTCAAAGGAGTCCTGAGAATCCGACTCAAGATCAAGGTCAAGCTCAAGAGCAGATTATTCCGATTGCAGAACGGGGCTGTGCCGTTCACTGCGTATATGCTCCTGAGGAACTTCAAGTACTGGCAGAATGGAGATTCGACCTCGACAACCTTGCTACAAATGGGTATGATCTTCGTCCTGAAGTCCAAGTTCAAGGTTGGGGAAATTACTTCAACAGGCTTCGAGGACCGGTGTATGATAAACTGATCAAGGAATTCTGGAAGCACGCCGACTGCGATGATACTCAGGTGGTATCTCACATTCTTGGAAGAAAGATCATCATTACAGAGAAGTCTTTCGTGAACCTGCTGGGTGCAGAAACTGCTCTTGGGTATCGTTTCCAATTCACTGAATCAAAGCTGAAACCCAAGACGAAGGATGAGACCAACAAGGCCCTGTACACCAATTACAAGCCGGGCAAGACTAATTACAAAGTGATGGACCTTCATCCCAAGCTCAGGATCTGGCATAAGATTTTGCTCCACTGCATAAACCATAGACCAAAGGGCAGCTCCCCAGACTACATCAACTTCAACCAGAAGGCGATGTTGTTCTTCATCCAAGACAAGAAGAAGATCTGCCTTCCCTACTTCCTGTTCTCCTACTTGAAGGAGTGTATCCGGAAGTCTCGTACCACTGCCTCCATCAAGTCAGCAATCAAGTATATTCCCTTTGGGAGACTGTTGTCTGATCTCTTCATTGAGAGTGGCCTCATTCAAGATCTGGTAAATGCTGGATGCATAGAGGATCTGACCACCATTGTCAGTGATGTCTTCACTGCAAATTCTCTAAAGAAAATGGGCCTAGTCAAGAAGAAGATTGCTCCTGCCCATGAAGACACATCTTCTGAAATCAGAAGTAGAAGGGTGCCTCTGAATGACTACCCTCTGTGGACACAGGCAGACAATCCTGAAGCCATTAGGTGCTATGTTGAAGACCTAAGGGCTCAAGGCTTTGAAATTGATCTCGATGAATTTTTCAGCAGACTGCCGCCAGCTCCAGAGTTTCCTTCTCCTATCAAGAAGAAAGTTCAGAGGAAGATGATCCTAGAAGAATCTTCTGAGGAATCAGATGCCCCTCTGACCAAAAAGAAGAAGACTGGTCAATCCAAGAGAAAACATGATGAAACCAGCAAGCCCGATGATGGTGATGATGGTGATAATGAGGATGGTCCTCCTTCTCATAAGAAGAAGAAGAAGCAGGTCAGAATTGTGAAGTTTACTCGGGTGGAACCAGCTGCTGAAGTGATCAGAAGGATTGAAACTCCTGCCAGAGTGACAAGATCATCAGCACATTCAAGTAAGTCTGCAGTTGCTTCTGATGATGATTTGAATTTATTTGATGCACTCCCCATATCAGCCATGCTCAAACAATCTTCAAATCCACTCACTCCTATTCCTGAGTCCCAACCAGCTGCACAAACCACCTCTCCACCACATTCCCCAAGGTCTTCATTTTTTCAACCTTCCCCTACTGAAGCACCTCTCTGGAATTTGCTCCAGAACCAACCCTCTAGGCCAGATGAACCAACCTCTCCCATTACCATCCCGTACAACCCATTAACTTCTGAACCCATCATTCATGAGCAACCAGAGCCTAACCAAACAGAACCTGGACCCAGAACCTCTGATCACTCTGTCCCAAGAGCATCAGAACGTCTGGCTCCCAGAACCACGGATACGGACTCTTCCACAGCCCTTACACCCGTATCCTTCCCAACAAATGTTGTTGATTCTTCTCCTTCCAACAACTCTGAATCCCTTCGAAAATTCATGGAAGTTAGAAAAGAAAAGGTGTCTACCTTAGAAGAATATTATCTCACTTGTCCAAGCCCTAGGAGATATCCTGGCCCTAGACCTGAACGTCTAGTTGACCCAGATGAACCTATCTTGGCCCATCCTTTACATGAGGCAGACCCTTTGGCTCAACAAGCTCACCCTGCCCCTGACCAACAAGAGCCTATTCAACCAGAACCTGAACCAGAACAATCTGTGTCTAACCAATCCTCAGTTAGATCACCCCATCCTCTGGTTGAAACTTCAGAACCTCACCTTGGAACCTCTGAACCAAATGCTCAAATGTTTAACATTGGCTCTCCACAAGGTGCCTCTGAAGCTCACAGCAGCAATCACCCAGCCTCTCCTGAAACCAACCTCTCTATAATTCCTTACACTCACCTCCGACCCACATCTCTCTCTGAGTGCATCAATATTTTCTATCATGAAGCCTCTTTGATGCTACGCAATGTGCAAGGTCAGACTGACCTAAGCGAGAATGCTGAACATGTGGCTGAAGAGTGGAACAATCTGGGCACTTGGCTAGTGGCTCAAGTTCCAGTTATGCTGCAGCTCCTGCATGCAGAGGGAAGTCAGAGGATCGAGGCTGCAAAGCAAAGGTTTGCTAGAAGGGTGGCTCTTCATGAACAAGAACAGAGACATAAGCTACTTGAAGCTATTGAAGAAGCCAAAAGAAAGAAAGAACAAGCAGAAGAAGCTGCACGTCAAGCAGCAGCTCAAGCTGAACAAGCCAGATTAGAGACAGAACGACTTGAAGCTGAGGCTGAGGCTCTTAGATGCCAAGCACTTGCACCCGTAGTTTTTACTCCTGCTGCTTCTGCTTCCACTCCAGATCCTCACGCTGCTCAGAATGTTCCTTCTAGTTCTACCCAGCCAAACTCGTCCAGACTCGACATTGTGGAACAACGTCTTGACACTCATGAGTCTCTGCTGATTGAAATGAAGCAAATGATGATGGAACTTCTGCGTCGATCTGATAAACCCTAGCTTTAGGATCTCTTCGCTTTGATTTCTTTTTCTTTATCTATGTTTTATTTCGTTAACCTCTAGCTCTTTCTTATTAATCTTTACTTTGTTCGTTTGTGATTATCTATGCATATATATATATATTTCTGACATTATGTTTGCAAATTATTTTTTTATTAGTATTCATCATAAACGCTTTTACATCATACATTCTCTTTCTTTTTCCTAAAATCCTAGAATGGAGGATCCCTCCTCATTCTTCTGCACTCCTGGCGCTGCTCTGACCTCTCCTTCTCCAGACGCTCCAGTGCATACTGGATGTTGTTGAGCCTGTCTTTTAGCTCATCCCTCTCCAGAATCTCTTCTGCAGTCTTGAGCTTCTCTTCAAAAATCTCTTTTTCTTCCAGCAGCTTGAGTTCAAGCTGGCTGAGTTCTTGCACCTCCTCCACGAAGGCAAGAAATTCCCTCAAGTCTCTCTTCAACTCTGGACGTAGGTCCTCCTCCAGCAGTGTCCGTGTTAGCTCTGAGATGGTCTTTGTACCCTCTGGATGCCTAATGTTCAGGAACAAGTCCTCCTCAAAGGCCTTCTTTCTCAGCTCTTCTAGTGCTACGATGTATGATGCCATTCTTTTTTACTGAAAATTGCTCGAGTTGTGAAAGTTAATGCTCCTACAGTTTCTCGAGGTTAAGTTCTTGGTAACTGACCCTCCTCTTTACTCCCTTGGCCGGTGGTAAACGTTCTTATCTTGCATTAACTCTTCTATTTATTTCGCCTAACTCTTATTCATGCATCGTTTTCATTTTCTTTAAACTTAGACCTTCTCTAAGGGGGAGTACCTTGTACTTCAAGCTAAGTTTTTCACACCCCAAGCTTTTTGCTTATGACAAAAAGGGGGAGTAAACCCAGTTTTTGATGTGTAAGATGTGTTAGTGTGATTTATTTTTTCTTTTGGAGAATTTAAGAGTTCCACCTTTATGACCATAGATGTGTCACTGGGCAAATACAAGGAATACATTTCACTTCTTCTGAAGTGATTCTAATTTGACTCTGATACCCAAGACTCTGATACCTTGTCCGTGACTCTGATTACTTATGCGCTCTGATTACTCTATTTTCATCTATGTCATAAGTTTTTCACTCTGAACTCTTATATCATTTAGCTCAGAATCTAGACTTTACTAATGTTTTCATCAAGTATTAGATTCAGGGGGAGCTAAGCTCAGAATCAAGCAGTGACTTGAATTCAGAATGAGCAAGATAAACTATTCACATCAGGATAAGTCTTATTCTATATCTCTAAACTCTGAGTGAATTCAGTTTAATGTTTAAGAATTGTTCATCAAAAATCTTAGTTTTGTCATCATCAAAAAGGGGGAGATTGTAAGATCAAGTTTTGATCTAGTAGTACAACTCTATGTTTTGATGATTACAAGTTAACCTTTTGATATGAACAATTGTGGTACTCTAACGTATTTTTCTGAGTGTGCTATTTACAGGCTCTGACCTCAACTCAATCTCACACAAATCAGAAGCACTGTGTTAAAGAGCGACCCAAGCAACGCTTTCGCATTCACCATGTTCAGTATGAACAGTGGAAAAGCTTCAGAAGTTATGAAGTTATACAAACTCTGATGTGGACTCAGTCACTAGAAGTTCTGAAGATCCAGAAAGTCTGATAACCAAGAAACACTGAAGGCTCAGATATTCTGAGGGTGTAGAAGACTCTGAAGATCCAGAAGCTGATTAGTGAAATTCTGATGTCCAGAAGCAAGATACTCTGAAGACCATGTACTTCCCTCTGAGTTCAGAATCAGAAGAAACAATGGTCAGAGGATCTGGGCTTTCCCTCTGACTCTGATCAACCGGCTTCACAAGTTCCAATATGAAGCATTCCCCTGATCAGAAGTCTCCTAGGTTTTAAGGTCAAGTCGCTATCCAAGTACAAAAGCAACTGTACCTTCCTGACGACCTACCTAACAGTCTCAGACACAGCAGAAGCTGGATTTTCCAGAACTGCCCTCCAACGGTAGCATTTTCCATGCAACGCTCAACCCTAATCCTTGGAGTATATAAAGAGGCTGAAGACTGAAAGAAGCGGCTAGAAGCATTCACATACGCACAAGACAAATTCAAATTCTTCTAAGCTTTCTTTCATCTGAAATTCATTGAGTTTACTATTAGCTTTTTAGAAGAAAATCTCTTGTAAACAATTCTTTGATAAACAGTTTGTTTAGTTCCTTTAGGAGATCAAGGTTGATCGGATCCTAGAGAAGACTAAGAGAGTGAATCTTAGTGTGAGCTAAGTCAGTGTAATTGTTAGTCACTTGTAGGTTTCAAGTGCAGTTGTAACTCTTACCTGATTAGTGGATTGCCTTCATTCTAAGAAGGAAGAAATCACCTTAACGGGTGGACTGGAGTAGCTTGAGTGATTTATCAAGTGAACCAGGATAAAATCCTTGTGTGCTTTTCTATCTCTTATCTTTAGCACTTAAGTTCTCGAAAGATTTGTCAAAATCTTTTAGGTGGAAGCTTTATACTGAAAACGTTATTCAAACCCCCCCCCTTCTACCGTTTTTCATACCTTCAGAGCTTATGTATTGCAATTCTGTTGGGTGAAAGATGAAGCTTAGCCTATGTTGAGTTTTACTATTAAAGACTTGCTATCTGATATGAGCTGATTCTCTCTTATGAATTGTTGTATACTGTAGATTGTATCCAAACAACTTTCTGAACCAATTTGCTCCCACAAGGATCTGGATAAAGATTTTGGGCCATATTACCATAAATGTGTGAAATTCTATGATGGACTTTCAAAGCTGCTTGTACATCCGGGTCATGTACTAGATCTCTTTGCTTGTGCTCTTGATCAGGTAATGTTTTCAAGTTATATAGTGTCATACTATGAATCATGTCTAATGACAGATCATTTACCTGTTTGTGGTCTCTTAACAGAGCGGATATCCTCAAATCATTAATCTAACTGAAAAAGTACTGGTGTTGCTTGAGTTAATGAGTATTAATGGTGCCAAACAAGCTTAAGTGTATCTTAAGATCAGTGCTTATCACAAGCATCTGGTGATGACACTAATAAGTATCAAAGATTTAGTTATACTAAGTTAACTAATGGACAAAGAAATAGTGCAACTGAAATAAAATTGTAGACCTAAAACTGATCATGGTGTGTTGGAAACCAGTAAAATTAGACTAGGTTAAATGTATGCCCATGTGTGTATTGGTAAGTGAGAGAGAGAGGATGCTGAAACAGTAGAAAATATACATTCCACATCAGGGTTTTTACATCAGGGTTATACTAAGTTTTTTTCTTTTGGCTTTGTGTTGCCTCCTTGTAATGACTCATTCACTCTTTATAAAAAATCACAAACACCCTATACAACACCTACCACAAGCACTCCCTCCAAACCCAAAAGAATATCTCCTCAGGGGTGAAACAAGTAGAAAAGAAAAGGGAAGAAGTAATAATTCAGAAACATGAAGTCTCATATCTAATTAGCACTAATTCTCTTGATCATTTAAACTAATATGCTTGTTAAGGAAACCTGTCAATTCTTTGAGCAAGTTCACAAATCACAATCAAAAGCCCAAAGCCATATTCTAAATGATTTCTGAAGTGCCATTTAAAAAGCACACAGTGTAGAGAGACATGATTTTTCTCTAAGGATAAATTCAGAGGACACATCCTGTATTTAATGCATGTGAGTATCCTTTTTGAAGATGAAGGGACTCCAAAGGGATCAAACAACTGCCATAACTAAGAAATTCAACCATAGTTCTGATGTTAGTTTTTCATAATTTTTCAGTGTCTTTTGGATCCTTGTGACTGATATGGTCATGTAAAGAAAAATCCCAGTTATGGAAATGGAACTGATATATCACAGTCATGAACTTGCGATTCTTTTTATGCTTTTCTCCAAGAGTTTTCATAGACTTTTATGGGTCTTTGTGTTGCCTCCTTGTAATGACTCATTCACTCTTTATATATTATTCTCTTCTTTCGAAATAAAATTATTACCCTCTTATTAAGCATAGCATGTTCTGATCCTTTCTTTGTTGTTTTAAATGTGTGTTTGTTTGTTGATTACTATATAAATTAGGGATTGGTGTTTTTTGTCCTTTATGTACAGCAAGTTCTCTAACTGTAATTAATGCTTGGTATCATATGAATGGATGAATGTCTGGTCTTATTATGCTATCTGGTCTTATTATCATTGATAATACATCTCAGAAGAAGGAGTAGTGGAGCTTATGTATTGCAATTCTGTTGGGTGAAAGATGAAGCTTAGCCTATGTTGAGTTTTACTATTAAAGACTTGCTATCTGATATGAGCTGATTCTCTCTTATGAATTGTTGTATACTGTAGATTGTATCCAAACAACTTTCTGAACCAATTTGCTCCCACAAGGATCTGGATAAAGATTTTGGGCCATATTACCATAAATGTGTGAAATTCTATGATGGACTTTCAAAGCTGCTTGTACATCAGGGTCATGTACTAGATCTCTTTGCTTGTGCTCTTGATCAGGTAATGTTTTCAAGTTATATAGTGTCATACTATGAATCATGTCTAATGACAGATCATTTACCTGTTGCTCTCAACTCTGAAAAAAAGGATTCTGTCTTAAAAGAGCTCAGCTTATTCCAAAAGGTGCTCAGCTGATTTATGGTGGAATGGTTCTGTCTTAAAAGAGCTGAGCTGATTTTGAAGGTGCTCAACTGATTTTTAGTGGAATGGTTCTGTCTTAAAAGAGCTGAGCTGATTTTGAAGGTGCTCAGCTGATTTTTAGTGCCTAAACAGTCTGAATTAAAGTTTGGGCAACTTGTTTTTTACATTATAACATGGATTGTTGATCTCTGTATTTATTGCATCTGTTTATAGGGTTCAAAGTTGCTCACCTCCGCTGCTCTCCTAATTTATGCTTATGGTGCTGGTGGCTTTCCTGCCTGGGGCATTAATTTAACTATTTTGTCCTAATTTCATGAGCAGTTGCTGTTTAACTACATTTAAAGAACTAGAATTGCTGAATTGTTCTAGTTCTTTTAGGCTATTATGTTTTCTTTTTTGCTGGGACCTTGGATGTTTAACTCACTTGAGAGAGTGTGTTCTCAAGATCTATTTTTATTTTAATAAATTTTCATTAAAAAAATATGTATATTCAGGTCAAATTCGTGTGAAAAAAAAGAAAAACTGGTTGAGCATTCACATCGGTTTTCAGTCTAACCGATGTGAAAAGTATACTTTTCACATCGGTTTTTTGTCTAACCGATGTGAAAAGTATATACATTTCACATCGGTTTTTTGTCTAACCGATGTGAAAAGTATATATTTCACATCGGTTGGATGACAGAACCGATGTGAAAAGTGTACATTTCACATCAGTTGGCTGACTTAACCGATGTGAAAAGTGTACATTTCACATCAGTTGGCTGACTGAACCGATGTGAAAAGTGTACATTTCACATCAGTTGGTTGACTTAACCGATGTGAAAGGTATACTTTTCACATCGGTTATAAACCCGATGTGAAAAGGTTAGGAGATACTACATCAACATTGTTTACATCGGATAAAAACCGATGTTAAAACTCAAAAATACCCTATGTGAAAACTAGTTTTTCTAGTAGTGCTACCCTCGTTTGGTGCCAGCAGACATGCAAGAAGAGAGAAAGAAATGGTGGGGCCAAAGCACTTTTTCACCTCTTCGCAAAACGCGAAGAAATTGGAACATGGGGAAGCTTTTTTATTCTCTCTCTATTATATCCTCAAATGTAAGTGAAAATGAGAGTCGGAGCGAGAGAAGGGGAGTGGCAGCCGGTGCAATCTCGGAGGCATAGGCAGGCGGCCGACAACACTTCTCGGCATGGAGTGGACTGGAGGATGAAAAGCTCATGGAGTTCGCAGCAGAGTGGCGGTAGAAGGCGAGCCCGTGGCGGAGCGATGACTTCGTTTTTCTTCACGAATTTTCCCGATAAATTTAAGGCGGTGTCTATGTGGGGAGTGTTCAATCGATGGGGGAAGGTGTCAGAGGTATTTATCCCACGTAAGAGGGACAAAGCTGGCAGAAGATTTGGCTTCGTTAGGTTCTTAAATGTGGTGGACCCAAGTACTTTGGAAAAGAAGCTTGATCAGATACTCATTGGTAGCATGAAGCTACACGTGAATATTCCAAAGTATGTGTCTAGACAAGTGCTAACTCCGCCAAAAGTGGTGAGTGCGTCTTCATCAGGGGGTGAGTCATCTTTGCCAGTTGCAAACAAGGTGGTTTGTGGGAAGTCTTATGCACAGGTGCTTAAGGGGAAGGAACTGGGTTGCCACCAAAGCAACTGCAACACTCGATTACGTTGGGGTGTTCGCAGGAAGGGGTGGTTGTGGAGGAATGGTTGAGAGGTAGTTTGGTGGGTAAGCTGCGGCATTTGGAGATGATTGATTCTATCCAAGGTTCTTTATTTTTGGAAGGTTATAGTGTTGTGAAAGCAAGGTACATGGGGGAGGGGGGACCTGGTTCTGCTAACAGCGGATAATATTTCACAATTGGAGGAATCGTTTAAGGCGGAAGATTGTTGGTTGAAGTCAGTGTTCGCGTCTTTGAAACATTGGAGCTCAAAGGATGTACCTGACTATAGGGTTGCTTGGGTGAGTTGCCGTGGGTTACCACTAAACCTTTGGCGTCGTGATTGTCTGGCGAAGGTAGTTGAGCTGGGGGTGATGTTCTGTAAGGCCCTAATTCTATTATTGTACTATTTATGTGAAATCAATAATAAATGTGAAGTTTTGGTGAAGTTTGAGTTATTGAGAATTTGTCCGTGACCTTGTATGATTTTTAGAAGGGTCTTAATGACCTAATATTGAGAAACTTCCTTCTTGAGAGTTGTAGCACTCTCAGTTAGCAAAATTCTCCCGTTGATTTAATGTTGTTCTGACCTCTGTAGCTCGAGATATTCAAGTTTTGGTGAGAAAAGGTCAGGATGTACCGTTCTGCGATTTTTCTAAAAGAATTGTTTTGATTCCGAGTTTATTCTCAAAATTCAAGGAAGAAGGTTATTTAAAATTAATAATCAGTTTTTAGTTTCAATTCAAGGCCGAGTATTTAATTTTTTTTTTATTTTCAACATAGAAGATAAAAAGTTAAAACCCTAATGGGCTTGGAGGGGGTGGCCGCGAGTTGGTTTAAGTGAGGGAGGGGGAAATTTTGTTTTCAAAAACTGAAATAGAAACCCTATTTTCTCCCATCCTTTTTACGTTACAATACTCAGAAGAAGAGAGAAAAGGGAGAGAGACGTAAGAGAGAAAGAGAGAGACCGCAAGGGAGAGAAAAACAGAGTCGCCAACCTAGCCGCCGCCGTCGCCGTTTCGAGAAGGAGAAGAAGAGGATTCGCAGCCGTGGAAGAGAGGACGTGAAGGAGAGGGAAAGACAGCAATGAATCACTCTTCATATTCATCTTTTTCAATCCTTAAGGCCAAGGTAAGGGCTGATTCAGTCTTTGGTAGTGTCTAGGTTGTTTTACTGTGAACTCACATGAGAAAAAGGTGTGATTCTTGATGTTTTAGTGATGATTCTATGTTGATATTCTTGGCTGCCATGTTAGCATGAAATTATGAAGTTTCTCATCCTATTTCAATTCCCTCTTAAGATCACATGAAAGCATGTCAAAAATTGGTGGAATCTTGCTAAATTTTCCTTGTTTTGTCATGAAATTTGTATTACATGATCTTTGTTATTAAATCTAGAATTGTGATGATGAATATATGATGTATGTTACTGGAAAATGGCCAAGGAACCCTGAACTTGAATTTTCGGAATTTAAATTTGACTCTGCCAATTTTCTGTACTGGACACCGAACTTCGTGGCCCATTATCACCTAGTTCTGGTCTTCAAATGAAAACGTGGTAAACTAGAAAGTTGTAGTACTTTAAATTAGCTTTCCAGGCATGTGTAGAACGTAAATATTGGTTGAGAAATGAGTTATGGAGATCGTTTTTAGTGATCACTATATCTGCTGTTTTTTTTAGACACTTGATTTCAGAAAACTTGTATCTATCTGTTATTTAGTTGAGTGTTCTTCTGAATTTTGAATATCTAACTTACTGGTACTGTTTTTGATGTAATTTGTTACTGGCTGGAATATTCTGTAAAGGTCGCTCATCTAGCTGTAATTCCTACTGGGATTGTTTACTTTCTGTCGAATATTTATTCTATTGTAACATTTACAGCTAATTCGTTTAAGACTTAAGTTGTGACTTAGAGCCTTAAACAAGAGAACTAAGAGAATTAAATCGCATGCAAGTAGAGATGAGAATTTTGAGAATAATTGGAACATAGGGCTATGCGTAGTCTATGGACCATGAGAACGATGGTACCGTTAGAGACAAACAGTTACTTGCACGCGAGGGTGTTTTGTGGATCATTGCGGCTCCACGTGATAAGGTTGACTGCGGTCTCCTTGAGATTTTGGGTTGTACTGTGTGTCCCCCTGTGATTTGGGTGGTACTGTGTGTCCCCCTGTTTTTGTTCATCTGCGGATGATCGTGATTTGGCCAAGGAAGTTTTGGTGGGTGTGTGATGGTGAGGAACGCTAGTTGACTGAACACTTAGGTGATTAATTGTTCATAAAACAATGTCTAACTTAATATTGCGATATTATATGATGTACCTGTTTTATCTGAGAGTTTTGCATGGAATCGAATCTGACCCTTTCTATCTGTTATCTGTTTTGTTCGGGGGGGGGGCAGATTGTTCGGACGACGAAGAAGGTCCACACCTAGACGATCGCACTCCTCAGTGAAGACAAGGCCAACGCCTGGGTGTCCGACACGCGCTAGATACGTCGAATTTATGTCGGCGATGCGACGATAACGGGGCTTGACCGTAGCGGGAACGTAGTTGAGATACAAAAGATGGAACGCGGACGAGTCGTGATGCCCTTTGCACCTGTTTCCTTTTGTCTACCGGACGACGCCGGATCAAGAACTCCTTATGTGGAGCTAGATCCCTCTGAACCTGTGGAGGTCGAGTCTCAACCGCCGTTGGCGATGACGAAGGCTCCAGTCAACAATGAAGAATCCAAACCAAAGGATGTTGTATCTGCGGTGCCAGAATGGTGGGGCGACAAAGGAGCATGTTGTGTTTGGGATCACGAAGAAGATCCTTCTACTAAGGCATTGCCCAAGAAAAGGCGCCAACTCAGGGGATTCTTTGAGGGGAAGGTTTACGAGGTCAAGAGCGAGGAAGCAGAGGGGAGACAGTGTGGATGGCTTGAGGAGTCCAACTCTGATTGATGTTTTCTTTCCGGTTGGGGTTTGAGTGTTCCCGTAGCATCGATTTTTATTTTGGATATTCTTCTGGTTTTGAACTATTTCTTCTGTAAGGGCTAGAATTCCCAAGTTTTGTCAAGGATTTCCTGTTTAACACTTTAATTATAAATTTTGTTGTTGCACTACAATACATTGTTAGTGAATCTTTGGAGTTTATCAATGTTTCAAAGGTTTATCTATTCTCGCATTACTGTTCCGATTTAAGTTTTAAGGTTTCTATAATTAAATGAACCTTTATCATTAAATTAAGATTATTAATTGAACGACGAAATTCCTTATGAAAATTTACAAGGTTTGGTTATTATTTTAACACTCGAGAAATCGGGGTGTTACATGTTCTCTGGGTGGATGAGAATATAGAAGCTCTGTCATGTTTCGAGTTTGCTCGCATTAAAATTAAGACGAAGGTTCAACGTTTCATGTGCAGTTATCAGAGGAGTGCACTATCAATACTTCGAGCTGCCGGTGTCAATCAAGTGCTTGCCTGGACAATAATGATTCATCTCTTTGGACATCGAAGGGCTCCGGCGCAACGTCGTTTTCGTCGGCAGGAGAGCATGCCAAAGGTTGTTGGTCGGGTGCGAAAGAGGAGGATAACGAAGGAGAAGCATCGGTGGCAGTTATGAGAGATTTCAAAAATTCCCTATAGAATTTGAAGTCTGTTAATGATGATACAGATAGAGAGGAGAATGAGGAATCTGTTGTTCAAACTCACAATGATGATGGCAATGATTTGAATAAAGATTCTTTAATTTCAAGTGGGACCTACAGAGTTTTGGGGAGTGGGATTGATTCCCGGCAGGTTGAACACGGTCAAACGGGCCCGTTTTTGAACCATGGGCCCGTTTTTAATGAGTTTATGGCCCAGGCCAATCTTTCAGACGGGCAACCGGGTTTGGGTCGGTCTTGTGACCCGGTTTTGTCCAACTCGAGTTCTACTGAGGCAGTAACGTCAAAGACAAAGAATTTGGGAAAGTGCAGTGAACCAGTTCTCGATTCAGTGCTAGGGAAGCAAGATGCCCATTGTTCCTGGCCGTGAGTTGGTCCTGTACGACCCGACGAGGTTCGCGGCTACGGCTTCCGGGCCGCTGGCGAGAAACGCCAACCTTCGCCAGTGGGTGCCGTAACAGTGGCAACGAACAGGAACGAGGTTAGCTTGCTGAATCACTCTCTCAGTCAGTCTCTTTTTGATTCTGATGTGGATAATTGTAACCGTCTATTTTGGCTGAGGAATGCTAAGTATGAGGCTAGGCTATTGTTAGATTTGGGCAAGGAGTTGGGGATGACTTGTAAAGGGAATGAGGATGAGATGCTAAGGAAAATTCAGGAGTTAGAATAGCGAGATAAGGATATGGAAAAACCAAAGGGAGTGGAGACAAAGGTGATCAATGATTCTGCTCACATATAATATCAGAGGGTTGGGGTCCAGGGAGAAACGTCGGGCCTTGAGGGAGATGGTTTTGAGGGAGAGGGTAGAGGTGTTATTGTTGCAGGAGACAAAATTAGATTCTGTTGATCAAAGATTGTGCTCTCAGATTTTGGGAGGATAATAACTTTGATTGGAAGTGGAGTGTTGCAGCTGGTAGGGCTGGGGGTTTATTATGTTTGTGGAATACAAATCAGTTCAAGATCCGTGATAGCTTTGTGGGTTTGGGTTTTATAATTTTGAGGGGGGAGTTGGGTTCTGAGCGCCAAGATTGTGTTTTGGTTAATGTCTATGCTCTGTGCAATGCAGAAGAGAAACCCAGGTTATGGAGTGAGTTAGAACAGTGGAGGCAGGTTTCGACTTCGCGGATGTGGTGTGTAGCTGGGGATTTTAACGCTGTCAGAAGCTTGGAGGAGAGGAAGGGTCTTGTGGATGGGAATTTGTATGGGGTTAGGGAGTCTGATGATTTTAATGCTTTTATTTCTACTATGGAGCTTTTGTACATTCCTTTGTTAAGGAAACGTTTTACTTGGTACCGGTCTAATGGGAAGGCTATGAGTAGGTTGGATCGTTTCATAGTTTCTCATGAGTGGTTATTGGCATGGCCAGGTTGGGAGCAACTTGCTTTAAATAGGGAATTTTCTGATCATTGTCCGTTGCGGTTGAAGTGTGTTGTTGCTGATTGGGGTTCTAAGTCGTTCAGAACATTAAATTGTTGGTTTGATGATCCTAAGTTTAAAGCTTTTGTTGAAGCTGTGTGGTGCTCTATTCAGGTTGACGTTCGGGGCGCTTATGTGGTCAAGGAGAAACTCAAACAGTTGAAGGGTAGACTGAAAATTTGGAACAGAGATGAGTTTGGTGATATAAACAGGAAGGGTAAAGATCTTGTGAGGTAGTTGGCAGTATTAGAGGATAAGAATGCTTTTTCAAATTTAGATGAAGAGGAATCCCAACGCAGAGTGCAAGGTTTAAGTAGTCTTTTCTTTGTCAGAAATCAAGAGTCAAGTGGATTCGAGAAGGTGATAATAATTGCCGGTTTTTTCACACTTTTTTTAACTGGAGGAGGTGGACTAATACTATTTATGCGCTGGATTGTAATGGAAGTTGGGTTGATCAGCCTAATGAGTTAAAGACAGCAGCGAAGGATTATTTTAGGGGCAGATTTTCTGAAGCGAATTGGGGTGCTCCAAGCCTTGATGGAGTTTCTTTTCTACATGTTAAGGAGAATGAATTTTTGCAATAAATGGATTGGTTTGGTAAAAGGTTGTTTGATTTCTTCTCGTGTTTCAGTTCTCATTAATGGTAGTCCAAGCGAGAAGTTTGATGTTGGAAAGGGTCTCCGCCAAGGAGATGCGGGCTCCATTTTTTGTTCTTAGTTGTAGTGGAGGGGTTTGAAGGTGCGAAAAACACTAGAAAGGGGGGTTTGAATAGAGTTTTTGAACAAAAGATTTCCCTTTATAAGTTTTGACAAACTTAAAGATAAGAACTAGGTGCTAAAGAATATGAAATAGAGCACACAAGTATTTTATCCTGGTTCACTTGAGATAAAAGCTCAAGCTAATCCAGTCCACCCGTGAAGGTGATTTCTTCCTTCTTCTGATGAAGGCAATCCACTAAAATCAATGAATGTTACAACTGCACTTGCAACCTGCAAACTGACTAACAGTACACTGATTTTCTCACTAGTATTCTCTCAAGAAGCTGATCTACCGATTCTCTCAAGACTAGCTAAACACTGAACCAAACTTGATTCAGTCCTCTCAAGATCCGACCAAACTTGGTCTCTTAAGGAACTTTACAAAGTGTTTGTAAAAGGTTTTGGGTTTACAGGAAATGCTTCTAAAAAGCTAATGGTAAACTCAGATGTTTAAGAACACTGAAGAAATATTGCTAAGAGATCGGTTAGAATGAGTTCAAGAATATCAGCAAAATTTCTTAGCTTCTTTCTTCTATCTTCAGCCCTTATATACTCCAAGGCATATGGTGTAGCCGTTGCTAGGGTTTTGCCCGTTGGAGTGGCAATCTTGTGATATCAGACTGCTAGGCTGAACGAGGTAGGTGGCGGACAGGCTATGATAGTACGATGTGTACTATGATAGCGACCTGTCCTTTCACCAGCTGACTTATGATCTGGAGTGCTTCAGATGGACGTTGGTGAAGCTTCTGATCAGAGTCAGACGGAAGCTTGGATCCTCTGACCTTGCAACTTCTGCTTCTGGACATGTTCCTCAGAACTTCTAAATGCCAGAGCTAGAATAGCTTAGGTCTTCAGAGCCAACTTCTTGCAGGTCTTCAGAACTTGAGTCTTCTACTTCTGGACCGTTCCTTCTGGAACATCTGGTCTTCAGAACTTCTGACTCCGGTTCTTCAGTACCTCTTGAGAGCTTCTATCTTCAGAACTTTTGAAGAATTTGCCACTGTTCTGAATGAACATGGTAAGCTTTAGAACTCTCTTTTGGTTACCCTTGGGTCTTCTTCTTCTGATGGAATCGGCTTGGGTCAGAATCAGAACCTGTTTGTCACAACTCATAAAGACAAACGTTAGAGTACCATAATTGTTCATCCTCAAAAACCTTAATTGTAATCATCAAAATATAGAGATGCAACCACTGATCAAATCTTGATCTTACAGGGTTGAATGGTTTGCTGCAACGTGCTATTCAGACTCAGAATTTTTCTGGCTACCGTGTGGGTGGTGCGAGGGAG
This sequence comes from Lotus japonicus, assembly GCF_012489685.1. NCBI lineage: Eukaryota > Viridiplantae > Streptophyta > Magnoliopsida > Fabales > Fabaceae > Lotus > Lotus japonicus. The sequence continues at coordinate 27,407,095 of NC_080043.1, forward strand.
CTAGTGATTTCTATGCTGCAGTTTGCGAACGACACAATTTTCTTTGGTGAGGAGTCGGTGTGGAATGCACAAACATTGAAATGTGTTCTCAGATGTTTTGATTTAGTTTCTGGTCTCCGAGTAAATTTTCACAAGAGTAAATTTTCAGTTAGCACATTTATTGAACTGCAAGGTGATGTTTGTTCCTTTTGTTTATTTGGGTTTGATAGTAGGGGCAATCCTCATTGAACATCTTTTTGGGAGCCAGTGATTCAGAAGTTGAAGGGCAGGTTGTCCAAGTGGCGAGGGAAAACTATTTCATTTGGTGGTTGCATTACACTCATTGGTAGTGTGCTATCTGCCATCCCTCTGTATTTTCTATCATTTTTTAGGATGCCATCGGAAGTTCTCAGAAAATGCAGAAGCATCATGACAAAGTTCCTATGGGGGGTACAAATGACGTCGGCAAGGTGGCTTGGAAGAAGTGGGACGATTTATGTAAACCGAAGGGTGTTGGAGGGCTGGGGTTGAAAGATTGGGGGTTGTTTAATAAGTCCTTGTTGGGGAAGTGGCGCTGGAGAATTCTTTATGAGTTTGACAGCATTTGGTGTAAGGTTTTGCGCGCTAAGTACACTATTCCTCGGTCTGGAGCGCAGGTGGAAATTAGAGCAAATATGTCTGCTTGGTGGAAAGATATTTTGCGCACTAGTTTTAAGCAGCTGAGTCAGATTGGCTGGATATGAATCTTAGTAGGAAGTTGGGTAATGGTGAGAAAATTAGCTTTTGGCATGAGTTATGGGCTGGTAATCAGATCCTGGCTTCCAAGTTAGGAGGCTTTTTCTTTTGTCTACTCAAAAGGAATCTGTGGTACAGGATATGGGTCATTGGAGGGATGGGGTTTGGAGCTGGAATTTTGATTGGCGGAGGCCATTGCTTGACAGAGAACTGAGTTGGTTAGCTGACTTGTTGCAGATTGTTAGGAATTCTTCTCCTATTTTTTTTGGGGGGGGGGGGGGTTGGCAAATGGGTGTGAGTAGCGGATGCAACGGGTGCGTACTCGGTAAGATCAACATATGTATTTAATATGGATATTGATGAATTGGCTTGCAATTCTGTTTTTGAGTTTCTTTGGGACATAACAGCTCCTACTAATGTGCTTGAGTTTGTTTGGCAAATGCTTTGGGATAGAGTGCAGACTCGGAGCAATTTATTCAAAAGGGGGATTTTACTTGACAAATTGGTAGTTGTGTGTCATGTTTGTAATGTAGAGGAGGAGACACTTCATCATTTAATGTTTACTTGTTCTTTCGCTTCTGTGGTTTGGAAGGATTGCTACCGTTGGTTAGGAATAAAAACGGTGTTGCCTAATTCGTGTAGAATGCATTATTTGCAGCATGCTTTTGGGGCGTGGAATAAAAAACAGAGGGGTGGAGCAATGGTAGTTTGGACAGCAACAATTTGGTCTATTTGGCTTTATCAGAATTCATTAGTTTTTCAGGATGGGAGAGTGAATGGCACTTCAGTGTTTGATTTAATTCAACTGTGTGCTTGGAAATGGCTCTCAGCAAAAAAACAAGGATTTTAATTCTTCGATGTTTGAATGGTTGAATAATCTGATGGCTTGCCTTGGTGGATTTTGATTGGTTTTTTTTTTGGGGTTGTTGGACTTTTCTTTGGCTGTTACTGAATTGGTTTTTGGGGAGGTGCAGTCATTTGCTTTTTCTGTGCTTGCTGTTTTATTTGCAAGGAGTTTCTTGCTGGTTTAGTTGTTGTTGGACAGTGCAGTTTCGATTTTTATAGACTCCTTTGCTGTCATTTTTTTGCACTGGTTTGTTTGCAGAAGTGGAGAACTATTTTTGGTGCAGGTTACCTATTTGGTTTGTGTCTTTTATTGGTGGCAGCATATTTATACTTCTGTTTATGCTTGGTGGAAGTTCTAGTGGCTTGATTTCCCTAGCAACTTTGGAATGGTATTGGGACGTGGATTTAGGCTTTCAATTACCTTGTTTGTTTCCCTATAGTAGCTTTCTTTGATTTTTTTTTCTTTAGTATTGGGTTGAAGTCTCCCTTGTACGTATTTTCAATATATGATTATTGCTTATCAAAAAAAATATCCTCAAATGTAAACAACCAGTAAATGCCACATATATTTGCATTGTACAAAAATGTCTTTTACTACAAAAAGCAATTTTCTCTCTCTTCTCCACCTCATTATTTATCATCTCTCTCTTTTATCTCTATCATACCAAACAACCTCTTAAATTCACTCTATTTCGCACATATTTCTCTGTACTCAACTTCTCTCTTCCCTACTCTCTCTTCTCTATCTCTCTCTTCTCTACTAAACGAAGTCTTAGTTCTGTTGGATTGCCTAGTTTGCTTTGTTGGGGTGACGTCCTTTAATATTTTGGGATAAATATGAAAATGGTCCCTGAACTATGATCGAGGGCTGGTTTTAGTCTCTCGCCGGCGTAACTTCTAAAAATGGTCCCTCCGATTAAGGTAATGGTTGGCTTTGGTCGTCGCCTAAGAGTGGCTCCGGTCACCGTGCATACGTGGCACTGCCACATCATTTAATAAGCTTACGTGTTTTTTATTTTCCCTTTTAAAATTCAGATTACATAGTTAATAATTAAATTAATTAAAAATTCAACAAACATGAACCGTACTTATTATCATCTTCTTCCAAATTATTTTCAACATCATATGCCATCAATTCCATACGTAGATTCTGGTTCATAAACCCGTTGATAAGGTTACCATTGGTTGCAAATGGGTCTATAAAGTCAAGCACAAGCAGGATGGCACAATTGATAGGTATAAAGCACGGTTGGTTGTTAAGAGCTACACTCGTGTTGAGGGCATTGATTTTCTGGACACTTTATCTCTGGTAGCAAAAATGACGACACTCAGGGTTATTCTTGCTTTAGCTTCCTCACAATATTGATTTCTACATCAATTGGCATGCTACATTGGATGAGGAGATCTATATGTCTCTTCCACAGAGGTTACCTTGTTCCAAGTCAAATCAAGTGTGTTTGCTCAAAAAGTCACTCTATGGCCTCAAGTAGGTGATAAAGGTTTTTTTCCTTGTTATTTGTACTGCTTTTGGCTAAACCTTTATGAATCAATCATAGTAAAGCAGATACGGGTTTATCGTCCTCAGGGATTGTGTGAACATCAGTTCCACCAGTTAAATATTGATCTGAGCGGATAAAAAGATGTTTGATAAAGTGTTTTTGTGGTTTTTGAATATAAGGAAAGTGGTAAAAGAATGTTTACGGAGGTAACAAAGAAGAACACATATTCAGATTGTATTTTAACCTAATCCTCTAATTGTTTCCACTCAATCACTTCTGTAAAGGTACATTTCACTTATGATGCCGAGAGTTATCCACCTAACTATCCCTAGTCTAGGTGAATCTATCAGTTGGAATTCCTAGACGTAATCCCTTACCATCTAGAAAACCCAAAAAGAACACTAAAGCTCAAATTCTCTCTCAAAGACATTCCCAATGACCGATTCATCCTAAGACAAGGTACCCTAGGTTTGCGAATCTCCGTTGTCACTCCGGAAACTCCTGTTAGAACTCTCAACCACACCTGTCACGTGGAAGTCCACTATTGTTCCTACCCAAGTTATTCTAACCTTAAGACAACTAGTTCATTGAGTGGTTTCTCTCTTGAACCGGACCCGCAATTATCTCCCGATCTCATGCTAGTCCTTGGAAATCTAACGCAAATCAATCGATACTTGAAGCGAAGAAAGTAAAACATTAACACAGTGTTGTGACCTAAGACATAGGCGCTCTACTTTCATTTATCTAAGCATTCATCAACTCATATCAACCTCTCGATCTATTTACAAATTAGTGAAGCTCATTTGACTATCAATTGATTGGTTAGAAGCATGAAGCATAGAAAGAAACACCATACATGAAATATTATCATTTACATTCATGAAAAGAGCTTACAACAATCAAAGCATCAAGTTATAACATCCTAAATACAAAAATAGAAACAAAAAGTACAAGGGATAAGGAAGAAGAGATGAAACCCAGAAGAACGGCGAAGCACCCACGGCGATAGAAGCTTTCCCAAGCTTTCCATCGCCTCCGAGAGGTTGTCACGGTCCTTCGGCGGTCGCCGCCACGCTCCGGAGCTTCAATCTGTCAATCTTAGACCCAGGGACCCTTCCCCCATGAAGCCCAACCTCCTATGAATGTTTTAGGGAGGAAAAATGGAAGAGATTTGGAAAAGATCCTGAAAATTTCGTGGTCTGCCCTTTTATAGAGTTTCTGGCCGACCTTAGTTGGCTCAAGCCAAGCTAAGTTGGCTCAAGCGAACCTTTCTTCATGCTGAAGTAGTTAAAACCGCCTTCAGTTGGCTCAAGCTAACTCAAGTTGGCTTAAGCGAACTATGCTGAAAAATCTACTGTAAAGTGGTGGCTTGAGCCAACTTTTGAGAAAACTCTTTCCTTTGCTTATTTATCAGTTCTGTTTCCAGTCCGTTCAAGCCAACTTTGAGCCAACTTCCTCAATTTCTTTTCTTGCTCAAGATTCAAGCCTTGTTCAAGTGATCATCTTACTCCTACATGAAAATTAAGACATTAAATATTAAAAGCATAATATTTACATTATTTTTATGCTAAAACTAAATATTTTCTAAGCAAGCTACTTTGGGCATAAAATGATCAACAAAGCAATCATACTGGTCAAATAAGTGCCTATAATGATAATGAAAAACAAGTAAATTTGGCACTTATCAGTAGGCCAGTCGACAATGGTTCAATACTCTAGTCATGCTCTTCAGGGACTGGGATTTCAGTTGAACTCTGCAGATCTTACACTCTATATAAAATGGTCCTCAGTTTCATTCACAGCATTGCTTCTCTACTCTTGATAGGGATGACATGTCTGAAATCTTGCTTGTCAAGCAATCCCTGCATGCACAGTTTCGAATCAAGGATATTGGCGAGGCAAAATTCTTCTTAGGCTTGGAAATTGCCAGGTCTAGTGAGGGCTTTGTACTGAATCAAAGAAAGTAAACCATTGACTTGCTCTCTGATTCTGGGTTGTTAGGTTTCAAGCCATCTTCCACCCCCATGGATATCTCTTAGGAGCTTAGTGCTAACACTGGTTCACCTCTTGTGATGTTGGTTCATACAGAAAACTCATTTGAAGACGTCTTTACCTCACTACCATAAAGCCTGACATTGCTTTTTTGGTGAATCAACTAAGTCAATTCCTTTCAGCTCCTACGAATCTTCATGAAGCTGCAGCTCACAAGGTTCTTCGATATCTCAAAGGGAATCCAAGTTCTGGTCTCTTCTATCCAGAAAATTTTTCCACTACTCTAACTGTATTAAATGATTCAAACTAGGCTGGGTTTAGACTCTCGTAAATCCATCACTGGTTATTGCATGTTCCTTGGTACTTCATTAGTCTCTTGGCGATCGAAGAAGCAAACTACAACATCTCGCTACTCTTGTGAAGGGGAATATCAAGCCATGGCAGCCACAATGTATGATATCTAGTGGCTTAGCTATCTTCTGGATGACCTGCAAGTTCCTCAAGTCTCTCCTGTTTCCATGTTCTGTGATAATCAATTTGCCATTCACATTGCTCACAATCCAAGCTATCATGAGGGTACCAAACACATTGAGCTTGATTGCCAGATTTTCTTAGAGAAGATACAACAGGGGATCTTATTCATTTGTTGCATGTTTCTTGCACTCTACAGCTAGCTGACATTTTTACTAACCCTTTAACTCTTGCACCTTTTCTTTGTAGTATTTTCTCCAAACTAGGATTGCATGATATCCATTCTCCAACAGAGGCTATTACCACTGTAAATACCAATTAGTTTACCATTGTAAACACTAGTTTGTTTGTTTAGTAACTTCGCCAGTGAATTAGTTAGTTAAGTAGTTAGTTAATTAAGTGCTTAGGCTCCATGACTCAACATCTTGTATAAAAGCTTATACTATGCACACTTTCCATTCATTCAATGAATTGATTCTTCTCTTCCAATCTTCTTTCAACCATTTTCAGTTAGAAAGTTTGTTACTCAGCGACTTACCAAGTCAACCTCCCTATACTATGTTCAAGGAAGATGATATTAGACAATTTATACTTGCAATGCACAAGGCTTTGTTACTCAACACTTATTTTGGAGAGAGTGTGTACAGTGTGGTGTATTCACACACTTAGTGTGAAGAAAAGATGTTGTTTGGAGTCGAAGTAGCAAACCATCTCACGAAGTAGATACAAGGATTCCTTCACAGGTTGTTAGTGCTGCAACCAAACGTAAGGAGGTTTGTCTTCGTGCCTTCTCTGTTTGTAGCTATTTATCTGATTCTGGCATTGAAAATTGCATTAGAGTTTTCTGGTTAAATAATTATGAGGTTGAGACAAGGAAGCTTTGAGGTTTGGGTAAAGACATCAGAGTTTCCCATTCGAGGAACGAAGATGAAATTATTAGTAGGCTTGTGGCGCTGGAAAATAGAGATGCACACATTATTGCCACAAATGGAGGTCTGAATGGGTTTGATCAATGAAAGTCCTGTCTTATAACACGAGGAGGATTGGGAATAAGGTTAAAAGAAGGGTGATCAGAACCTTGATTGGGCGTGAGAAGGTGGACATGGTTTGCTTCCAAGAAACAAAATTACAGGTTGTTGATTTAACGTTGTGCAAACAGATATGGGGGTGGGGTGATAACTTTGATTGGGGTGGTGCCACCGGCGGTCGATAGAAGCAATGGTCTGTTATGTAATTGGAGAAAAGCAGTCCTGAGAGTTCAAGAGAAGATATGTGATCCTCACTTCATCGGTTTGAAGGGTTCATGAGGAGATGAGGACATTCCATGCTACTTAATTAATATCTATGCACCGTGTGTGATTTGGAAGGGAAGAGGAAATTGTGGGAAGACGTGTTAGCATGGAAAAACAGAAGCGCTTGTCCAAATTGGTGCCTTCTAGGTGATTTCCACGCTGTCCAAACTCTCAAAGAGGGGCGGGGATTTTCAGAAGAATCAGTACAGAATAGAAGAGAACTGTAAAACTTTAATGCCTTTATAGAAGCTACAGAGGTATGGGATATCCCTTTGGTATGATAAAGGTTCACTTGGTACATGCGTAATGGTCAAGCGATGAGTAGGATTGATTGTTTCCTTGTGTCTAGTGAATGGCTTTCCTCATGGCCGGATTGTGTGCAAGAAGTCATTGAGAGGGAGATCTAAGATCATCGTCCCTTGATGTTACGTCTTGCTAGGCAAAACAGGGGACCCTTCCCCTTTAGGGTGCTCAATTGTTGGTTCCCAGATTCTAGATTTAAAGCTATTGTGGAAGCTAGTTGGTCCTCAATTCAGGTTGAAGGGTGGGGAGCTTTTGTGGTAAAAGAGAAGCTAAAAGAACTCAAACAACAATTAAAAGTCTGGAATAAGGAGGTTTTTGGGAACTTAAACACTAAAAGAAATGAGTTAGTGTTGGAGCTGAATGCTCTAGATAAAAAGGCAAAGGAGGCTCCCCTTAGTGTGGAGGAGGTGGCGAGGAAGAAGGCTCTAGGGGGCTGAATATTGGAGATTTTCCAATCTAAATGAATCATTGCTATGCCAAAAAGCAAGGGTCAATTGGATCAAGGAATTGAAGGGGATGTGAATGCAAAATTCTTTCATGACATGGTGAATTGGAGAAGAATGCTGAATTCTTTGATTGGGCTAAATATAGATGGTAGATGGAGTGAAGAGCCACTATAAGTTAGAAGGGAAGTGAAGGATTTTTTCTCTCAAAAAATTCAAGGAGGAGCACTGGACTTCTCCTAAGCTGGATGGTGTACCTTTACGTCAACTCTCACAACTAGACAAATGCTTCTTAACCGCAAACTTTGACATTGATGAAGTAAGGGAAGCGGTATGAGAGTGTAATGGTGACAAGAGCCCGGGCCGAGATGACATTGTTTCTGCTCTTTTTTGTTTTGGAGGGCCCTATGATCCTGCATTAGGTGGCTCTACTGCAAGTTGGACCTAGTTGGACAAATTTTAAATATTCTGTATCTTGTTCTATTGAAGGTATATTGCAAGATTGATCATAGTATCTTGTTTCCTATATACATGCTGATTTTGATTTGTCTTTAGGAGGGTTTATGGCTGTTAATTTTACCGTCAGCTCTTCTTCTCATTTTTTTATTGCTGGTTCTGTTTTTTTCTTTTTCTTTCTTCCTTCTTGTATCTATTTTTGTATTAAGGGTTGAAGTACCCCTTTTACTCTCGTTTAATGTAATATTTTAGCCTATCACACTAAAGATATATGTTTAGATGGGAAGTGAAAATGAGAGAAAAGAAAAGTAAAATTATAACATATAGCTTAAAAAAAAATCTTATAACATATCACTCAAAACTAAATTAATGTGAGAAATTATCTCACGTGTCTTTTTTATATTGAAAAAACAGAACACATGATAAATGTTGCTTTATCAAATTCTTCTCCTTTCTTTTTTGGGTGAAGTCATTGGTCAAAAAGAGCAACCCCATACATGAAGTCATTGGCAAAATGGAAGCAAACACCCATTTCAAAACCCTTGAAAGGACAAATCAGGTGCGGTGAGAAAAGCTAACCACTATATGCTAAAGGGGAAAGATTCCAATTTACTAGCTAGTGCTAGTGCTTGTTCTAAAATACACAAATAACAACAGAAGAAGGAACATGAGAGGTTACATCAAAGCTACATTTTAATCATCACAAAAGCTAACCCTAATTAACTATAAATATATAGTCTTGATTAGAAGGTGTAGAGAAGTAAGGTCTTAATTTTAGCTCTTATAGCATTTACTATATCTAGGGAAGTCAATTCCCGAACCTTAATCCTCTCAGTACTCTGTTTAGAGTTCTGAGAAGGGATCACGCAAGGTTCGCTCTTGACTTCTCCCCATTCCTTGTTTATAGGCCGAATTTCTCAACGCCTTCTGAATTATCCAAAATGTAATACACCCCTTTTGTCCTTCTTCACCTTGAACTGCATCAAAATTAACCAAGTAAACACGACATCAAAACAAAGTGCACGATAAGAAATACAATTGATTTTAAAATCAGAATCAATTATGAGGAGTAAATTAACTTCTGGTAATAACTTATAAGAGTCAAAGGCTTTTTGAAAAAAATCAAAAGGCTTTCTAAAAAAATTCTAGAGTCAAAATTGATTATGCATGAGAAAATAAAAACTGAACATAAACCAACAAAAATAGACACATGAACCAAAATCTATCTCACACAAGTTAATGGATATAAATATTACATAAACACTATCATACACACAATTAATATAATCAAGCAAAAGTCATTAAATAATTTTTTTAAGATAATTTTACTATGGGTTTTAACATGTTTTTCATAAATACTGAACTTTTAATTACTCCAACGTTAAAGAATGAAATTAATTTTTTATTCAACAAAACTTTAAAATCATTTTAAGAGAAATTTGATTACTTTTAAGTTATTTCTAATAGCTTTGTAATAATCAATATGTTCAGTTTTCTAAAAAAAATCCATTATTTCTAATAACATTTTAAAGTGAAAATTAATTTTTTTATTTAATTTGTAGACAAACATAAGTCAATTTTTACTTTTCAAGAAACCACTTTTATTAGTAAAATTAAATTTTTATTCCACTTTAAAATCATTTGTTGTTCAACAATGAGAGACTTTGAACACATCTTATGCTAGATGGAGAATATGATGTGGTTCTTACCATCAGTTACCAGTTCCATAGGACTTAAAGCTCATGCAACTTCACCAGACAAGGCAGCCTTAATCCTCTCAACAGTGCAAGCAATGAGATTATTAACCGTCGCAACAGATCCAAGAGAAAGCTTTGCCGTCGGAACTGAATCCACCAAAATCTGAAACGCAACAGTTAAAAGCGAACCACCATGGCCAGTTTCGCCAATGCCACCTCCATGTGCTGTGGTCCCATCTGGGAGCACAGCAAACCCTGAAGGTAGAAGGGCTACATAGTCCGGGTCCCCTCCATTTAGAACCACATTCATAGCAACAATGTCCACAGGAGCATAGATCACGAATGAGCCCGTAGAGTCCGTGCAACTCTCTTGCAGTATTAACATGTTACTTTGGCTAGAATTAGCACTCTGCATAATTAGTGGGACACGAATTGAGTCAGAATTTATTTAGTTTGACTGGAAAATGATGAATGGTTGTAGGTTTGTTAATAAAATGGTAATGTGAATGTGAGGTAAGGTCAATATTAATTAACTTACATTCACTCGAAGTAGAGAGACACAATTTCCAGTATCTCGTCCGTTAGCAATGTGTGCCATTTCTTGAACTACTCCACCATTGGAAAGGATATCCCACTGTTTTCAAGGGTAGAAAAAGTTAGATGAATCATGAAGAAAAAAATGTAACCAAGATGAGGATAAAAAGAGTAAATATAATTAGTAATCAGCAAGAGGTTAAAAGTTGTAGAATTATCACATCTAATAGTTTCATGTCACGTCAAGTTTCATGCTCAGAAATCATTATGTGCATTTCTATTTAATTTAAAATAAAAAAATACTTTCTGATCTGAAAATTATTGGAGGTATAAAATTCAATCTGACAAACAAAATTTGTGCTCTAATTCACGAATTTAATAACCCTAATATCATTTTTTTTTAATATTCCGTTGCTTGGTTAAATACCTCCAGTAAAAAAGTGAACTCCTATTTAAAAGTTTAATTACTATGGGGTGATATTGTAAAAATAATTTACGCAATAACTCGATCAAAATATCTCAATTAAATTTGTTCTTAAACTTTTATTAAGTTTTTCTAAAATTTGTACTTTTATGTAATAAAGACACAAAATTATAAAATAATTAATTTTTAAAAAGTCAAATGACATGAAATAAAATGGAACTAAGCTATCGGAAGTGAAAGATTCCGGGCCTTCATTAAAACCTGGAAGCTGTATGCCTGTATCACACTGTCTCTTTGGCAATTTGAAAATGAAATATACGTGATATATAACGAAATCTGGTATAAGATAATTGAGTGCATGAAAACTAGACGCATATGATACCTAAAATACATGAGTACTTTATATGAATACTGATACATCACAAACCAAACTAAGCAACTTTACTAAATCAAGGACGTCTAGTAACCTCTGACCACACAATAATGCAGCCTAAATCTTTAGGTATGGAAGATATATATGATTAGGTGCATAATTGTCGCATGATTGAATTTTTTATAGAAGGTTTTGAAAAGTCAAAATCAATTCCGAATTATTTTTATGTGTGACAAAATTGATTATGAGAAAAAATAAGTTATTAGAAAATGCTATTACTGACCTCACTTCTAGAGTTCTCATCGCGGAGAAATTCAAAGACCCTCTTAGGTGGCACTGGAAGCCAAAAAGAAGTTGCAGCACTAAGGACGATACCCGGAGGCCTACCTGGGTCATCCACACTCTTTCGGGTCATGACCCGAACATCATCAGTTTCAGCTCCAGTCCCGGAGATTGTTGTCCATGTGTGAGCAGTGGAAGCACTGACTCCAGCACAAAAGCTTATAACCATCCTCTCAGCCAGTTTCAACATGCTCTTTCTCCCATCTTGGTTTGTTATCACTAACATATCAATGAGAATATAATTATATGGTTAGTTACTTAATCAAGAAAAATACCAAACCCAAAAGAAATTAGTTTAGGAATCAATGATACCGCCAACATCAACTGTGGGAATGTTAGTTGCCATGGCACTAGCAAGCCTTTCACATTGTCGATCTAAGGTTGAAATCCAACGTTTTGCACCAAATGCATGTCCAGAGCTAACAAGCTGCTTGTATAGATTGTGAACACCTCTTTCATCCACTTCTACATGCTCAACCCAGGTGACCTAGGGGCAAACATCATTCATTAGCTTCAAAGGTAAGACACATTTAGAACAAAAACAATTACCAAATGCAACCACATACATCATATTTTTCTCTCTTTTTCTTTATTGAGCATTGCAAATTAGTACGACAACATTACACAAAATTTCAAAAGTGTTCAATCAATTTTTTAAAACCATGGGTCATGATGATAATAGGTAAAGAAAACAATGTCGATTTCATAACCATTATTGCGTTTTGTAAAATAATCCTTCGCAATAAATAAGATTTTCCTTATTTCTATTGCATCAAATCATATATTTTCCTTTATCATTCTTGGAATGTTTATACATAATTCCTCCATTAATATGATAAAAGTTATCTAACCTTTGAGTAGCCATTGGGCATTTCTTGGATTAAGCAACCAGAAGGCCTTCTTCTACATCTAGCAGAAGGACTAGGGCGCAAATTATCCAAGGACACATCCACCACTGCCCAAGTCCCATCAGCATGCTGCTTACAATACCTCACAAAATAACTCTCCCTAGTTGGCACAAGAGGTGAAGGCACTTGCAGTTCAGCTGTCATCTGCAGAATCAAACAAATCCAATCATGTTTAACTGCATGGTTAACAAATAGGAAAATCATTAATAGAAATTCTAACAAAGTGCAGACAACAAACAGACACTAACAAAAAGAGAAGAAAAGAAGATATAGAAAATAAGTTGTGAAAATGTCGGATATCTACACTGTTTAGATGTCTTAAGTACTGTGTTGCACTATTATGATAAAAGAAAATGAATGTTTTATAGATAAATACCACTTGCAAGGCACCATTGTAGTTTCCCGCTACCCCAGTTGATAGCACTTCTAGAGTCATTGCCCTTGAGACGATACCAGAGAACACTGTGGACCATTGGTTCTGAAAACCATAACAGAATATATAAAGTCAAAGACTAAAAAAACAATAAATCAATGCACGGTATATAATGTGAGATGAGAAGGGTATATATGTACCACATCCATCAGAATCTCAACCAGGTTAACATGGTTCATGATGACAACAGAAGTTTCTCGTGAAGCCTCACACTTGAACCCATCTGGCTTAGGACCAATTCCTCGGGGAAAGGACCTGATGTATTCATCCTCATTGAGCACGGTTGTGGTGCCATCCAGCTTGGTCAGCCAAAGAGGCTCACCCATTTGTGCCATTCCAATGAGCTCCTCCATGGCTGCGACAGCGAGCTCTATTATAATTGGTTTGTCAGCTTCAGTAGGTCCACTGATTGACCTGAGAAGCTCTCCGGCTCCATACATGTCACCACCAACGCCTGGTTGGCCTCCAAAGCCGCCTATTCCGAGTTCTAGAGGACACGAAGGAGCAGATGGCGGAGAAAGGAGTGGGTAGCTCACCACCGGCTTCCCCACATACTTTGCAGCAATGGCTGAAATCCTATCAATCTAGGGGATAAACACCAAGAGAAGAGAAGAGTTAAAAAAATTAATCCAGTAACGAGTGTCCCAAACTCTCATGTAGAAATAAAAAATATTTGGTAAACACTCAAACTTTGTATAACAAGGTAAAGAGAAAAGATACATCTATGTAATATGATGTAGTAGGAAAACAGAAATATTTTTTTTTTATCATTAAAAAAGAATATATAAATGGTGATGCTAGGGGCATCAAAACCCAGAGTTTGATTGTTTAACCTCATATAGGGAAAAAAAAACGTTATAAATGTAGTTTAAACAACTATTCTCGTTTGCATATATAAATCCAAATAGACTATTCTAGTGTTAGAATTTCATTGAAGTCAATGAGTATTCACGTTAAATAATGTGTTAAAAATATATTTTGTTTTATTGTTATGAAATTTAATGTGATTAATTCTAACTTCGGTATTGATATCTTAAGATATATTTTGCGGATGTTTCAACACATAGTGAGAGATCAGATGAAGTTAAAATCATGGAAGCAGCCACAAAAATCACATTTGAGGACACATAAAATCACATTTGCACGAAATCCAAGTTTATTGGATAAACTTGGAGTTGTTTCTGAAATCTTGTACCTCTTCTCTTAGCCTGGCATTTTCAAGCCTCAAGTGATGTTCATCAAATGACATTTCTCCAATAGCGGTTGGTCCACCACAATTAGGACACGAAGAATTGCTAAGAGCTTCCCTCAACCTCATGTTATCCGCACGAAGCTTGTCATTGTCAGTCCTAAGCTGCGTGTTCTCTTGCCTCTCATGCTGTGTCTGTCAAAAACCAAAACCCCATTCTCATTACAACCTGCTCTAAATAAAAACAAAAGTTCAAATTAATGAAGTACCTTCATCTGAGTGCGCTTGTTCTGGAACCAAAACTTGACCTGCAATGGCTCTAACCCTAACTCCCTGCTCAACTCCTTCCTCTGCTTGTCATCAGGGTGTGGGCACTCCTTGAAAAAACTGAACAGACAAAAATTAAATTAAATTTTTAGGAAAATTCAATGGAGATTTTTCAAATGGGTGGTACATACGATTCCATTTCCTGGATCTGGTGCTGAGTGTGGCGGTGGTAGCGCTTTTTCTTGTTAGGACGAGGGTCCTGGTCTCCTCCAGAGGCGCCACCTTCTTGGTTTTCGCTGCCGGACTTGGTGGCACTGTCGAACTCGTCTTCTCCACGGATTCTCACCGCGGCGGCGATGTCGCTCTCGGAGGTGGTGTTCTGAGGAGCCATGTCAAGGTGGTGGTGGAGCTGATGATGAGCTTCCATTAGGTGCGGCTGGAACATATCTGAGTCAGATCTTTAAGATTCCGAATGCTTATTGTTTTCAATCTAACAAAAAAACATATTTATAGCATAAAAAAGTACACTCAACAAATCAACAACAGCAAAATAGGGATAACAACGCCTCTTTTTCTCAAAAAAAATTCTAATTGGAAACACATTTATACGTAGCTAGAGGAGATGAAAAAGACGCATGAGGATTTGACTAGGTTGATGTTTTTGAGGAAAGAAAGTTGTATAGCTTCAAACAGTGCAAAACGTAAAGAATAACGCGGTTTTCGAATTACGAGAAGGATATCTCGACCGGTAAAATACAAGAAAGAGAGATTGCTTAACTAAGAGACTAAAATTTGACTCGCACAAAAAAAAAGGACACTTTCAAGGTTTAGAAAGTCAAATAGAGCATACCAAAGACATTAGTCAAAATAATTATGATAAAATTGAGGAGAAAATAATAATTATAATGAAAAATTAAGAGAATATAGACAAGTTCTAAAAATTACAATGAAATAAAATCACGGTTAACTAAAGTAACTTCTCTTAATTTTTGTGTCGGTTCACCATAACTTTGGATTAATCATAATTTTTCACCACATTCACTCAAGAGAAAGGAGCAGTGACACACCTGGGAAAGAGAGAGACTTGAAGAAAATCCAAAACTGCCACCAACGTCACCGTTTCTTCCAAGCATTGAGGGCATGTTCATCGCAGGTATCATAATACCAGCGGGCATATTTCACACAAGATCAATTCAAATCCCTCCTTTCCTTTTTCTCTCTATTGTTTCTTCAGATATAGGATTTCCTTCAGATCCTTCTTATATACGATCGATGAATGAAGAGCTTGTAGATTCTGTCGGTTCTGGCGGTGTCTCAGTAACGCTAATGTGTCACTTCCAAATGGAAAACATAAACAACATAAAAAACCCAGTCATAAAAACATGATTCCACACACATTAAACAGAAAAACAAAAGTGGGGTAGGAATCTCAATTTTTTCATTCTCCTTTCAATTCCAGAAACAAATGCGGTGTTAATGATATCCTTACACACACATATATAAAAAAATTAAAAAAGAAAATGCAGAGAGAAGGAAAGTTTTGATGATTGATTTTCTGATACGGCGGAGATCAAAATGAAAATAATAAATAAAAAAAATAAAACGAACACGAAGATCTCGGAGTGGGAGAGTGCATGATCTAAGTTTTTATTATTTCTGTATCGGTGTATATAAATGAAAATGGCAAACCTTTACGTTTCTTTCACGCTGATCTAGCAACCCTAGCTATACGCACCGAGTGAGACCAGATCACTCAGTGAGCCAGTGAAAAAAGTAAGAATATTTATTGAAAGGAAAGAAAAATTGTCAAAAAAACAGTGTCACTGATCTAACAGCTATGTGTGAGTGATACGTGAAAACAACTTTTGTGTACTTACCAGTGGGTGGTAGTTGCTGGAGAATGAAAGTAGCTAGAAATTAAAGTGATAAATAAATAGATCTGCTTTGGAGAAAGAAGAAGGAGCTTTTTCTTATGAAAGATGAAAATGAGAAAAGAAGGGTTTTATGTAGCTAGTGATGGATGTGTGTGTTTATGAGATAGAAGGGTTTTCAGGGAGAAAGAAGAGGAAGAGGGGGAGACAAAGGAATTGAAGAAGAAAAAGAAAGGGAGGAGAAAGAGAAAGAGAGGAGGAAAACGGATGGAGAAAAATGAGGCAGCGATGATGGATGAGAGAGTTATTGCTGAGCGTATTGAGATGGTGCAATTGCATTTAATGGTGAGCGAAAGAGGTGTAATTGCTACATTAAAGAGAGAGAAACTGAAACTGAAAGAGAGAGAAAGAGAAAGACAGAGAGGCTTTGTTTTTTAATAAAGAATTCAAAGGGGTGTCAAATAGTCAATGTATAAACAATAAATAAATGTATAATTATCTATATGTAATTAATAAATGCATTGAATATTATAGGTAAATGCCAACCGTGAAATAATATTACGATTACGCTCAATTCCACTACACAACCGGTGTGAGATAGAATTGAAGAGGAAAAAAAAAACTGAGTGATGTAATAAAAGAATGAAATGGTTGGAAAAAAAAAACTATGAGCGATGTAATAAAAGAATGAAATGGTTGTCTAGTGGAATATGACAGTGTTCTGTACCTAACAAGTTGTAAATTCAAGATGAAATGTAATACGAGTGTTGTCCATACTGGACCGAACTGAATCCGAGCAAATCGACGGTTTTTATAAAATGGATCGGTTCAACTCAACTACGGATTGACCAGATCACTTTTATGAGTTCATGTGGGTTGGACAGTTTCGGTTTGAGTTCCAGTCCGACCGAACCAGGTCTTTAGGAAAAAAAAAAAGCCCAAGCGCAATCCTTCTAACCCTAGTCTTAGAAGAAGAAGAAAATCAGCGCAACCTTTTCCTTTAGTTCACACAATATAAATAGTCTCATTTCTTCTCTTCCTCCAATCCCTAGCCGCCACCCCACCATCCCCTCCTTTCTTCTCTTCCTCTCAACCCAGTGTAGTCACCGCCTTCTCGTCCGCTCAACCCAGCGGCGCGCCTCTGCCATCACCCTTCTCTACCCAGTGTTGCTCTCACCATTATCGTCTCACTCTCACTAGTCACCGGCCTTTACCATCTCACCACCGGAACCACAGTCGTCGCACCGCCCTAACCTCTGTTGTGGCGTCCCCCTCCTTAAGTGACGACTTCACCTTACTCCATCACCTAGGAGTGAGCACGCAACGTAATTTTGGGTGGTTTTTTTTTCCTACTTACTACTATCTCGTCAGGTCGGGATCGCAAGAGTAAGGATTACTCGAGCGTTCCCTTTTTATCCTCAGGAATTTCGACCTCCTAACCTAAGACTACGGAGAATAATGATATGAACCACACAAATCATACATAACATGCATAGTTGGTGGGCGGATCCACCGCATAAGTCTACAAATAAAAAGGCAACACATAAAGAGGACGTAGCGCCCTCAAGCACATAGTCTGATACAGGTAATCAAAATACAGAAAGGAAACATAGATCATCATCATCATCAGAAACTCGGACCATATGGCTTCATCCCCTCGGATCTTCCTCCTCCGGATCCTCCTCACTGACTCCCCCGCTGGCTGCTGGCAGTAACCCTGGCTCTGCTGTCGGACCCTGCTTTGACTCTCTGACTCCGGACGCCTCGCCTCTCCGAAACCTACGACGGTAAATCCTAGCATCTCGGGAGAATCTAGGGGATCTCACTCGCTTGCGGGTTGTGACCCGAAAGCAAGACAAGTTCCTCCGGGGTGGAGGAGATCCCATAGACTCCTGGGTCTGCGGAACTCTCTGATCTGGGGATCCCAGTGGGCTCACCACGGTGACTGGTACTGCTGGGATAGGCTCTCCGGTCTCCATAGGCTCGCCTGCCTGTGGATATGGCACCTGTGGACTGCCTGGACTCTGCGGACCAACGTGTTGAGCGTGGGTCGGCAGGAAGAATGAGAACACCATAGGGAGTGTCACTGGGAAACCGATGTGTCCTGCTCCTGGATCCCTGCACCACAAAATTGTGAGTCCCTGATAAAAGCAGTATCCGGTAACTGGGTCAACATGCCAGCCAGCACGGGACGGGATCGCGAGGACTGGAGGGATGCTCATTGTCACACCTGCTATCTGCTTTTATAAAAATAAGTGCAAGGGTGAGTCATACGCAACTTGCACAATAATACACATCAGATAAGATAAGCGTTAAAACATAAGCCAACATATCATTAATCACAGACATGTTAACAAACACAAGTAATAATGCAATATGGCTAAATCAACCTTATTCCTTCGTCCTTCGTATTGACTTCTCTCACTACTTCGTAGGAAATGGTGAGTTCATCGCCAACCTTTTTATTGTTTTATTTATCATGTGATGAGTATGATTTAAGGGCCCGAAGCTATTGCTTCGTTATCTTCGGAATGTCGTCTCGGGAACATGGACACTCCTTACAGTCCACTCTTTACCGGACAATGATCGCTCAGTAGCTCACAGACAGAAGTACACGACGCAACTCTTTGCCTTAAACATCATGCCAATCTCGACCTCAGAGGTCCTGCCGAGACAGACATGAGAGGTGTACTGCCGTGTAAATCCCGGGTCAATTCATCTCTGAACATGACCACCTTTGGCGTCTCTGTATTCCCACTCTCTTAGTGGTAGTGACAGTACTTTCCTACTCCTTATTGCTCCTTAAGTGTATTTTCAAGTATTAATCATCTCCCCCTTATACTTCCATTAAGTTTCTAATAAATTAGAAACAAGCATCTGCTGCCTTACTTAGAGTAAGTACACCATAGTAATTATAGAGGTGAGATCTTTAATAAGATCAAGTAGTTTTAGGAATACAAGCGGGAGTTCTAATCCGCCGTTAATGGTTATGTACTTTTAACTGCTTAGAGAAAAGGGCTCACTTGCCTATTCTACTATCATTATTCATTTTATTATTCTACCTATCCTACGGGTAATCCTAAGGTGTTATAGGTGGTTCAATTTTCAAAAGCAAGTATCAATAACTCATTAAATCGGGGATTATCTTTTCCCTCTTCCCACTATTTCAGATGCTTTAACGTATCAGGGACAATCCTGATACCATGTCATTTATAATCCTAAGTACCACTATATCCCATAGCGTACTATCATCCCTTTCTACTGTGCATCACTTCAATCATGGATCACAGTCACAACAATTCAGCACAATAATTCATCCAACATTCACTCTTCAAGCACAACATCCAATCATGCATCCAATAACATATAAGCAAGTAATAATATGCTTTCTACCGTAATAACGTTCAACTTATGAGTTGTGTACCAAGACAAGGTCTTGTATAACCCCCTTACCTTTAACCTTTACCACTAGAGGATCGTGTGTGTCTGAGATAGCTCCCTCTGCATCATTGATTATGCTTGGGTCAAGATAGGCTAATCGAGGCATTAAATTGTTCGTTACTATCGTTATTACTATTATTATTGTTATTATGCCTTTTAGCTATTAAACTAGCGTCATTCTAACTTATCCTTGATCTCAACTAACTAGGGTGTAACCTATATTTTGCATGTCCACTAATCTGACCTAATTAGTTTTAAGTCACTAAACTATCCACTTAGGTTAATTACTAATTTAAAACAACAACTTAATCATCTAGTCATATTATGCAAACTAATTTTATTTTCTAATAGCTAATCCCTATAATTCTTTTCATGTTACCATCTCTGTCCTCATGTCCTATATATCATCATTAATCCTCTGTTCTTATTATTCCTAAGTCATTAATCAATTAATCTAACTTAAGCTAAAATATTTCTACTTAATTATTTCTAATTATTTAAGCCATATTATGTAAATTAATCCTATGACTAAGCTACAACTCCTGAGTCTTTAGCTGATTATTATCCTACTGGTTTCAGGTTCTGTTAAGTTCACTTTACTGTTCTCAGCTTATAGTCTTATACTCAGGTTCAGAATCACTTATTTTAAGCACTTAATTCAAAATCTACTTGCAAACTAAGAAATCTATAAACTGAGCCTAATGCTAACATCTAATAGTCCATTCCTATAGTTTTCTACCTTCTGAGTTCAATGGAATCATCAATTTCAATTTTTGGGCACTCTAACAGTGCCAAATCGCGATTTCAGAGGCTGCCCACAAGGTGAAATTGGGGCTTTCCTCTTCAGGGCTCTATTGCTACAATTAACTATCCTAAAAGCTCCTATGACCTTCCAGAAGCATAAACTAATCCAGTTTGCAGGCCAATTCACTCTCAGAAGCTCAACCCGATAGCCTCTTCGAGCTTCAAAGACCTTGGATCGGTCCTCATTGATTCCTAACGATTCATGGCTCTAAACTAGTCTAAAGCTTCCTATCTATGTCCTAAGATGCTTAGGGGATCAATTTGGATCGAAAACAAGCTGAAATAAGCGAGTTTCAAAAGCTTACTCGCCGAAAAACGCAGAGACAGCCGGAGAAGATGATCGAAGAATCGTGAAACGTGACCGTCGTGCTACTTCGGGTACTGGGACTTGATCTACAGGTTGTGGAGAGTTGAATGGTACTCTTGGGTGTGGCTGAAGTGCTCGGTGATGAGAGAAAAGACGTGTTACAGGTTGAGGGGTCGCCGGAGCTTCGCCGGAGATGGTGGAAGCTTCGTTTCTCGACCAAAACGTGACCACGAGTAGTCGATTCTCTTCCTCTCTTCTCAAGGAACTCAATGGAACAAGAATTAGGGTCTTACTCTCTCTGGTTTGAGAGATTCGAAGAGAAGAAGTTTCTGAACTTCCTCTCGGTTTTTCTCTTCTCTCAAGCTCTCTGGGCCCTCTCTGAGGGTTTCAAGGGGCTTAGTGTGATGCTGGGGTCGCGTGGAGTCGAATGGTACCGTTTATATAGGCTGAAAAGTGATTAAATGGCTAATCCAAGCTTAAGCATTTTCAAGGTTGCACCACCAATAGGTTTTCATGCATGGTGATTAACCTAGGGCTTCTGGTTAGGTGGGAGGAGTTTGGAAAGCTTTAGAAGTCATCAGAGGTGATGAAGGAAGGGTGTCATGGCTGATTTCAAGCTTGAGTCATCGGCACACAAATCCTAGGGCTCCGACCGGTCGATTTCTTTATTATTTTCCATGTCAGGACAAAACTGATGCAATATTATACTGGTTCAGGTTTGTTAGTGCTAAATTAGAGTGTATTTCCCCTCTCAAGGTTCAATATCATCTCTTTAGAGTGATTAAAGTATCACTCTTTTAGCTTGGTTCGGGTTTCGATCACTCTGAGACAATGCATTTATCATTGTCAAGAGATGTGATCAGATCATCTATTTAGCCTATCCTACCTCTATCTCGAGTTCATCCTCTTTTTGGGGTTATTATGACCATGTCTTTGGTACTTTTATTGTCGGGTCGATTTAAAGTCGATTGACCGACGCCTCAGTTTACGTGCAAACAAGCAATATAGTAAAATATTCACACATACATGCATACGCACACACACACACACATATATATATATATATATTATATAGTATAGTTAGATTGTTAGCGCATATTTGCCTATTCCGACTTTCTAGGGTTTCGTATTTCCTATGATGTCGTTACCTGGTTGGTGGGATGTTACATCTGTCACTCACCAAGGCCAACCTCTCCCCCTACTCTTCCATTTTATCTATATTTTGGTGTTCTCAAAGAAGAAGGTGAAGGTTTTTTGTATGACGTTCGAGATCAAACATCCTTCATGGAAACATCGCGTGCTTCACCATCAAGATCAAGAACCCTCGGTGGATGGGCATGTTGTCATCGCCTTCGATCACGCCAATGCAAAATTTTAATTTGTACATCATTGAACATTATTTTCTTATGTTGACATTTGTGGATCTTTGTATTGAATTTGAATGTTTAGTCACCAATTGTTTGTTAGGGTTTATTTTTCTGCTTGGTTTTCTTGATCTCATTCCTCTTCTTTTGTTTTTTGCGATTATTTTGGCTCCTTGTCCTGTGATGCTTAGCCTATTATAATTGTGGCCTACACAAACCGAATCTGGAAAACCCTAAGCCTCTAAACGGGCGGACGTGGGCCTGATGGTTAGCTGTGTTTCACCTGAAGAAATCGACGTTGGCAACATGAAACCGACCGTGGCCGGCCGATGAGCACTTATATAAAAAATAGTTGTGATATATTTTCTATTTTATTATTTAAGTCATTTTTCATTATTTGTTATTGTAAATATAATTCATTTTACAATGTAAATTTTAAGTATTTAATATTTTTACCGAATTTATTCTTATATTTAATATAAAAAGGGAATTTAATTTTTTTATTAACTTGGAAAGATAAATTTATAGGAAATTAGAAAGATAAAAAAAAATAGAGGGATAAGTTAATTGAACTCGTAAGTTTTGAATACAGTAAGTTTAGTTAGTAAAAAAGTTACAAAAACTATGTACAAGGAACAGGGCAAAGCCCAACGAGAAAAAACAAGGGAAAAAGAAAGACAAATAACAACAAAATACCAAACAACAATACAAAGGCATAAAAGCAAGATGAATATGCAAAGCCCTCTCCACACCACTACAAGGAGCACATACAGTAGTAGAACCATAGGAATCCATCATCACAACCCAGAAACTGAAAGTTTGATCTAAAAGAAGATAGGGACTGGACTCGCGAGAAAAAAACCACTAGAGAAGCAGTTTTATCACATCCATTTTTTGCAAGATGATCAGCCCTCACGTTAGCCAATTTGTAAATGTGAACCACCCCAAGACAACCCACTTCCAACATTAGCAAATTGAGATCATTGAATAATTTCCAAGGACGATTGACTTTGTTCATTACCCACTAGACAGCAAGGGTGGAACCTTTTTCCACTAGCACATGACTTAAAACATTATTTTTGCAAAACAACAAAGTCTCAAGGATGGCTTTAACTTCTGCTATGTATGTCGGATTTCTTCTAGAGGCACCGTCTACATTGAATTTAAGGAATCTTGCTGGTGGCGGGCTTTAATCAACAACACGAACCTTGGGAGTGATGGTTTCAACCATTACCTTTTCAAAATGTTGAGAAAAATCAAAAGTGCAGAAAGGACACTCCTTCCACCATGCTTTAATCCACCACATAATCCTCATAATGTGAGTATCCCACACCCCTTCGAAAGAGAACTCAATCTGATTGAAAGCAGAATCATTTCTTGCTCGCCATATGGACCAGCTCAATGTAGGTGCTGACTCCCACCATATTGGATCAGACTTTACCCTTAGGGAGGGCCACTCTTCCAAAAGAAGCTTGAAAGTAGAAGGGATGCACCATGATACTTTTTCACGGTCCATTTTTGAACACCATAACCTCCATGAATTGTTGCACCGAATTATTGAATGTGCTTCAGTATCACCCTCCAAACCACATATATCGCACAATTCCCCATTCTCAATAGCAACCCCTCTCTTTAGCAAACTTTTTTTTACCGCTATTCGGTTTTTAATTAATTGCCAAACAGACAGCCCAACTTTTGGAGGAACAATAGCACGAATCCTCTTGGGAGCATTCTCTGAATTCTCTCCGAAGATCCTCTTGGATCCTCTGTCCAGATTACTGTGTTTGGGCCTGCACATGGGATAACATGGTTGATCACACTTTTGAGTTGATTGCACATTTCCGATTCCCAATCATACAGTCGACGTCTAAAGCTTAAAGACCAAGTTCAAGAGCCATTAGCAAAATTCTCAACATCGTGAATGACTGGGTTTTTGTCCTCTTCTATGGAGAACAACCTAGGAAATATGGAATACAACGATGTTAATTCAAGCCAAGGGTCTAGCCAAAATTGAATGTTATACCCTGATCCAACACAACAAAAGCACCCTTCTTTAAATACTTTCTCTATAACCGAATCCTCCCTCATAATTATGACGATGTCTTGAATGTAGATTGATAGATGTGAGGTGGTAAAAGACACCTCATGAAGCAATAACCTATTTGGATCGCAATTGTATTTAGCAAACAAAACTTGTCTCCAAAGTGTGTTTCGATCTTTCCCGAACCTCGAAAACCACTTGATCAACATTACTTGGTTCTTCCACCCTAAGAAATCGAGGCCTAAGCCCCCCAATTGTAGATGTTTAAAAATTTGATTCCATGCCACCCATGAAATGGTTCGGCTCCCTTCTCGGCTTCCCCAAAGAAAGGATCGCATCAACTTATCCATTTCCCCAATCATCCTTGTTGGAGCTTTGAAGACAGCCATATAGTTGGGCACTGCACTCATAACTGATTTGAGCATTACAAGCCTACCACTGAGTGATAGCCATTTTGAATTCCATAGCCCCAATTTAGTCCTCATCTTCTCAATAACGGGTACCCAAGATCTCTTTCTCCTCCGATTATCACCCAATGTCGCACCAAGATTGTAACGCCCCGATTTCTCGAGTGTCACACAGTAACCAAAATAATACAATTTTCGTATTGAATTTTCGTCGATTCCATTATTAATCTTGAATTAATGACAAACGTTCTTTTTACGAAAACTCTTAAACATTAACTTTCTGAAAACACGCGGAAGTAAACAACATCGCCAACCGATTGAATTAATCATTCGAAATAAATTGTGCATCATAAGTCGAAATCATTGTAAAAGTACATCAAACTTACATTGAATCAAAACTAAAGAAAATAGATGTTCTGTGCCCCAAACTCGAACTCTCAACCCAACAGAAATAGATAGTTCTCATCCCAACCATATTCTTCGTTCTCTTCCTCTTCTTCTTCTTCTTCTTCTGAAATGGTATCATCCTCTGGTATCGGCTCGTCCGTGAACTTCTCCAACATGTAGTTTCTCAGCCCTCGGTAGATCCCACCCTCCCTCGAGAAGAACTCATGTCTTGCCAATATAGTAAAACTCCTGGCTCTCTGCTTGCGGTTGGATGGATCCACATTGTTCCAAGGTTCTCCTTGCAGACGTGGTAGTCCTTCCCCTTCTGCCACGGCCACCGGCTCCCTTCCTGGTTCCACTGGAGGTTCCTTCTTGACTTCGGACATGTCTTCAGACGGATCCGACTTCGGCCCAGAATCCAAGTTGGATGACTGTTGTAAGATCAAGTTTTGATCTAGTAGTACAACTCTATGTTTTGATGATTACAAGTTAACCTTTTGATATGAACAATTGTGGTACTCTAACGTGTTTTTCTGAGTGTGCTATTTACAGGCTCTGACCTCAACTCAATCTCACACAAATCAGAAGCACTGTGTATAAAGGGTAACCCAAGCAACGCTTTCGCATTCACCATGTTCAGTATGAACAGTGGAAAAGCTTCAGAAGTTCTGAAGCTATACAAACTCTGATGTGGACTCAGTCGCTAGAAGCTCTGAAAGATCCAGAAGTTCTGATAACCAAGAAACACTGAAGGTTCAGATGTTCTGATGGTGTAGAAGACTCTGAAGATCCAGAAGTTCTGATAACCAAGAAACACTGAAGGTTCAGATGTTCTGGTGGTGTAGAAGACTCTGAAGATCCAGAAGCTGAATAGTGGAAACTCTGAAGTCCAGAAGCAAGAAACTCTGAAGGCCATGTTCTTCCCTCTGAGTTCAGAATCAGAAGATACAATGATCAGAGGATCTGTGCTTTCCCTCTGACTCTGATCAACCGGCTTCACAAGTTCCAATATGAAGTATTCCTCTGATCAGAAGTCTCCTAGGTTAAAAGGTCAAGTCGCTATCCAAGTACAAAAGCAAGTGTACCTTCCTGACGACCTACCTAACGTTCTCAGCCACAGCAGAAGCTGGATTTTCCAGAACTGCCCTCCAACGGTAGCATTTCCCATGCAACGCTCAACCCTAATCCTTGGAGTATATATAGAGGCTGAAGATTGAAAGAAGCGGCGAAGAAACTAAGAAGAAAGAAATACACACGCGCAAGACATATTCAAAATATTCTAAGCTTTCTTTCATCTGAAATTCATTGAGTTTACAATTAGCTTTTTAGAAGCAAATCTCTTGTAAACAATTCTTTGATAAACAGTTTGTTTAGTTCCTTTAGGAGATCAAGGTTGATCGGATCCTAGAGAAGACTAAGAGAGTGAATCTTAGTGTGAGCTAAGTCAGTGTAATTGTTAGTCACTTGTAGGTTTCAAGTGCAGTTGTAACTCTTACCTGATTAGTGGATTGCCTTCATTCTAAGAAGGAAGAAATCACCTTAACGGGTGGACTGGAGTAGCTTGAGTGATTTCTCAAGTGAACCAGGATAAAATCCTTGTGTGCTTTTCTATCTCTTATCTTTAGCACTTAAGTTCTCGAAAGATTTGTCAAAATCTTTTAGGTGGAAGTTTTGTTCTGAAAACGTTATTCAAACCCCCCCCCCCTTTCTACCGTTTTTCATACCTTCAATTGGTATCAGAGCGCAAGTTCTGATTACCACACCTAACAGTGTTCAGTGATCCGGGCCGGTGTGAAAAACAATGGCTGCCACCACCAGTGAAACTCAAAGAGATGGTTACAACGCAAAGCCTCCTATGTTCGATGGTCAAAGGTTCGAATATTGGAAAGATAGACTGGAAAGTTTCTTTCTGGGTTTCGATGCAGATCTCTGGGATATTATTGTGGATGGCTATGAGCGTCCAGTTGATGCAGATGGCAAGAAGATCCCAAGGTCAGAGATGACTGCAGATCAAAAGAAGCTGTACTCACAACATCAATTCTTCTAAGTGCTATTTCCTATGAGGAGTACCAGAAGATTACAGATCGTGAGTTTGCTAAAGGCATTTTTGAATCTCTGAAGATGTCTCATGAAGGAAACAAGAAAGTCAAAGAATCAAAGGCATTGTCTTTGATCCAAAAGTATGAATCCTTCATCATGGAGCCAAATGAGTCCATTGAAGAAATGTTCTCCAGATTTCAATTGCTTGTAGCTGGCATACGACCTCTCAACAAGAGCTACACAACAAAAGATCATGTCATAAGGGTCATCAGGTGTCTTCCTGAAAGTTGGATGCCTTTGGTGACTTCAATAGAGCTCACGAGAGACGTTGAGAATATGAGTTTAGAAGAACTCATCAGCATTTTGAAATGCCATGAGCTGAAACGCTCAGAGATGCAAGATCTGAGGAAAAAGTCCATAGCCTTGAAATCCAAATCTGAAAAGGCTAAGGTTGAGAAGTCAAAGGCTCTTCAAGCTGAAGAAGAAGAATCTGAAGAAGCATCAGAAGATTCTGATGAAGATGAGCTGACTCTGATCTCCAAGAGACTCAACCGCATCTGGAAGCACAGGCAGAGCAAGTTCAAAGGCTCTGGAAAGGCAAAAGGAAAGTATGAGTCCTCAGGCCAGAAGAAGTCTTCAATCAAGGAAGTCACATGTTTTGAGTGCAAAGAATCTGGGCACTACAAAAGTGATTGTCCAAAGTTGAAGAAAGACAAGAAGCCAAAGAAGCACTTCAAGACCAAGAAGAGTCTGATGGTGACATTCGATGAATCAGAGTCAGAGGATGTTGACTCTGATGGTGAAGTCCAAGGACTCATGGCCATTGTCAAAGACAAAGGATCAGAGTCAAAGGAAGTTGTTGACTCTGACTCAGAATCAGAAGGAGATCCTAACTCAGACGATGAAAATGAGGTATTTGCTTCTTTCTCTACCTCTGAACTGAAACATGCTTTGTCTGATATCATGGATAAGTATAACTCTTTATTGTCTAAGCATAAAAAGTTGAAAAAGAACTTATCTGCTGTCTCCAAGACTCCTTCTGAACATGAGAAAATTATTTCAGATTTGAAAAATGAAAATCATGCTTTGGTAAATTCTAACTCTGTGCTTAAGAACCAGATTGCTAAGTTAGAAGAAATTGTTGCCTGTGATGCCTCTGATTGTAGAAATGAATCTAAGTATGAAAAGTCTTTTCAAAGATTCCTAGCTAAAAGCGTGGATAGAAGCCTAATGGCTTCAATGATCTATGGCGTAAGCAGAAATGGAATGCATGGCATTGGCTATTCTAAACCAATTAGAAATGAGCCTTCTGTGTCTAAAGCTAAATCCTTGTATGAATGCTTTGTTCCCTCTGGTACCATATTGCCTGATCCTGTACCTGCTAAAATTGCTAAAAACCCTCTTAAAAAGGGATCTTTCTCTATGACTAAATATCATGCAAATATTCCTTTAAAATATTATGTTGAGACACCCAAGGTGATCAGAACCTCTGGGGTAACTAACAAAAGAGGACCCAGAAAGTGGGTACCTAAGGACAAGATTATCTATGTTGCAGATATCCTTGATAGCTCCACTGAAACACCAATCATGGTATCTGGACAGTGGATGCTCGCGTCACATGACGGGAGAAAGCGTATGTTCCGAGAGCTGAAACTTAAGCCTGGAGGCGAAGTTGGCTTCGGAGGAAATGAAAAGGGTAAAATTATTGGTACTGGTACTATTTGTGTAGATAGTAGTCCATGCATTGATAATGTTTTATTGGTAGACGGCTTAACACATAACTTATTGTCTATAAGTCAATTAGCTGACAAGGGTTATGATGTTATATTCAATCAAAAGTCCTGCCGGGCTGTAAGTCAGATCGATGGCTCTGTTCTGTTTAACAGCAAGAGGAAGAACAACATTTATAAGATCAGATTATCTGAGTTGGAGGCTCAGAATGTGAAGTGCCTTCTGTCTGTTAATAAAGAGCAGTGGGTATGGCATAGACGGTTAGGGCATGCCAGTATGAGAAAGATTTCTCAGCTGAGCAAGCTAAACCTTGTCAGGGGCTTACCCAATCTGAAGTTCGCTTCAGACGCTCTTTGTGAAGCATGTCAGAAAGGCAAATTCACAAAAGTCCCTTTCAAGGCAAAGAATGTTGTCTCAACCTCAAGGCCGTTGGAACTTCTGCATATCGACCTCTTTGGACCAGTGAAAACTGAGTCTATAGGTGGCAAGAGATATGGGATGGTTATCGTTGATGACTATAGCCGCTGGACATGGGTAAAGTTTCTAACCCGCAAGGATGAGTCTCATGCTGTGTTCTCTACCTTCATTGCTCAAGTGCAAAACGAGAAGGCTTGTAGGATTGTGCGTGTCAGAAGTGACCATGGTGGAGAGTTTGAGAATGATAAGGTTGAGAGTCTGTTTGATTCCTATGGAATTGCACATGATTTCTCTTGTCCCAGAACTCCTCAACAAAATGGTGTTGTTGAAAGGAAGAACAGAACTCTTCAGGAGATGGCTAGAACCATGCTCCAAGAAACTGGCATGGCTAAGCACTTTTGGGCAGAGGCAGTAAATACAGCATGTTACATTCAGAACAGAATCTCTGTGAGACCAATTCTGAATAAGACTCCTTATGAATTGTGGAAGAACATAAAACCCAACATTTCTTACTTTCATCCTTTTGGCTGTGTTTGTTATGTTCTCAATACTAAGGATAGATTGCATAAACTTGATGCTAAGTCTTCTAAGTGTCTATTACTTGGTTATTCTGATAGATCTAAAGGTTTTAGATTTTATAATACTGATGCTAAGACTATTGAAGAATCTATTCATGTTAGATTTGATGATAAGCTTGACTCTGACCAGTCAAAGCTAGTTGAAAAGTTTGCAGATTTAAGCATTAATGTTTCTGACAAAGGCAAAGCTCCAGAGGAAGTTGAACCAGAGGAAGAAGCTGGTCCCTCTAACTCACAAACTCTGAAGAAGAGCAGAATCACTGCAGCTCACCCTAAGGAATTGATTCTGGGCAACAAAGATGAACCAGTCAGAACCAGATCTGCCTTCAGACCCTCTAAAGAGACCTTGCTGAGTCTGAAAGGATTGGTGTCCTTAATTGAACCCAAGTCAATAGATGAAGCTCTTCAGGACAAGGATTGGATTCTGGCCATGGAAGAAGAATTGAATCAATTTTCCAAGAACGATGTTTGGAGCTTAGTGAAGAAGCCTGATAATGTTCATATTATTGGAACGAAATGGGTATTCAGAAACAAGCTAAATGAGAAAGGAGAAGTAGTCAGAAACAAGGCAAGGCTAGTTGCTCAAGGCTACAGCCAGCAGGAAGGAATAGACTACACTGAAACATTTGCTCCGGTAGCAAGACTGGAGGCAATCAGACTGTTGATCTCCTTCTCAGTAAATCACAACATAGTTCTACATCAGATGGACGTAAAGAGTGCCTTCCTAAATGGTTATATCTCAGAGGAAGTCTATGTTCATCAACCCCCAGGTTTTGAAGATGAAAAGAAACCAGACCATGTGTTCAAATTGAAGAAATCACTCTACGGTTTGAAGCAAGCTCCCAGAGCATGGTATGAGAGACTTAGCTCATTCCTTCTGGAGAATGAGTTTGTAAGGGGTAAAGTAGATACAACTCTTTTTTGCAAGACTTATAAAGATGATATCTTAATTGTGCAAATTTATGTTGATGATATTATATTTGGTTCTGCTAATCAATCTCTATGCAAAGAATTTTCTGAGATGATGCAGGCTGAATTTGAGATGAGTATGATGGGAGAATTAAAGTACTTTCTGGGAATACAAGTTGATCAAACACCAGAAGGAACATATATCCATCAGAGCAAGTACACTAAAGAACTTCTGAAGAAGTTCAATATGCTGGAATCTACAGTGGCCAAGACTCCAATGCATCCTACATGCATTTTGGAGAAAGAAGATAAAAGTGGTAAAGTATGTCAGAAGCTCTATCGTGGAATGATAGGTTCACTTCTATACTTAACTGCATCTAGGCCAGACATATTATTCAGTGTTCATTTATGTGCTCGATTCCAATCAGATCCAAGGGAAACCCACTTAACTGCTGTTAAGAGGATCCTAAGGTATCTGAAAGGCACCACTAACCTTGGCTTGATGTATAAGAAAACATCAGAGTATAAGCTTTCAGGTTATTGTGATGCTGATTATGCTGGAGATAGAACAGAGAGAAAAAGTACTTCCGGAAATTGTCAATTTCTGGGAGGCAATCTAGTCTCATGGGCAAGCAAGAGGCAATCAACCATTGCACTATCAACTGCAGAGGCAGAATATATCTCAGCAGCAATATGCAGCACTCAGATGCTCTGGATGAAAACATCAGCTGGAGGATTATC